>NC_090921.1:653031011-653656011 GCF_040938575.1 Ambystoma mexicanum
ACAATAATTTCCCCATTTATGTATCCACTCAATATGAAGGCGGAAGATTCTCCATCCGTGTCGTTATTGCAGTCATCAGCCACTTCAAGCGCCTATCGGGTAATCTTACTTAGCTATTCTGCCACTGACTTGTTTTAGGCATGTAAATCAATAGTTTTAATTTATCGTGTAATTATTTTACCTAATGGTACACCCTTGTACTCGTCCTCTAGTCTTTGTTTTCAGTTATAATTATTGTTATCCAAAATAATGCAAGAACTGTCTTTCAGGGAGATGCTGAGGAGTCCAACGCATTGACGACAACCGTTGATGTCACTCAGATGCTCGAGGTACGTTTCCGGACAGTTCCATCGATGGAGATCATCAGATCTTGCATTCTTCTAGCGTGATTGTTACACACAATGTTTCTTTCGTTTTTAGCCATTGATATGTCCTTTTGTCGTCGCCCTCCTATGTGTCTTCTTTTTTCAATATTGTGTTCATTACTAATGAAAGTCCTATGTTTCAGGGAGTCGATGGAGCATTAGTCCAAGAAGAAGGGGGAGCTTGCAGTTACGGGTCGGTGCAACAGCTTGCAGAAGTGTGCACCGCAGTTACATCGTCCCTTGATGTTCTTATGCATTTCGAGGTATGGATACTGACAGTTCGATCAAGCGAAATCATATGACGTGATTACATCCGCTATACTTCCTTCTTTATTAACGCAAGTACTATGTTTCAGGGAGATGACGGAGCTTCTTCTACAAGAACATCACCCCTAGTAGTTGATGCAGATCTCTGGGTGGTGACACTTCCAACGATCGAGCAAATCGAATCATATTTAGATATCCATTATTTATTTTAGACAACTGATCATTTGTGCAGGTCTATTTAGATGAGCCGTTGACGCCTGCACAAAGTTTATGTTCTTTTTAACAAAATAGAAAACCATACTAATGCAATTACTGTGTTTCAGGGAGTTACTGAAGCATCATCTTCAATAATATCATCAATGGAAGTCTATGAGGAGCCCGAGGTATGGATCTTGACAGTTCCATCTAAGTAGATCAACAATGCGTGAATAATTGTCGTTTGAATGTTCTACACAAAGCGTTCATTCGTGTTTTGCTATTGAGATGTACGTGGGTATTGGTCCCCAAGTACATTTTGTGTTTTCAATATTATTATACTGAATATTCAATATTCATTATAATGAAAGTTCTATGTTTCAGGGAGTTGATGGAGCGTCAGTGCGTGATGGATGTGCTTATCATGAAAATATATTTGTTGCAGCGCAAGAGGAAGTGGAGACATGCACACATGAGTCGGAGCAACAGCGTCCTGATGTTGAAGTTCGAGGCAAGAAAGTTTCAAAGAAAAGAAACCATAATAAAGTGTCCTGGTCACTATATTATGTTGTTTTTCACTGTTAATAGTTCAATACTGTAAGTTGTGTTTAAACTGAACATCCCTTTTCCAATCTGTCCTCTAGTTGCGAGTGGGTGTACGAACTAGATCTACAAAGACAGTGAAGCGAACGAGAGATGTTGCTTGTCAAACCTTTTGGCAGGGACTTGAGACTGGAGATGCATCGTGCCAATGGGAAGAATATGAAGTGATTGACAACGGAGCTATACCACCACCAGCCATTGATAGTGAATGTCCTCCTGGTAGTTCGGATGCAGTCAGAGATCAATTCACAGAATCCACACCCGCAAAAACTAAGACCGCGAGAAAGTTGAAGAAATTGTTTTATTCACCCATCGCCGGAGAAGGAACAGATGTTGCAATGGAAGAGAATGAAGTGGACGACAATGAAACACCATCAATATCACTGAACATAGCGGAAGACGATATCAGAGATTCTACCTTTCATGTGAGTGACATGTCCTCAACGTTACAGGCCGAACCAGCTGGGATGCAGAGTGACAGTATAAGCAAATAGGCCAAATTCATTGTATTCGATAGTTGTTTGATTGATATTATTATTCGGATGAAATGTGGGCATTCGGTTGGTGGGGAAGTATGTGGGGAGCCATTGATTAATGTGACTCGTGCAATTCGAGGCACTAACCTTAAAATACATGCCACCTGTACAAAATATCATCCTTTCTCATGGTCTGCACAACCCATGCTGGGGCAACTGCCAGCAGGCAATCTACTTTGTGCAGCGGCTGCACTTTTTAGTGGTTCAAGTTTTAAAAAGTTAGAGTCTTTCTTTCAGTTTGTGGGAATCCATTTCATTGCGAAAACTCAGTTCTACAAATACCAAACCGATTATCTATTTCCAGCCATTAGCGAAGCTTGGAGAATGGAAAAAATGTCTATTGATAGTACATTCGCGGGCAAACGGTTAAGGCTAGCCGGTGATGGACAGTGCGACAGCCCAGGATTTTCAGCCAAGTACTGCACCTACCACTTTCAGGACATGGAAAGTAAGAAAATTGTGAGTTCGGTGGTAGTGCAGGTGTCACAAAGTACATCCTCAGTGGCCATGGAGAAAGTTGGCTTTGTAGCATCATTGCAAGAACTACAATCGCGGGGAATGGTGATCGACCTGATAGCCACGGACAGACACGTGTCAATTGCCAAGACAATGAGAGAAGAGTACAAAAATATAAATCACCAATTTGACGTATGGCATCTTGCAAAAACAATCAATAAAAAAATGTCAGCTGCAGGTAAAAAAAAAGATATGCAAGGTATTTCACAGTGGTCCAAGTCAATCAGCAACCATCTTTGGTGGAGCTCAAAAACATGTGGAGGGTCGTTGGAAATTCTACTGGAAAAATGGCGGTCAGTAATGCTACACTGTAGCAACGTTCACCGCTGGACCACAAACCAACATTTCCACAATTGTGAACATGGCCATTTGTCCACAGAGGAGGCACGGAAGAAGAAGTGGTTGATTCCTTCATCACCCACTCACAAAGCCATTGAAAAGATTGTATTTGATAAAACTATAACAAGAGATTTGAGGGGACTCACGGAATTCTGCCACACAGGAGATTTGGAGGTGTTCCACAATATGTGCCTAAAGTACAGGCCAAAACGATTGCATTTTGGCATGGAGGGCATGATAAATCGGACTCTTCTAGCGGTCTTGGCACATAACCATAATGTTGGCCGTCAACAAAGTAGGACGACCAGAACTTTAGGGACGCTTCGCTACAATAAGGCCTTCACTAAAAGAAGTAAACAATGGGTGATCAAACCAGTGTTTGAGGATATGCAATATGAGTTTATTGAGAGACTTATTGTTGATGTCCTAGATAGGCACATACATGGAGTTGTGAACGAACCTGTGCAGGGGACAACTGCATTGCCACCCAACATTGCCTCTGTTCCATGTCCACCTAAAGCAGAGCTCATTGAGAAATACACATCACGGTTTAAATGATTGTAATTTGATTGTCTGTTCTCTCGAGTCTCCTCATGTTGCAGGCCCATTGAATATGTGTATCTATGTAATGTGTAAATAAAAGTGATTGCTCAGTGTACATGCAATGTGTCTCTCCACCCTTGCCCCTCCCTTCACCGTGCAGTTGTGCGAACCACCCGGGTGTCACCTGTGACTTTGCTCTGGAGTCTCCTCATGTCGCAGGCCCATTGAATATGTGTAGCTATGTATTGTGTAAATAAAAGTGATTGTTCAGTGTACATGCAATGTGTCTATCCAACCTTGTTCATTTGCGCATTAAATTAAACCAAACAGTAATATAAATCATTTTTCAAAAAATATAAAATGTCTCCGTATTTATGGTTCTCTGGGGCTGCAAATTCACGCAGACAAAATGCAAAGATGGAGTGTAAATTTCAAGTCCTGTGAGATGGCCTTACACTGAATGTAGCTAACTAGGAATGTGTGCTCGTTCAAAGTGAAGGTCAGCTGCTTTGATTTTTTGCTCGGGTGCTGGAATGGCCCACGACTCAGTATAAGGTTCTATTGTTATTTGACCTTGACAGGCCGGGACCATCCCGAAAGACTTCTTTTTGGGGGTGTGGTGCAATAACGTAAACGATAATGAATATAATTTCACAAACGAAAGCCATTTAATGTTCGTTCATTAGAAGAAATAACGTCGGCATAGAAGGAGTGGTATTTCGGGGCTGCCCTACGCACAGACACAATGGAAAATGCAAATATAATGTAAGTAACTCTTTAGATGAGTTTATACCACAATTTAATTACTATACAGTAGCTTTAAAGACGGGTTAAGTTGTACTTGTTCGTTCTATGTGGCATATTGTTTTGTACCGCGCACTATCTTGAGGAGAACCATCTCCTTTTACGGAAGCACCTCAAAACCTTCCTCTTTGCTTCTGCTTTCTCTCTCCCTCTCCCCTGCTACAACTGGTCCACTGTCTGCGACCTCGGTCCTGGGCCCTTCCACTCTCCACCTGCACTGCCTCCCTGTCAACCCCTGCACTGGGGGACTGTCTCAGTATCCTACAGCCCCCCCTTGACGTATAATACCCAGTTGCACTGTCCTAGCTATGAAATAATTTCCCAACCTAATATATAAAATGAATAATTTTAATAAAGATCTGATGGTGAGACTAATTTAATTTTTTATGTTTTTAAAACAGGTACATCCTTCATTATTGTATGTGTCACGAGTACCAGACACCGGCGGATGGCTTTTACAACCGCCAGTTGCTTCTCCGCGTGAACAACGTTACCACCCTGACCATTTTATGGGACGATCGCCAAGTACAAGTATGCCCTTACGCGGTACTAACGGCTAGATGCAACATACAGACCGTTGTGGTGGCCTAGTGCCTCGTTGTTGGAACAGCCATGCGATTATCAGTGCGACCGAAGAGCTTATTTTATCGTAAACCAACACCCTGTGTACTGCACACGAACATCGCTTGCCTCAAGACGAACTATTTTGGATCGAGAGCAAAGAAAAATGCAAACCGCTGAATATTCTCTAAACATTTGATGTCCAATAAATGTACTTTGCCAAATGTACAATCTTGCCGTTTGCTTTTAAACCACAGTTTCATATTCCGAATTGTGGCGCTGTATTGTGAGATGATCTAAGACCCTGTGTACAGCAAAGGAACATCGCGTGCCTCAAAACGAACTTTTTGGAACGTGAGCAAATAAAAATGCAAATCGCTGAATATTCTCTAAACATTTGATGTCAAATAAATGTACTTTACCAAATTTACAATCTTGCGGTTTGATTTAAAAGTACAGTTTCATATTCCGAATTGTGGCGCGCTGTGTTGTGAGCTGATCTGTGTTTGTTTCCGGGTTCTGTGTGGAGTCGCGTAGAAGACGTCTGGGCGCGTTTGCCTATGCAGCACAGTCACGTCACGGATAGAGGCGGGGAATATGAATGTTTTGATAAAGTCTGTTTCAGGGGCGGGGGATTTGATTTAGTGCCGCAAAAGCAGGTGAGCCAGGTCGATGGGGGGAAATGATAGGATTATCAGAAAATGGCGGCTGATTTCGCGTGCGTTAATGGACGAAAAGTTGGGTAAGGTCCATAGGAAAGTTTTCTACGATCTACCGATTTATGCTTAAAAACACATGGCCGAACCGTAGGGACAATAAAAAAAAAGTCCCGGAACTATCCTTTAAATCAAATGTGTTTCAATGATGATAACGGTTATAGGCAGAGTAGATCTTCAAGTTATGAAACGCCCGTGAAATGCTCCCGAATACAATTGAAAATCCAGGTGAAAATATATAGACAAAGAAGCCCATGACAGTTTGAAGATGGCGACCACGCACAGCACTACAGAGTGGAAACTCAGGAGAAAACAAAGGTGCTCGGAAGACACCTGCTTTCTGGGAAAATCACGTGGTATGCAGCCAGGAACCTCAGTGTAGTCACCACGCCGAAGGACGCTGGTATCCCAGTTACACAGATGCAACCCTAGACATTCCTTTTACCTCATCCTACCTCTTCCCATAGTTCATAAAGGCGACTGCTTCTGTTTAATGGCTCTTCCACTGGCCAGGCTGCAGGCAACACCCTCCACCTTGCAGAAGAATTCCAGGGTCTGCGTAGAAAATTAGAAGGAAATTGTTTGAACGAACGGTTAGCCTGGGCATATTCTGCTGGTACTCAAGACTGTACCAGCAGAATATGGTGTACATATATATGAGGGTTATAGGCGATATTCTGGTACATGTTGCCTATAACCCTCTGACTCAATACCATCCAACTCAGAATGACATCCAAAGAAGAAGCTCTACCATGCTTCAGCAAATAGACATGAATCTTACAATGGACTTGACTATGGCAATGAACATAATGTCTTCTTTGTATTACCGAAATAACTTTTCCAAGTCCAATTGGCTGCCAGATACGCCTCATCCATGATGGTTGACGGGACACTGACCCACCAACCATTACATAGGTCCCAAAAAATGCAAGGCCAGTGAAAAAATGAGTGCTCCCTCACCTGCAGCATGCAGCTGAGGGGGTGTGCCTCCGTTGACTTTGTTGTGTGGAAACAAGGTTTCCCCCTTGGGTGAAGTAACCCAGCTGCACAGGGCCAATGAGCAGTGCAAGGCTGGAGCGTTTTGCCTCCCCAGCCTTGCATGGACCAGTGAACATGCTGGCTGGGGTGCTGCAGCCTGAAAAGGGACAGGGGTCCCACCTTTACCTGCCTGTCTCTGCCCCTCTTTCCAAAAATTAAGTAGAGGCGTTTGATTGACACCGCTTGCTGCCCGGACGGTGAGCAGGACACGCCTTCAAGAGCCGCAGTGGAGTAAGTAGGAGCCTTGAGCCAATGCGACGAACAGGTAAGCATTGTATTAATGTTATTTTTAAATTGGAGAAGCGTAAACATTTCCCATGAAACTGCGTGACCGAGCATAGTGCGGTTGCACGAACAAACCGAAAGGAGTTTGGGCAGTTGAGGTTCACCCGAGTGACATTTTTTTAAAACAGTGTGTTACGATGGTGCCTTTTACAGCACACATTCTATGAACAATTGTGTAAAAGGGGTCAGACATGAGACATCCATTAGATGGCATCCGTAGAAATGCACGAAAAGAAATAACCGTTTGGTATATTTGTTAGAAAATTATGAAAATTACATACAGCCGAAAACTTTGAAGAAATACACAATACGGGGCCATTATACGATCAAGGGGAGTGCGCATTGCAGTGGTGTCCCCCACACCATTGTTGGTATTACCCAAATTGGTCGTTTACAATTGTTCGAACGAACAATTGACCGAATTTAAAGGGTCACAATTGACCGAATATATATATATATATATATGGGTTTTGGGGGGTTTGGCGTTGGGTGGGGGGTTGTGGGGGGTTTCCCCCCACATATATGGTACAATTGACCTTCACAATTCGGTCAATTGTGAAAAGGTCAATTGTCATTCGAGCAGTTGTAAAACGATCAATTCGTATACAACCCCATTGTTCGCTATAATGGCACCGGGAAAGTGGGGGATAAAAAGTTTGAAAAAAAAAGAAAAGCACCCTGCGGCGGAGGTTCTGCCTCTAAATGGGGAGGCGGAACGAACATCGCAGTGTGAGCGCTGCGGTGAGGGCGAACAGGTAAGTTTGGACAAAAGAGGTAAGTACTAGTGTTAGGGAGTTGGACGGAGGGGGTATAGTGGGCAGGGGTGATGTTCGTGATTATTGCCATTACTAGCATTTCAAATTCATAATTTTCGGATTCGAAATTTTCATGATCGACATAATCATGGACATCCCATCTAATGGTGACAAACAGTGCACAGAATTTTCCAATGGATTTTAAGGATGGTTTTGCCTGCTATATGCCATTATAAAAATAATGTTCATGCTGATCCTGCCCTTACATGTCCGGGATGTCTACTACGTGGTGGCGGTCCTGTGTCATGAGCGACTTGGCTCAAATGGCTTAACATACCTTCACATTTCAGGTATAAGGTTTTTTTCACACCTTTTTAAACAAACCATAACATTGCAGGTGTTTCATATGCACACACAAACCTTCAAAGAGTAAAAGTGCTTAAAGGGTTGATGTGGGAATGGATTAAACAGATGGTAGAAGACAACAACTAGATAAATGAGCATTGGAAAACCTGAGGGCAATTACTTGGATAATTGGAATATTTCATCCAACATCAAGACCTACATAATAGCATGAGGAAGTGTAAAGGAGGGCGCTCCCTCACGCGGTCGAGAAAAAAACTCCAAAGTGCTCAAAAGAAACACAAACCGTCAGAACTGCAAATCATATCAATTTACCGCTTCCCAGACACAGTATTTAAGGAAGCACATTAACATAATCTTATCATTGTAACACCTTTTGGGTAATTCTAACATGTTGATTGGCTGCTCGTCAGCAAGCCCCTAAAGAAACCTGTACGTTAAGAAGTCCCATTGGATGTTTCACTTCTTGGAATAGAAAACATACCACCCCTCAATGACATCACATTTTGCTGACCGACAAAATATGTGTGCCCCTCATTGCTTGGCACGTCTCCTAGTACATTTTTGGGAAACCCCCTGATGCTAATTGGACAGTTGTTTTGGCGACAGCGCAAGCAAAAGCAGCCCACTCAGCCCATCCAATGAAACTGTGTGGACATCAGCAAGGTCAAAGACATTGCTGCATCCCGTGGAACACTCAATCCTCTTCCCATAATTGGTTCCCTGGTCCCTCGCCCTTCTGCACCTGCTCGGCCGCTACACCCCAGCTCCCCTCTCACAACGTGCTGCCAACTTAACTTAAAAAATGTGCGAGGACCGGCTGCTGGAAATCAATTCCTCCTATTATGTTAGTTCTACCTTAGCACTTTTATTCTCTGGTAAAATGGCCTGTGGTCATTAGGGGTGCTGTTGCTCACATCATGGTTAAATCTTCTGTAAGCTTGCGGCCTGAGGCCCCTCACCCCTAGTACTGTGTCCTTTGCGCCAATTGTGCATTGCCCCGTATCTCGTGGGACGGCACCTGCTGTCTGGAGGATAGGTACGCTTCCATGAGAACTGCTCTCATGCAAGAATTAACTGGACACTATCTGGCACCCCCTTGCCCACCCACCTTGGCTACTCACCGTTTTTCTACCCAGCAGCAGGTGTCCAATTCAATTGAATGCAACTTCTGCAGTTTTTAACTATGGCCTGTAACAAAATGGATGAAGTCTTGCTCGCAGCAACACTAACAACTAATCAATCTCTCTAATACAACTAAGCCCTACCTTCTTATCCATATATGCATGCGCTACTAAAAGTGCGGTTCTAAAGAAAAATAAAAGAAAGGCTTTGCTTCACATGTCATTTTGTCTGCTACACGTGTGGTATTCTCTGCTGCAACCATGGCCACCCTCATGCTCACTAAAACACTGACCCCTCTACACACGATCTATAGTAAAAACAAACCCCACCTATGTTCCCTCTACTTACGAATGTATATGTGCTAAAGCAACTACCCTGTAAAACCTATCCTTTTGCGCATGTTTTTCAGCACAGCGCCAGCTCCTGACGTGCGGTACAACTATGTGTATCCTACATTTTCCATGATGTCACCGACCCCGTGACCCTTACATCACCACGTTTCTCCCGTAGCTTGAACGTGCACCCCCTTCAGGATGCTGGATCAGCATCTTTACACTCCCTCCTTCAATGAATATATTAATTGATACTGTCTCCCTCTTTTGGTCCCAACACTGCCTTTGGTATCCTTATCTTACTGTGACGAATCAACATCCGGGGCACCAGTGGTCCAGGGATGAATGTCGGTTTCTAAAGCATCAATCAACCACACACCTCTAGTATGCCAGAAGGGACCCGAACAGATTGGAATACAAGTAAATTATAAGACCTCCTTGTCCAATTTTGGTGACATGGACGGAACGGCAAGCTTATCTCCACAAGGTCGTAGATCGTTAGTTAGTTGCAACACAGAGAAAATTCAATTATTACCCAATAATAAAAGGGAGTGTCCAGTCAAGGTCGTATTTTTACTACAACAGACAAGGCATGTAACTGTCTCTTGGAGACCATGGGGGCAGAACCACAATGTGCCAGGTGCTGACAAAATTCTTAGTGCTCAACAGCGTCAAGGCGGTTCCAGGGCACTTCGCAGCCCATGAGACAGAGTTAGTGGCAGGAGACAGCTGCAGGTTCCAAGCGGCAGGCAGTTTGGCATGCAAGGCTAGACGGACATCTGCAGGCTGTCCGGTGCAGTGGCTTGAGGCCAAGAATTGTTGTCTCTGTGCTGGTTGACGGATCTAGAATGCTGGTCGAGGCGTCTCGGACGGCTCTGGTGATTGTGGTGTGACAACAGTCAGCGGTGCAGCTGGATGTGGTTTGAGGACTCGACTGTCTCAAAATTGTCCTTAAAAAGATGGACACTGGATGATGCTTATGTGGCATTCCTCTTAGTTTCTTCGCAGGGCTTGGGTCCTTTCAAGGCAGATGGCTCAAAGCTCAGGAGGGTGTTCGCAGGCAACAGCCTTGTCCTTTGTCCAGAGACTCTACGTCAATTCCCCCCTAGGAAGCTTGCTGTCAGAACCTAGCAGGGCATGCTGTGTGCTGGCTGAGTACAGGTTCTGGAGCTGCTGGATGGGTCCTCTGAGTCCGGTATCTCCCGCTTTTCCCTGGAAGATGTTTATGGGAGGGACCTTTCTTCCCTCTTGGAACTTTTGGCCTTCCTTCACTGGTCGAAGATATAAGATAAACTGTACCTTCAGGTCGGGTCCAAATGAGTCCTTCTGCTTACTGCTTTCAAAGTCTTCAGATGATCTGATCAGTGAGGAGGCAAAACAGGACCCAGTGATTGGTGCAGGCTAAACCCACCGTAATGAGCTGTGGGATGTTTTAACCCACTAGGCTCTGCCCTGCAACATCCCTGTGTGCTGATGGTGCAGGAATCATCAAAAGGGCCGCAAAAATCCCCATGCGCGCCAAACCTATGAAAATTGCGATTTAAAACCGGAAAAGATGGCTGCCAGATCTACTTTGCCTGTTGTCAGTGGTGAAATGGAGACCTCACTGCTGAAACCTGTCACTGGGCTGCCTACCAAGGAAAAATGGAAACTGCATGAAAGGCAGTGCTTTATTGCAAGAAACCCAGAAATTGCTCTTAAATCCCTTTTTCTTGGTTGCTGAAAATACAAAATACCAGACCAAAACACCACAAAACATCCAATATCTTTGCTAGGTGTTACCTGCCACTTAATTTAAGGAATCAATATAAACACACAATGTCAGGAAAAGCAGAATCTATCATCAAAATATCCACAGTAAAATGTGCTTGCCTGTGAAAGTCTGTCAAAATATGGGCGCAGTACCAGCAGCCGCCTGTATGACAGCTGTCATTAGTTGCATCAGAAGCTTAAACTTGTACAATTGAAATCAAATGTCTATAAATTAAGTGACCTGTTATCAAAAGTAATATAGGTTGCAACTATTTAATCTCCATGGTTTAGAGACTGGGATTAGAGTTCTAGTTGCCTGTTTTAAAATTGCAAGTTTATTTGCAACAAAGAAACATTTAACAAAGTGACTTTTAAAGTAAGCCTGATGCAAGCCTCATAAAAAAGATATATCGAGGTCGTCCCTTAAAGCAGAAAGTGGATTGGGACTAATGTGAGAAATATCTATATACCAAAAAGTATCCACTCTGCTAGAATGTAACAAAGTTATTTTTACAAAAGTTTGTTTAACCAACGTTAATAGTGTGACCTAAAACAAGGATATCACAAATATTATTTAGCCACAGTATTTATACTCAGAAAACATTCCTTATTTTCACAAAGTAATTTATTATTGTGTTCTCAAATGAATAAGGTTAATGAATACAAAGAGTAGGAAATGCAGTTTGGAATGAAAGTAAAACAATAAAAAATAGAACTGCAAATTCGAAAAAGATCTAACAGAGAGACAAATCAGTGCACTTTTATGACAAGAAGATAAATGCAAGCAATAATTAAACCATCGCTTGTGGAAAATACAAAAACATGTATAATACCTAAGAAAACAAGTCAGCAGTCCAAATTTCAATATACAGGTGCTACTGCTTTGCTGAATGAGTGGATGCAGGTCTGCATTGGAAAGACAGAGCAAACACACAGAGGCCGAAATAGCCTCAGGCCAAATACCCTCAGTTTGGGGGGAAACTCTAAGCGGCCCACATTTCAATATACAGGTGCCACTGTTTTAGTAAATAAAAGAGTGCAGGTCTGCCGACGTGTTGGTGTTTGATGGGGGAGAGAAACTCTTAAGAGAAAGCACAAAAAAATATATACGTGCAAAAACAATGTTTCAATGCTGGTTTAAATTCGGACTTCAGGTTAAGTTCCTAAATAGAGTTTCCAGTCAATGTGAAAAGTTCAAACATCCATGTCACGTTTCGGATCTGCCCCCTGCTGGGCATGTACAGTTGTAGTAGAGCCTTCCTCAGGGCAGAGAAATGAAGAAAAAAGGGGGAAATACAAACTTGACCCTGTGTGAAGGCAGACAAAGAGAGGAGGGGTATCACGAAACAGGTTTGAATTTAAGGAATGTTTTCATCTTTTGTGGCATAAGTCTGAGTCCAAAGAAAATTATTTGCTTGAAGATTTTTTGCAACAATAATTTGAAAGCCCCTAGTGGGAGCATAGACCTTACCCTGATTCTGAGCTTCGACTAGATCAAGAAAAAAACACTTGGGCTGGGATTGTGGTCTTGCACAAACAGCGGGGACACAGCTCGGAGCACGAGGAACCCCAGGGCGCAGCCACCCGTAGTAATATTGGCAATAGTTCTATAGCGGGGAAAGAACAGAACAAAAACCAATTGGTCTGTCTTACTGGCAACTCATAATTGCTATAGTTCATATGCTAGGAAGAGAAAAATTAAAATGATATCAACATACCACTTGTGGGTAAAATTTGTGTCTGAATTACTTTTGCTCCCGTTCAGGGCGTAAGGTTCAGTGGTTGTTGTGCAAATGCACAGCCTAAAGTAGCCCAAAACAAAATGGGAGAAGAGAAACAGAATCAGTGATGTTTGCTTTGTGGTTAAAAAATGGCGTTTTTTTCTTGTATGTAGAAAAGCCTCACAGACGAGGGCTTAATTCAGATTTCTGGCAGAGAAAAGGTTACCAGAATGCGGGACACAGCGGTCCATTTAATACCTTGATGAGAGTTCCTTTTTTCCGTGGAGCTGCCTTTTCTGTGGCCGTGAGTGCACGCTGTGCAGGCTGTCTCAGCTGGCTTGGTGCTGAGTCATGGCTGACGAGCAGACATCACTGCCGTGACTGTAGCAGGTGTGGCTCGTAACGCAGTAGCTTGATTGGCCAGATCTTAGGGCGTAATGTGATAGGCGCGCTAAGGCTGTCTATCAGACAATGCTATGGGGGTGTGTTCCTCCAACACTGAAACGTGGGGAGGAGGCGCAGTGTAATAGGCACGCTAGGGCTGTCTATCACACAATGCTGTGGTGGTGTGTTCCTCTCAGCATTGAAACGTGAAAGGCAGCAGAGAAGGAGAGTGTGATCAGCTGCCACCCTTCCTACTGGGTTGAGTGGAGGCGCCCTGTAGTAGGTGTGGTAAGGCTTTCAATCTTTTGATGCTGTGGCATTGAAACTTAAACCACAGCGAGGAAAGAGAATGTGATCAGCTGCCACCCTTCCTAATATGTGGAGTGAAAGTACCCTGTAATTGGTCCGTTTGGGCTGTCAGTCATTCACTGATGTGGGGGTGTGTATCCCTCCAGCATTCAAACTCGAACAATATATTCATTGAAGCCATGATGAATCTTCAACGCGGGTGCAGATATCAATGGGGCTCCTCAGGGGGGCATGATCTGCGGCCGCATGATTGTGAATCATAGAATATCGCTTGAGAGATACTCGACGGACCCGGCATTCAATCGTGATGCAGGGAGACATATGTTACTAATACCTAATACTAATAGAGATTTTTTGCTCAGCCGGTAACATGAAAAGTTTAGCCGGACAAAATGAAGTAGAGTAAAACTGGGAACTAATACCTCCCCTACCTATCAAAGAAAGGTGGGTCCAGATATTTTAAATGGTCCAGGGTGTGCTTGCGGTGGCCAGTCAAAAGGACATAAGAGGCCACTCAAGACATGCTTCTGTCCTTGCTTGTGAGTTTGAAGTAGATATGCTCATACGTAGACCTTCAAGTTGAGTTAAATTAAGGGGACATATTCTTCATTGAGGCCATTCCCGTGGCTAGAGAGTCTGTGGCTCCACCTTGCTTCTTTTTGCTGCAGACTGCATGATATATTGGCAGAGCCCTTGACTACATCCAAGATCCACCACCTGATGTCATTCGGGGTATGGTGTTTTTCTAGAAAGTGGTTCACCAGCGGAGCAGATGTGTTTTTGCATCTGATGCGTGAACGGTGCTCAGAGATTCTGGTGTTCACTGATCTGCTTGTCTGGCCTACATACCTTAGGCCGCAAGGGCATTCAATGCAATAGACAACTTGTTTTGTCTTGCAGTTTGTCATGAAATTAAGATGCCAGGTCTTAGTTCCAATGTTGAAGTTTTTGATTTTGGAAGTGAATTGGCACACTGAGCAGGAGCTACACGGAAAATGTCCAGTGGTCGTTCTAAGATCCCAGAGTCCTGTTCTGGGTGCTGGTTTTTTAAATTTCGAGTGCACCAGGGAATCACATATGTTTTTAGCCCTTTTAAAAGCAAACCGTGGCATAGGGAGGTTTGGCAGATTTAGTCTAACAATGGGCCAATATTTGTGTATTATTTTCTTAATCCGAAAGGTGTGGGGACCATGTGTGATCACACAGGTTATTTTGTCAGAGTCGGGGTGTTCCCGGGTGGTATTATTAGATAGAAGAATGTCCCTATGAGTAAATCTAGCTCGTTTCTTTGAGTTTGAAATCAATTTTTTGGGGTAGCCTCTGTCAAGCAGCCGCTTTGTGAGATCCTCAGATTGTTGGTAAAAGTCTGCTAAGTTGGTACAGTTCCTCCTTATTCTGAGGAACTGGCCGTATGGTAAATTTTCACGTAGGTGGCGTGGATGATTGCTTGAGAAGTGCAGGAGGGTGTTCCGTGCAGTAGTATTCCGGTATACACTGCATTTCAAGATGCCATCTTCATGCCTAATTTTAAGATCAAGGAAGCAAATTTCTTGGTTGCTATTTTCCATAGTAAACTGGATGTTGTTGTCAACATTGTTGAGCCAGTTTAAAAAAAGATGAAGTTCGGGTTCAGGGCCGTTCCAAATGAAAATGATATCATCAATATATCGTTTCCAATGTGAAATACGGGATTGGTAGGGGTTCCCTTTCGTCTGCATATAGAATTGCCCATCAAATTCAAAGAAGTTTTTACATAAGGCTAAAGTCATCAGTTCCAGAATAAAATTGTGTGGTACTCTCTGTTGTTGATCATGATGAGTGAGTGTGGTACTCTCTGTTGTTGATCATGATGAGTGTGTGTGTGGTATATACATTCAATAGCCTGATGCAAGCCAAAACTACAAAGCAACTCCTCCACTGGGCAAGCCACCTCCCTTCTGCTCTCTGGACCAGGAACTCACATTCAGGTGTTGAGTAAAAGGGGAGGGGCCCTTGGGCTGCTCCTGGGAGAGACAATGAACCTTCCTTGGCTGAAAGGATATGCAGATTGTAAAGTGTCAAAGTGGCCTCTCCCAGAAGGAAGGGGGTGGATTGCTTCAGACCTGCCGGAGAGCCAGGGAGGCAGGCACAGACAACCATTTGTGGATTCACAAAGCACAGAAAGCATATTTTTGAAAAAGACTAATGGACTGTGCAAATTTGTAAAAATTATAAAATTAATAGCATTGTTAATGGGATTTCTTTGTGCACATTTTAAGAGGAGCCAGAACTCTGTGCGATGTTCTGAGAAGGTGCAGTGAAAATTCTGGTTTTGTAGCTATTGTATTTATGTCAGAAGCATTCTCGATTCATACGATTATGCCCAGATATCATGCACAAATATGTACAGAATTCTGGACAAATTAGACATTGTGTCCCGGACAAAAAGTGCGCAAATTTGTCAAATCCAGACCCAAGATCTCACAGCAATGAGGCTTGGAAGAAGGTGTGCTCCACAAATTATGTGATCTATATATGTTATTGGTATAAAGATTGTACACATGTAAAGATGTATTATATCAAAAATAGATTTTATGTGCAAAAGGCAAAGAGGAGGATGTTTTGCCTCATAAACCACATCATCATGATGACACTCTGTTTTCTCCTCCAATCAAGGGAGAGAGCAGACTTTAGCCAATAGACTACCTAGAGGGTCGGCCTAGGATAATTCAGCATACCCACCGCTTTATCAAACACATAAATAGAGACAGCTGAGGACCGAGAGAAAAAGACACTGATCCACCCACCATCCCGAATTTGGCGAAGCACTTTGAAGGAGATCCATCCATACTCCTTGTTCCAGACTTCCAACACTTTGCAAGCAGAAAGGCTCAGAGCATAGCTGAACCACCTTCAGCCTGGCCTAACTTCCAGAACCCATCCCTCAACTTAAAGGGGAAACCAAAGAGCAGCCAGGCTGTGCTGTAACTGCTTGCCTGCCAAAGAATTATCTTCATAACCAGAAGGGCAGATTAAATCCCAATCTGGTGCCGTGCTGTGCTGTGCTGACCAGAGAGCCATTGCAGATGTAGACCAGAGCGCCTTGCTGTCCAGTCCTGCCGTACGGTGTCCAGAGTGCCTTGCTGATCGCTGACCCGTAGAGTCCGGTGTGCCCAGCAGTCTGTCCCAGAAATCCTTGACCAGAACCAGAATTCCTGATGGTTCCATTCAAAACATTGGTAGTGAGTATCCATAGTATAGGATTGTCACTAGCCTATGTACTGTCCACAGTCATCCCTATCCAAATCAAATCTATCTTATATCCAGAACTGTACTATTAGAAATCTTTTGTCTTGCCTGAACTCTCTCTCTTATCCTATAGTCCTTTTGTAATAATATTGTTAAAATCATCTTTGCGCTGATCTATTTTTTTCTGAAGAAGGCAAGCGTCTCGGCGGGCAACAACCTGATCAGTGATGTCCTGGTCTGGTGGTTGTGCTGTTGTGTAGTTTGTTTCTTCATAGTCCATCCTTAATGTAAAGAAACCTTGTTGTACTTTTAAACGCGCATCCTCGTTTTACAATTTTGCCTCTTTCTGAAAAAAGCAACCTCCACGAAAATGTTCATAACTTATTCATACTTCATACTTCATACTTCATGCTAGAAACGGAATTTAAGTGTCTACCTGTAGCTAACATCCTAAGCTTTCTAAAGAATCCAAAACTGTATCCTTATAGATTTTCCGCAATCACGCTTACCATGCTTACCACGCACGGAAAAGTTTGCCGCATATTTTTCGTTTGGCTAAAATCTATAATCTATAACGTGTAAAATAGCTTTTCATTGCAACCGACTTCAAAATTAAGTTTTCAACTTGCTTATTACTCTCGAATCATTGATAGTGTTTGTCTGCAACCATATAAAGTGGCTCCCATTATAATTCCAGTGAATTTAAGCCATATTTAGTGTTTTACCAATTCATTCAAAGCCAATTTTAAAACCATTTTTGACAGTTTGCCAATCAATTCCTGTTTCTCTCTTCTGCTTGCTGGGGGGGAAATTGGGATTGATGTATTTGCTTGAATTCTGCATTCCTGAAACCTGTTCTCTCTCCTTCTATCTCTTCATATTGCATATTGGTGGATTGAGGGGTGTGCAGGAGGAAATATTAACCACATTGCCATTTGATTGAACATACACAAAAGTATTATTTCTGTGCTGCATTATTTTTCCTCATTGTTATTATTTCTGTGCTGCATTATTTTCACTCCTTGTGATTAAAGAGATTGTTTAGTGTGACATCACCCACTGGTGATCATAGTATACCCATTAACATAGTGTGATATATATTGTGCAATACATAAATCAATATTTTTAACTTTGCAAACCAGCCTGCTTCCTGGTTCAGTGTGACCGGGGGGGTTAAAAGAGAGGGGCGTGATATAAGTGGTACATCATTCAGAATAAAATAACTTATAGACACAAATAAATAATTAAGGGTTTCAGTTTTGCATCCCACGCTAGGCATTGACTTAGGTGACGTGCCAGATTGAAATCACTTACAAGATTGGGGGCTCGTCACGAGATCCTGATTTGACATACTACTTGTGACAGTCTAATACAGGGTGCTAACTGACGGGTACATAAACCCTGTTGGGCTACCACGCTGTGTTACACTGTGACATTAGGAACGCTCTAAGGAATTGGTCTGTTTTGCAAAAATAAAATAAACTCCTCTAAGTCAGAAAGGAAATTAATATTTCCGGAATGGCGACCTTGGTAGAAATCAATACGGCAAAAGAACACCTACTGCACAAACTATTTGTCAGGGGTGAATGGACAGAGCAGGATCAGAATGTGTGGTTGCAGGAAATCAAAGAACAGGCCACTGCAACAGGATTAAATAAATGGCAAGATCAGGGTTCATTACATATTGCACTGAGTGAACTGTATATGGCCCCTAAGGTAAAAGAAGAGCAAAGTAAGATTGCCAAAATAGCAGCATATCTGTACCTCCACATTGGAGCAATACAGGACAATATGCCGAAAACCTAGATCTGGCAAACAAGCAACTAAAATCATTAGAAAAAGCCCAAACTGATCTGAACTCTGCAGAGCAAAGGCTACAAAAGAGCCATGAATCAGAAAATGAAACCAGGTAGTACCTGATAAAAAATAAAAGAAGATGTGGATATCCTGCAACAGGAGAAGGTAGAGCAGGATACCAAAGTGCTGGCGCTGCAGAAGGAGTGCCAAGAAAGTTTGGACTCTCTACTGCAGAGCCAGAAAAAGCTGGAACAGCAAATACATCTTAATAGGGCCTGCGCAGAGCAGGTAGTCACCCTGCAAAACCGCCTAGACCAAGAAAAAGAAGAAAATAATAAATTGATCATCAAAGATCTTGACGCCCACACAGAATTCAATGAGGAGCGCCAGAAAGCTGGTGCACTCCAAAACCAAAGAGACGACCTGGCTGCACAGAGGGGTACTCTTATTCAGGAAAGGGACACCTTAGGCCAGGAGATCAGTTATTTAAAAGATAAGATGGAAGAAAATTACCTGGCCCTTCAGGGACTGGGTGAGCTCCAAAAAGATTGCACAAAACTGTTAGAGCACTCCAGGAGGATGGAAGATACTCTGGCAAAGAGTGACCAGGCCAGTAAGGACAGGACTCAGGAGGTAACCGTCCTGCAGCAAAATTGGCCCAGTACTCTCAAATGACACAGGAAGCACAGAGAGACAATGGGGCTCTCTGTGAGAAAAATGACAGGCCTACAGACAGGTAGCTATGCAAGAACAACTGATAAAGACTAGCAAGGCCTTGATAGAGGAACAAAAAGGTAAGGTTCTTGCATGACAACAGGGAGCAGGGCCTGAGAGAGATGAGGTCTGCTGGGAAAGGGAAACACCTGAGCATAACCTCAGGAACCCTAGTACCAGAGGCTTTCATCTCTTCAACCCCATGGACTCTGCCACCCCATGTCCACTGGCGCACAGGAGCCAAGGGCCACGGGGATGACAGACTTCAATCCAATGAGGACTATGGGGCTCATAGATCAGTACTTCCCAGGAATGGATGGGCGGGCATCTGGGTATGGGTTCTCAAGTACTAGGGCCATCTTCTCTGATCAGGGAGACTCCAATGAGGAGGGTCAGAGAAATGGATCCTCAAAAATACCATTTACCCAGAGTCCAGATGGTAAAATTTAGTGGGGAACGCCATGAGAGTAGGCCTACTAAGGGCATCCTGAAAACCTCTGCCCAGCTAGGACAGTGGGGGGGTGCTCAGCAAATCCTGGGAGCAAGGAGGAATCAGAAGACTCCTCTGAGCACCACAGGGCTCAAGAAACTAGGCCCCTGCATTCTGCCAGCCATTCCCCAGCTCGCAGAATCTGGGAGAGCCTAGAAGACCAGACAGGCACCTCTGGTAGCAGTGCCTCTGAGTCAGAGGATGAGTGAACCAGGGTCACCCGAACCAAAAAAGCCAACAAGGTCAAAAGGGCCTTGTTGGCTTTTAAAACAAATCAAATCAAAGCCATCAGGAGCGTTATCACGCCCTATCATAAGAACATGAAATATTTGGTATGGGAGCACCTTGAGCTCTTTAAACAAATGATGGAGACTTTCCATTTGAAGGACAGTCAAAGCTGTATTCAATATGTAAAGTGGACATTCTCTTCCAAGTACTCCAGCTTCTTTGCGGGGCTGGAGGATCAGAATCATTCCAGATGGTCCAACTATAGGGCAGCCATCTTGAAGCATTTTTCTGTGTGCAGGAATCCTCAGGAGGCTCGCACGGCAGCCTACAACTTGCAATGTGGGGAAGATCAGGCCCCGCAAGAAATTGTTCAAGAATTAAAGCGTGCCTTTGCGCAGACCACTAGAAGGGTGCGCACTGACAGTAAAGAGTTTGTACATACTTTCTTCCACGCTCTCCCTAAGTACATCATGACCCAGCTAGTGAGGGACTTTCACGAGAAAAGATCACTAGACTGGGTCATCGAACAAGCCACGTGAATTTATGAGGTGCAAAAACCAGTGGAAAATAAAAATAACCCCAAAAGCCCCAAAACAACCAACACCTCTGCTGCTGCTAAGGTGGCAGAGGTGAAGGTTGCCCCCATTTTAGATTTAGAGATGGGGGCCTAAAAACATGCCCGCACAGAATCAAAACAGCCCTAAACCCAGAAGGCCCTCGGGCCAATCACAAACAGGGAGCCAGGGAGGTAGTCCCACAAATGGGACCCTCAACTCCCCTGACTACATCAGCCCACGCTACAAGGGCAATAGACCCATCCTGGGTTATGTGTGGACTCCTCCAGCCCAAGGGGGGGGGTCCAACCAGACAGCAGTTGACCCAGGGAACCTCCCTCCTCACTTTCCCCAGGAGGGCTGTAATCCCCCAAATACTGGACAGAATTTCTTCCCAAGGTACCCGCAAAACTTTAACCCCCAAAACAATCCATCCTTCTTTCCCCACTTTCCTGAGCCCAGACAGCCCAATCTGGGAGGGGGAGGCCAAGGGTGCAGGGGTACCCAAACTTTCCTAACCCGGGGTATTTTGGGAGAAGGGATAGCTACGCTTCCCGGGATCAGCCCAGGGGAGACCTGAGGACCCCGTACCAGCCAGAGAGGGTGTCCCAACTGGAGCACCAGGTCCAAAACATGGCACAGGATCTGGGTCGCATGCTGAGGGCTCAACAGAACCCTCAGATGAGCATGGCGGTGCAGAATGCCTCAAACCCAGGACCTGGTGCTCCAGAGCAATGACGGGGAAGAACCCCGACAACCCACCGGTTCCCAGGGAGGAGGCACAAGAGGAAGGGCGGTGTAAAGCCTTGGAGGAAGCTTCCTTTCCCACTTGTAAAATTCCCATGGAAACCCAGAAACTGGAACCAAAATCTCCTGCCCCTGAAAGTCTGCCACCCAAGGAGCAGAGGGGGGTAGAAGAAATAAAGAGCCCAAAAAGACCCATTTTGAGGAAGAGGTACAAATCTTCGAGTTTGAAGGAGAGGGATCCTCAGAGGATCCTGGGAAAAGGATCTTCCCCTTCAGAGAGGGGGGAACTCCTCCCAAAGAAAAATGGGTCCCAAAGGATCCAAATCCAGACTGGGTAGATATGGGGACTGAGTTAGCACCGCCCATCATCAAACCCCAGAATCATCAGCAGGAAACTCCCCTGGTTCAAACCCATCCTGGTGACTGCATCCAAAAAGGGGGGGCAGCCGAGAACCAGCGGAACCCAGAACGTCCCCCATATCTAAAAGTCACCTTTTTCATTCAGATTCCCAAGACTCCAAACAGAATCCTGCCCAAATCACCTTCCTGTCAGTGTCCAAAACCAAGAAACAAACCCACCAGTTGTACAAAAATGTACATTATCTTTGCCCCCTTGAGGAAAAGTAGGGATGATATTATGCCCCGGTCCAAATACAGGGGCAGTGTACAATTTTGGCACTGGTGGACACTGGATCCCAAGATACCCTTCTGTCAAAAGGGGCCTTTGACCAACTGAATTCAGGAAGGGGGGAGAAATACCAAATTCCTCTCACCCGTCTTCCTGGACAACTTCAGAACTTCGATGGGAAGGAAATTCCCATCGAGGGGACTTGCGAATTTGGACATTAAAATTGGGCGACACAAGGTGAAGCACCCGGTCATAGTTGTGACTCCAGAGGGTACCCCTTCTTTACTAGGGAATGACATCCTGTGTAGGTTGTCACCCCTCATAGATTGTGTAAACAAGGTCCTCTGGACCCAGACTAACCGACCACTAAAATTGAAACATAGTGTCAACCATGTTAGTTTAAACGGCACATGCCACATGGTTGAACAAAAACCTGACCAAATAGAATTTCACTTCCAGAACAACCAAATCCCAGACGTGACAGTAATAGCAGTAGGACAACAGACTGGTGATGGCGGGTCCTCTCTATTTCTGAAAATCAACCTTCCTTCCAGTCTAAGGTGGCATTCCACACTGGAAGGAAACACTCTGAAATTCTTTACAAATTCACAATCAGAAAACCCCACTCCTATAGTGCAGAAAGATGGAAAATCAGCTCAAAGCCTGGCTGATATTCAGAAAATTGGAGAGCAGTTGTTCATCCCTATTCATTTAAATGAAGGGAAGGACTCTGTTCTCGCCCGAGTGTGTGTGAACAACGATAAGAGCTTCATCAGCGAAGCCATGTTCCGCAAACTCCCAAAAGATCCAGCCATTCCCACATTTAAACTGATAGACAAATGGGAAATGGACCTGGAAACACCCAATTCCAAACATCTCCTGCCTAGCAGGTGTATGCTCAAAATGTCCATAGGCAACAAGAGCATAGTGCATAATTGTTAGGTCGTGCGAGATGTCCCTGCTGCATTTTACTTAGGCAGTGACATTCTCAAGCGCTTTGACATTAGTTTGGACCTAATAAACCTCAGAGCTTGGTCCCGATTAGCTGGTAATCCCATGGGCTTTGAGGACCCAGAAAAAGCATTTAGGTCAGCTCAACTGCTGCATTATGCAGTTGAAATTCAGATTGGAGAGGAAGTCACCATCCCAGAACGGACCTGACAATTCTCACTGGAAGTGAAAGTTAAAAGAGGACAGAAACTGAAAAACCTGGACACCTACGTTCATCTTAATGCTTATTTCCAATAGCAAGGGTTGGGGCAATCCCAATACCACTAGTCAACATAGAACATGACACCATTCCAATAGAGGTGGATAACAGCGACTTAAAGAGTATCACTCTAGCCGGAGGTACCATTATTGGAATGGCGGTTGATGACCGACATTTTTCCATAGATTAAGGTAATTAACTGTTAGGACCAATCCCCAAGGACTGTTTTGACAGTGATAGTGACGATGACGCAACACCAGACAGGATCTTCACCCGGCATGGGGGGAATTTCCTGGTGTACACTTCCTGCCCTTATGGTAAGGAAGATGTGACCTGTGACTTCAGGAGGGATGAGGTGATATTCCAAGTCCGCGAGGACTGCCTTCCCCACCGGAAGCCACCAGTCCAAATCAGTCCTTTGACCAGGGACTTCTCCACCCAGCTGGAGGAGGCCACTGAGATAGCAAACCCGGAAGTCTTTCCAGGCTTCAGGCAGATGGTTGAAGAGAGAGTCAACCTAGCTGATGCCTATGAGACTGTAGAGCAAAAGCAACAATTGAAACAAGTTTTCTTAGATTTTCAAGATCACTTTGCGGTGGACTCATATGACTGTGGTCGCACCGACATCCACACAACAACAATTCCCACGGACCCTGGCATGACTCCAGTGTTTGTGAAGCAATATCGCTTGCCTCTCGCATCAATGGAGTCCCTTACTGAAATAATTAAGAACCTTGCGTCCCGTGGGATAATCCATCCAGTCCACAGCACCTTCAATAATCCGGGACTGGGGATTTTAAAGCCAAACGGCCAGTGGAGACTCTGTGCTGACTTAAGGGAGCTCAACAAACGGGTCCATACTTCCCGATGGCCTCTTCCCTACATTGACCAAGGGCTGGCCCAGATCCAGGGATCACAGGTATTCACTGCAATAGACCTGACCAATAGGTACTGAACTGTACCTGTCAGTAGGAAGGACCAATACAAGCTGGTTTTCACCTTCAGGGGGCAGCAGTACACATGGACCCGGACTCCCTTCAGATACATTAACTCCGGCAATGAATTTAACATTTTTCTACATAAGGCTATGCCTGACATGGGTGAAAGGGGTAACCTGGCCTATGTAGATGATGTTTTAGTCAAGAGCTCAACTGTGGAGGAACACATAGCGGAGATCCGTTATGTTCTGACACAGTTGAAGGCTGCCGGAGCAAAACTCTCCTTTCAAAAGGCACAGTGGTGCAGAACCCGTGTTGATTTCTTGGGGCATGAGATTACGCCTCAGGGTCTCTGTCCCCAGGAAAGGAAAGCGGAAGCACTCCAGAAATGGAAAGACCCCACAACTCTGCGGGAACTAAGGAGGAGCCTTCTTGGACTAACTAATTACAGTAGAAAGTTCATTGAGGACTACACAGAGATCACAAGACCCCTGATCCATCTATTGAAGGGGGGGGGGGGTCGAGTGGGAATGGGGTCCAGAACAAGCCAAGGCAGTAAGATAACTCAAAATAAGCCTCTCACAAGCGCCTTGCCTAGCTTACCCCGTCAAAAACAAGGAGTTCTCCTGGGAGACAGGGTTCCCAAATACATGCTTGACTGCAGTATTATATCAAAAGCATGACAAGGTCAATAAAGTAATCTCCTATGCGAGTAAAACTTTATCCTCTGTGGAGGAAAAATTCAACGATTGTGAGAAGGCACTCCTGGCAATGGTGTGGGCATTGAAGAATTACCGCTGTTTATCCAGGGGGAACACATCCTAGTGGAGACTCCACACCAGCCTCTGCAATATCTCCAAAGTGACAGAATCCGGGCCGGAAATGTGAGTAATTCCCATTACTTCCTGGATTCTGTCAATGCAAGGCTTTCCTGTGGAGGTCAGATATGGCCAAAACAAGAAGAGTCCCCTCGCGCAAGGTCTGGCTGACTTGCATGATTGTGCCAGAGAAAACTGTCTCGAGGACAAAAGTCTAAAAATCAAGGATAACATGGAGGCATACCTTAATTCCCCACACAAAGTCTATGAAGAAGACCAGTGTGAGGGAATGCCCACTGTCTAAGAGTATGGGTGCTCCTACCATGTTGAAAACAGCGGGGAAAAAGAACTTGTGGCTGGCGTAGGGAATGCATGGGTGAATGATGCCCCAGAACATTCCACTGGGTACAAAATCGGTCCCTGAAGTAGTCAAGTGGCAGAGCTGATGTCTGTGCATCAAGCCATCCTCACTGCTGTCCAACACGAACGCCACGAACTGGTCATAATCACAGATTCGGATTATGTACGGAACGGGTTTGTGGAGCATCTGGTTAACTGGAAAACCAGAGGCATGCTATGTGCTAATAACAAACCATTGAAACATGGAAAATGTATTCAAAATATTCATGATCTGGTCACCTCGAATGGGATGACCATGTACTGGAAAAAGATCAAGGGTCATTCTAAAGTAGAGGGACCAGACAACACTGGAAATGACCTAGCGGATCAGCTGGCCAAAACCTGATCTATACAAGGGGATCTACTTGAGATATAGTCCCTGTTGGGGGAAATCCAGGTCACTGCTATCACTAGGTCCCAGACAAATGCTCACAATGAACTCTCAACTGCACAATGGAGTAAGGAGACCCCAGATGCTGATTTGATTACGGCTCAAAAAGGGGATCCGATAATTGGTAAGTTTTATCAGCACATTGAGGACCCTGAGAACTTTCTCCTGACGGATACCGATTACATTGGGAAGGAGGACCTCAGAGTCTTGATGAAATGTCCAAAAATATTCTGAATCCACGGCGGTTTGTTGGTGAGGAGATCCCTAGCTGGCCATGATCAGTGGGTGGTCCCTACCTCATTCCGAAGCCTGAAGCCCATGATGCGGCCACAACCGGTCATAAGGGGTTTCATACAACACTTGAAATCTTAAGAGAGGTTGCATACTGGCCACACATGGGGTAGGTCCTCGACCAATACTTGAAGGGGTGTCTTGTGTGTGCACAATTTCAGCCAACATCCCTCACACACCGTGCGCCTCTCCAAAAGAGGGGGATGACACTGCCTTGGTCAGATTTACAAGTCGATTTGATCAGGCCCGTGATTCGCTCCTCTAGGGAGAACAGTACATGTTGACTGTGAAATGTTTGTTCACTAAATGGGTGGAATGTCTACCGGCCCCAAAGTGCAAGGCAGAAACAGCAGCTGCCCTGATGATCAACCACATCTTCTCGCGTTGTGGACTACCCCAAAGGATTGAGTCAGACCGAGGTAGCCACTTCACTAGCGAAGTGATGACAAAGATGTGGGAGGTAATTGGGGTTAAAAGGAAATTACACATTGCCTCCTGGCTAGCCTCTAGTGGTGGAGTTGAGAGATACAACAAGACAATTGTGAGCATATTAAAAAAGTATGTGGCAGATTCTGGGCCAAGTTGGGACATTCGATCACCTCTTGACATGATGGCCATCAAATCTACCCCTTCCTCAGCAACAAAAATGTCACTGTTTGAGCTGATGACTGAACGAAGGATGCTGCTTCCCCAGCATCTGCTCTACAGGACTTTGATAAATGCCTCCACAACTCATGAGTATGTTGAAAATCTGAGAACAAACCTTCAACATGCTTTTGCCTATGCTCAGTGAAATCTAGAAAGATCTGCGGACAGCATGAAGACCCACCATGACCTAAAGACTACTAGAAAAGAATACCAAGTAGGAGACCAGATCTACTTATACAATTTCCAAAGGAACCAGGCCAAACAGCGCAAATTTCTTCCTAGCTGGCGGGTACCTTTTGAAATTGTAGACGAAATCTCACTAGTCGCCTACAAAATCCGTATCCCCAAAGGCAGTTTGGCAGAGGGGGAAGATAAGTGGGTCCACATCAACCAGCTGAAGTGTTGCCATCCTAGGCACACTCTGCAGCAACCAGAGGATTCATCTGGAAACCCAGAGGGGGATCTTCCAGACCCCTAGAATTCCAACTATAAAACTATTCCACCTGTTGAAAATGAGTAATAAATGGCAAATAGAAAAGATTGTCAGTATATGTCAAATGTATGCGTCTGCCCCACTACATGAATAGTGGTGGGGAAATGTCTAAAAATATGCTCTGTTTTGTCATCCTAGAATGAAACCATGGATCCTAAGCACTGAGGAGGACCACTCAGGGACCGGAAGAAAAAACCCAAGGGGTCTGGGGTATCACTCCATACTCTCATCCGGAAGCGGCGAGGAGAACCTGTCGATCGACTGCTGATGGGAGAAGCAGACGAATTTTGACATTTGGACCAGAAAGACAAAAAGGAACATCCCAATCTCACGACTTCCCCTTGACGGGCAGTCAAAAGTCAAATCGCGAGGGGGGGCTTTGTGGGATGTTTTAACCCACTAGGCTCTGCCCTGCGACATCCCTGTGTGCTGATGGTGCAGGAATCATCAAAATGGCCACGAAAAGCCCTATGTCCGCCAAACCTACGTAAACCGGAAAAGATGGCTGCCAGATCTACTTTGCCTGTTTTCAGTGGTGAAATGGAGACCTCACGGCTGAAACCTGTCACTGGGCTGCCTACCAAGGAAAAATGGAAACTGCATGAAAGGCAGTGCTTTATTGCAAGAAACCCATAAATTGCTCTTAAATCCCTTTTTCTTGGTTGCTGAAAAAACAAAATACCAGACCAAAACACCACAAAACATCCAATATGTTTGCTGGGTGTTACCCGCCACTTCATTAAGGAATTATTATGAACACACAATGTCAGGAAAAGCAGAATCTATCATCAAAATATCCACAGTAAAAAGTTTGCTTGCCTATGAAAATCTGTCAAAATATGGATGCAGTACCAGCGGCCGCCTGTATGACAGCTGTCATTAGTTGCATCAGAAGCTTAAACTTGTACAATTGAAATCAAATGTCTATAAATTAAGTGACCTGTTATCAAAAGTAATATAGGTTGCAACTATTTAATCCCCATGGTTTTGAGACTGGGATTAGAGTTCTAGTTGCCTGTTTTAAAATTGCAAGTTTATTTTCAACACAGAATAGGTGTACCCACTATCACCTAATAATTAGAACAGCTGTTTGAGGTTGTGACATGCTTTGCGCTCATCCCTTTGTTCCATTGTCTATTCTCAATAACTAGATCTGCTAGTAATTCAATTAAGATTCTTTATTATGATGCAGCGTCAGCCGACACATGTTTCGACTAAGCGTTGTTTTCAAGGCTATCTTCTTGATTTGAGTAGTTAAATATCGTCTCTGCAAATACAGCTATGAAGGTTGTGTCTAATACGTAGCTCTTGTAAAATCCAATCTTATGCCAATGACCAAACAATTGTGTGTGTAGATTGGGACAACATCAGTGAAACGGCGACTTGAATTGTTGCCATTTTGCCGGTAGGCTTGTTAGTTAGCTTGATCTATTAATGTGGGCTCGATACCTTTGTAGCAGAGGATGTTGACTTTTAAAGTAAGCCTGATGCAAGCCAAAACTACAAAGCAACTCCCCCACTGGGCAAGGCACCTCCCTTCTGCTCTCTGGACCAGGAAATCACATTCAGGTGTTGATTAAGAGGGGAGGGGCCCTTGGGCTGCTCCTGGGCGAGACAATGAACCTTCCTTAGCTGAAAGGATATGCAGATTGTAAAGTGTTAAAGTGGCCTCTCCCAGAAGGAAGGGGGCGGATTGCTTTAGACCTGCCAGAGAGCCAAGGAGGCGGGGACAGATGACAATTTGTGGATTCACAAGGCACAGAAAGCATATTTCTGAAAAAGACTAATAAAGGACTGTGCGAATTTGTAAAAATTATAAAATTAATAGCATTGTTAATGTGATTTTTTTTGTGCACATTTTAAGAGGAGCCAGAACTCTGTGCGATGTTCTGAGAAGGCGCAGTGAAAATTCTTATTTTGTAGCAATTGTATTTATGTCAGAAGCATGAAACCTCATACGATTATGCCCAGATATCATGCGCACATGTGTACAAAATTCTGGACAAGTTAGGCATTGTGTCTCGGACATAAAGTGCGAAAATGTGTCAATCCAGACCCAAGATCTCACAGCAATGAGGCTTGGAAAAAGGTGTGCTCCACAAAATATGTGATCTATGTATGTTATTGGTATAAAGATTGTACGCATGTAAAGATGTATTATATCAAAAATAGATTTTATGTGCAAAAGGCAAAGGGGAGGATGTTTTGCCTCATAAACCACATCATCATGATGATGACACTCTGTTTTCTCCTCCAATCAAGGGAGAGAGCAGACTTTAGCCAATAGACTAACTAGGGGGTCGGCCTAGAATAATTCAGCATACACACCCCTTTATCAAACACATAAATAGAGACAGCTGAGGACCTAGAGAAAAAGACAATGATCCACCCATCATTCCGAATTTGGCGAAGCACTTTGAAGGAGATCCATCTATACTCCTTGTTCCAGACTCCAAAAACTTTGTCAGCAGTAAGGCTCAGATCATGGCTGAACCACTTTCAGCCTGGCCTAACTTCCAGAACCCATCCCTCAACTTAAAGGGGAAACCAAAGTGTAGCCAGGCTGTGCTGTAACTGCTTGCCTGACAAAGAATTATCTTCATAACCAGAAGGGCAGATTAAATCCCAATCTGGTGCCGCACATTGGTAGTGAGTATCCATAGTATAGGATTGTCACTAGCCTATGTACTGTCCATAGTCATCCCTATCCAAATCAAATCTATCTTATATCCAGAACTGTATTGTTAGAAATCTTGTGTCTTGCCTGAACTCTCTCTCTTATCCTATAGTCCTTTTGTAATAATATTGTTAAAATCATCTTTGCGCTGATCTATATTTTTCTGAAGAAGGCAAGCGTCTCAGCGGGCAAAAACCTGATCGGTGACGTCCTGGTCTGGTGGTTGTGCTGTCGTGTAGTTTGTTTATTCATAGTCCATCCCTAATGTAAAGAAAAGTTGTTGTACTTTTAAAAGCGCATCCTTGTTTTACAATTTTGTCTTTTTCTGAAAAAAACAACCTCCACTAAAACGTTCATATCTTCTTCATACTTCATGCTAGAAACGAATTTAAGTGTCTACTTGTAGCAACATCATAAGCTTTCTAAGGAACCCAAAACCGCATCTCAACTCCTCATAGTTGTTCCACAATCCCGCATACCGTGCACGGGAAAGTTTGCCACAAATTTTCATTTGGCTAAAATCTGTAACGTGTAAAATAGATTTTCATTGCAACCAACCTCAAAATTAAGTTTTCAACTTGCTTATTACTCTCAAATCATTGATAGTGTTTGTCTGCAACCATATAAATCAGCTCCCATGTTAATTTGAACAATTTCAGTGAATTTAAACCATATTTAGTGTTTTACCAATTCATTCAAAGCCAATTTTAAAACCATTTTTGACAGTTTGCCAATCAATTCCTGTTTCTCTCCTGTGTTTTCTAGGGGGGAAATTGGGATTGATATATTTGCTTGAATTCTGCATTCCTGAAACCTGATATCTCTCTCCTTCTATCTCTTCATATTGCATATTGGGGGGGTTGAGGGGTGTGCAGGGGGAAATATTAACCACATTGCCATTTGATTGAACATACACAAAAGTATTATATCTCTGCTGCATTATTTTTCCTCATTATTACTCCTTGTGATTAAAGAGATTGTTTAGTGTGACATCACCCATTGGTGATCATTGTATACCCATTAACATAGTGTGATATACACTGCCCTTTCATAACAAGGAACTTGTTAGTACCAAGTTGACACATTGCATTACAAAAAGGTGTCTAGTCTCCATTGTCACTTCCTGCACCCAGGCCTTCCTGAGGCCTGCTAATTAACATTATTCAGTATTTGCCACCGCCAGCAAGGTGTAACAATGGAGATGCAAATCCATGGAGCCTTGAAATGCTAATCAGGCTGCCCATGGCCAGAGGCTTTTGATGTACCCCCAGCTGTCAGGTGTCAGCTACACATGACAGGGGAGGGCGGCACTGGTAAGCTGTGTCCTCCGAGAGTACATGACTATTTCTCTGCTGTGCAGTGAGCATGGAAAATATGTGCAGGAATGGCCCCAAATTGTTTTTGGAGGTTGATCTCCCATCATTCATTCTTTTTAAATAAACAAAAATCAAAAAGCCCAGGAGAGCGCACTCCCTCTGTGTGGATGGTCGAATTCCTCACACTTGCATAGCCCACATAAACCCCCCCACTAGCTGCTTATTACTGCGGTGTGCAGGCCATAAAGCAGCACTCCCCATCACCATAACAGTCGACCCAGTGTTCAGTATAATTTTGATGGTGGGCCAGAGTTTCCCTGGAGGGCCAATCGGTTCACCTATTTCAACCAAACGGTTCAACCAAATGGGGCATAGGGTCAGCACTCCCTTTGTCTGTTTGCATATGAAGTGTTCTGGACGAGGGTGTGGGCTCATTGGCCATTTTAACTGATAGTGACATTATATATTTACCCCTACTCCCACCCCCCCTTGTAACATCTCAGTCCCATTTGACATGCATAGAAAGTAATTAGAGCCACTACAAGAATCGGGTACATGAACTTTAAAGATGTTCAACAACAATGTTGGCACCCAAGCAAATATTTTTATCAAACCAACCCTGTTCGACCACTCTGCTGGTGTCTTTTACCATGGTCTCATGGAGGTGTAGAAGGCGTTGATAGCTTCTGATAATTTCCATTCTCTGCTTCATTGACTGGCAGGCACGTGGAACAACTGCTGCCTATCTCAGCATAGACCCCTCCCGCCAGAGCTGTAATTAAATCAAGGGCATAATGATTGGCCAATCTTACTGCTCACAATTCCTCCCTGATAATGTTCAACACCCTCTCACTCCCATTAGCTGCAGAAACTCATAGCGAGTAATCCGCAACTACTTTGCATTGGCAGCATTTTGTACACTCAATGCAAGGAGAGAATTGAAAAACACATCAGCCTTGCTGAAAAGGCAACATTCTATTGGTATTGCTACCAGTCTATCCGCTGACTCCTGAGACCAATAACTGCTTGCTCAGCATTTCCTCTGCAAATTCAAGGATAGTTTGGCACATGTGTATGACGCCCCTAGAAGAGCTGGATGTTCAGACAATGTACAAGGTCCACATGGGCACTACTAGTGTGTGGGGACATGGAGTGTGACCAAAGAGTATTGTCCACCAAAGCGTGGTTGGAGCTGGGCATAGACCTGGGTGCCACAGGCCCAATACAGGTCCATCCTGGATGCTGTCCCTGCTCACAGCTTCAGGAGTTCCATTACTCTTGTGCAATTATTGGCTGCTGCCCAATTGAATGGTCCCTGTCAATCTGAAACATGACGAATATTGTGTGAGTGCCTTTATGTGTGCGCAGGTTGCTATCTGTCACCAATCCAGGTGAGAGCCTGAATATACCTCTCCCAAATTGGGTGACAATTTCTGCTCAAGTGTACTACCATGTCCTCAGCCAAGCCCACAGACCCCTCTCTGTCTTACACCCTACCACCCACTCGCCGGTGTAGAATACTGACCCCTCAGTATACATCAGTGGCCTATTTCTGCACCAAAGCAGTAGATGTCCTGTTTCATTCATGTAAGACAGTGTGCACTAGGTAGTGAATAATTGCTCCCCCCTTCATGCCCTTTGTCTCTCATAATGTAGAATTATATATTTGGTTTCTTCTTGCTCCTTCATCCTTTTTAGTTTTGTATAATTGTCCTCATACACAACATCCACCTCTTCCGCCCACTTTACTTGGAACTTACATCCCTGGACTAGCCCCCTGACTTTGCACAACGTTAAATGCACCAACCATTTTGCTGTCTGTGTGGGTACCTCCTAGGGAATAAACAGTTTGTGTGTGCCTGTAACATGTGGGATGAGTGAGCCCAATGCTTTCACATGGTTGTACCAGATATTACCAGAGTCGGTGTGATAGCTGCCTTTGACGCTGTCCACAAATACATCTGGGTGGAATATCTCCCTCTTCCTCCTAAACAAGGAGAGGTTGTTCCTCCCTGGAATATGTACATTATTCACAGTGTGGGTAAAAAAAACCTTTTCTACTTACACAAAAGGAAAGAGAGAAAAACATTACAAGAAACCCTAACACATATAATAACTTCACATTGTTTCTCTCTCCTGGTGGTCATCCGGGCTGCACCGTCAAAAGAAAATAGTCTGGCCTCCTGAAAAAATGAAGAGATATTAAAACAGTCAATTCACTAATACTCCCCTTAACGCATCCCCAATTTCTTCTTCTGGGTGGGTCCCTTGGTCCTGATAGACGTCTGACAAATGGATCCAGATGCATCACCCATCCACCTTGGCTGCGGTTGGGGTTCTGTACGTCATTGCGTAAGGTCTCATGAAGCGGGGCTGATTCCATCACTATGTGAAATTCCTAATGTATATCTTCTTGCCTGGGTACAGTGGGGGCTGTTGCAGTAAGGTTGCTTCCTCTTGCAGTGTTGAAGTTTCTGTGGAGGAGGTGGCCAGCCGGCTTTGGGTAGGTACCATCTGTCTCGAAATAAACCTTAGGGAGTCAGTAAGCTGTTTAAGGTACCCCTGGAATTCCTCCCCCAGAACGTGCGCAGTGCTGTGAGAAGGAGTGTGCAGGAGGTTCAGGCGCATGCATTCTCCTGCCTGTAATGATCCTATGCGGGGTTAGGCAGTGGTCAGAGTCAGGCATGCTATGCAGTGCAAACAAAGCAAGCAGCAAGCAGTATATCCAGCTCTTGTGAAGAATCTTGCGCATCTTCACAAGGGGCTCTATGAGCAAGCCATTGAGTTGTCCTCCAATACCGTTGGCCTGAAGGTGGTACACAGAACATAGTTTGTGTTTGATGCCCAATAAGGATGTTATCTCTTTAAAGAGGTCATTAAAAAAGTGTGGTTGTTTGTTGGATCTCAACACTTTACCACCCGTCCACCGTGGGAACACACCTCATGCACCAGAAATCTTGCTGGTGCCTTGGCATCATTATGGGCACATGGACTTGCCTGCAGAAAATGGGAAAATGGACACACCACAACAATTACATATGTACTAGGAGGCTTTGGGTGGTTACTAGACACTGAAATACTGTCTAATAACCCTTGGAATTGGGATATGGGATTAGTGGGACCCATGTTGTTGCAAATGGGTGGTCTGCTTCAATTCCTTCACCTACGATTCATCATTATTATATATACGACTGCAATAATTAATGTTTACAAAATAAAAGGCATGGAGGAAGTGTTTATATATTCTAATTTTCAACAGACTATACAACAAATCACCATGGTACTCTCAAATTAGTACCACATCAGTTGAGAAAGTAAAGGTTCTACAAGAAAAGTGCACAGGTAAATGTTTATCCCAATCGTGGGAAAGAGCTGCAATCTGAGCAAAGTCCAGTGGGTGTGATGGGCTCTCCTTGGTATCAATGCCTTTGCTCTCTGGAATATGGCAGAAGCAACACCTCTCTCCTTTAGTGCTACTGGCATTGCACCAAAAGTGGCATTCCATCTCTGCAGGAAGCTTTACACACTCTTTGGGTATTACATCTGAGGGTCAAATTGATAAAATAGATATGTAGATGTCAAAACGGCCCTACAGGGCATGGCAATTTAATCTTAATCATTTTCAGTGTGTGTCATGCGGTATACCACTGGCAGGTCACCCAATTATTAATTAATTCTGCCAAATGTTCTTGTAAATTTGGTACATACCACTGTTCCTAGATAACAGCTGCAATTTGCCCTTTGGATGTGTCTGCTGGATAATGTAACAGATTCAGGGCAATTGTAAGCACCTCTTGGGGCATTACGGACGTGCCTGTGCTGTTTTATCTCCAGATCAAATCTGTAGGTGACAAGAAACACTCCCTCTTTGTCCATAGTTCCAGCTCTTGTTGTGGTACGTGTCCTTGTAGCTCTATTATCTGATCCCAGGGTGTAGCATTGTGGGGCTCAGTGAGTGGTGCTGGTGGTCTTGAGACCGTTGTGTACATGGGAACCTTTTCTGCATTGTGTGGGCCGTATTCTCTTGTAGCGTGTGGCACACATGCTGCTTCTTTGGCTGTTGAGTCTACCCTGTGATTACCTTTGGAAATTAAATCTGTACCTTTTGTATGGGAAGCACATTTTATGACAGCCAGTGCTGTGGGAAGGGGCAGTGACTCTATTAATCTTGATAATAGCTCTGCATCTTGTATCGGAGTGCCAACACTTTTCCTGAACCCACTCCTCTTCCATCTTGCTAACCCTAAGTGCACCGTAGAGGCAACATATGCAGAATCCAAGTAAATGGTAATGCAGTTCCCTTGTAACATTTCCACTACTGTTATTAATGCCACCAGTTTCACTGCTTATGCAGATAAGTGCTGGGGTAATCTGATTCTGGCATCATGAAAGTGCACTACCGCTGCTCCTGTGTGCCGATAACCAGTATTCTGATCAATCATCGATGACCCATCAACGAAAAACCCTTCTCACTCTTCTAAGGCAATCTCCTGCCTGCAATGATTCTGCTATGAATGTTGCTGGGTTAACAACTCTGCATCTCACTATGTAGATTGAAGGGTTGGACAGTGTGACCTCATACCCTGAAGCTCACTAAGTGGCAAGGGTACTTTTGGGTTTGTCCAATATGGCAAATACTGCGTGTTCCACAAAGAGTGTCACTGGATAGCCCATAGTGATTGTGGAACTTTTTTGTGTTGCAAACACTGCTGCTGTGAGTGCTTGCTCGCATGGAAAGTGTCCCTGTATTACTGGGTCTCATTGACCACTGTACTAGGCCAGTGGCTTGTGCCCCAGCAACTGAAATGCCTTCTGTGCAAGAACAGCTGCCATAACCTAACTGTTAGAATGGAAAAAATAAAACATCATTTGTCATAATTTGGTGGTGCCAAAACACGCGTGATGCAGAGCACCTGTGCCTCCTTTAGCCCCTGCAAGAGTGGCTTAGAATAGGAAGCCGAGTCAAAAATCCAGGACCTGCAATAGTTGCAAAGCCCCAAAATTCGATGCATCTCTTTTACTGTTTTTTGCTGTGGTGTGTTCTGCACTGCTGCTGCCCTCTAGGGTAAGCCTTCTCCCTTCTGAGGATATTATCTGTCCCATGTAGACAACCCCCTTCTGGCTATGCTGCAGTTTCTCCCTATCCACCATATACCCTTTGTCAGCCAACTGTGTTAATAGTGTCACTGAGTACTCTCTGCACTGCTCTTCCGTGGTGCTGCACACTAAAAGATCATCAACATATTGGATCACCATGCTGGATGTGTGTATGTTTCGCAATACCCTTGTGGTAATCAAGTGTGTTGGAACCCGGTGCCACAGTAGGTAAATCCGGTGAGGTACTGCGAGTCTAGGTGTAGAGGAATTGACAAGAATGCATTCATCATATCTATTACTGTGAAGTATGCATCTTCAGTGAATATATTACACAAAGGGCCTCAACCCCCCGGCGCTATTAGCGCCGGATCACAGGGCGGAAGGGTTATTGCCCATTCCACATTGGGCCCATTCGGGAATTCCTCATTCCCCATTGGGCCCAATGGGGAAAATTCACGCCATTACCGCCGTCGGATTTCCAGCCGGCAGTAATAGCACAAATTTTCAGCGGATTTCCTCCCAGCTCAGAGCTGGGGAGAAATCCGCCGAAGCCCTGATTTGGCGACCCTTAAATCCGGCGGTAATAGCGCGACCGCCGGATTTAAGGGTTACCGCCAAACTCGTGATGAGGCCCAAAATGTTGGCTGAGTTTGCTAGAACTGGGACCTACGCCTCCAATATATTGTTTGATGGGCGGCGGTCCTGCATCATTCTCCATGAACTTCCTTTTGCTTTCTTGACAGGGAAAATAACTGTGTTACATGGGGACTCTGAAATCCAATTTTTTTCCTGCTGCCATAATGTTAGAATTGTGTCATCTATTCCCTCATTTTCCTCTTGTAGAAAAGGGTACTATCTTACTCGGGGTAACATGGCCCCTGGCTTCAATTTGATGTGGACCACCCCTATCCTTTCAGCAGGCTCACATTATGGGAGCCGCTGATCCATAGTTCTTTAGGACCCCTATTGAAATCTTCTTGTAAGTATTGTGACACTCGGTCTCATTACGAATTTGCTGGTCAGGTAACTACGGTACCGGGAATCTTGCCAGCAATGTAGTTACCGGACCGGCAAACTACGAGTTCTGCTCGCGGGTGCCTTTTGCCAGGCACCCGTGAGCAGAGCAAGCCGCGTGCACCGGCACCATTCACGAATGGAGCCGGTGCATCGATTCCTAAGGGGCTCAATGGGAATGGGGAAGAATATTTTCCACTGGAATGGCCAATTCCCGGGTCCATCGGGGTTGTAATACTCCGGGAATTGCCCATTCCTGGGCGCTGGAACAATTCGCAAGTTTGGCGGCAGCCTGCCGGTTTTACCGGCAAGGCTACCGCCAAACTTGTAATGTGGCCCACTGTCTTTGTGACCAATATTTTCTGGGGATCCTTTCAGTGTTCAACAACCTGACATGGTATGCATATCTGAAACATCGCCTCTCCTATTTCATATCAAAGAGCGGGTCATCTGTCAATCTGTCATGTCTGTCAATCATTGTGTGGGGTCAATGCATACTACAGTGCGCGATTCAGTACCATCTTCAACTGTGCCATGCAGAATGACCATGGGCCTCATTACTAGTCTGGCGGTAACCCGGACGGTGCTACCGGCGGGTTGCTGCTGGACTCGTAATGTTTTACCAGCACCTGACTTCCCGGTACAACCAGGAGATTCTAAGTCTGCCAGCCTGGGAAGTCAGACGCCGGTAAATAGTAAGTCCCCATTTCCACAGAGTCCCATAGGACTCCCATATGGGAGTGGGGACTTGGAAGTGCCGGGACCATTGTTAATGGTGATGGTGCTTCCGTGAACGTTCTGCTTACCATGGCTGCTGCGCCCAGCAGGGTCAGACCTGTCGGCACAGTGGCCAAGGCAGGCAGGCCAGCCCCCTTGTTTCCAGACCGGCAAACTTGTAATGAGGCCCATGTCTTTTGTCATAATTGCTGATTCCAAGTATATTATGATCATGGTGCCTGGCACTATCCGTACATTAAGAAGTCCCAATGAATGTTTCACTTGGACCAGAAACATACCTCAAGGACATCACATTTTGCTGACTGACATAAACTATTGTAATTGTTTATTTGTACAGCACTTATACACAGGTGGAGTTCTTCAAAGCGGGAAGGGAACAGGGGAATTCATTCTCTCTCTCTCTCTCTCTCTCTCTCTCTCTCTCTCTCTCTCTCTCTCTCTCTCTCTCTCTCTCTCTCTCTCTCTCTCTCTCTCTCTCTCTCTCTCTCTCTCTCTCTCTCTCTCTCTCTCTCTCTCTCTCTCTCTCTCTCTCTCTCTCTCTCTCTCTCTCTCTCTCTCTCTCTCTCTCCCCCCCCCCCTCAGAGTTGCCCCTGCACTGCCTCTGGGCCTACCTTTCCTCTTGCACGCACTCTGAGCAATGCCACCCTGATTGCACTTCCCCCTTCCGTCTCCCTGGCACTTCTCCCTTGTCCCTACCCCCCTGCACTTTGCGTTATCACACTTGCAAAATCTGAATGACACAAGGCCTAGTAAGATTGTTTGTTTTGTCCTCCCTCTGTATTCCCTCCATTATCTTTTCACGCCTAGAAACACTTGTGTACATGCGCGTTATAAAGGATTCTTCATATCATAACTTTCCTCGAAACGAGCAGTAAGGTAATACTGTCTCCACCTGGCAGGTAGATGGATCAATGTACTTGTTCAGGGACCAAAAGCAGAAGCCCTCCCCAAGGCATAGGAACACTTTGGGCCTCATTAGGAGTCCAGCAGAAACCCTGCCGGTGCTTCCGGCAGGTTGCTGCCGGACTCGTAACATTTTACCGGAGCCTGACTTCCCAGTGCCACCGGGAGATTACAAGTCCGGCGGTCTGGGAAGTCAGGCACCGGTAAAATGGAAGTCCCCATTCCCTTGGAGTCCCATAGGACTCTATGGGAGTGGGGACTCGGAAGTGTCGGCACCAGTGTCAACGATGCCGGTGCTTCCGTGAAGGGTCTGCCTACTGTGGCCGCTGCGCCCAGCAAGGTCCGACCTGACAAATTTGTAATGAGGCCCAATCCAGTTACAATTCTGTTTTTACGTTATCATGGGTTCACCATACCACGTCCATTGGATCAGGACCAGAAATAATCTATCTTGTTGCTGAGGGGGCAGGAGTTCTATCTGGTGAAATGTGAGTCAGAATACCCCATCTGTCCCCATACATTCCATGAGATGGCATGTAGGGCTTCCTTTAATGCATTTCATTTGAATCATGTTTATTTCTTGTTCAGAAGTAAGAAATAAGAAAAAAATTACTCCAAACACCAATCTCTGGTATGGACTACCAGGCCCATAAACTCTTTTTGTCCTTTAGCCCAATCACAGTACATGTAGTCCTTTATAACTCACTGTCCTTAGTGCCCTGTGCATACTCGTTTCTTACTGCTAGGAAGCAGGCATTCAAGTTTACTAGCACTTCTCTGTCCTGGCTTCTCCCAGTGTGTACCACTGTTCACAGCCTTGCCAGCTCGGGAATTACGTTGTGTGCATATAGGGATCACACAAACAGTAGGGTTAGAGGGAAAACCCCACCGCATCCGAGACTTCGGTGGCCATCAGGTTTTCGAGGACTGAACGTAACCAGTTTACTGCAGGAGACCATTTTGCGTTTTTATTGATAGGGCAGACTGGTGCACAGCTCTTCTTCTAGTAGTGGGGGCATGTTTTGGGCCTAGACTGTTTTGCTCTATTACAGGTGATAGATTCATGATGGATGGCTCTTTATCTCATGCTGTGGACAAGATTTTCTATAAAAGGCTCTTTTTGCAAGTTAAAGTGGAGAAGTACATGGTTGGCAAGAAACATACTGCACACTTCAGGGTATGAGTATGATGTTGACAAGAACCTTACTGTACACTTCAGAGTAAGATTCAGCCAGTGTTTATTACAGTTTAGCAGACCACAGGTAAGTGTCTCCCATGGGTAAGTAGAGTCTCAGTGTAGTAGTAATATGCAGAGACCCACCAGTTCATCCACACCTAAAAAAAACATCCTTCAAATGCCTTTCCTGGAACACTGCTCCACACATGCACGCACATAGATTCTACATTCCAGAACTTCACCATTCCACACTCAAGACTCCAGACTCCTACAGCTCTCTTTCCTTTCTAAATCCCTAAATGACACTCTTAGCTCCCTTGATCCATACAAATCCCTACCATGTCCTTTAGGTCAGGGGCTCAATCGGACGACGTGGGATGTTAATCTGTTACGAAATAAAACACCCCAGAGGAAACACCCAGAGAACCTGCCGTGATTTTTCCCAACCCAGTCACCCCAGGGCTAGGATGGCACTGGGACCATCTTTGAGTTGCTTCAGGCATGCACAAGACGCGGGGGCCGCGAGCAAGGACAGAGGCAAGCCAAGAACAAAAGGAATGTCTACTCTGAACTCCTCAACCAGAGATCCAGATATGGCTTTGTTACCCGTATTTGAGGAGAAGGATTAGCTAGAGGGGACTGTGGTCAATCCTATTGATCTGGATCAGGAGATGGACCCAAGAGATGGGTCATTAGTCTTCAAACATGAGGCATCCCAGGTTACGCCCTAGCACCACCTCTCACCGTAACTCCAGAGAATAGGGCCCTTTAACAGTGGTAGGGGCTTATGTTGATGCATTTCTACACAGAAAATTACTATCTTCACATGCAACAAGATGAAAGCACAGTGCCTTAGGCCTTCTTTGCCTGAGGACGTAGCTGTTACTCAAACCATTCATCCCAAAAAGGAAGGTTTTCTTTTTACAAAGTATGGAAAGTATATCACAAATGGATTGACAAGAACAGGCAGTTCTGTCGGGGCAAGGCAACAAATATATATAGGCTTTGGTAAAGATTTTGCATTTTGAATACCAGCTCCTTTCTGTCTCACGAGAGACGCAAGGGTATTCTGTTGAAGATTAACCCTACACTGAGGGCAACAGCAGAGTGAGTCAAAATACTTAGTGCTTACAGGTCCACATGTATTAAGCGATGACTGTCTTGACATCTTCACATCTTTCAAAGAAGGCCAGGTCTCACTAAGGAAGATCTTTAATCCCCATCCCCCTTGCAGAGCAGGACATTGCAGGGGACTGCTGAAGAAAAGGTGCCATCACCCAGTGTGCTATTGGGTACCGGCCTCCCCCCTCCGAGAGACAGGTCTTCCTTCTTTCCCCACAGATCTTGCAATTTTAGGTAGAGGGGCACATAAGAAGTGTGTGATAAAGCCGAAATCAACCACTGTAAGTACAGACTCATACCTTGCAAGATTTGCCAGTCGAAAGAAGATTGAGGTATTTCATAAGACATTGGTTTATCATTTCTCAGGATCCTTGGAATGCTTCTAATAGGGGGCTGTTCCTCTCTCTAAAGAGTGAGAATCTTTTACTGTTGAAGTAGAAGGTTAGGCAGACACAGGAAAGGTACACTTGCCCCGAAGGGGCTTAGTCAGCCACATAGTGTTGGTGAACAAAGAAAGGGTTGTGTTATATCAATGACAATGCTGCTTCAGGAAAGTCCTCCATAAATCCTTTATTAAGTGACATAAGTATATACAGTGTAGGACCCACCGATGTGCACCATACATGTAATATACTTCCAACTGACATTTGGAACACCAGTGGATGAGCATTTTCTCATTCACACACACACATTGCACCCATGACATCATTCACTTTGACATCACTCACACCCAGCATTCAGCAATACAGCAAGACATAGATAGGACAGACAACACACCTCCTTTCTTTCCCAAGCCCATACACACCCCACCAATACACAATCAAAAAAGGGGATTTGAAACACTTTTGCCAACACTATAACCAACATGCACTTGCGCCACGTCACTAACCCTTACATCACATCCAAAAAACGTGAACGCTATGCACTACTACACACGCCTTAGGTCACATCATGTTACATGTGTGCTTTGTAATTACGCTATCATAGCTTCACCTCACTTCCGATATACATATGCAGTGCTAAATTAACTTCACTTCACATCCAATAAACACAAGCGTGCACTTCCGTCATGCTACAGTTCATCACATCGTATCCTGCTATACACGTGAACTCCTTTAAAATACCTCACATCACCATCACTTACTGAGCATGAACTTACGTCTTACTACAATACCTTGTCTACTGACAACTTCCATAACATCACGTCCAATAACAGGCAAACACTTATGTCATGCCTCCTTACCATGACCATCCCCTCATATCTATAACATGCATGCCACGCTGCCATGACACATTACCATCACATACCATCCAAGTCCATCACCCTAGTAAGAATACATCAACATTAAACCTGCACTTCCAAACTATAGGCAGCATTTGGGATGCCACAAAATGTTTGCATCACATCCTTTATTCCGAGGTGTCTTCCTTTCACATTTAAAATACCCTACACCGCATCCAGAAAGTAGAAGAGAGGGAGAGAGAAGAAGCTACATTCATGCAAAACACAGTAGCAAAAATTGCAGTAGAAGGTGCAGTGGGTACAAATGTGGGAAAAGAACAATAAGAGCAAATCTACCAGCAAACGGGACCAATGGATGCAGGAAGAGGAGTACAGATGTATTGCCCAAGAGGAAGAGGGAACTCACAAAAGGGGTAGTGAAATGGATCTGGACACGTGCTTAGAGGAGGATTTGAAGGAGGCAGATCTAGTTTTGGGGGCTTTGGGAATTTTGAAGGATAATGTTGGACACGTGGAATGACAGGATATTATGCGAAAGGATGTAGGAGTAGAGGAATGACACCATATGGATTAGCGCCTCATGGCCATAGAGGTAGGGTAGCACATTCTGCACCCATGTATCCCCACGATATCAGACACAGGTTCCCTACAGTCCACCACAAGCTCAGCAGAAGCCATATGCCCTGACAAACACCTTTGATTATAGACAGCAACAAACGTTTCCAAACGTAGCAGTAAAGCCACAGACCCAGCAGCAACCAAATGCTTTGCAGATACAAGCACAGCAAGCACAACAGTGGGACAAGAATTTGATACCAGCGGGCATCGTATTTTGGTGGGGTTACCGTTAAAGGAGGTAACCCCTTTCAATCTACAGGTACAAGTATATACCCACAATAGGGTGTCCAGTACTATCAGGAACTCCAGACCCAGACGAGGAACCAAGGGTGTGGGCGAGAATAGGAAACAGGACATCACTTTCTTAGTAAATACATGAGCGCCTCAATCTTGTGTTACAGAGGGAGGGTTCTGTCGTCATGCATGATTATAGACACACAGGGATTTTCTGGGGCTATGATGGCAGTTCATTTCACAGAAGATTTACCGGTCAAAGCAAGAACACACACAATGTTAGCACTTTTGTGATATTCACAAAATACACCAGTGAACATATTAGGCAGAGATTTGATGATCAAATTGAACATGACCATTTCATTTACGGACAATAATATAATGTGTTCTATACCATGTATTCACTATATGCATACCAAAACATTCATAAATGCATTCTGTGGCCAAAGAGTTTTGAGAGGAGTGCCACTCAAGCAATTTGTTCTCCTATGGAGTACAGGTGTTATTAGGATTGGCCCCCAGACAAACCTTTACGATTACCAACAGAGTTTTTGTTCAGAACCAAAGTACCAACAGACTTTGAACATGGGACAGTGATTATAGTGCACCTAGAAGCTGCAGTGTAAAGGGAGACCGAGTCATACTGCATGGGACAGACGAAGATGGCACACAGTTTTAGCCATTGACCCAGCATTGAGATTGACTGATGAACAATTGGTTTCAGGATAAAGATTATGATGATTAATTAATATTTGAGATATTTACCCCATTTCAAGTAAAAGTAGAAGAAAGATTTGGTCCCCCAGAAGATATTACAGGACAAGAAAATGGTCACAGCATGTTCGGGAAGATTTTGAGAAGGTACCAAAAGAGCCATGATGTGGCAATTCCCATGATGTGGGTCATGATGTGGGTCTCCTTAAAACCATACGAGCGGTCAGAATTACACTGAAGAAAAGGCCAATACTACCCAGAGTAAGGCAATATCCAATGTCAAGAGAAGCAGATGAAGGAATATATGAGACCATTGCTGCCATATTACAGCAAGGCATTATAATACTGTCAGAATCCCCATGTAACATGGCTGAGTACCCAGTGAAACAATCAAAGAGAAGGTAGTGGAAATTCATTCAAGATTTACGCTCCTTGAATAATATTGTGGAGGCAGAGTTTCCAGTGGTTCCTAACCCTGCCACAGTTCTGTGTAGCATACCCACCAATGCCTCACATTTCACAGTTATTGATCTTTAAAATGCTTTCTTTTCCATTCCATTGCATACAGGCTCACAATATCTCACTGCACTTACGTACCGCGGGCAAAGATTCCAACCCACAAGATTACCTCAGGGGTACTATGAATCCCTCAGTGTGTTTAATAGACTATTACAAATGGATGTGGCTAACAGACAGACACAAAGCACGATCATGCAATATGTTGACAACCAATTGGTGTGCAGCACCACAGAAGGGCAATGCAGGCAAGATTCAGTATTACTTCTAACTGTACTAGCAGAAAGGGATACAAAGAGGACAAGGAGAAAGTTCAGTATTGTAGGAAGGAAGGAATTTATTTAGGACAAATAATATCATCATAAGGGAGAAGGGTGACACCAGAAAGAGCACAAACAATTCACAACATGCCCTGTCCAACCACAGTGAAAGAAATGGAACAATTTTTGGGATTGTGCAATTATTGCCAATCATGGGTCTTCAATTGTACCACATACATCAGACCCTTGTTGCAAGCACTAAAGGAAGCATAAATGGAGAAGGGTAACCTTAAGTGGACAAGGGAAATGACAGAATCATTTAATGAGTTGAAAGATGTGCTCACTACTGTCCCAGGTTTAGCAATACCAAATTATCGAAGAACAGTTTATTTGTCTATTCAAATGAGTATGTGATGATGGCTGTCCTCACACAGAAAACTTTGTTGGCATACAAATGCCTGGCCTATTACAGTGGTCCTTTGGATCCAGTAATGAGGGGAAATTTCCTTTGCACTCATGTCCACCAGGCCCCCACTCATGTCCCCCAGCACCCCCACCCGTCAGGGGCACCCTCTACCAGGCCCCCACTCATGTCTCCCAGCACCCCCACCCCCCTGCATCCAGGGGCACCCTCCACCAGGCCCCCACTCATGTCTCCCTGCACCCCCACCCCCCAGCACTGTGGGGCACCCTCCACCAGGCCCCCACTCATGTCCCCCAGCACCCCCACCCGTTAGGGGCACCCTCCACCAGGCCCCCACTCATGTCCCACTGCACCCCCACCCCCCAGCACTGTGGGGCACCCTCCACCAGGCTCCCACTCATGTCCCTCTGCACCCCCACCCTCCACCAGGCCCCCACTCATGTCTCCCAGCACCCCCACACCCCAGCCGTGCGATTTGCCTGGGTATGTGTACTCCAGGGGTGCGCGGGTAGTCTCACACGCGATTCCATCAGGGTACGTGTATCATGGGTCCGCGTGAACTTCCACACGCGATACCAGCAGGGTACGTGTATTTCGGGGTGTGCGGGAAGTTTCACACGCGAATTTGCAGGGTACGTGTATTTCGGTGTGTGCGCGTGAAGTTCCACACGCGACTGTGCCTGTGAGAGTGGCGTACGTGTATTGAAGGGGTGGGCGGGATTATTTACTCGTGACTGGGCCTGGGAGAGCGTGTTACGTGTATTCCTGGGGTGGGCGGGAAGATTTACACACTCGCCTACAATGCGCCAAAAAATAAAAGGACCAATCCTGAAACACGTACGCCAGCATGAAGCAGGCACACGTCCCGCGCAGCATAAAAGAGTGCGCAAACAACAAACAAGCTCAGACGCCAGGATGAATATACCGTTCCTAGCAGCAGTGGCCGTGGGATACCGCAGGAGGAGGAGAAGGATAGTCAGGGCCAGAATCTTCACACCCAGAACCAGCCTATTTGGTATGCCAGATGACCAGGTGTATGGGAGGTACAGGTTTCCACCACACATAATACTCGACCTGGTCAGTGAGTGGGAGGATGACCTCACATCACCCACCCTGTGCTCCCAAGCACTCGCCCCCTGGAGAAGGTCCTCAATGTACTGCACTTCTTGGCTACCGGATCATTTCAGCGGACAAGTGCCATAGTGGGGGGGGCGGGGGGTGTCACAGGCCACGCAGTCACGGTGCCTACACCAGGTTTTGGCCATCATCACTGCACACCCATCAGTCCGCAGGCACATATACCTGCCCAGAACACCTGCAGAAAGGCAGGCTGTCAGCCAGGATTTCTACAGGGTGGCACAATTCCCCAAAGTGCTAGGTGCCATTGATTGCACCCATGTGGCTCTACATCCCCCCAGGGCATCTGAGCACATCTATAGAAACCGCAAGCACTGGCATTCCATCAACGTCCAGGTAGTATGTGATGCCAAGGGAATCATCACCTCAGTATATGCCAACTATCCAGGGTCCACCAACGACAGCTTCATTTACAGGATGTCAACCCTAAACCGGGACATGAAAGCTGGGCGGCATGGCGATGAATGGCTGCTTGGTGAGTAGAAATGCCACAGCACACGCATGCATGACATATACAGAGTAATGCCAATACCCCACTAATGATCCCCATCACCACCTCCCCAGGGGACAGTGCCTACCCTCTGAGCACACACATGATGACACCAATTTGGAACCCCATCACGCCTCCCGAGGTAAGATACAACACAGCCCATATTGCAACACGGGGCATAGTGGAGCGCACATTCGGAGTGCTCAAGTCACGCTTTCGCTCCCTTGACCGTTCTGGCGGGCAGCTGTTATACGCTCCCCCAGTAGTGTGCAGGATCATAGTGGCAGCATGTGTCCTGCACAATGTTGCAACACGCCGGGGCCTGGCTGTGGACATGGTGGTGCCCCCACATCCCCAACCACATGCACGCCCACTGCGCATGGGAGGGGAAAGGGCATGGGGTGAGGCAGCCCGTACGCAGCTGGAGGCAGCCCGTACGCAGCTGGTGGCTAATTACTTCACATAGAAAGCACACCCCTGTGGAGTGCACACAGCCCTGGCACATACCATCTGACAATCAATGATGACTCAATCTGACAATTATGATGAACAAAGGGACAGTCAACTGTCAGAACCATAGCAGCCTGAGATTGTTCATCTGGAAGTGTCACAATGTGTGCATCCCTACCTACACAAACACCACCAATGCAGTGTCATCAAAAGGCACACTTCCATGCAGCAAAAATGAATACCCACTTGCAAAATACAACATGAGAACAGTGGCATGTCACCCAACCCCTCCCCGGCACGGCCACACAACACACCATGGCATGTCATGCAATGTGAGAGCAAACAAATTAATCCCCACAACATGCCCCAAGTGTCACCAACTACAGTGTCCCTAATGGAAACTGGCCACACATGAAATGCTCAAAGTAATGCAGGACCAACAACACACATTACCAAATACTTACCAAGAATACCAATCACCTACACAACCTCCAACCTACCATAAACATGACAGTACGGACTTAAAAAATTGGTAGCCTCACTACCTGATAATGGCAGCACTTCGAACACTTCCAAGTGTTAGCGCCACGCAAGAGTGTAGGTGCACTGCTTACAACATGGACTCCAGTCCCAAAGTAGACTGTCTTGTGAAGACATGAGAAATGGACCTGCAAATTAGGAGGATGAGATGGATGCAGAGGCACATATCAATACACCATGCAGTGTACAATACAACAACAATATGCACTAGGAATGTATACATAGTATTGACTACAGACTGCCCACACATCAAATGGGAGTCCAACGTCACTGTGTAAGTCAATGTCACTTGGGCACATCCTTTGCAAGCCCATGGAAACGGGAAGCAGGAGGGGTGTGTGTCACACAAACCCAAGCATCTGACCCAAATTCAGGACAAGCCTGCATGTGCCCAGCCACAATACAGCGTATGCCCACGGGAGCCACACAAGGCAACCCGTGGGCATACGCTGGACACTGGACACTGTCCAAAAAATCAAAAATCAAAAATCAAAAATGGCCATTAATGGGCTCGGGGGAGGTGGGGTAGGCCACCCAGGATGTCCGAGGACAGGGTGCACACCAAAGCCCACCTGTGTGGATCTTGCGAAAAGAAAACACCTCCATGGGCTCATGGCCTGCACGGCTACCCTATTGTGGGAGAATCGCTGCTGTCGCTCTCCTCACCCTCTCCAGCTGCATCAGGAGGTGGTGGCACTATGGGAGGCAGCCCATGCAAAGCCCTAGTCTGGTCCTCCATGGCAGCAAGCATGCGGGTGTGGAAGGTCTGGTTCTGGAGGATAATTGTGCGGAGGTCCCCATGCAACAACTCACGGGATGTCCGGACCTCCGCCCTAGTTTCCTGCATCTCAGCTGAGAGCGTACGTGTGAGCCGCTCCAGCTGCTGTTCTGTCCTCGTGTTAGCTGAAGCCTCAAGCTCAAATAGAGTTGCCCTAAGCTGACGGAGTTCCACCCTCAGGGCTTCCCTGTGGCCCTGGGACTCAATGGAAATGGCTTCCCGCAGAGTCTCCAGTGCCGCCCGCCTGTCCCTGTTGGACGCCAACATGTCCTCCCTGTGTGACTGGCAGATGGAGTCAGTTGCCTGCTGTAGTCGCTCCATCAGCCTTTCGGGTGGGAAAATGGAAGTGGCCACCCTATCCATGGCCTGAGCCATCATCTCAGTTGATGCTGCCTGTTGGTTTGCCATACCGTATGTGGATTGCTACCATGCGGTATTGCCAGGTGGCGTACAGCCACCGCGTCAGCGGGCACCACACCTGTCTGGGGCAAGACGAACTGCGCCTTGCTGTGCCGGCACTGCCTGAGGCTGCAGGACTGAATTCCCCCTCTCAACTGCTGGCCCAGGAACAGGATCAGATGTAGCGGAGTGTGACCCTGCATCCGTCACCACCAAAGGCTGACCTACCAACACTGACATCCCCATTGAGGGTTCTACCCCTGGTGCAGGTGGGTTGGACAGTACAGAATCCCTCCCAGAGACACTTACCTGCGACGCAACATAGGTCTCATCATCCGAATCGACACCTGAATAGAGCTCGGGGGAGGTGCACCCAGAGACACCCCTTGAGATGACGGCCTGCAGCAAGTGTGGGTTCTCACCCACCACTACACCACGTCCCTCACTGGTGCCCGGTCGGGCCTGAGACCCCTTCCTGGGTCTGCACCATCTGCACAACCCCAGCAGTATCAAGTGCGTCATCCCCTGCAAAGACATGAAAGAAAAGAAACAGGAACAGGCATTAGCAACATGGAACACAATTAGGGCTGAGAAGCAACAGAAACAGTACTTCATTGACACATGTACCACATGACTATAACCGTCCCATGCATGCACTGTCACTGCGTATGAAGGGGAGGCAAATGGCACACATTGATGACACCAAGATGGAAGACCAACACATTTGCTGCATGCTGCCTAGCAGTGCCATCACACATTGGCCTGTGATTGGCATGTCCAATACACATACATGACACATGCCATCACACAGATGGCATGTACCCTAGCCATGTCACACATGTTACAATAGGGCTGAGAAATGCCTAGTGAAAGTGGTGGAATGCAGACAATCAGCCTGAATGAACACAGAATAACATGCAACTATGTTGTGGCAAGATGACAATTCAAGGGCAACTGGCGTGAGGTTGGGCTGAATGTCTACTGTTGCCAGAAGGGATACTGCAGCACCCAAATCCTGGTGCACAGAATGTATTGGATGAAGCACATGGGTGACCAAAACCACTCAGGCACACACCCGCTCACCTGGCACTCAGTCAGAAGCACCCACACACATGCCATGCACATGGATGACACACACATGCATGTGCACTCACCGGACAATGCCTCGTAATCTGGCAGGTCTCCCATGCCTTGGATCTGTTCCTCCGTGACGTAGGTCCCAGCAACATACTCATGTGGAGTGAGTTCTATGTCCTCTGCCGGAGACCCACCTCCAGTCACTAGAGTTGCGGCATGACTTGAGGCCAGCTTTTTCTTTGCCCTGCGCTTAAGGTCATTCCAGAGCTTGTATCAATCATTAGCTGTGCGCCTCATGAATCCAAGGGCACTTATGAGTTCCGCAATGGTCTGCCAGTGTGCCTGACGTTGTGCAGGTGTGGTCTTGCATCCTACAGTAATCACCATTTCGCTGTCATGTGCGGACACATACTCCACAAGTGCATCAAGTTCGACCCGATTGAAGCTGGGCTTCCTTGGTGGGCCGAACTGTGTAGCCGTGTCTGGGGCATCAGCCTGTACTGGACGAGCACTCTTCCTCTTCCGCTTGGAAGGTGGTGGTGATACTGAGTGTCCTACGCCGCTCTGGACACTAGGGGCAGGAGCCCCGGTGGACTGTGGACTAGGAGTGTGGGAATGAACACTCACCATGGGACTTGGTGCAGGCATTAGCTGAAGTGTGATGTAGTCAGGGGGAACGTCAGCAGGATGGACTAGGACCGACACTGTCCTGGCTGGGACAGTCAGAGCTGGGGTGGATGGAGCCGCAGCTGCCCCTGCAGCCTCCCCACCCTGCCTACTCGGGGCAGCAGATGACATAGCTGCCCCTGATCCACGTGGGCTGGTGACACCAACGTGCACCGCCACACGTGGCCTAGACCTGCTGACCTGGAAGTCAGCCATGGAGTCACCCAGTGCCAGGTCTGGTGCCACAATGGGCTGGTCCAACAAGGGCTGAGCAGGGATGGTGTCAGCCACGTTACCCTCAACCAGGGGGGGGGCATGGGTGTCCCTGACTGGTCACCCACACATGGGGGGCTAGGGGCACCCTGCAAGTCCTGGCCACGTCCCCTACCGTATCCACCACAGCCACCTCTTGTGGCTCGCCCACCTTTGCCACCCTTACCGCGTGCTCGCCTCCCAACCATGGCACTGATGTAGTTGTGCGTATGGGAGTTGCAGTAAACTATTGTCCTGGGCAATTGGGGGTCAAAGGGGTAGGGTACTAGATGGAATTCATACCCTAGTGCTCTAGCAAGGCTGTATGTGACCCCTGGGGGAAGATGACGGTTCACGCAACGCACAGGCACCCCGAAAAAGGGAGATAATGTGCACGCAACCCCTCCTAGACCACGTGCGTGGAAAAAAAACCTGCACTACGCTGTGGCACCCAGAAACACAAAAATGAACGTATGCGTGTCACACGCAGCCTAGACTGACCTCTGAAGGGTTAGGCAACACACGGGGCAAGCACAGATGTCAAATACGTGCGCAACTCACCATCTGCCAGGAAAAATCGCATGTAAAATACACGCGTGTGCACGCGTTGGCAACACCCCTGCCAAAAGAAGAATTGTACGCTGTCTGAGGAGACAGGACAACAGGAGAAGTGAACGCTGTTTGAGGAAACAGGCCCAGGAAAAAGACAAGAAGAGAAAAAGCTGTCAGAGGTAACAGGGAGTACGAACTTGGAACGCCGTGAAGTAAATCGCGTGTGAACTGACAAGAAGTACAGATTTCACCCACTCGCTCTCCACGAAAAGCACATACAAGGAAATGGCTTTCTACACGTACCTTTTAAACATACCCACACGTCCAGCGTCACTTCCGCGTGTACGCGCTAAGGCCCCATCCTCCAATTACATGCGCTGACACTCTAACGTGCAGTCATTGGACGTGTAACATGCACCCGTGTACAGGGAAACGCCCGTGCACGCACGTCACAGATGCGCATACGCGCTGTTGGCCTTTGGGCTAATGAATTCGCGTACGTGTGCTGACGCACTTACGTGCTAAGTCCCTTTCCTCGAATTACACGCAGACGTGCTGGATTTTCACGTGCCAAATCACTCCGTATCAAGCTGGCCATGCGTAAGCACACGGACGACCACGCTCCTGCCCAGAAGGCCGAATTACTGCCCCCCAGAACCCTGAGCACGCTCCCACCTGCCATCTGCTGCTGCCTGATTGCCTGCTGCCCACGTGCCCTGCCATTTGCTGCCTGTACATCAGCCAGGGGTGCTGTTGCTGTGACCACCCCTGCTGGAACCGAAGACTCCCGACTGGGATTCCATCGCTCAACAGCCCAGCCCCAGGACCCAGTTGCCCACCCACTCCTGCCTCTGGGGTTGTCATGTCGGGCACTGCAACATCTGGCACCACTGACAACCCCCGGCCAGAGAGGCAGAGGGGCACCAGCTTCACTGCCACCGAAGTTGGTGTCCTGGTGGAGCAAGTCCCGGGGCAGTATGATGCCCTCTTCGGAAGTTTGCGCGCTGACAAGGAAGGACGGACTCGGATCTGGACGGACATCGTGACTGCCATCAACGCGGAGGGGTTGGCAGTCCGCGACTTCCAACATGTCAAGAAGCGCTGGGAGGACTTCAGGTCCAGGACCCTCAACAAGGCCCGGAGCCTCTTGAAGGCAGCGGATGCTAAGGGGCGCCGGGGCCACTTGTCGGACGATCAGATGAGGGTCCTGGAACGCATATCCCCAGCGCTCCACGTCCAGGTCCTTGAGAGGCAGACCCATCTGGAGTCGAGCGGTAAGTGTACATGCATCATGATTGTAAGCTGTGCGTGTGGTGATGTGCCAGTAGTGTGCAGGTTGCACATCTGTTTGTATGGGGCCGAGTATGGGTGGGGGTGTACAGGGCCGTGAGGCTAACACATGCGAGGACTGTCATGTGTGAGACATGGATGGTGCCTGTGTGTGTAGGCTTGCATGCCAAATGCAGTTGTGTGGGCACACATGTTTGGATGAATGTGTATGTAAGTAGGCATGTTTGTGATGTCACACATGGATGTTGTTTTCAGCTGCATGTATCAGCACTGTGTACATGTGCATGTGTGTGTATTTGACAAGGGTGCAACAGTGATGCAACATGGATGCATGTGACAGCGGGATGTGGAAGCCTGATTGGCAGATGTGACATGGATGCCCATCTGAATACTGCGACAGTTGGCAGAGGTGTACACATGCATGCAAGTGTGGTGGTGTGTGTGTGCATGTGTAGTGCACTCCCTGTGTTGCATGTGATGTCTGGCTCACCTTTGCCTGCTCATGCTGTTGTATGTGTATGGATGGTGCTGGCAGTTGCGATATGGCTGTGGTATGGCTCTGTGTGCAAGTTGAAATGACATGTGTGTTGGCGATTGTGATGCCATGTCTGAGGTTTGCCAATGCCACTCATGTACAACTGTCACGTGTGTATGTGTCTATTGTACAGTGCCCTGATGCCTGTGTTTTATTTCTCCCTGTCTGCAGCGTCAACTGATGAAGAGGGCGGAGAAGGTGCTGTGGAGCACAGCGGCGGGGATCACACCGCCAGCCGGAGACGCAAGGCCCGGCTCCCCTCCCAGGTTGTAATCTCGTCGAGGAGTGAGGAGTCCGGTGCCGCGTCCCAGGCCGCAGCTGCCGGGGGGAGGTCCAAGAGGCGGAGGTCGGAGTTGGACTCCTCGGCAGCAGAAGGGGCAGATGGGACCCCACAGGGCCCAACAGGGGAAGATGGCACGGAGTCATCTAGGTTGGTGGGGGGTTTGGTGGAGGAGGAGGCCGTGCAAGCAACAGAGACGGGGTCTGGAGGTGGGGATTCCACTGGTGCTAGTGGTGCAGTGCAGGACCAGGGACAGGAGGCAGCACAGGCCGCCGCGGAGGTGCCTGTGTGCAGTCCTGTCCCTGATCCTGTCAGTGCATCATCTTGCACCAGCAGGGATGCCTACGTCCAGACCCGTTTTCAGGCAGGGGATGAGCTCACAACAACTGGCCTTCCTCTGCCTGCAGACGTGGCTATCCGGGTCCGGGTTGAGCCTGTCCTGACTGGTGTGGCGTTGCGTCGACGGGCCATGCGAGGTGACCTGCAGTCTTTTCATGAGGAGACTGCACGTCATCTCGAATGGCTCGTTGACCGCGTCGGCCTACTGGGACAGGTCACCCAGGCCGGATTCCTCCGTTTGATGGGGTTTGCTCAGACCCCCTCCTCAACTGAACCCCCTATGCGCCAGTCGTCCTCCGTGCCATCTTCCCACCCATTAGTCACCTGGGTGCCCTGTGGAGCTGCCTCTGACGGTGCGGCCAGGCTGGTGGAGGAGGCATCCCTACCACAGTCGGGAGTCGGACGTCCAGCAGGGGTGGCCACATCAACGACTGCACCCCAGCCAGTGGAGGATGTGCAGGCAGCAGGAGGCAGGGCACGGGCTGAGGCACAGCAGCAGCAGCAACGACGAGGTGGGAGCCAGGATGGCTCGGGGCCTTCGACATCGGAGGGGCAGGCATCGGCCGGAGGGCAGGAGGACCCAGGACGGGAAGTGTCTTCCGTGTGGCAGCGGTTGGGCCACGCAATAGATGCAGAGCGGCAGCGGGCGGAAGAGGCACGGCTCACGATGGTCAGGGCGGAGAACTCCATGCGGAGGGCCCTGAGGCGGGCCGAGTGCCTCGAGACAATCCGCAGGGAGTTGGAGGTGAACATGTCGACGGCCCTGCGGACCCTCAGGGCCATGGAGGAGGACCGCCTCCGGGACATTGAGCAGGAGTTCGATGATGCCCTGGCCCGGAACATCCCGAAGTGAGCCGTCGGACTAGCCCACTGCCCTTGTAAATAGTTTTGTAATTAGTTGGACCTTTTGGACAATGGGCCACATTTTTGTATATAGTTTTTTTTTATTAGGTAGTGTTATTAGATAGGTTTCATTTCTTCTGTTGGGATCATGGACCCTGGATTGTTTATCTGTATATAGTTGACTGTTGGATTTTCATTTTTTTTAATGATTTACCCATGGAGCAATGGTTTTCGATTTTAATTTTCCATTGGATTTACTTTTGTGGACTGTGACTTTGGACACCTTTCCTTTGGATTATGATTTGTGGTTTTACATTATTTCACGGACATGCTGCTTTTTTTTTTTTAATTCCCATTTTTGTTTGTTTATTTTTGATTCAATTTATGTTGCTTTTAATACATATTTTTTCTTCAAACTTCAATGTGTAGTATCATCTCATTGGTTTCATGCATATCATGATATGGGTTTTGACATTCACTGACACCCATTGTGTGTATGTGAGGGACATGTGTTCATTTACAAACTTGCAATTGGGGTTCTATCATGTAATTGCCATTTCTAAGTGGGTGGATGCAATACTCGGGTGGGTGTTTGGCATTTGGAGGCTGACCATAAGGGCCATGGATCTAGATTGTGATGACATGTTGGCTGGGGGACATGTGTGGGGGCCTGGTGGAGGGTGCCCCACAGTGCTGGGGGGTGGGAATGCAGGAGGACATGAGTTGGACATGTGTGGGGGCCTGCTGGCAGGTGCCCCCACAGTGCTGGGGGGTGGGGGTGCTGGGAGAGATGCGTTGGTGGGCAGTAGTGCAAGGTGACATGCAGGGGCCGTGGAGGGTGTCGGTTGAACAGCTGGGAGGACCCACACGGCGGATTCACGTGTAGGACTGCCCGGCACCCCCGGAATCCACGTAGGCTGCTGGATTCGCGTGTGGAATTTCACTTGCACCTTGGAATACACGTACCCTGCTGAAATCGCGTGTGGAACTTCCCGCGCACCTTGGAATACACGTACCCTGCTGAAATCGCGTGTGGAACTTCCCACGCACCTTGGAATACACGTACCCTGCTGAAATCGCATGTGGAACTTCCCGCGCACCCCGAAATACATGTACCCAGGGCAATCGTGTGTGGAACTTCCCGCGAACCCCATAATACACGTACCCTGCTGATATCGCGTGTCAGACTACACGCGCAACCCTGATATACACGTACACAGGCGAATCGCACTGCTGGGGGGTAGGGGGGTGGTTGGAAGGAGTGGGGGCCTGGTGGAGGGTGCCCCTGGATGCTGGGGGGTGGGGGTGCTGGGAGACATGAGTGGGGGCCTGGTGGAGGGTGCACCTGGATGCAGGGGGGTGGGGGTGCTGTGAGACATGAGTGGGGGCCTGGTGGAGGGTGCCCCTGGATGCAGGGGGGTGGGGGTGCAGGGGGACATGAGTGGGGGCCTGGTGGAGGGTGCCCCACAGTGCTGGGGGGTGGGGGTGCAGGGAGACATGATTGGGGGCCTGGTGGAGGGTGCCCCTGGATGCAGGGGGGTGGGGGTGCTGGGAGACATGAGTGGGGGCCTGGTGGAGGGTGCCCCTGGATGCAGGGGGGTGGGGGTGCAGGGGGACATGAGTGGAGGCCTGGTGGAGGGTGCCCCACAGTGCTGGGGGGTGGGGGTGCAGGGAGACATGAGTGGGGGCCTGGTGGAGGATGCCCCTGGATGCAGGGGGGTGGGGGTGCTGGGAGACATGAGTGGGGGCCTGGTGGAGGGTGGCCCTGGATGCAGGGGGGTGGGGGTGCTGGGAGACATGAGTGGGGTCCTGGTGGAGGGTGCCCCACAGTGCTGGGGGGTGGGGGTGCAGGGGGACATGAGTGGGGGCCTGGTGGAGGGTGCCCCTGGATGCAGGGGGTGGGGGTGCTGGGAGACATGAGTGGGGGCCTGGTGGAGGGTGCCCCGGGTTGCAGGGGGTGGGGGTGCTGGGAGACAGGAGTGGGGGCCTGGTGGAGGGTGCCCCTGACTGGTGGGGGTAGGGGTGCAGGGAGACATGAGTGGGGGCCTGGTGGAGGGTGCACCACAGTGCTGGGGGGTGGGGGTGCAGGGAGACATGAGTTGGACATGAGTGGGGGCCTGGTGGAGGGTGGCCCTGACTGGTGGGGGGTGGGGGTGCAGGGAGACATGAGTGGGGGCCTGGTGGAGGGTGCCCCACAGTGCTGGGGGGTGGGGGTGCAGGGGGACATGAGTGGGGGCCTGGTGGAGGGTGCCCCTGGATGCAGGGGGTGGGGGTGCTGGGAGACATGAGTGGGGGCCTGGTGGAGGGTGCCCCTGGTTGCAGGGGGGTGGGGGTGCTGGGAGACAGGAGTGGGGGCCTGGTGGAGGGTGCCCCTGACTGGTGGGGGTAGGGGTGCAGGGAGACATGAGTGGGGGCCTGGTGGAGGGTGCACCACAGTGCTGGGGGGTGGGGGTGCAGGGAGACATGAGTTGGACATGAGTGGGGGCCTGGTGGAGGGTGGCCCTGACTGGTGGGGGGTGGGGGTGCAGGGAGACATGAGTGGGGGCCTGGTGGAGGGTGCAGCACAGTGCTGGGGGGTGGGGGTGCAGGGAGACATGAGTGGGGGCCTGGTGGAGGGTGCCCCTGGTTGCAGGGGGGTGGGGGTGCTGGGAGACAGGAGTGGGGGCCTGGTGGAGGGTGCCCCTGACTGGTGGGGGTAGGGGTGCAGGGAGACATGAGTGGGGGCCTGGTGGAGGGTGCACCACAGTGCTGGGGGGTGGGGGTGCAGGGAGACATGAGTTGGACATGAGTGGGGGCCTGGTGGAGGGTGGCCCTGACTGGTGGGGGGTGGGGGTGCAGGGAGACATGAGTGGGGGCCTGGTGGAGGGTGCCCCACAGTGCTGGGGGGTGGGGGTGCAGGGAGACATGAGTGGGGGGCCTGGTGGAGGGTGCCCCTGGATGCAGGGGGATGGGGGTGCAGGGGGACATGAGTGGGGGCCTGGTGGGGGGTGCCCCACAGTGATGGGGGGTGGGGGTGCATGGAGACATGAGTGGGGGCCTGGTGGAGGGTGCCCCTGGATGCAGGGGGGGTGGGGGTGCTGGGAGACATGAGTGGGGGCCTGGTGGAGGGTGCCCCTGGATGCAGGGGGGTGGGGGTGCTGGGAGACATGAGTGGGGGCCTGGTGGAGGGTGCCCCTGGATGCAGGGGGGTGGGGTGCTGGGAGACATGAGTGGGGGCCTGGTGGAGGGTGCCCCACAGTGCTGGGGGGTGGGGGTGCTGGGAGACATGAGTGTGGGCCTGGTGGAGGGTGCCCCACAGTGCTGGGGGGTGGGGGTGCAGGGAGACATGAGTGGGGGCATGGAGGAGGGTGCCCCTGGATGCAGGGGGGGGGGGTCCAGGGGGACATGAGTTGGACATGTGTGGGGGCCTGCTGGCAGGTGCCCCACAGTGCTGGGGGGTGAGGGTGCTGGGAGACATGCGTTGTTGATCACTAGTGCAAGGTGACATGTGGCTTGGCTGGGGGGCATGGCCATGGTGGATGGGCTGCCTGCGGGACATGGGCAGGGTTGCAGGGTGGTCCCCTGTGGTGTGGGCTGGCTGCAGGGGCCATGGAGGGTGTAGAGGGAACACCTGGGAGGACCCACGCAGCCAATTTACGTGTAGTGCTCCCCGCGCACCCCTGAAATACACGTGCCCTGATGGAATCGCGTGTGATACTTCCCGCGCACCCCTGAAAACACGTATCCTGCTGATTTTGCATGTGATACTTCCCGCGCACCCCTGGAATACACGTGCCCTGATGGAATTGCGTGTGATACTTCCCGCGCACCCCTGGAATACACGTGCCCAGATGGAATCGCGTGTGATACTTCCCGCGCACCCCTGGAATACACGTACACTGATGGAATCGCGTGTGATACTTCCCGCGCACCCCTGGAATACACGTTCCCCGCTTGGTGTTTGCTGTTTGGCAGCACTGTGAACTGGTCCAGGGTTAGCGCAGCCCTTTGCGATGAATTGGGAATTTTGGAGGCTTTTCCTTGCGTGAGGGCGTTCTTGGGGGCGTAACTGGCGCTGCTGCAGGGTCGCTGCGCCACTCTGCGCCCCGGCTGGTTTTGGAGGCTGGAATCCATGGATACGCTGTGCGATGAAATGGATTTTATCGCACGCGGCTGGCGCAGTGTATCGCACGGGGACACTGTGCGCCAGCCGCGTGCACCACTTTTGTGCGAAATTCTATGAATTACCCTGTATATGGGCCTGGTGCTCCTCCGACTCTTCAATGCAGTCATTAGGGTCAATATGGCTCCCAAATCGAGATTCTCCCTTCTAAAGATCGGGACAAAGAACAACCAGGGAAACTATAGGCCAATATCGCTCCTTGACAGCTCTGGCAACGTTTTTGCAAAGCCCATCTTGAGATATCTTCAAAACTGAGCAGACAAGAATGACAGAATAAGTAACCTACAGTCTGGCTCCCAAGTGTGGCAGAGCAACGTGGACCCGGGGTTCCAGTTATTTCTACTGGTAGAGAAATATTTAGTGCTCATGAAAATAAATTAAATTATACTCAGTACTTTTGGACTTAATGACTGTGTTTGATGCAGTCCCTCGGGGTTCACTATGGAAGGTTTTGGAAAAGAAGAGTGTATCTAGTCATCTGCACTCTGTGATTCAGTCTCTATATTTTAATAATCAAGCAGTTGTTCGAAGTGGTCTGGCTGGGGAACTTACAGTCCCTTTTGCAGTTTACAAGGGTGTGTTTTCACCCCTTCACCCTGCTTTTTTTCCGACTTTACATAAATGAGGGGACAGTGGACCTGTTAATTCACTGTAAAATGGGTGTAGATATTTTTCCTGCTCTCTTTTATGCAGACGATGCCGTGCTTTTAACCACTTCTCTAGGGAGTCTGAGTTATAACCTTAAGTGATTTATGCTCAAGTGCAACAAGCTGAGATTATCCCTTATGCTGGTAAAACTAAGGTATTGGTTTTTCGACCAAGGTGCTCAAAAGGAGAAAGCTGCAGATACGTGTAGGTGATTCAAGGCTGGAGCAGTTTGGCATGTTCAATTAGATGGGCGTATAAAAGGTTTTTTTGTCAAATATGGCAAGGGTGCTTTTTCCCCAGCTTTAGAAATATACAAATTGATGGTGGGATCTGTGGCTCTTTACGTAGCAGACATTTGGGGATATGCAAATGTACAAACAATTCAATTAACTGAAAATACGTATCTAAAGGTGCTCCTTACATTCCCACAATGACTTGATGAAGATTGAAGTCGATTTACAACCAATCATAGATGAGATAAATTTTAGACTGGCTCTGTATTGGGTTTGACTCTGGGGAACACCTGAGATGGGGAAATACAGGGATGCAATTGCCAACATTTTAAAATTTGAGAGTGGGAAAAGGTTTACCATGGTTGTTACATGCAAGTAAAACACTTATTGGGATTCCAAGATGGCCACCGACACAAGGTAGACGTATCGACGGCTGCTCCCGGGCTCCAGCAAAGCTAGATTGGCGGATCCAACACCCACCCCCCCAAAGGCTGGAAGCACGGCGAGACAACAAGGAAAAACCTCGGAGGAAGTAGAGACTGGGGGAAACCCTGAAAACCCCAGAAAGTATGCGCTGGAGGAGCAAGCTGCGAGGGGCTTGCCATGAGGAAAGAGGTGCAACGCAGCCATTTCCAGAGCAGCCGCAGAGCTGAGGTGTGACAGGCAGAAGGGAGGAAGGCTGCGAGGAAGTGGCAAGCACCGAAAGCCGGGCATCGGGGGGAAAGGTGACAGCCGAGAGCGAGAGGCACAGGAGCAGGTTGAACGGCTCCCCACGGACCCCGATCTGATGGCGTGGAGGCAGCGGTGGACAGGAAGGTGCACCAGCACTGGCGAGCCCCCTCGGCAGGGGAAACCGAAGCGGGAAGCCGTGGTGCCCCAGGAGAACGGGCGGAGCAGGAGGGGCGTGAGGGGCAGAGCAGGGGCGCCACATGGATCCCGCCTCCCGAAGAGGGAGGAAGGCACCGCCAAGGGCGAGTTTCGGGAGGAGAGCCCCGCACCGGGAGGAACGACCACTAGGTCAGGAGCATCAACCGGTGCACCCTGCGAGGAGAAGCAGGTGCGCCTGCTGAGGGGAGCAAGAGGACAGAACACAATCACAGCCATTAAAGACGAAGGGGTTAATGGACTCACTTGAACTGAATAAATTCAGGAATGTCTGGCCAGATATTATAAGACACTATACACCTCCCAAAACCCAAGACCCAGTTACAAACTGACTTCCTAGGTGCAATACGACTCCCCAAGTTACCCCTAGATGCGCAGGAGCTCCTGGGGCAGGCAATAACAGAGCAGGAGGTGAGGGGCACCATTGCAAAGCTGCCCCGGAACAAAGCCGCAGGCCCAGATGGCTACTCAGATGCGTTCGATAAGGCCTACACCCACATATTGACCCCACACCTGACACAGTTATTTAATACATTTAAGGAAAAGGGCCACATTACGCCATCAATGGAGGAGGCCAATATTACGCTATTCCCCAAAACAGGGAAAGACCCAGAAGACTGTACCTCCTATAGACCCATCGCCCTCATAAACACTGATGCAAAAATGTACACAAAGATACTGGCAAAGCGGCTAGAAGGACACCTCCCATTGCTGATCCACCAGGGCCAGGCAGGGTTTGTTCTGGGTAGGCAGCCGGAGAACAATATTAGCAGGGTGGCACAACTGGTGGAGAAAATACAGAAAATGGCCACTTTGGCAGTCCTGTTGGCCCTTGGCATGCACCTGATGATGAATGGCTCTATGTCGCACGCAATAAGCCTGGGACAAGGGATAAAGCAGGGATGCCCACTCTACCCCTTTGCTGTACGCCATCTACCTGGAACCCGTGTTCCATGCAATACGCGAGGCCCAGGAAGTTCAGGTTATCCCCTTCGGGGGCAGGCAACATAAGGTAGCGGCATTCCCCGATGACATGCTCCTGTCACTAACTAGTCCTGGGGAATCAATAGAGCCCTTCGTGGAACTGTTGATGAAGTTCGGGGAGGTGTCAGGTTTACAAATTAACCTGAAGAAATCTGAATTGGTAAAATTAACGATGCGCAATGAAGCAGCTGGGGGACTAAAGGCGGGGTCCCAATTCAATTCAAGTTGAGCCCCGGGTGGATCAAGTAGCTAGGGGTCAAAATAACTTCAACCCTGGTAGGCTGGTACGCGACTAACTACCTCCCCATTAAAAGCAATAAAAAAGGACTTCCAGAAGTGGAGGAACCTCAAAGTATCTTGGCTGGGCAGGGTGGCAACAGTCAAAATGGCCACACTACGCAGACTATTCTACCTGTTTCAGGCAATCCCATTGGCAGTGCCCCAGAGCTTTTTTAGGGAATTAGCAACAATAACGAGAGACTTTGTCTGGGAGGGGAAGAGGCCACGCCTAGCTCGCCGCCTACTGACAGTGCCAAAAAGGGAGGGGGGTTTAGCCATACCCAATTTTCATTTATATTACGAGCCGGCGCAGCTAAGGGTGATTCGGGAATTGTTCTCAGCGACAGAAGGGAAACAATGGGTGCAGATGGATAGGACAGTGGCCCAACATGACTTGGGGGAGGTCCTCTGGCTCACGTGCCACGGCAGACCAAAACACCTATATTTAAGTAACATAACAAAGGGGCTTGCGGACATCTGCGACAGGGTACTAAAGAAGCTGGGGATTACGACATTCCCCATTTACCCCAATATTTAACAATAAGGACTTCACCCCAGGGGTAGAAAGAGGGGCGTTTGAACCATGGAAGAGAGGGGGAGTGTAAGCAAGACTTTGGAAAAGGGGAAGGGGAAAGACACAGATACTTCCAGATCAGGCATTGGGTGATGAGTGCAGATGTGAGGGCAGCTGTGACCCACCCGGTCACCCCATTTGAACGGTTCTTACCGATGAATGATGGGGCAAAAGGACTAATCTCAGACCTATACAAGCTATTGGAGAATGCCACTCCTAGACAAAGCTGGGCGTGTATGGCCCGATGGGACCAAATGCTGGGGAGAGAAATAGAGAAGGAGGACTGGGAGAGGTTATGGAGAAGAATACCTAAGATGGTGAGGTCAGTACAACTCCAAGAGGTTTGGTATAAGTATCTATACGGGTGGCATTACACCCCATACACCTACATGTGATTTACCTGGAATTGCCCAAGGAATGCGGGCGGGGGTGCGGGAAAGAGGGATCAGCAGCACAAATCTGATGGGAATGCCCTAGGATTAAGCCCTTGTGGGGGGAGGTTCTGCAGGCACAGGAGCAGGTGTTCGGAGAGGGGGCGAGCAAAGACCCCAAGCTGGTCCTGATGGAACTGCAAGATATAGGCACGGAAAGGGAGCAGAGGGGGCGGGAAAAGGCAAAGGTAATCTTCACGCAGCAATGGCCCTCATAGCACAAAGATGGAAGGGGCTGACAATCCCAACAGAGCACGAATGGCAGCGGAAGGTATAGGACTTGGTGGCACTGGAATGGGACACATATGCTATGAACAACAACCTGGGGAAATTTGCTACAGAATTGGGCGAGACATTGGCTTTCTTAAAAGGTCCAGTGGTGCCTGCAAAGACTGAAACTTCTGGATCTATCCTAACGATCCTCCGGAGGAGTGAGCAAGCAGGACAAGGAAGCACCGGAGCTCTGGGAAATGGAATAGAGCGAGCAGAAGGGAGGGATAAGGGAGGGAGGGGGCCGAGTTTAACATGTTGTGAAACATATAAAAATAGATTTGAAAAAAAAAACGAATTGATCTTGATTTGGTACATCTTTGGCAAAACCCGACACTCATTGATAAAACTAGTTTGGGATTAATAAAAAATGTTGCCACTAGGTTAACCAGGAAAGAAAATGGAAGGGGCTTGCTTGAGGCTGCAGTCAGGCACTCGATACTTGAAACATAAGCCTGACTTTGGCTTTGAGGGTTACCTAAAATGGATTACAGCTTCCTTTGCTCGCACTCTGTACCCAGAATTCAGGTTGGGCATTCTAAGGGTTGCCTCATTTACAAGGACCTGGTATCCCTCGAATACCTGCAGCTGCCCCTATGAGATTGGCATGTAGAATCTGTCAAATATTTTGTTGTTTTGTGTTGCACTGATCTCTTTGAGAAGAATTTACTTAAATCCCTTGGTCCCCTCAAGGAATATCCATTGCTCTGCGGCTGCTTTGTCGTTGTGCAGTAGCACGGATGATGTAGTTGTGGTGTACAAGGTGGCAAAATACATTCATAGGGCTTGGTTCGTGCATAATAAATTACCAACAGGTTTGTAAGAAATAATTATCCTATTTTTAACATATCTTGATTTTTATTCTAACTATTGTTTTGTTATCACATTTTTAAGATTGTTATGGTTGGCTTATTTTTAAACACATTTCCAGAAGCTTTTCTGCACACTTGACGCCCCCTTGAACAACGCCTTTGAAATGTGAATAAGAGCACTATACTATCATCCCCAGTAGGTACGGAGAGTAAAGTATATGGATAATACACATTTTGTTGTGCTTCCCGATATCATCTGTCAGAATAAAGCATTGATTTCCCACGTGCAGGTTAGTGTGTCAAAACTTAAGTAACTGTGAAGTGCCCTATCAATTATATAACTATTTTCCTTTCAGCATGAGCCAAACTTAAAATTCAAATTTCACATCTCAGGAAGTCCAATGAACGCACTAGACATTTCTTAAATTAAACTATTTAAGGAATAAGCCCCGGGCAGGAGGTCATTAGCGCTTTAGGTAATTTCATGGGGGCCCATACTTACGGGTATCAAAAGCATTTATTTTCTATTGCGAAACACGCAGAGGTTTCGCAACATAAAATCGAAGTTAAAAACATGGCCACCGGGGAAGGTAAAAAAAGTAAACAAGCAAAATGGACAGAAGGGTTTCCAACGCGTCCGCTCCCGTGGAGGAGAAAAAAAGTGAAAGGCCCATAGAAGCCTTAATTAAATATATTATTATTATTATTATTATTATTATTATTATTATTATAAAGTGTGAGTGCAGTCACTGGCTGTACAAATCAATGCACATTTGCTGATTAAAAAATGCTTATCACACAAACCACGAGATAGCCGGTGGGACATGAATAAATAAGGCAAATACTTAAAAAACATAAGCATATATTTGAGGAGGGTGATGGCACTGATTCACTGGCTGTTGAGGGTTTACACAAAGATGAAACCTACTGACAATCTTGGAATGGCACAGTTAAACTAACGTGAGAATAGGATCATGGTCTGTACCAGAACACTTGACACAAAGCCTGTGGGCTCCAGGCTGAGCCCGCCACTGCGGCTCCCACATAAGGAGCATCCTCTCTGCCTCCCAGGGCTGGTTCCGGCAACCCCAATGCAATGGTTCTATGATTTTTGTACCTTTGAAAGTCCTGCACTGCCCCTTATGATGCAGGGTGTCGCACAGAATCTATTTGGTACGGTGGACTACTGAAATGAGAAGACTACTCCTGCCCAGAAGACACCCCAGGCCCAGAGATAAAGGGACAGGCTGGAAACCCCCTGGGAATCCACAGAATATGGTTGAGGTGAGCATGCACATAGCTGCAGAAGGCTCTGGATCAGTGTGCCGAGGATCCAGCTGTCATTGCACCAATGTGCCTGCATTGGTCCAGCCAGGGAACCACTGAAGAGAACTGTCCCTTGAACACTTGTGGAAGCAATCAATGGGAAGGTTGAACAAGTGTGGAAGCAATCAATGTGAATGGAATAGTCAAGGAGGGGTAATGGTGAAGAGACCTGCTCCGGAGAACTGGAGTGAAGGTTGAGGCATCAGATTCATGGCTCACGGGGAAAAAGATCACAGAAGAGGTACAAAGTGACCCTCGTGACCCTGTTGGTATTGCTGAAATGAACATTTCTGTGGTGTACACTGGGACATATGATGTGATTGAGGGCCGCATGCTCCCACCATCCTGAGTCTGCAATGGCAAGGAGAGTCATCCGTCACTGTCGCTCGAGGTAGCAAGTGCACCCAGCACCTTAGAATACCAGTGACACAGATGGTGTTGCGGTGGGGAGGTGGAGTATTTACAGCTGACGTTCCCACAGGTTGAAATATATATATTTATGACCTGGTAACGTAATAGGAAGCAGTCAAGCTCATAAAATAAAGGTTAATACACCCACAGGCCTCAGGATGAAAATAAGTTGCTTAATTGATTTGACTACCGATTTCTAGTTTTATTCCTTACTTTAAATTCCTTCTATAGAAGGAATTAGCACAATAGAGGGAAGTATACAGTCGGGCTGTGAGGGGAGTTGGGGAAAAGCTTATTTCTTGACTTAATAAAGGATATAAGACAAACCACTAGATTATATTAAAATGCATCAAATTGTGCTCTAGCACCTTTATGCATCTTTTGTGCTACATGGAATTACAATAATGATCTCAGACCAAATAATCAGACAGACTCAAAGAATATGGCAAAGTACTACTTTGTTATTAGTTTAAGAAAGCAGGGTCAACTGGCAGATATCAGACTGATGCATGCACTCTCACACAAAAGCTTGATTACATGGAGGTCTTATACCCCAATATGTGTCATCTATGACATCATTCTACATGGCAAAATACAAAACCTATCAAGGGAAGGGATTGGTTAAGAGAACATTTCTACTCATACAACCTATAAGTGTTAATGCATCATTGGCTACTCCTTATCTGTAGGGCACGTCTCAAACTATCACTAAATACGTATAATACTGATTATAGCAGACAAAACAACAGTGGATTGGTCTATACTACATTGCACATTAGGTTGCCCCTCAACCCCACTGATTGGTTGGCTTAGTATCCCAACCTTGGACTTTTGTCTCCTTAGCAGCACGTATGTGAAACGAAACCTAGGTGTTTGAATCCCATCAGACTACTCCCTATTTCCCAGTTAGTCCATCAGCTCTCATTGGTTGGCCACAAGCCAAAGGCTGCCGTTTGTAGTTGGCCTTGTTGCCTACTCACTGTCCTGCAACATTCAAGGAACTATGAGCACACCACTATCTTAGCTTGAGGCAATAATGAATAGCCTCTGAGTCACATGTGAAAAGACCATGAATTTGTCAATGTCAGCCTTCTGTTTACTGCTATTTGATTTAATCATGCAGGGTGCTGTTGCTCCTCTTGGGCTCTAGAGACTTGCTCACTCTATCTCACATGAACTTTGTAAAGTTTTAATTGACCAACAGTTTGGATCTCACAGAGGTTTTCTTCTTCCATCTATGAAGAGTGTCCCACATTTAGAGTTTATTCACATACTCCCTTTGTGCTCTGTGCTTATCCTTTGAAAATAGCATCCTTAACTCTGGCCCAACCTTGACTCATCGTCAGCTCTGCACACGGAGCTGTTTTCCTGCATCTCCTGATTCTACAGCCTTGGCCTGTCTTTGAGGTAGCTTGGATAAGTTCAACATGAGCCAACATCCATTTTCCTTCTATGGCCATCCTTGCCACGTTATATATTAATATATAGCAAACTTCTATATGTTTTCTTTCTACCTTGCGTTACTGCATATTTACAGTTATTGGTCAGTAAGTTACTTCATCTTTTTTAGATCCATGAATACTTTAACTTTAGGTACATGTTACTCTTAGTGTTTTAGTTACATCGTTACTTTTAAGTATTTTCATATCGTTTCAGGATAGGTTCATATATCGACTTTATGACATCACTTTGTCCTCGTTAGATTTCACTTTACTGTTCATCCATAATATTCATTGATGCGTTCTGACTTCTTGGCAGGCGACACCCTTTCATGTAGCTTTCTTCCATGCAACATCCTTCCGCACCTTCAGTGCGAGAGTACATTCTGTATGGCTGTCTGAGTGCATATTATATCTCAAATACTCAATGCGGTACGAGAACTATACAGGGGGTCCCATTTATTGCTTTTCTCTGACTGTTCCAATATGACAGTGGTGAGGGGGTGGCAACAAGCAAGACAGTGCCTATCTGCTCCTCTACATTCCCCCTCTGGTCGAATTTCCGACCAAATTCTATTCTTCCTTGGTGTTTATGTCCTCTTTGTCATTTATCAGCATCTTCTCTTCATCCTGCTTTTTTGGGATCCAAATATTTGTCACTCCTCATCCCCCTCAGGTGATCTGCATTCTTTATGTATTCATCCACACTCCAGGTCATGCAAAATATCCAACGTCCTACATATCTTTTCCGATTCTTGGGGTAATGGAACTTGGCTCCTGTGAGGTGCAAGGGTACTTTTCTTTATATTCCCGCAGGTACTGGCTTCATTTTGCACATGCTCACCCGTTCCAGTGTCAATGCCAGTCATTATCTTCATCCCAATAGCTTTCTTGGCTGTCTTCTGGCACTGTCCCAAGATGATCCTTATAGGACAGCATCCTAGAAATATCAACACTATTATTGCTCCAAGTAATTTGAAGGCATTTGCCAGCCAGGTTGGAATCCATGAAAACAGAGATGAAAACCAGTCATCTCCTGCTGTCTCATCAACTTCATCCTCCTTCCTCGTATTCAGGGTTGTCAGCATAGTTATTGCTTCTGTCAGGGTTCCATTATCTTCATCATGGGATGGTGTGAATGTACAGCAAGAAGGCCCGAACTTAGCGCACACGCATACTTCCATTGCTGTAATTAAGTCCAGGACATACCTGTTCTGGAGAATCATCAGCCTGATGGCCCTTAAGTCTTCTCTGATTGCATTGCATCCTTTTACTGTTGCATTAATCATCTGCAACAGCTCCCATCTGATGATTTGCAGCCACTTTGCGTTCACTGCATTCTGGAGTCCTAGCAGGAATATAGATGTCATTATCATTGCCGTCCTACTGAACAGTGTATGCTCATCTGGCATATTGTCATAGGCCTCTACTAATTTTGCTTGTGATAGAGGTTGAGCAACCTCTTCTTCCTCATGTGCTCATACATCTTTGGAAATTCATCGTTATGGAGATCACTTCGGGGAATCACCAATGCAGGAACATGAATGTCAATGATAGAACATATTCCTCTACAAATGTGAGGCAGCTGATTGTAAGCTCTGGATCCACAGGCCCAATATCAGTCCATCAGTACGGCAACTCCTCCATTCATTCCTGGGACATCAATTAGCTGGTTGAATTCCTTATTTTCTCCTATTTTAATCGATCCTCTGTTTCTGAAGCACAATGTGGCAGTCTTCATTGGTAGTATGGACACAAGTCCTGCTTCATTCTTGACCCATGTTAGTAGTTTTGCATACTTGATCCATGATTTCAGACATTCATCATTCACCACTTCTACTATCTGTGCTGTCATCAATAAGTGTGCACTACAGGCCACCATCCCATCTTCCCATCCTCTGCCGGTTGCTACTCGTCCATATACTAATAGCCGGCATCCCGGCAATCCTGGGGTCTCCCATGCATCTGCACATCCTAGTCTCTTCTGCTTGACAATCCTTGTCTGGTCTCCAGTCATACCACTAAGGGAATACATGAGTATCCTACTCATCCAGATGGGGTCCTTTTCCATGTGCTGTGTTTTTATGTATTCATCTTCATATGGGAATGTCTTTCTCGACTTCCATCTTAGGGTTGACCATTTTCCTTCAAATTGTCCTCTTGTTCTACACACTGCTAAATGTCTGAGTCATCTTGCATTTTGTACAGGTATTTCTCTTGCAATAAATATTCTGGCAGTATTCATGGCATATGGTATTAATGAACAGACAAAGCAGCTTTCATCTGACTTTCTCCTCCCTACCGCCTTCATTTGCTGCTACCATGGGTTATTTTTTACATGAACCTAATTATCAAGATATGTATTTATATCTTTATGGTCCTCCTCAAAATACATTTTAACTTGAAATAGCCTCCTAGTTATATTGAAAAACAGGTTGTCTGTGCCTTTAGCAGGAACAATAATAAATGTTTCATTAATACCCTTCATATGCGTACTACCTTTTGCCACATTTCAAACTGCCATAATAATGAGGAAAACACAAATCATAATAACAACTCATATTATCTATATTCCATGAAAATCTATCGACTTCCTGGATGGCAAGGAATCTCTAAAATGTTGGAGCCTCTCCATTTTGTATTTACATTAATATGCACATTTTTTATTTTATTTTTTAATCACTCTTATATCTGAAACTGGGGTACTATTGCATATATCACTCTCCAGACAATACAATTATTCCTGGGGTCTTCCAGAAACAGGATAATATGTATTCCCCTTTGTATTAAAGTTGGATAAGTCTGTAATATGTAGGAAACAATAACAGAGAAGAGTGTGTATACTAGTGTAAGAATGGGTATCATAAACAATGGTTGATGCTCTTCTTTCTTCTTCAAATTCCAGATTCTTCTAACATTGTTCCTTGCAGTCTGTCTTCGTGTCAAATTTGAGAAACGCTGGTCTTTAGTTGATTTTTTAGCAATGTTGGTCCCTAATCTATAGTGCTCGTGTCTACTTCATTTTCCTTATTCTCGTTTCTAGCCATCTGGCGGGTCTGCATGCACGGAACTACTTCTCTTGCTTCTCTTGGATGGGTCAGCACATGCAGAACTACTTCTCTTGCTTCACTTCGGATATCTTCGGGAGGGGTCAATGTTTCACTTTTATAGGGTTTGACATCATGTAGATGTAGCCATACCCTTTTACCCATCAATTAGACCACAGTGGGGCTAGCTTCCTCTACCTCGTGTGGCTCTTCAAGGTAGGGCATACTCCAGGTGCGTATAAATTTGCGCACTAGCACCTAGTCGCCTGGATAAAACCTTGCAATCACTGTTGTTAGGTTGTCATGCATCTCATTGCCTAATGCATCGCTACACTGTGTGCATCAGTTCTTGCCCTAGTCAGAGGAGCCAGTTGGATTCTCATACAGCGTCCAGTGACAACACATGAGGAGTCAGATGGTGATCTGAACCAGGCTGATTTCTCAGGGCATAAAAGACAAGGGGCAGGCGATGTAACCATCCCTTTTTCAAAGTAATTTTTTACTTGGCTATGTGCTCCTTTAATAATCTGTTAAATCTCTCACAGACGCTGTTCGCCTGTGGCTGATAAGCAGAAGATGTATGTTTAATACCTACCAGAAGTACTATCTGCTCAAACAATTAATTTACAAAATCTGGTCCATTGTCAGACCGCAAAAACTCCCGCACCCCCGCACTTTGCGAACACCTTGCACACAAGTAACTTGGCAGTGCACAGCGCATCAGGTTGTGTGCATGGACCTACCTCCATCCATCTAGAAAAAGGACATACTACGACCAGCATATATCTGTAACCTTTGCATATCTGTAGCACATCTACATAATCTATATTCAGATGCTGAAATGGGCCATTGGGTCCAGGGTTTGCTCCTCTCACTGTTCTCACTGTTCGCAAAGTGTGCCCTGCAGTAACTTGATGGCACACTATGCAATTCACAATGAACTGTGCCACATGCTCCAGTAGATTGGGTGAGAACCACTCTTCTGCAATTGTTTCAGCTAGACTCTCTAGAGTCGTGTGTGCTGGGCAGTGAAGCTACTCCAGCACTACTCTCAATAATGCTAGAGGCATAACTGGCTTTCCAGTGCTATGCTGCCTCCAAATTGCCCCAGTGGAGGATAAAGAACAGCCACGCTTTTGCCATAAATCCGGTTCTTGTTGTGGAGCTCGACCTTGTATTTCAATTAACTGGACAATAGACAGCATGTTAAAGCCCTCCTTTGCTAACATGCATTGCCCTGTCATTTGTTTAACATCATCTTTTTTCAAACTAGATGTGGGTGGGTAATAGGCTGCTTTTTTGCCCTCTACATCTGCAGCTTCGTTTCCTCTGGAAATTAAGTCTGTTTGTTGAGAATGTGCACAGCATTTCACGACTGATAGGGTCAATGGGAGCCTCAATGCTTCTATAAACCTATCCAATAGGGCGGCATGGAGCACCGCAGTGCCGTCTGTGTGGAGGAAGCCCCTCCTTTTCCAGCGTGACAAACCTGCATGTACAGTAGACGTCACATAGAGTCTGAGTACATCACCATTTCCTCATCCTCGGAGCTATGCAGCACTTCGATGAGCACCACTAATTCTGCAGACTGTGCTGAATAATTAGAAGAAGACCTCATGCTTGTTCCTACCTCGATTTCACCTTCTCTATTCAGTTTCACTACTGCTGCACCAGTATGCCTTTCCCCAGTTGTCCGGCCCAATTTTTCGATGAACCATCAATAAAAATGTCCCCCCTCCCAAGGGCCTTTTCTCTAGCTTGGGGAATATTATTATAACAGTCAGTGTGTGTTGTGCAATCATGTACATAATCATCCTCTCCTACTGGTTCTACTATAAATATTGCTAGATTCACTGTCTAATAGCTAACATTTTTAATCGGGGCTTGGAAATAATTACCTCGTACCCCGATGCCCTTTGTGTGGTCAATGTACTTTTGGGCTTCTCCATAATTGCAAATAATTAATGCTCTACAAATAACTTTATTGGGCACCCCATCATTATACTTGAAGCTTTTACAAATGCAGCAGCAGCTAAAGATTGCTCACAGGCATGCCAATGGTTTATGTGCATGTCCTAATGGCTTCTGTGTAAGAACTGTTGTCATGACTTCTCCATTTGAATGGGAGAATAAATGAAAATCTTCATTATAATCTGGGATCCCCAACACAGGGGTTGATTGCCTTTTTCAATCCTTCAAACCCTTCAGGCATCTCGTCTGTCCATGTTATTGTGCTTGTATCTACCTGTGCTTCTTTGAGTCCTTTTAAAAGTGGTCGAATGTACATACTTTAATCGAAAACCCAGTCCCTGCAATAATTGCATAATCCTAGAAACTGTTGGATTTCCCTCACTATTTTAGGTGCTATGGTTTTCATGATTGCTTCTGCTGTTTCAGGTGTTACTTTTCTACCTTCATGAGTGATCAACTGTGCTATGTACAAGACTTATCCTTGTCTACCTTATATCCTTACTCTGAAAGTATGTTACCTGGGGGCAACCAGACGTGGACTCCCTGCTCACTGTGCTTAGAGAGGCTCAGCTTCACCTCACAGATGATGCCCAACAAGGCTGAAACACGTGTATGGGGTTGCTGTAGGTACTCTTGTTCAGAGAGGAATTGCCATAGCATTTCGGTGCTGGACTGCCCATGTGGGCGGGACAAAGACTGATATGCAAATGGATATTTCCCATCTGTGAAAGGTACAGTGAGCAAAAAGCCGATGGCTGCAAACTCTCAATGTGGTTAACAACCACTGAACAGGTTATCATGCCTTGTTCTTCCTAGAGAGGGGCGCCTGCTACCTTTGTTGAATTTTTTTAAAGGAACTTGGGGTTGGTCACCCTAGGTTACCTGGGGGCAACCAGATGTGGACTCCCTGCTCACTGTGCTTAGAGAGGCTCAGCTTCACCTCACTGATGATGCCCAAAAAGGCTGAAACACATTTATGGGGTTGCTGTAGGTACTCTTGTTCAGAGAGGAATTGCCATAGCATTTCGATGCTGGACTGCCCATGTGGGCGGGACAAAGACTGATATGCAAATGGATATTTCCCATCTGTGAAAGGTACAGTGAGCAAAAAGCCGATGGCTGCGAACTCTCAATGTGGTTAACAACCACTGAACAGGTTATCATGCCTTGTTCTTCCTAGAGAGGGGCGCCTGCTACCTTTGTTGAATACATTTAACTGAGTCTTCTTTACATATTTCTTCCATCTCACTACACACCAAAATGTCAAACACATACTGAATTATTGCACTTTTGAGTTGGACATTACGCAAGTCCATCTGGTGGATGCTATTAAAGATGGAAAGGGACTCACAGTACCCCTGGGGCAAATGAGTATGTTACAGGCGGGTATTTCTATATGCAAATGAGGTCAAATCTTTTGAGTCTTCATGGAGGGGAATAGAAAAGAATGCATTTTTTCAAATCGACAACTGTGAAATATTGGACTATGGATGGGATGTTACACAATATCGTCGCAGGACTTGGAACTAAAGGAAACTTAGCTTCGACTATATTGTTTAGAGGGCAAATGTCCTGTATAAATCTCCACAGCCCACCCCCTTTGATTTTTTCACAGGGTACACAGCCGTTTTACATGATGAATCTGATGGCACCACTATGCCCTGCTTCATTGAAGTGGAAATGGTTTCAAATATACATTCACCCACCTCTCTGGACAATGGGCATTACTTTACGTGTGGTAAAAGACTACTGGTTTTAATTTAATTTTAACTGGACCCATCCCTTTTAATAGTCCCACATCATATGGGCTTGTAGTCCATAATATTTCTGACACTTTCTCTAAGTCTTCCTGAAAGAATAGCGGTCTTCTTTTTACCAATGTGATACTTATAAAAAACACAAGTTCATCGTCAGAGTAGTAATCTCTAAACAGTTCTGCGTCTTTCAAATCTGTCAACCTGTATCCTTCACTAAGAGCCATCACTGTCCTCCATCCCCTTCCTTCATCATCTGTCCCATGAAGCATCACCCTTTCTTCTCTGACCACTGCCACTTCTAACTCCAAGGGAATGATCTGTCCTTCCTCATCATCCATAGGGATTTCTGGCCTGAACAAAAATGAGTCACGTATTCTCAGTATTGTATCTACCAACCTCGGTAACCATGACAACAGAATAGTCACTCTATACAAAAATACTTCTGGATCTAAAGATACTCCTCGTAATGCCTTCTGGCCTGTAAAGGCTAATATAGACTCTCCCACATTCATACAGTGTATCCTTGTGTCGGTGGTCGGTCAAAAAACCGAAAACAAAATATCGAATCACAAAAATATCGAATCTAAAATCTCGAAAAAAAAAATCTCGAATTATTTATTTATTTATTTATATGTATTTGTGGGTTCAGGTAAGTATAAAAAAAGGGTAAAATAAAAAAAAAAAAAGGGGGGTTGGGGGGGAACCCCCCCATTTCGAAATAAAAATGTATTAAAAAAAAAATTAGAGATTTTTGTTTTCGATATTTTGGATTCGAGATTTTTGTTTTCGATATTTTGTAATTCGGTTTTTTCACTATAAACCCCTTGTGTCATGGCCACAGGCCCCAGAAAACAAAAACCACACCATCTAGTGATGTGGGCAATGGGTGACTTGACTCACTTATGTCCCTTTGGGACCTATAACCACAGGGGCCTTGGCTAAACTCAGTCCTGGTGCCTTTGGTGCCAGGCTCATATAGAGATGTGAGCAGGAACACTTAATTTCAGTGCAGGAGTGCTTTTACTTTATTTCAGTGCAGGAGTGCTTTTATTTTACAAGAACTTTCCAGGAGCTGAAAGCCTTTATTCCAGAGAACATCCTCATGTGCTGACTCATCGGGTGTGGCTCCCTAGGCCTGCTCTTCATGTGCTGACTCATCGGGTGTGGCAGGGTGTAGCAGGCAGGCTGAACCTGGTGGACGTGGCTTCAGAAGTTCAGCTATATAAGCTGCTCCATCCTTAAGGCCGGTGCTTCGTGTTACTGTGCACTTGCGTGCAACGTGACGCTGACCGCCGCTTGGACCAGTTTACTTACCTTTGAAACCAGGCATTCTCCTGCATACTAACCTCCAGGAAACCGGTGCTTCATCACGTCATCTGGAGACTCATCTCCTAACATCCAGTGATCTCGATCCCGACGCCACAGCACCGCACTCCGCATCCACGAACTAGGACCCTGTGAAGAAGAAAGGCAAGGTTAGAACATCCGTCCTAGGGCAGCACCGCATTTGAACCCCACGCGCCCCCTTGTTAACAACTTACCAGCTACTGTACCGCTGCAGCTTCGTTCCTCATTCCCTCAGGCTGTCCTCAAGCTCCGCAGCTTCTGCCGGGCCAGCAACATCACCTGCAAGGGAAGAAAGCAAAAGAGCAAACATCAAAAGTGGAACGGACAGCAATACAAGACAACGAACTTTACAATACAACAAAAACAGACGTGGAAAGACAAAAGCAAACAGGAACATTTACCTGAAGTATAGTGGCTTAGTCGCAGCAGGACTGGACTACCACGTGCAAGGGACCAGTGAAGGAAATCGGTCCAGATCATACAAGCGACCCCGCTAGAAGCAGCAGGACGCAGTGCTTGCCAAAACTAATCAACAGGTGAGCTTTCCAGGGACAGCGCATCCCACGGGTACCACGGTTTGGGAGAAGGGGTGTGGAAGGGGATCAGGCACACAAGCTGGCATACTCACACCCCCTATTCTCTATGCAGGAGCAGTCCCGAGCAACATCACCAATTACCACCAGTCACTACATAAGCGCAGAGGGCGAAGTTGGACCCGAGCGACCGCACCCCCGGGAGGGATGCAGCCATGCCCCAATGCCTCCGCAGGGACCAGGTGAGCATAACAGAACGCGAAGCCTCTTCGAATCTCTGCCTGGGCGTTATGGAAACTTCTGGAATGGACCAGTTGGCCCGATTACTGGGAGAGTTAAGGGCTGAAGTTCATGCCTCAAGACAGGAAACCAATGCCCTAAGGAGGGATCTAATTGTGAACCGGGAGGGGACAGATGAACTAGCAAGGCAAATGCTCCAGGCACAGGCAGGCCAGGTCCCACTGCCAGGGTATGCTCCTCCTGCTGCGCCTCCACAGCCCACGCCAGTACAGGTGGTTCTTCCAGGGGGGGGTTCCCTGGTCCCACCAGAACGCTTCACAGGCGATCCGAATAAGTACACCACCTTTATGAATCAATGTTGCCTACATTTCTTGTGCAGACCTGGGGCATTCCCCAATGATCAAGCGAGAGTGGCATTTGTACTTTCATATTTGGGAGGTAGTGTAGCGGACTGGTCAATGCCCTTGGTAAACCAGGATGATCCTTTGCTTCGAGACTTCAGAGGTTTCCAGCATGAAATGGAGAAACTATTTGCACCGCATACTCAAGGGCAGGCTCTTAACAATGAACTGTTATCACTATGGCAGGGTAATCAAGACCTACTAACATATATTTCTTCCTTCAAGCATCTGATAGCACAAACTAACTGGCCAGAGGAGAAAAGAACTACGCTCTTTTCTTGCAAGGGGAACTTTAGGATGTATTAGCCCAAGCAATAAATCCCCCAGAAAGATGTGCTGAATACATCGACCTGACAGTGCAGCTCGATCTCAGATTGCAGGATCGGAAGATGGATCGGGCCAATGCCGAGGGGCAGTCGGTCTACGTGCGACCCCGTGAGAATCAAACCAAATCACACGATCAGTCCGAGCCAATGCAAAACGGAGGCTTGCGCAGCCCACTAACCAAGGCAGAAAGGGAGAAAAGGAGACAGCAGCAGCTTTGTTTGTACTGTGGTAAGACAGGTCACTATCTCCGAGAATGCCTGGTGAAACCACCCAGGAAAGCATTTGGAGCAACTGACAAGGGTGAAGAAGAACAGAACTTGGGAAACTCCAATGCCCGGCAAGCGTAGGGGTCCACTTGTCAAACGGTGAAAGTGAACCTATACAGACCTCACATCTAGTCACCCCTGTGCTCCTGGTAAACCACAAGCATCAGTCGAAAATACATGCCTTAGAGGCATACATTGACAGTGGGGTTGTGGGAAATTACATGGACCAAGATCTGGATACCCAGATAGGCCTTCCTTCCGAAGCAAGTTTCGGAAAACGTCACAGCAGTTGATGGATCTCAGCTATCATTCGGCCCAGTGACGCATTACACTGAGAAGGTCATGCTTCTGTGTCAGGACGGTCACCAAGAGGACATCATCTTCGATCTCATTGGCCCTCCTCAGTTCGAGATGATATTGGGAATGCCCTTGCTGGAGACCCACCAACCCAGGTTCGGCGAACAAAGAAACCATACTGGGCCTCACCAGTTCACTACCACCTGAATACCTGAATTACCAAGATGTCTTTCACAAAGAGCAAGCGGACGCTCGGTTTTGCATGAGTGAGGGAGAAGAGGCATTCACTATACCAGACCCCGTGGCCATCATCCGTGAAGGATAAATCCAAGGCATGATTGCCGCAACCACCACTCTAGACAACTTAAAATCTGACCTGCAACACTTGATGAGTCCACCAGCGCAACAGGAATGGCAAGGGAAGGGAGACTGGTATACGATTGTGGACAACCTACCATACTACCAAGGACGATTCTACATCCCGGATAAGAAATTACAGAATCAAATCATCGCAAACTATCACGATTCATTAGTAGAAGGGCATCTGGGAATAGCCAAAACCCAAGTTAAAATAAAGAAAAATTACTGGTGGCCAATTTGGCGAAAGGACATTGTCCAGTTCATCGCAAACCTGTGGCACCTGTGCACAACACAAGTCCCAAAAACAAAGTCCTGCAGGTCTGCTACGTCCTTTAGAAGTACCCACAGCACCTTGGCATACGCTATCAATGGATTTTATTACAGACCTTCCTTCCTGTAATGGATACAATACCATCTTAGTCATCGTAGATCTGTTTTCCAAAATGGCCCACTTTATTAACCTGAAAGGTCTCCCAACTGCTTCTACTCTGGCTACCGTGTTTTTGGAACAGATTGTCCGGCTGCACGGGTTCCCATCAATATTGATATCAGACCGAGGAACTCAGTTTGTCTCTGCCTTCTGGAAAAGGTGTTGTAAAATTGCCAAAATCGACCTCCGGTTATCTACAAGCCATCAAACCCAAACCGACGGCCAGACCGAATGGACTAACCAGACCCTTGAGCAATACATAAGGTGTATGCTGCAACAAACCGAGGATACCTGGAAGGACATACTTTGTTTAGCAGAATACGAATATAACAACTCCATTTACACCAGTACGGGACAAAGCCCATTCTACATAGTGTACGGTCGACATCCACGGAAATCTGTTTTCGACTCATTCGAATCATTAGAAATGCCCGCTGTAACGACCTTACACAAAACCATCACCCAGGTTTTTAAGGAAGCAGCAGAGCATCTTGCCATAGCCAAAGAGAAACAGAAGCAGTTTGCGGATCGACAGCGAAGGGAAGCTCCCAACTACCAAGTCGGAGACCAGGTTTGGTTAGCATCCAAAACATCCCCCTGAAAGGACCACAGGCGTTCCGTCCCAGATATCTGGGACCCTACACTATCAAGGCTGTGATCAACCCCTGCAGCCATGAAATTAGAATTACCGGCCCAGATGCGGATCCACCCGGTGTTTCATGTCTCCATCCTAAAACCATTGAGACCAGGTATGCGGATCGATACTCCACCGGATCCCGAAATAGTTGAAGGAGAACCAGAATACGAAGTTACAAGGATCCTAGACTCTAAGATGGTCCGGTCCAAGTTATACTACCTTATAGACTGTAAAGGTTATGGACCCCAAGATCCGACCTGGGAACCCAGTGAGCATGTCCACGCTCCACGATTAATCAGGCAGTTCCACTGCAATAACCCCACTAAACCAGGGCCAGAGGGGAAACCACCCATGAGGGGGGCCTTGAGGGGTAGTGCTGTCATGGCCAGAGGCCCCAGAATACAAAACCCACACCATCTAGTGATGGGAGCAATGGGTCACTTGGCTCACTTATGCCGCTTTGGGACCTATAAACACAGGGGCCCTGGCTGGACTCAGTCCTGGCGCCTTTGGCGCCAGCCTCATTTAGAGATGTGAGCAGAAACACTTTATTTCAGTGGTCTTCATGTGGGTTCCATGTGTTAATATTCCCGCAAAAATATTGCAATACAAAAATATCACCATATCTTTGCGGCGATATTGACCCATGGACCCTGCGAGGGACACCCCTGCAACGCCCACATTATTTTAAAATGTGCAGGGGACACCCCCGCAACACACACTCCCACAAAATATCCTCCCCAAAAATATTGCCTATGGCGAGACAAACGGCCATATCTATGACGATATTTTTGGTGGGGATATTTTGTAGGGATACCCTTCATGTGCTGACTCATTGGGTGTGGCTTCAGAAGCTCAGCTATATAAGCTGCTCCATCCTTAAGGCTGGTGCTTCGCGTTACTGTGCACTCGCAATACAACAAAAACAGACAAGGAAAGACAAAGGCAAAAAGGAACACTTACCTGAAGTACAGTGGCTTAGTCGCAGCAGGACTGTACTACCACGTGCAAGGGACCAGTGAAGGAACTCGGTCCAGATCATACAAGCACCCCTGCCAGAAGCAGCAGGATGGAGTGCTCGCCAAAACGAATCAATAGGTGAGCTTTACAGGTACAGCGCATCCCACGGGTACCACGGTTTGGGAGAAGGGGCCTGGCAAGGGATCAGGTGCACAAGCTGGCATACTCACGCCCGCTATTCTCCATGCAGGAACAGTCCCGAGCAGCATCACCTATTACCACCAGTCACCACATAAGCGCAGAGGACGAAGTCGGACCCGAGCGACCTCACCCCCGGGAGGGCTGCAACCATGCCCCACCGCCTCCGCAGAGACCAGGTGAGCATAACACCTTGGAGTAGAACGCACTATTCCTTCATCAGTGAAGGATGTTGTCATGTTACGCTGTGTCATTAAGTCACGTCCCAATATATTAACTGATGTCTGCCTAGAGTATAATAATGGCATTGACATATCATGTTCTCCTATAGGGATTGGTAATTCATCTGTAAAAGGGACTAAACTCCCCCAGAGAATCCTTGAGCATTCATGGCAGTACCCGACATTGGCCATTTTCCCACACAGACACAAGAACGAGTGGCTCCAGTGTCTACTAGAAATGAAAATGACTTGCCTCCTATCGTCACCTTGGCCCTTGGTGCCTCTTGGAGGCCTGGGATCACTGATAATACTGAATACATCAAATCATTCTATGGGCTGTCCTATTCCTACTTTTACAGTCGCACTCCCCAATTTGGGTGCGGGTGCCTGTTGTGCTCCTGGTGTCCTGTTCCATTGTGGTACCATAGCCTTCTGTATCTGTGCTTGCTGCAGTTGTGCCTGTTGTATTTGCATGGGTGCCTGCTGTGGTGATCATCGCAGCGATTGTATTTGCAGCGGTGATGGCTGCATTTGTTGGGATTGTGTCACATATGTCTGAGCATATCTGTGATCTTGGGCAAAGTATTGGGCATATATTCTTGTGTTTCTGTATTATATTCTGTAGCATAACCCATCCCACCTCTTCAAGCTTGCCAATTCTGTTGCATGCCTCCTCAGATTCTGCATGTCCTAGCTATATGTCACACATTCTCCCACAATTCCAACATCGTTGAAGCTGTCCACCATGAAATCCTCCTCTTCCCTGAGTGTTTTGAAATCCACCTCGTCCTACTCCTCTAGGCCCATTCTTTCTTCCTCTTGGCCCAAAACTGTACCCACTCTGGTCAGCGGGATATCCTGCATTATTTTCCTGCCCTCACTGCATCTCCTGTGTCACCCCTCCTTCAATACCACTCCCTCAATGGCTATTTTGTACAACATTTTCTGAACAAACTTTGCTTCCTCCTGCTTTCTGTTCTCAGCTTTCTCCTTAATTTTCTCCTGCATTAATCGGCAGTGATGCAATTGTATTTCTGCCCATGGCTTTGCTTCCATTCCCAACTGTTTTTTCAATTGCTGTTGCACTAGCTCGGGCAGCCCCTGACACAAAATGGGGCATAATAATGCTACCGTTTTATCCCATGATTCACAAGTCTCCTGCCGCCATTTGTCTTGAATATCTTGAATATAAGCAACAGGATCTTCATCCTCCCCATTTTACTAGTCATTATTGCACCCTTGTCTGATGTATCCGGATATTGCACTCTGAGCACTTACATACATCTGCTCTGTAATTATTAAATGGCGCTCCATCGCATGTCAGATTTTGCGCAGTTACACCTGCATATCCTGCTCACTTCCAAATATCGGCAGCTCTCTCCCCTAGGATAGCCACTAGCAGTCCTTTTATGTCACCTATAGCTAACGTCATTTTGTGATATCATTCTCCCGAATTCATGAATCCATTTTCCCACACCAGTAGTTGAACTCTGCAATTCACACTTTAAATTGTCTTTATCCATCTGCGGCCATGGTATATATTGTGGTTGTCCTCTCCTCTTCTCCAATAATAGTAATTGTGAAATTCCTGAGTCATAATCATATTTACCTACACTCCTTGTCTTCAAGGCAGAGCTAGACTTGCTCATTTGTTTCCTTCCTAGTATTGGTCTTAACCTGCTTACTTATGGCAGGGCTATATCCCCTGTACGACACAATCGTGTTTGTTTGTTTGTTTATTATTTATAATGTGCACCATACCCAGGGGTATCAGGGTGCAGCAATTACAAGACAGTGCAAAGCTTAGTTACAGGGAGTCAGAAGTGTGGCACATTATTTACAAGGCAGGGTATAATGCTATTTGCAGATAATACAGGCATTATGTACACAGTTGTTGTTACCTCCATGGGTAACATTAGGAAGGTCATGTGATGAAGTACATGTTTACACTGGCAGAATATACAAAACAATGTACAGATGTTATAGACACAAACACACTTTACGATGGGGGTGTTGTTAGTTGCAATTTTCGCACAGGCAGGGGGTTATGCATCATGTGAATTAGTGGTCATTAGATTTCAGCCACAGGATGGTGTTAGTTCTGAAGTTAAAGTAGGGCTGGTCCATTCTCAGTGTAGGAGGCAGGGAGTTCCATAGTTTAGCCACTTTAACAGGGAAGCTGTTACCTCCAATCGTGGATAGTTTAAATCTGGGAATGGACAGATGGTCCCTATTTACTGACCTGGTGGGTCTTATGGATGTCTGTTTGTGGAATCTCTCAGAGAGGTAGATAGGTGTGGCGTTATTAAGAGCTTTATGGGTGAGTGATAGAGTTTTTAGGAGGATTTTGTCATTGGTTTGGAGCCAGTTATTCTGACGTCTGCTCTCAGAAATTTGTTTTCTTTCTGAAATACCTAGTGCCGCTCTGAGGGCATTATTTTGTAGGGTTTGGATTTTTCTAATAATGGATATGTTGGAGCCGATGTACAAGGCGTTACAGTAATCCAAGCGAGACAGGATAAGGGCTCTGGCCAGGATGGTACAACTGTTGTTAGAGAGAAATGGTTTACCTGTTCTTATTAGTTTGCACGTAAAGGCCATAGAGGACGCTAACGTGTTGACCTGTTTAGAGAATGAGAGCGTAGAGTCAAGATAAAAACCTAGTGTTTTTACCTCCTGTGCTACCTTAATGCGGTTGCTGTCAATTATGAATGAGGAGTAGTCCGGTCCCATTTCTTTTTAAGTTGGTGGGGGTACCCAGGATGATGAGTTCTGTTTTATCATCATTCAGGCATAGACCCTGTGTAGCCATCCATGCCTGGATGATGATGTACACTCTGTTCACCAAGGCCAAATCCTTGTCATAATCCCCAGAAAGTGAGGATCTGGGTATCATCTGCATAGTTAGTGTAGGTGATACCAAGATGGTCCAGATCATTGAAAAGGGGCTACTTTTGGTCGCTCATTATATGGTGTTTGTTCTGGTGTCCTCTCTTTATGGTCCTCTAAATCAGACAATTTTACCCCTTTTTTCTGCACTCGACTCTTTTGAAAACCTGAATGTGCCCTCTCATTCTCCTCCCTATCTTCGTCTGACATCATTATGCCCCAGCTCGTGCGACTATTGTCTTCTTCCGCGTCGTCGAGTTATAATCCCTTTAAAGAAAATGTTCCGTACTCGTCTGTTATGACGCCACCTGATCTACCTTCAGCTCCCTTTAATAGGCATCCTTCTACATTCTCGTACCTACCTCCATCCCTCATTTGCCTATTGTAACGCTCATCTGGTATCTGCGGGGATGCCACCCAGTCTGGCTGGACTGCTTCCGACCTTGGACCCACTCCCTTGGCCTCTTGTTCGGCTGAGGACCAGGTCTGAAAACACAGGAGTTTGGGTTTAGCTTTATTGTCTTTTCTAACCTGGAGCCCACCTCCCTTGTGGACCCAATGACCCCTTAGTGCTCTCCTCACCTTGTTATTTGGTATGGTGTGCTCTCCGTCCTGCTGTACTGTGCAGGGGAGCTTTGTGGATGGGCACGTCGCATCCTTGTTGCTTCACTGGTGCAGGCCCCTCAGAGTCCAGACGTGCTGCCACTCCATTTGTCAGGTAAGTCTGCTGTTTTGAAAGTTTGTTCTTTATTTTGCAATTGCCCCTATTAAGGTCTTTCCTTCTTTCTTAGGTGCGGAAGGAGTTCTGGTGATGCCGTGCTGCTGGGGGTGTGCATGATGGTAAGTGAAAAGCGCGGAGCGCGGCGCTATGTGCCTTTCTTGTGCTAACCTGTTTGTTGTCCCTTTCTTGCAGGCCGCCGATGTTCTGGATTGTATGAAGCCGAGAAGTTGGAGAGCGGTAAGTAAAGTGTTGTGCGAACCGCCCTCTAGCACTTCTGCGTGTTAATCAGCCTTTTCATTCTCCTTGCAGGTCGCTGAACGAACCGGGATGGACGTGGACCAAAAGCAAGTCAAATTCAGGTAAGCGTGCGCCTTTTGGTTGTTTTTTCAAAGTTGAAGAATAAACGCTAATGCTGCTTTTCTGTTCTTCCCAGGTTGCGGCTTCCAAGAGAGAGCGAGCGTTCGCCGAGATGCTGGATGTTCGGGATTCTGAGCGGAGGACAGCAGGAAAGTGAATACTAACAGTGTTCTTGTTCTTGCAGGTATCGGGCCCGGAATGCAGAGGAAGATTCCTAAAGACCGTGGTGGACGTCACGCTGCAATCAGCAGAGTAACGCGAAGCGTGTTCTCCAGCCTTGGCATGGCTTATATAACCTGCAGGTATCCCAGGTGCCCCCAGGCACGACCACACCTAAAATGCTAGACCGCATGGCTCAGTTCTGGAACTGAGCCATGCAAAGGCATCCATGTTGTATAAATGCTGAGTTCCAGTTCTCTGACTTCTCATATGAGCCTGGCGCCAATTTCCCAAGCCTTTGCTCTAGGTCTTCTGTATCCTGCTCACTGGCCCATGCTGATCTCAGCATTTCTTGCAGCTCCATGCGGGGCTGCTGTGGCCCTCTCTCTTCCTCCAGTCGTTCTTGTGCATCAATCGGCACTATGCTCCTATGGCATAAATATCTTGTTGTCTTTTAATCCCCTACCCTTGCTCATTTCTTCTTCTCTTCTCCTCATCTCCCTCAATTAATCTTCCTCTCGCCTTCATTGCAACTTTAATTCTTTGGGCTCCTATCTCTTCTCGTTTCTTCTCTTTGAATCTCTCATTTTCTTTCCTTGCCTCATATCGTCTCTGTTCTTCCCTTTGCTTGCATTCTTTATCCCTCTCTTCCCTGTAAGCTCTTTATTTTTCCTGCTCTACTCTCTCCTCTCTTTCTCGAACCCCATCAATGCCCTTATCATCTAGCTTCAGCAATATCTGTCCTCCCACCCATTCATTCTGTATTAATGTTAGTCCCTTAGTTTTATCCTTTATTTCCTTCTGTTTCCCTGTCCTTTCTCTCATCACACGGTTTACTTTCATTGCGTGATGATATATCTTTGCGTTCTGTTCTCTTGCTCTCTTCTGCATTATCCTCGCTGCTATAAGCAGGGAGCGCATACGCTGGATTAACATACCCAGCCCGCTGCTTTTAATTCCTTTAAGGGGTAAATTCCCTTCTACTCTGTATCTGCACTCTTCTCTTCAGGAGGGGAAAGGGGAGCCAAAGGCACTTTATCTTCCCCTTTATGCTGATTGAGCATCCACTCTCCATAGGCTGGATCTTCTTTCTCACTCTGGTACATTTTCCAAAGTTCTAAAATGGCCAGTCTTTTCTGCAACTTTTTTCCGTTATATGTGGCATGCAAATATGTCGTCATATGTCATAATGCATCTTTCGACAACAAACCCTCCTGAGGACATGGCATAAGTGTCTTATTAGTCGTGTCTTGAACCCACTCCTAATGATATTTCCTCATCTTTGCTGTGTATATCAGTAATGTCCTACTTAAATGTAAATGTAAAAGAGGGGTATGATAATAATTATAATAATTGTTAATTTATAACGCGCTAAACACTAGGAGTAGTTTCTAAGCGTGGGATTGGGGTTCAATTTTGTATGGCGCTGCATTGTCTTGCTTCCAGGACAAACACATTGCCCCTGAGCAATCCTTGCTCCCCAGCTTTTTTAAAAATTGTTCATATGTTTGTATAATTGTTTTATAAGTGTATCCCCCATGATGACAGATCGATTTTGATCATCAATACTTACCCGTTGTTTTATTTGCTTGTTAATTTTATCAAATATACCACGCTGATCAATTGGTATATGCACCATCAATCACTGTTTATAATCCTAATCAAGATATATTTTAACTGCTCGCTTTTTTAAAAATCTATTCAACATTTTGTTTCCTCCTTCGTTTACACTTTCTATCACATTTTATTATATCGTTCTTTTATTATTAGTATTTTAAGAGTCTCTTCTTTACTTATATATTACTTTCCTTCCTGATTGACGTCAATCTCTTGGTCCAAATCGTTCACCAATCTCTTTAATTTTTTACTATCGTTTTTAATTCATCTGTCTAGAAACAGCAAAAGATTTATAGAAACAGCTTTATAACCAACCCTGGTCACCAATCTCAGCAAATGCGTGGTTTAGCTGAGGAAGGGAAGGAGGAGGACAAAAGGAAGGTCTTCAGGAGCTTCCGGAATTTAAGGCGATCTGGTTCAAGAGGGAGAGGGAGGCTAATCCATAGGAGGCAGCCTGCAGAGGCAAGAGATCGGCCACCAGCTTGCTGTTTAGTGAAGCGCTAGACACACAGAGAGTTGGTGCAGAGGAACGTAAAGATCTGGAGGGAGAGTATTTAGTGAGAGCTAGTTGTAGATCGAGTCGTCCCCAGGCAGCCTTATGGATGATGTAGAAGGATGTGAATTTGATCCTTGCAGCAACCGGAAGCCAGTGGGGATATTTTAGGGTTGGAGAAAAGCAGTCCTCGGGCTTTAGGCTAAGGATTGGTCTCACTTCCCTTCTCCATTTCACTCCATTCTGAAGTTTGATACACATTCTTCTGCATGCCTTGCCTCACTAATCCTTAATACCCTTTACTTTAGTGCGTACCCTTCTGTCACCTTGGGACCAGGAATCGAGGTATCTATGTCTCTTTATGATCCCCACAAGAAATTCTGTTATTTTTACACTTATTATTTACAACACAATCCCACCCCCTATTTTTCCCACCTTCACTGTTCTACTTACATCCGTTACTCAGAGTTCTCTGGCATCAGCTCTCCCTCAACCAACCAGGTTGCATTCCATCCACGGGGCAACTGCGGGGACCGGACAGGAATTTCGTCAAAGGAGGACCTGCCAACCAACTCTTCTTGCACATGACTCTGCGCGCTGATCTCCACGGGAAGCTCCACGGTTTTCTGGTTAATGGTCGGGAGTAGCCAAGCATCCGGAGGTCTGGATCTGGCCTAGGTCGACTAGACCGTATCCATCCGCACTGCTACCAAAATGTGCTCTAGCACCTTGAAGCATCTTTTGTGCTAGATGCAATTACAATAATGATCTCAGATTAAATAATCAGACAGACTCAAAGAATATGGCAAAGTACTACCTTATTATCAGTTTAAAGCAGGGTCAACGGCAGACATCGGACTGATGCATGCACTCTCACACAGAAGCTTGATTACATGGAGGTCTTATACCACAATATGCATCGTCTATGATGTCATTCTACATGGCAAAAGACACCCTATGTGCATATCAGACAGGAACTAGCAGACATTACCTGTCAACCTCTCACATATAGCCCAACCTAGCAGCTAGGCTACCTCTCTCTCTACCACCAAACTACCTAACTGCATGTGTGTCTCACCCACTAACTAAGTGACAGCCAGAATAATGACAAGTCTACTTAGCATCTACTGTATTATGGCTACTGCTACACTACATGCCACCAGTAATCAGGTCAGCCATACAAGGGCCTCCCTAGGTGATCCAGTACCCTTCCCACTCCCTTCAACTGACACAATTACCAATACTCCTATCAACACTGATACAAAATACCAGGCTATGTCAGCCTACGACTCCCAGCCTAGCTCCACACATGACAGAAACAATAAACTACGAGCTAGACTTAACAAACTCCACAAGATTCCGAGACGACCCCTCCCCTTCTCTACACGCGAGATGAAACCCCACATTGATAAGGTCTGTAATGTTCCCACTACCACCTCAGCCACCATGAACCTACAAATACCCAAATCCAAGACAAAATCCAGTGCTGAAAGTATTCCAAAGTCTGCACTTCATAAAGTAGGAACTAAGGATCAACCTTACAAGGGAGCACTCCTCAATGCTAGATCATTAGTCGCCCATGCCATTGACATAGCGGATTTAATCAGTGAGGCAAACCTGGACTTCATTGCAATAACCGAGACCTGGCTACACAAGGCAGCAGGCCCGTCACTCATGTTGGCCATCCCTAACGGCTATGCCATATGCAGACAAGACCGAGAGGGCACCCGAGGAGGTGGAATTGCCATTATTTCCAAATCAAATCTATCACTAAGGTTAGCTCCCTCCCAAACCTATCTATCCTGTGAAGCCCTCACCGCTAAACTCCTCATAAATAAGACTCAATCACTAACCATTCATCTAATCTACAGACCCCCAGGCCCACTTGGGACCTTTGAAGAGGATTTGCATATGCTACTATCTAACAATGCTAAAACGAACTCACAAGTGTGGGTACTAGGGGACTTCAACCTTGGATTTAACGACCAAGCGGACTTGCACGCCTTAACTATTGCTAATGCCATTAATGCCCTAGGACTCTCCCAAAAAGTTAATAACCCCACCCACTCGAAGGGCAGAATACTAGACTGGGTCGCTGACTAACTGCACAGCAGCCATATCGTCTATCTCACCCCTATCATGGACCGACCACTTACTAGTGTCCTTCAACCTTTTAACTTCCCGACCACCCCCCACAGCTATTCCCACAGCCCCACAATGCCTGACCAGAAATAAAAAGAACATGACTATAGACAAGGTCATACCTGCTATCCTCCCTACACTTAATGCATTACCTGATAATTCCGACCCAAGCACTCTCGTTCATGAGTACAATAAAATAATGACTGAGACTATGGACAAAATTGCCCCACTCAAAATGCGCACAAGTAAACCTAAAGCCCACTTAAATAAATGGTTTACACCTGAACTCAAGACCCTACGTCTAACTAAGAGAAAATGTAAATCTAATTGGAAACTTTGCCCAACCAATGAGAACAAGGCCACCCTGGCATCCATCTCACGCCAATACAAAAAGGAAGTCTGCCTGGCAAAGAGAAACTCCTATAACGATCGAATTGCCAACTCTAATTCAAGTATGAAGGAACTCTTCTCCGTATTGAAGGAACTTGAATCACCTATAGCCATACCAGACACTTGCACCAAGGACCAGACCTGGTGCACAGACATTCAACATGCCCTAGCTAACAAAATATATACCCTCCAAAATAAAATCCAACTAAAAAAAGACTCGCTCAATATCTCTAATTTGCCTTTACCACCATCCAATACTACCCATATTCCACCAACCAACGCCACCCATAATCCCCAAATTAGTAAATTTTCCTTCACCAAAACTACTACATTAGAGGTAGAGAAAATCATCCTCACCCTCAAGCCATCAAACTGCAAAGGTGACATGTGCCCACCACAGTTAATAAAAGACACTGCCAGAGATTTATCACCTTTTATCTCCAAACCTGTTAACGCGTCCTTCTCCACCGGCATCATCCCTGCCAACCTAAAACAATCCTGGGTGCTCCCATTGCTCAAAAAGCAGATATTAGACCCTCTTATCCCCACTAATTAACGTCCAATTACCACGGTCCCATTCCTACTGAAGATTTTGGATAAAGTGGCCTACACGCAGATTCAAAAACACCTTGGGGCAGAAACTGCCCTTATTGACTTAAAGACCCAAATTGACGAACTGAGAGATCAAGGCAAGACAGCTCTCCTCCTCCTTTTGGATCTCTCAGCCGCCTTCGATCTTGTCGACCATAAGGTCCTCTGCAGACATTTGGACACTGCCGCTCTTTTCTCCACCCAAGCAACCAGCTGGATAAAATCCTTTCTGAGTGAGAGAACTATGAGAGTTTTTTCCCCTTCAGCAGCAGCAGACCCCATTACCCCCATACCTATTACCTATCCTGCGTCTCCCCGACTCTATACAATATCTTCGCCAAACCCCTGTCCGATGATCTGGATAATCTAGGTATCACCTACACTAACTATGCAGATGATACACAGATTCGCTTCCCGCTTTCTGGGGATCATAGCAAAGACATGGAGTTGGTGAACAGAGTGTATCTTATCATTCAGGCATGGATGGCAACCCATGGCCTCTGCCTGAATGATGATAAGACAGAGCTGATCATTCTGGGCACACAGGCAAACATCAACAAACTGGGCCCGGACTACTCCGCCTTCAGTATTGATGGAAACATGATCAAAGTCTCGAGGGAAGTGAAAAAACGTGGTTTCTACCTCGACTCTACCATGTCTTTCACTAAACAGGTTAACTCCCTCGCCTCTACCACAGCCTACACCTGCAAACTGATAAGAGCAGGCAAACCCTTCTTATCCAATGACAGTTGTCTAATCCTAGCGAGAGCCCTAATACTCTCCCGACCCGACTACTGTAATGCCCTCTATAGCGGTGCTAACAAAGCCATTACTCAAAGACTTCAAACATTACAAAATAATGCTCTCAGAGCTGCACTCGGCATAAAGAAAAGGGAGCATATCTCCTCTATTAGGCAGCAACATAAATGGCTCACTACCAACAATAAAATTAATCTAAAAAATTGTCCCCTTAACTCATAGGGCCATCAACAATGCTGCCCCTTGTTACTTGACGGATAAAATAAAAAGAAAAACGTCCAATAGACCCATAAGAACTGCTAACTCTAACTGCCTGTTAGTACCCAGATTCAGACTTGCAGAAATTGGTGGTACCAGCTTCCCGGTGAGAGCTGCCAACCTGTGGAATGCCCTGCCTCCCAACCTAAGAACTGACCAACCTTTCTCACAGTTCAGAAGGAATTTTATCAAACACATTAATGCTAACATTGCCTAAACACTGACCACTCCCTTGTACGCTCAACCTCTCTCTATTGTACACAGAGACCATCAGCGGCCCCTCTAGACCTATAACCGCTTTACACTGCATGTATACTTGTGCACACTACTGATCTCTCTTGCAACCACAGCTAACATACTGTCAGCTTGTAAATGTACATATATGTAACCTTGTAAATGTTATTCTATTCGTTACTGTAAATTGTATACATCGGAAATATTATTCATGTAACTATGTAAATGTACATACATGTAACCTTTGTAAATGTTATTCTATTCATTACTGAACATTTTATACATTGGAAATACTATTCATGTAACTATGTAAGCTTTGCATATACTTTTCTGCTGCGCCCGGTAACCTCTGGGTCTGGAGCGCATTATAAGTAAGTAAATAAACAAACAAACAAAACCTCTCAAGGGAAGGTATTGGTTAAGGGAACATATTTACTTATAGAACCTATAAGGTTTAGTGCATCATTGGCTACCCCTTATTTGTAGGGCACGCCTCAAACTACCTCCAAATACATATAATACTAATTATAGCAGACAAAAAAAATGTGGATTTGTCTATGCTACATTGCATGTTAGGTTTTCCTTTAACCCCACTGATTGGTTGGCTTACTATCCCAACCTTGGACTTTTGGCTCCTTAGCAGCTGGGACGTGAAACGAAACCTAGGTGTTTGAATCCCATCAGACTACTCCCCATTTCCCAATTAGTCCATCATCTCCCATCAGTAGGCCACAAGCCAAAGTCTCCCTTTTGTAGTTCACCTTGCTGCCTGCTCACTGTCCTGGAACATTCACGGGAGCGTGAGGACACCACTATCTTAGCTTAAGGCTCTAATGAATAGCCTTTGCTCTTAACTTCTGAGTCACATGAGAAGAGACCACAAATTTGATTTAAGAATGCAGGGTGCTGTTGCTCCTCTTGGCCTCTAGAGACTTGCTCACCCTCTCACATGAACTTTGCAGTTTTAATTGACCAACAGTTTGGCTCTCACAGATGTTTTCATCTTCCATCAATGAAGAACGTCCCATATTCAGAGCTAATCCACATACTCCCTTTGTGCTCTGTGCTTATCCTTTGAAAATAGCATCCTTAACTCTGGGCCAACCTTGACCCATCGTCGGCTCTGCACACAGAGCTGTTTTCCTGCATCTCCCGATTCTGCAGTCTCTGCCTGTCTCTAAGGTAGCTTGGTTAGGTTCAACGTGAACCAGCATCCATTTTCCTCCTATGGTGTCCTTGTCACATTCTATATTCCTCTATAGCAAGCTTCTATATATGTTCGTTCTACCTTGCGTTACAGCGTATTTAGTTATTGGTCAGTAAGTTATTTCATCTTCTTTAGATCCATGATTAACTTTAGGCACATGTTACTCTTGGTGCTTCCGTTACAACATTACCTCTAAGTATTTCCATATCGTTTCAGCATAGGTTCATATATCTACTTCATGACATCACTTTGTCCTCATCAGATTTCATTTGAACATTCATCCATATTAATTGATGCATTCTGACATCTTGGCAGGAGACATCCTTCGTTGTAGCATACTTCCATGCGACATCCTTCCACACCTTCAGTGCGAGGGTACATTTGGCTGAGTGTATAACATCTCTCATACACTCCATGCAGTATGGGAATTATACATGGGGTCCCATGTATTGCTTTTCTCAGACTGTTCCAATAGGACGGCGGTGAGGTGGAGGGAACTGGTAAGATAGGGTCTACCTGCTCCTCTACAAAATCATGTAAAGATCATACCTATCAAGGCAACAGGGCGAAATGGTTGAGGCTTCACTTACTTGCATGCCCTAAAATGTAAACAGGCTGTGCAACAAAGTTAAAGAGCACTTATGCAGCAAATACCTGATAAGGTACTTCTCCAGGAGTCACACCTCTGGCACAGGATGTGCTTTGCTTGTTCTCTCTTACTATCCAATGGCCTTCCATCCAGTCTTCATATTGGGGAACCTACTCATTAATAAATCTCATACATTGGTTACAAATGGACACCGGGGAAAGTTATAGACATGTCTCAGGAATGCTGTGTGTAGTATTGATCGCCTTGTTTAACATATATGCTTTCCCCACCCCGTATGAAAGGACTTTAAATGCAGTAGGGGAGAAGATCATCAGCACTGGGGAAGGTCAGACAATCATTGGAGGGGATATCTACAAGATGGAATTGAACTAGCAAGAATTCCACGAGTCCGACTATACTGAACCAAAGGTGTGGCACTCTGCGTCTGGTGGATGCATGGCAGGCAATGCACCCTAGAGGTTTGGGTTACTCATTTTATCCAGGAGCACACCAGTCAATATCTAGATTAGATTATTTTCTCCTCCCTGCAATGGATGTGCATAGAGTGTTAAATGTTTGTTATCTACTTTAGGAATCTCAGAACACTTGTCGCTTATGCTCACCCTGGGACTACCAAGTCCTAACCCCAAAAGGCAATGGCAATCAAACCCTCATCTCCTTGGGGACCTCCATATCTTGTATACGATTAAAAGGGGCACCATCTGAATATTTTGGTTTAAACAAAGTGATGGTAGGTACTAGAAGCACTCGGCAGAAGGGCCATAAAGCAATCTTGAGAAGTGTAGCAAAATCCCCCGACAACAAAGAAAGCAATTAGACAAAGGCGTCATCACAAGTTTTGCGCAAATACGGCAGTAATTCTTCCACAGTAGTATTGGTGTTACCAGCAGAATTATACCATATCATGACTTGAGGGGCAAGTGCACTCTCCTCTGGTGGGAACCATAATAATACTGCCTGACCTACAATGGCCATCTGGCGGTAACACCATCCAGATACAACAGTAATACAGATACCACCAGCACACTCTGCAGAATTACCGCCAGCGGAAATAATGTCACTGCCAGAACAGGAAGCACCACAGCAACCACCTTTAAAAATTCAATCCACTCAAACTCCCATTTCCGGTTGACATCCAGACTCAAGAGTAAGGGAAAATATCACAGGGAAAGGCTCTCGTACCTGAACGGAGGCTGTGCAAGTTAATGTTCACAGAAGAGCTGAACCTGCTGTCAGAATTGTGCATCATGCAGAGGAGCTGTTTGGCAGTAAGCAGCAGAGGACCTCTGCCCAGAGGAAGGCTGCAATGTGGTCCTCCATCAAGAACAAGGTGACAGCTGTGGGCAGCGTTGCACATGATGCAGAAGACTGCCGCAAACGGTTGAATAGCTTGAAGTCCAGGGTCCACTGCCTCATCTCATGCCACAGGAGGCTGAGTGCAGCCACAGGAGGTGGCACTGTGGAACCATATATGCCATGGGAAAAGGCCAGCTCCATCCTCCACATGGAGGGAATTGAGGGGATCAGGAGCAGAGGCCGGAGCAGGAAGCCGCGGTAAGTCTAATAGGCCCCACGTACGTGTTAATGGACTAACCAAAGCCATGCGTCCCCAGCATAGATGAGCGCAATGGGCAAAAACATGGCAATCGCAGCAAATGCACAGCAATTACACGCATGTGCAGGGCAGACAGAAACATTTTATGCACATGCAGTTGGTGAAATGTGCATGCCAACACATGGAAACATGAAAAGCACCCATGTGTGACATGATGGTTCATGTTGGCAAGTGAACAACCAGCGCACCCACAAGTGACATTGGCAGGTCAACAGGCAAAATGCATGCACAGTGTAAACCCTCAGCAGGCACTACTTCCACCTAGCAGTAGCAGCACTCATTGGCCTAATACCACCCATGCAAATCATACAATGTGCATACGTAGAATACACACACAATGTGGCGGGATTGTCTTGTAAGCCCGCCAACATGTCTGCAAGATGACTGACAGCATGTCATTATGCTCCCGATGGGCACACAGTCAGTGAAGAGGCCAGATCCACCACTGATGCCACTCTATCTACCACCACTGCACAGGCCAGACCCATAGGCAGCGGGAGTAGCAAGGCCACAAGATACCAATGCAGTGGAACCTCTGACAGGGACAAGGAAAAGCACCATCCCCACAGCAGTGCCCAGTGGTTCCTCCACCAGCCATGCAGGTGGCACTGCTGCCACTGAAGCAGCCACTCCACAGCCGTCCCATGGATATCCACACAGCTGCAGTCCCTGCTCCACCACCCATACGTCAGGGCAGCAGCACACCCTCACGATCACCATCTTGGGTAGTGCATCAGCAATCTCAACACAATCATTGCACTGGTTGTGACTGCACCACCAACAGGGACAGCATGGGATTCCACTCCCCGTGCTTCAGCCCCAGCCCTCCCTCACAGCCCACCACCTCTGCCCATGCACAACATGGCAGCCATTTGGGCACAGCTAGATGCAATAGAGCGGTACCAGGCCTCACCCGAGATACTGGCGGGGCAGCAGTTGGAGCATATGCATGCGACGAGGGACTGCCTGCAGGAGTCATGCCACAGAATTTCCTGTTCCATCTGTCAAACCACTGCTGGCATCACCACGGTCATGCAGAGGATGAGGGAACATACAGAGTGTTGCGGACCCTGCAGCACATCCGGGCCAGGGGTTTGAGCCCTCCTCCTCGGTCAACCCTACAGAGGGGTCACAGCCAAGCACGCAAAGGCACCACTCGCAGCTCCACCTGACACTGAGGTGCTGGAGCAGGCTACCAAGGGCAAGAGGCACCAGAAGGGATTGCTGTTTGACATTGCAAGGGTGTCCTGGGGAGGGATGTGTCGTAGTGATGGTGTTTTGGGGAGGGTGTTGTGGGGATAGAGTCTTGGGGAAGGTTTCTTACATTTGTGCAAGAAATAGTTGTTAACTTGAAGCGATGCTAGTGCATTAGTCTGCAAGTGTTTAATTCATAATGTGACTGTATACAGAGGTGCGCTGCAAGTTCAGCTCAATTGGCCTAAAAAGAAATTGTCAATCAGTACTTGACAAAACAGACATCCACCCTACCCTCTTCCTGCTCACTGCATCACAGCACCCGTAGGTAGTGAGTCGTCCTCTTCTGGATCTGGCATTTCCTCATCTCGGTCAGGGGTACATTCCACCTGAGGCAAATGTTGTGCAGCATGGGACAGGCAAGGACAATGTGTCCAACCTTCTCTGGCCTGTACATTAAGGCCCCTCCAGACCGGTGTATGCACCGGAAATGAGCCTTCAACAGCCTGAAGGTCCGTTCAATGCAGAGCCTGGCCCGGATGTCTGCCTCATTGTAGGCCACCTTCTGTGGATTTTGAATGGCTGTCAGCCACGGCAGCTGGCAATATTCAGCTGCCGGCAAAGGTCATAGGTTTCAGAGCATTGTAGATAATTTGCCCATTTCAATGACGTGTTGACAATGCATTCATTTTGCAAGTATTGTTACAACATGATTTACTATGGCAGTACTTGCATGTGGAGTCATTCACTCAGGGGGAACATTTGTTCTGTTGTGTAACTTCACACACACAGCCGTCATTCGTCACTTTCAGTGTCTGTGATTGACAGGGCAGAATGCCATGATGCCCGTGTGTTTGCTCCCATGCACGTGCCCGGGTGGGCTATTGGTTGTACTTGTGCAGGTCGAGTCTATTCCATAAGGTCTTCACATACATGGTTACCAGATTACATTGCGACAAAGGAATGCAACACTTGCAGGAGTAATGCCATGTTGAAGCATGTCATTCCATATATAGGGATGTTTTATTTTGCATTGCGGTTCCTATGCGTGTTGCTAGCCTGTTGTTGCAATATGTATTGACAATTTACTTCAGCATTGCCACTCATGTCCTAGAGCGGTCTTGGGGGGGAAGAGGGCAGCTCCTACATGCACAGGGCATGCATTCTTTTGTTATGGTAATTCCCCTTCCCTTCACATGGCATATCACGTGTGCTGCGAGAATAGTCTGTGTAATGGCACTTGAATGCACATCCATTTCCCCATGTGTCCTCATGTATCCAGGCAGTGTGCTGTTCCACAGGATCATGGGTGGAAGCAGGCACAGCAGTGTTTTATGAGGTCAGTATCACATGTGACCTGGACATTCAGGCAGTGGTACTGCTTCCGGTATACATCTTCAGATAACTCGGGGGCCACCAACACCATATGGGTGCAGTCCAGAGCAGCTATCACATTGGGCATGTGTGCCACTTCATAGAAACATGCCTTTGTGGCATTCTCCTGTGCCGAGGTGGTGGGAAGCATGATGTGCTGAGAGACATGGCGCAGGAATACTTCCAGCACCTGCACATTTGAAAATGTGTCCTAGGATATGCCATGCAACATGCCCAGTGTGCTGGGAGTTGCCAGTTAAGAAATGCAGGACCGACAAGCTTCAGCAGCAGGGTTAAGGCTGTACTGATGTCAATTCTGCTCTCCATGTCACCCTTGATCAGGCTAAGCAGCTCAGCGTTGTGTGCCTGTTCAACTGGTACAGGGTGATTAGCTAGTTGTCAGTCAAGGTCCAGGGTGAAGGCCTGACCCAGGGTATGGATAATCTCCTTGTGTGGAGCCTCTCGTCCTACATTGTGTTCTGTACCCTCGTTTGCTCTTCCAGCCTCTGCAGCTCAGTGCAGAGCTGAAAAGCTGCATGCTCACCAGAGCTAGGTCCAACAAGATGGTTTTGGAGGAAAGTGTTCGAGTGAAGTGTGGGCATTATGTGCCCTTCCAGAGTGGATTGGGTGCACAGGTGGCTTCATTTCCATCGCCTGTATGCATTTACCTCAACCTTTTACGCAGGAGACCAAAAAGGACAAGATAGGAGGTGCTTAAACCCCACCAAAAAACATATGAACCGATGGTGAACAAGATGTGGCAATAGGCATACATTTCCAGAGACACTGCATCAGTCCCCTTTCGAGATGAGGAACCGAATATCTACGATGTCTCCATCTTTGATGGAATCTTCCCCACAAAGGTATTCACATTATTTAAGTCAATCAGCAGTCTGAACACCCATCGAACACGAAGTTCCTGGGTACCAGAAACATGGCGGAGTAGCTGCCACCTGTCTTGTGGCAACATTTCCAGAATGGCAGCACTTGGTCATACAGATGTCCACTCCCCCTGGAGAGATGAGGTTTCACACCATTACAGGATGAATAGGGATGATCCTACATCCAGTTTCGAGAGGCAAATCAGAATCCAGCAGCCTTCCCAAGTGACAGGAGCAACATAGGGGGCTGGGGGGATAAGACGCAAAAGAAAAAAGGTCTGCCTGTAGGCGCATTCATCGATCAGATCAATGCCAAGCCATCCTCCATCCGATCAAAAATGAAATCCTGAAGTAGGGATTTCGCTGTATAAGGGTGCAGGAGCTCAAGGCCAGATGAGCACCAAAGTTCTTTTTTAGGGCTGCATTCACACCATCATTGGTCAGGACCCTTACTGCTGCTACCCGAAGGAGCTCCCCATAGGGCTAGCAGGTAATCAACCTATATGGTAAACAGGAGCATTTCATCTGGTTCCAGAGTATAAAGCCTTTTCAGGGAGCAAGGAATGTTTCCCAGATCCCCAACTCCTTCTGTAGTCTAATAGAAGGGAAGAGAGGCCGCCCTCTCCTTCCCTTCAAAATTGTAGCACAGTAGGGTCGTCCAGTTTGCCTGTTTGGAAACCTTCAATGAAACAGGAGCGGGAGAGGTCTGGTTCTTCCTACAGATGTTGGACAGACTCTTGGCTACTCCTCCCAGATGGTCTCCTTGACTAGGGATTGGAGCAGATCTGCTTTTATTTCAACCCTCCATATCTTTTTCGGCATGTGGGGACTCCAAGAACATGGGGCATTTGTCCTTACCCACTGCAAGCCAAGCATCACGGAGCGTAAGCAGAGAACCACCATTTTAGCAAAACTGGTAGTGAAGGCTCCTTCATTTTAAAAAGCAGACAACAGGAATCCCAGTCAGGAAGAAGCCAAATGGCCCAATGAGTACCAATGAAATTCCCACTCAAATCAACACCTCCACAGGTGAGGGGCAGTGTAGCGTAATGGAGTAGAACATTGAAAATCCATGTGGGGGTGGGGAGACTGCTTGTCAGATCCTCATCTCACTTGAGCAATTGATGAGACAACCCAGGCATGTCAATCAGTCTCACCACCACACACAGTTTTCCCCAAAGCCAATCCACAGGAGACCACTGCCATCACCAAGCCCAAGGAACCCAGGCTCCTGGTGGATACTTGAAGCCCTAGCCCAGCTGAATCCATATTTGCTAGAGTTCCATCCCCCCACCCGTCGCTTATCACCTTCCCCCTAAACACTTGTTCACATCGCAGGCGATCACAGTGTGTTGCACCCCGAAAGGTATGGGCACACCACCTGGAAGACTGGCCAAGGAAGCACATCTGGAAAACTGAAGAATTCAGGAAAAATCAAGAAGTCGGATTAAGGCAGGGTTGGGAGGAATTAACGGAATTGTGAATAGCTGTGAGGAAGGCAGATGGCCTTCGTGCAAGTACTGGGACAAGGAAGTGGCAAATGGGTTGCAGGGAGGTAGACATAGTTGGTAGGCAAAATAAGAGGTTACTGGTTAAATGCATTTGCCCCCCTTCAGGGTGGGAGACTAAAAAAACTACTGTATATAAAAGGCCTAACTTGTAGAGCATCATTAGGCTGTTTATATGCGAACAAAGCTCAGGTTTAAAGCGAGGATGTAGGTTATAACGCCCACATATTGTAGCAGATGGAGTTTGCAGTTCCAATTCTAGTTTTCAAAAGCAGACTAGCAACATGTGGGATTGAGGAGAACATGCTTCATGTTGCAGCACTTCTTGCAGGTCCTCCGATCCACTTGGAAAAGCACTCCCCGCACACTTCTACCAGCCTCACCATTCTCCCAACCCCCATAACTCGGATGTAATTTTCAAAGGCGTCAAACTAATCACCTAGAATGCTCTTAAATAAAGGGGCTGCATTCAGTTGGTGGGGGGGTGTTTTGGGGAGGGGGGGGACAAAGGAGGACAAAACCAACTTACTAGGCCTTGTGTCATTCGGATCGCGCATGTACTTGAGAAGTGCAAGATGGGGCCAGGGGAGAGGGGAAGTGCAGGTAACAAAGTGCAGCCAATGTTAAATCTTAAAGGTATTAGTACCGCACACCGTCATCAACAGAGTTGGTCCCTATGCGCTTTGGCGGATCTGCAAATGAGAAGGTGGGACGGGTTAGTAGGTGAAGCAGGAGTAGGATAGTGAGGAGTGGTGTTCCGTTGGCAGCATCAACTCGGTATACACCGGGTGCTGAGCTTTGGTGCCATTATCGGATCAATGTCAGTCCTTGTGTGCTGTTGGTGAGGCTTATGTGTTGTTGCAGTGTTGTGAAGTGCGTGCGGATTGTTGTGCGAGATAGGTCTGCAGAAATGCTGAGTTTTTTGTTAGTGGGTTATATGAAGTTTAACGTGCCAACATTCAGAACTCGTGTGGCGCTTGCCAATCCTCCCAATATCATCAGGGTGGGCGAAGGGGTTGCACCAGATAGGGTTTTAGGTTTGTGTGAGGCGCTCCCTGTGCTGTTCTAATGCGCTCTGTAAGTGTTCTAATTGCTCCGTGCCATTCTATTCTAGCAAGCTCTGTAGGAGTTCTAATGCTGATGGATTGATTAGTGTGGGTGGGGTGTCTATTCTCCTCGCTGGGTGCTGGTGTTGTGGTCTCCTCTCACAGACTTTCTATCTAAATGTGTCTGCTGGGAGTTTTTGGTTATAGTATGGCCGGGAGGCAGTGGATGAGTCATTTAAGGGCTTTTGTCTCGGTCTGAGTATGTGATCAGTCTATGGTGACCTTTTGTGGCCATTTCCCATATCATCTTATGGTCTGTCGTTGGTCCGTTCTTGGGTTCTGTGTACGTCCATTTGGGGGGTGACCAAGGTGTTATTTTCATCGTTTAACAGGGTGGGCATTCTAGTGCGTCGCTGTTGTAGTTACGCTGTATAGAGCCATGATTTGAGGAGTTTCCCGATTGCTAGGTGATTTGTTGTGTTCTGTATATTCTTAGGTAGGTCATTCCAGGTTTTCAGCGCCTGGTGAGAGAAAGGATACTCGGAGTTATCTTCTGCTATAGGGTTTTGGTTCCAGGTGGATTTCGGTGCTTGATCTGTGTTCTTGTTGGTTGATGTAGGTGTAGTTTATGGCTTAGGCATTCTGCACCTTGTTTGTGTATTGCTCTGTGCGTGATGCATATGGACTTGAACTTTATTCACCGTTTTAATGGTAGCCAGTGTAGTATTTTTTGCACGGGTGTGATGTGTTCTCTTCTGGGTAGCTTGAGGAGGAGTCTGGCTGCCGCACTTTGTATGCAGTGTAGTTTTTATTTTTTTTTTTAGAAGTCATTCGGGCATGCCCAGGTATAAGCTATTGGAGTAATTTACTCTGGACATGATCAGAGCCATGATGGCAAGTGTTTTGTTGGCAAACAGGAACATAATGATCCTTTTTGCTGCTCGCAGGAGGAAGAAACATTTGAGTAGAGCATTTACTTGTGGCTCTAGAGTGAGGTAGTTATCCATTAGGACCCCTAGGTTTTTTACAGTTGATGGTGCTGGTGTGGTGCTCTCTTGGCCAGGGGGATGTAGCTGATGCCTGCTCCCTTTTTTTGAAACAATCATCTGTTTTGCCTGGGTTGATTTTGAGGTGGTTGAGGTTCATCCAGTTGACTATATCACAAAGGCAATTCTCTAGTGTAGTGTTTTCTTCTCGGGTGTCTTGTATGTTGAAGATTTGAGTATCGTCAGCATGGATGTAGCATGTGAGGCCGCATTTTTTTGATGAGTTTGATTAATAGGTACATGTAGCATAGAAGCCGGGAGAAAGATTATCCTTGTGGTACGCCGCACATGGTGTCTCTAGGTTTGGACTTTTGACCCATAGTAGGGCAGTGTCTGTTATTCCTACTCCTTCTAATCTCTTTATGAGGATGTCGTGGTTGACAGTGTCAAAAGCTGCGGATAGATCAAGGAGAATTAGGGCGGGGTTGTTGGAGTTCGTTTTTAGGTCGTCCCAGATTGAGAGGAGAGCCGATTCTGTTCCCCTCATTGGTCTGAAACCAACTTGTGCCTGGTCTAGTAGGCAGTGCTTGTCTATGAATTCTGGGGTTATTTTGTAGATTTACATTTCTAGCAGTTTAGCTATGTAAGGTAAGTTGGAAATGGGTCTGTAGTTGGATAAGTCTTCTACATTTCCTGTTGTGTCTTTGAGTAGCAGCTTGATGTAAGCCGATTTGAAGGCATGTGGTACTTTACCTGTTGAGGAGATTCCAGATGGATGGCTAAGTGCTGGTAATCAGCAGGTGCAGCCAGGGGGTGGCTAATAGTGCAAAGTGAGTACACTGTAGGGTTAGATACAGACCAAATGCTAGGAGGGCCAAGAGGCAGTGTGAGGCGCAACTGGACAGGCAGGGACCTTGACCCAAGTTCAGAGGGTGGCCAGGTAAGCCAGGTGTGTGGAACAGATGACTCATCAGCATGGGAGAAGGCAGAAGCAAAGATGAAGGTCTTGAGTTGCTTCCAGAACCGTTCTGCTCAAGCTTGAGAAAGGCTGGGATGCTGTTCCAGAGGGATGCCCCAGCCAAAAAAGGATCTGCCCGCAGCTCTGCTCGCAAAAGCATCTGACCTTCAGAGAGTTGGAGGAGAGAGTTCAAGACGAGAGAGGAAGACAGTTGCAGGTAGTGTGGACCCAGTCCCCATAAAGCCTTGTGGACAATGCAGGGGATCTTGAACTTGATCCTTGCCGCCACTGGGAGCCAATGAAGATATTTCAGAGCTGGAGAGATAGGATCCCTGGGCTGGGAGGCCAAGGGCAAGTCTGGCAGTCCTGTTCTGGATGATTTTTAGAGGACAGCATAGAGGTAGGGAGACTTAGAAAGAGGCTGTTGCAGTAGTCCAGCTTTGAAAAGACCAGCGATCTGGAGAGACAGCTTCTGGGGGAAAGTGAGGAAGGCAAGAATCTGAGGAGGTGCAGCCGATAATGTGACTTCTTGGAGACATCAGAAATGTGAGAGGGTGGAGCCAACAATTACCAAGGTTCTTAGACTCACAGGTAGAAGGAAGGGGACCCAGAGTGGGCAGCCAGAGAGAGGGAAGGAGCTGGTGTACTGATGAGGATCTCAGACTTACTGGCTTTGAGGCAGGGGTCATTAGCAGCACACCACTCCTGAATTGCAGTCAGGAATGAGAGGAGTGGAGGCGGCCGAGGGGAGCCAGATAGCGAGCCAAGTGTCATCCACATAGCACTAAGTTGGAGCAGAGAGCAGCTATGCGGTGTGAGAGAGGAGCCAGGCATCGGTTGACTAGCCAGCAAGAGAGGTTAGACTCCTGGGAAACACAGATATGAGGAAGGGCTCCAGTTGTACCAGAGGGTCGGTCAGCCAGGCCAGGGCCTGATCAGTGATACCCATGTTATCACAGAGGAGCTTGGGCAGGATGGTTGGTGTCGAACGGAGAAGATAGATCAAGGAGAATGAGGACAGAAGGAAGGTTAGAGTCAAGGTTGGAGAGCAGATCCTCACGGATGTTCAGGAGAGTAGTTTCTATGCCTCTGGCCAGACTGATGGTCACAGAGACAGCCAACAGAGTCAGTGTGCAGGTTAAGCTGCGAGACAGCCAGCTTCTCCAGGAGTTTGCCCAAGAAAGGATGGATCAAGATTGGGCAAGTTAGCCGGAGAGGAAGGATCGGCCGAGGCCTTCTTGGGGAGTGGGTGCATAAGGGAGTACCTCAGGTGGGAAGGGAATATGCCACAGGGAAGCTCAATGTGCCATCAGGTAAGGAAAGCTTGGGGTTCCAGGGAAGGAGAGCTCGGAAATCATGTCGATTAGAAATAACTTTACAGGTGGTGGTTGGTAAGGCCTTGCCTTCATACAATTAGGATTCCAAAGTAATAGTTACTAGGGAGACCACAGCTTCCTAGATGCTCCTGCCAAGAGAACATCATGTGCCTCTCGAGTGGTGGTCCTTATGTTGTGGTTCCTTAATGTTATCAAGAATATTGCAAAAGGTCTATACAGAGAGCATCTGGTGAGGAAGTAGCAAGTTATTACTTTATACATTCTGCTCACAGAAGCCCAGAAACAGTCGTAACGAGCAGAACATGTAATCTGGTACCCAGAACAGCAACAAATGTTGGGGCACAGAACGGATAGTGTTGCGTGGGTGTTAAGGCTACACCAGCCCAGAGGCAGACGCACCCACAAATTGTCATATGCCCAATATATAGAAGTTACCCCAGACGTGAATTTCTCTCCGTGAGAAAGATAATTCCCTATAAACAACAAAGTAACCCACATTCGATCAAACCCTGCAGAACATTATGTTGCTTATTCAAGGGACTCAGGCACCCTGTAGGCTGGAAGAATTGGACTAGCTTTTAGTGGGAGAACAAGGCAAGTAAATTTCATTTGGTCCAATTGTGCGGCTCCTTTTGGAGGTTGTGCCAGTCCCTAAAAAGTTCCACTGGTTGCTTTGGCAAGTAACATCAGTCTTCCAGGTGTGCCCACCAGGTCTATTTCTGAGAGCAATTGCAAAGTGGGGTGGGGGGGAGAAAGGAGGGAGCTACGTGATCAACAAGCTAGCAACGAGTGTCCATCAATGACGCATAGAAATGGTAGCCCTTCGTGACTAGCAGGCCAGCACAGGGAACCAAGACTCCACTACCAATGTGTAGGCCACATGCAGGTTACCTTTTAAGGATACATGATCCTTTAATTTCATATATGTTATTTTATTAACCAATCAGTCCATGCATTATACATTCTCATTCGAACAGAACAAACCAGTAGTGCTGTTCAGATTCTATAAACCAGGGCTCATTCATACAGCTAGGTTTCATAGTACTGTGAAGTGGTCTTATATAGTGCCCTTCTGCCAAGTTTCACCTTGCTGCACATGGCCCCGTAAGCAATTGGGCAGGGTGCGTTAGTCACATAGCAGGAAGGCAAATGCGCAAACCTGTGGTGTTGATTGATGCACATTTTAAGTACCCAAGTCTTTCTGTGATTGCTACAGGACTGTCTGGCTTTATAGCAATCCCAGCAGCTGTGGAGTGCAGAAACAGACAGAATGATTGCTGACAGAAAACTGATCGGGTGAGAGTTAAGTACACTAGACCTGCTTGGTAATCCAAAGGTGTGGGATAACATTTAAGCCTTCACTAGCAAGTTGGTAATGGCTTCCTGGCTCTTGGAGACTCCTAACCAGAGGATCCTTAAATCCAACCGATTTCCCAAATTAAGATAGCAAGGGGTTCACATTTGGCTTTAAGTAGCCCAAATTTAGTCAGTTGCAATTACCTTTAATTTCTTGTGAAGTGATTGAAAAGCTAGACCTTCAGCAGGTCACCTTCCAGTCAGGTTTGTGGGTAGGCTTTCCACCCAAGTGGACGTGAATAGTTAACCAAGCTTTGTGTCCAAAACAGGACTGCTCTCAACATTTTGATAACCTAGAAAAGAAACCCTATAGCCAAAAACAGGCCATTCTCCAGCACAATTTCAAAACTACACCCATTGCCATAAAGAAAACCACTCTTCAGGATAAAACCTGCCCCTCACAAGAATACTTCTCTAGCCTATCAGCTATAGACCACAAAGTATCTCCTAAAAGACTAGATATTTGGCTTTAGGGCATACACTGGAGCAGTAGCAAAAAAATAAAGTAAACCCAGCCCTCGCAGACCACCCCAGCACTTCACAATTATAATACAGCAGACTAGCTCCACGATCTATGGCGAATGTAAGACATTCCTATGCACCACATGGCAATTCTGCACAATAGGCCACGGTCAGACTACTCTAGGCAGTTTTCTGCATAGAAGAATGTTGTGTGCACCACCCTTCAGTAGCTAGCATATCTAGGAGAGGGTCTCAGAACAGGCACAGGGGTATTAACATACAGCACATCAACCTCGAGCGGTGCTTCACTTGCTCACCCCAGGGTAGACCACCTCTGGGGTATTAAAATATATATTTTTTTTAATGCAGTGTAGCAGCTTAAGAGCTCAACCTAGATTGTCATTGTAGTTAATTTCAAACTCATTAGCATGCCAACTACGTTCTACACGATTTATCGGATACACTATTGCAGGTTTCAACCTTTGCCTCTCCAGGTAAGATGTTCAACTACAACTCCCACCAGGCTGAGCCAGTAAATTCAATAGCGTACAGTCATGAGATTAATGAATATATGCTTCATACCCCTGAATGAACTAGGTCATCTACACTCTCCAGCAGGTCATTATTAGAATTGGGATAGTATAGGTTGTAATGTTGGTGTACCCATTTTCTAGAGCTCCATAATAATAGAGTACCATCCTAATCTGGCAAAGCGCATTCAAACATGTGGCAAGATATTTAATGTGCCTTAATTGGGAAGCAATGAGTGCAGAGAACACCCATTGCCCTCTGAGCCAACACTCAAACGAAATTGTGGCATCCGGTTTAATGTGTCATGGTATGGCATACCATAGTAGCGGATCTGCTTTGAAGGTTATGGTGTGGCTTCTGTTTCAATATTCTTGCAAGGAGGTGGTAGTCTACCAATCACTTAACTACCAGTTACGCTGAACCATGATAAAACCCCCCAAGCCATAGCACAATTCAGTTAACATCCTATGCAGCAAGGGGCACAGCAATCCTTACATGCAAGCAAGACAACTAATGTAGTCTGTACTGCATACGTACATCATGCACATTGCACTGCTAGTTCTAACATTTATAAGTTTGTTTAAACTGTACTACCATTTCCCTTGTAACCAAGTACCTCGATGCCCAAGGGCTGTTTGTATATACCGCACAATGAAAAAATAAAATATGCTCAATGAAAAAATAAAATATGCTCAAGGGTATTCTTATATAGTGCATAACTATAATGTATGTCGCTAATGCACTGGACAATTCCTTGCACTAACTGGTGAATTGTTTAACGTATGCATGTACAGTACTGTCTAGCAGCAACATTTAACTGCAGAGCCCTTGCCTGCAATCAGTTTTAAGGAGAGGGATTAGCAGATTTACATTTTGCTTTGTAACCTTGCAGTGCTGCCCCCCCTCCACCCCCCCGCCCCAACCAGGACACCTCTCAAACGAACAAAAGACGACACTCTTAATCTGTTAAGAGTACTAGCCATCTCTGCCAAAATATGATTTGCCTGTAAATTATCATGTCCTTATCCAGCAATGTCCACTTTGTGGCCATGCAACAAAAAATAAAAAATACAACTCAACCATGGAATGCAAAGCTTCCCATTCAGATTTCCACTGGAACAGAAAACAAAAACCTATGACCAGCAGACACGATTCTGAACAGAAGTCAACCTTAAGGCTTGTCCAATGCTGGCTACTGTTAGCGCCTGCCATTTCCTAAAGTGTACTCGAAGGTTAACCAGTGATCAAGCAGGCTCTGCAATAAGTGCCAATTCAATATATGAAATAAAAGATGCAAAGGACCGCATGATAAAATCATCACTACTAGATTCATCAGAACAAACATGGAGATTAGGTCAACTGCATTGCCGGCTTGGTTAGGAAGTCAAAGCAAGAAAAGACACTTCAACTTGCCAGTTTATTTTGGTGAAATTGGCAATCGTTAAAGTCCAAATGAACGCACAAAAGGTACAATAAATCTGCAAACAAAGTATTCATTTTACAGGTCCCAAAGCAATAAACGATCCGAAGTTCCTTCTCATCGCCTGGGTTCAGCATCTGGAAAGATTTTAAAAAAGGATTGGTTAGTAAAACAATCTATGCAACTTTTAGCCCTTAAAAGATGTACGCATTCAATACAGCAACACCTTCCCAACATCCCGAAACCGCTGGTATCAGCACAAGCAATATCATTTACAACACCAAAATAAACATTGCATCATGGAAGACAACAGGATAAACACCAATGCAGATGAAAATCTGGGATCATGCTCTAGACCAAAAATCTAAATCTCCACCTGAACAGTACAAAGAATGGTACCAGACTATTTTGAGAAGAGCACCACTGCAGAAAACGATCGTTGAATACGATTTTAGTTGGAGCCTGGTTCATCTTAATACTAGAGATACATTCTAATACGGCCAACAAGACAGTACAAACTCTGATGGGCTACAGCGAATAGGTTTAAGGGAATGACAGGTACAATGACTAAATATGGATTGCGTTTTGATTCTTCCTCCAAGTTTTGGCGTTACACGGCTCAGTACTTGGACCTTACCCGCTATACCATGCCTCTTGGCTTGCGACTTATAATGGTCTGCATTTCTTTTACACAGTAAGAAAAACCATCAGCCCCTGAGCCCTTTCTTGGCCATTTCGGAATGTTGGCCTTCAAACCCTTGTTAACTTTGTTAGCCGCGAAAACCTGGAACATCCCAAAAGTAATAAGGAACACCAAAGATCACCTTAAATTCCGAAAATTACTAAAGACCTGGCTCTTCAACACCAGAGACTAAAACCGAAACAATAACACAAAATGACTCAACAGGAAAGGACATTGACAAGCCCTAGAACCGACAGAAGTACTCCGAGCACCAGTAGGTCTGACGCTGGACACCGGGGTCCACCTGACACCCCCAGGGAGACAGAGGCAACAACTCCAGCCAACCCTTACCATCTCTCACCGCCCGTACAGCCACAACTAGGTACCACGGGGTTGTGGAACGGACGAGATACCATCAATCACCACACAATCGGAAATATGGACACTAGCAGGTGCGCTAGTCATGTGGTGGGAGTGAGGAGCATGCAAAGTTAAGGGAGAGGACACAGGGGACAGCTAAATGCTCAAACGGCCTCGAATGCAAAAAACGGGCACGTACCCCCTGAGGCACAGGATGGGCAAGCACCCAGTCGTGTAAGATTACACGAGCCCAACCGATCAATCCAGGATAGAGATACCAACTAACCAATACCACTAACAATTTCCTTCTCTGCATACACCTCTCAAACTCCAAACCAAAACACAACCACAAACCTCCAGCACAACAAACCGCACAAACTTCACTACACTGCAACAAAAAACACTCGCACATCAGCACACAATGACTAGCGGCCGCATACACCCCAGGCCCAGCCGACGGAACCACCGGGCTGAGGCTGCCAACAGCACATCACTGCAATCTTGCACTTTTCCAGCCTCCATCCACTAACCCGCCTCCACCCACTAACCCACCCTCTTTCAGAGCCGCCAGAGCGCCAGGTGGTGATCGTGCGCGGTACAAATGTCCATTAACATTACAAGTGATCGTGGCCATGTTTGCACCCTTCCCACATGGTCGAAACTTGTGGTTGGCGAGATTTTCAGAAAATGGCAAAAGCAGCAGCTTTTTTTCTTGTAGAGATAGGCAAAAGCTTTGCAGTTCCTGTAAGATTGGAAAATGGCATATTCAGAACAGGTTGAGTGGTGGTAAAAAAATGTTTCACAAGTGTAGCTTCCGTTTTGAGAGGCAAGTGATTTTTTTCAATTTTTGTAACGGGAATCTTGCATGGAATGGAAGAGGGTAGGAAGATGTTCCATTGCGAAGATCATGTAAGAGCCATTTAACCACACTTACAGTAATTTTCCCCAAAAATGCAAAAATACCTGAAAAAAAATAAAAAAAAAGCAATGCACCATTTCAGTCTCCTCCCCCAGCGATGGTGAATGCTCGACCATCGATGGGTACAAACACAAACTCAACCCTAGGGGCCAGGACCAGCCGATCACAAAGTATGCGCCTGCCAAGAAAAAGCGCTTTGGAATAGCCCAGGGTGGAAAGGACAAGCAGCAACAACCAAAGCCCAAAATTGGGCAGGGAGGACCTTTCAAATAATGACTGCACGGATCCGGTTTTCAGCCGAAAGAGTGTCATTGATTTGAACTCCCAGATCCTTCGCTAACGACACAGGAATAAGAAATGGTCCAAGAGAGGTGGGCCAGAAGAAAGGGTTCCAAGCAGCTGCCCCCACGCCCCGCCCCAAGCAACTCAGTCTGGTCACCTCCAGCCCTTTTTTGGCCATCCACTCCACCACGGACGCCAAACAGACGCAGAGTCTAGATGTATTTTAATCCAATAAGCGGTCCAGACACAAGGATTTGAATATCAGCCTAGGGACATACAAAGCCGTAGGATGGGCTGGGTCTGATGATCTGGAACAGCACAAGACCAGGAGAATGTGGACGCTTGTGGAACACTGCAGGTAAAAGTAAAAGCCGCAGAACAAAAGAGGAAGAAGCAGAAGAGGGAGACCAAGTCTGGTCCGATAAAAAAGACTTGAAACAGGAGAGAACAGCATCAGATGTCAGCCACAGCAAGGCACTCCAGCAGGACCACATTTCCGATCGTATCAAAGGTGGCTGAGAGGTAGAGTAGGATCAGAGCTCCCACGTTGCTCGGTCCTGTAGCTGTGCAGAATCGGCAACCACAGAAACCAGCACTCCGTTGAAAAAACAGACTGAGGGGTCAGGAAAAAAAAAGAACCCTCCAAAAAGGAGCAGCGATAAGGAACCAATAAGGATTCAAATCGCCTTCCCAGGAAGGAGTGTAAATAAATAGAGCAGGAGTTGGCCGGCACAGAAGAATCCAGGGAAGATGTCTTCAAGAGGAATGACCAGCGAGTGTTTCAGAATGGCAGGGATGTGGCCAGAGCTAAGATTAACAGCCCGTGTAACCTGGTAAAAGGCATCGCTGCCTTTAAAACACAAATAGGGATAGACTCAGCCAGGTATGCAGATATAGCTTTATAGACCTGTAGCGAGGGCCGTACTGGGCGTTATGGGCCCTGAAGACCGAGTTAATGACCAGAGTGAAGGGCCTTTAACAAGGTATGAGGGGCCAAAACAAATGGTACGGCCTGAGCTGCAGGTCTATACAGCCATTAGAACACCCTCAGTGTTAGACAAATGTAGTGCCAAAGTAGTTACAAGTTTAAATATATTATTTACATAAAGAATATATAGTGTTTAATAACAGTTCACAGGTGTGCATTGGGAGGAATCAACACTGATATTTACTTAGTTTTGTGGGCGTTTCTTTGTGGCGTTTCCCATATGATGCAGCCTGACAGACAGCGTTTAGTTTGCTTCTGTGAGGGGGCCATGTTACGCATGTTTGCACAGCATTGTGGCATATAAACAGCTGCCGGAATGGGACTAGGGTGAAATATGAAAGCTGCGCGATGGGGCGAGGACAAATTAGACATGCTTAGCATAGCAATGCGGCATATATACAATTGAAACTACAGATGCTAGCAAAATGTGCCTTTTTCACAATGAGGCCGTCCAGATTCAGGTACCGAGCATGAAATACAACGCACACTACAAACACATCATTGCCACCCTACAGAAACTACTCCACCAGTCGCATTAATGGGTGACCTGCGCATTCGGGGCAACGCTATAACAAAATGGAACTGAAAGATCTTCATGGTCTGTTTGATATAATGCATTACATGAATGCTCAGTGACCGCTGAGACGCGTGCTCAGTCCCCTCAGACATCGCCTGTGGCTCTTCACACAGTTTGCTCATCTCCATAAAGAATGGCCGTTTTCTGCCCCGTCTTCATATAGCCCTCAACAAGTCTCAGCTTGCAAACATCCAATGTGGCAATAACCAGATTAATGTTTCATATTATGGTAGAAATAATGCACTCAAACTGGGTATTGTGGTCTGATATGCACACGACAACTTTTATTTGTATGTATCGACGAGATTCTTGGTGCACCGCTTCAGCACGTCGTTTGGTGGCTAGGACATGGGGGTGCAGGGCCACGTCAAGCAAGCTTGCACAGAAATGCAAGTTCTGAAGGGGTGGAGGAACGTTTTAATTTGCTTAAAGGCGGGAAGGGCGTTTTCCGGGCTGTAATGGGTGGCAGCAGCTGAGGTATGTGGCTTCATATTTTCCAGGCTACATTCAATCTGCAGGCTATACCAGTTCGTATAGCCTGTAGATTGACCAATCAGGCTTCTGGAAACACCACTATGGTGTTCTAATTAAGGTTTGTGGCTATAATTATTTCCTGTGAAGAAAAAAAAAAAAAAAAAAAAAAACACAAAGTGGCTTGAAAGTCGGGACCACACAAGAGAACTCATTAGTCTGAAGCCCAGAAGAGCGGATCGCAGACCGAATGTTTTCAATCTAAAAAACAAAAACAAAAAAAAAAAGGATAGGGAAACAAAGGATTAAGAAGGCACAATAACCTCAGGAGAGAGAAGAGAGCACACAACTATGAACAGTTATCTGGATTAAGGGAACCTTGAACCAGGTTTGCAAAATAGGCACACTTGGCTTCATGAACGGCTTTATGATAAAGGGAGGAGATTTGACCTAATACAGCTTATCCTCGGGACCATAAGTGGACAGGAATTTTTTCATCCAGTCTCCTTTGGAGACGGAGAGCCAAGATAAACCAAGAAGCGGGCCCTGGGATTAACAGGAGCAAGATTGTCCGCACATGCCAAATAGGCGTGAAAAATAAAATCCCGACCTGGCATGGGGTGACCCTCAATGTCATCTTGGCGATAATATCAGCACAAGAAATTAAGCATCAGTTGCAGCAAAGGGCAAGTGGCATTGGACCTGGAACAGAAAGTTGACGTTACCACAAGAAGGTTACTATGGAGCAGTGGACGACGCAAGGCCAAAAGTAAGGTCGATGGTATTTCCAATCTGTGGGTGGGCCCAGCCACCAGCTGAGTACGAGGAAGGTCATGCATAGCAGAAATGAGACAGCTAGCACATGGATCTTTGTGTTTGGAGTTAGTCGCCAAGCACCCATCAATGGCAAAACGGGAGCTGAAGAGCGCCAAGCACCCACCAATGGCAAAACAGGGCTGAAGATCAGAGATAACTCCAAAAGGGAATCATAAGTTCGAATCAAATCCAGGGGGTGATAATATAAAAAGCAAGAGGTGCCTCAATTTTAAAATGAACTAAAATGATAGCAACCCCAGGGTTGACAGCAGCCCAATCTGCACGGAGAACATAAAAACCAGCAGGTAGAAGTAGAACCACAGATCAGGCCATAGAGCCATGGTCTCCGATGAAGCTAAAATCGGAGAGCTCTCTTCTAAAAAGGCCATGGCAACCGGTAGCGTGCACTACAAGTGAACGAGCATTGCGCATAGGAGACATTTTAAGGTATAATGCAATGAAGACATGGAGGTCAAACAGGGTTCCTCGCCCAGCACAAAGGCAGGTGGACATCTGGTAAGAGGGGGTGCAAGCTACAACCCTCCTCGTCCCCCCACCCCCAACTAGCATCAGTATTTAACCAGTTATCCTGTGTCGACTCCCCGCTTGAGCCATGGACGAGTTGGCCATTAACACGACTTCGGCGTTTCTGCATCTACTGCGTGTCAGCTCCCCTGGCACATAAGTGCCTGCAATCAAGGGGAGGCAGCCTGACTTACACAGGACATTACTCAAATGCAAAAATTGAGCCGTTGGAGGCTGGAGTAGCTGTCTAAATCTAAAAGCATTACAAACAGCGTGCTAAACGAAATGGCCTCACTGAAGGCTGCAGCCCTACCTCTTCACGCTGCAACAGGTGTCCAAAGTACCTCAAGTACGTCTACTGGCCTGGGTCGAAGGGAAAGGGCTCAACTGTCAGCATGCAAATGGCTCAGTGAAGAGCATAGTTGGGCTTGAGGCAAGCACACGCATCGAGACCTCTTGCATCACAACCAAGGAAAGGTGGGAACCCTTGCAGTTTTGAAAATGAGACCCTGAGGAAACTAATACACCTTGCTTTTGTTGATGGTCCTCGTTTTTGTTGATGGTAGAAGTAATGTATTTTACCCAAAATGCACAGCAAATGGGAAAAGTTTGAAAAATATTGATGCATTAGCCTTCGGGAAACCACAGTAACGGACGGGGAACAAATTCACACATGTGACCAGTTGAAAAGGTACCTCATGTGTGGGTGCACCAACCAGGTGGCAAAGGGGAAGGCTAAACCCATACACCAAACGCCCTGGGAAGACCAAACCCATACTGTATTGGGCCTGGGGTATCAGCCAACCAGGAAAACTGGGAACCCTGTGCATTTCTAAAAAGCTACCCATGGGAATCCAAAGATTTCACACTTTTGTGGACTACGCTAAAATGCCATACCCAGAATGCAACCAGACCTCACATGCATCAGTGTGCTTACCCGGGAGGAAAAGAAAAGTGTCAACCCTGCCCAAGCACAGCAGCAGTCCAGGGGAATCCCAGCAGGGTCCCTGTCCCTTTCGGGAGGGAAATGGCCCCATGCAGCAAAGCTCAAGGACTGGCAGGGGTGCTGCCCCCAGCATTGGGTGCCTGTCTCTCATATGGGAGAAGCGGTAGTCCCGGGGAGCCCTGGCGTGACCCCATCAACCAACAGAGGGAAAAGCTTCAATGCAGCCCTGCCAGAGCTCCTTGACAGCCGGGGGGGGGGGGGGGGGGGGGGAAGAGGGGGGTGCTGCCCCCTGACCTTGGGAGTCAGGGTCATGTGGGTCAACAGTACCCCACAAGTGGGTCAACAGTCCCCAAGACCAGCAGCAGTCCCAAGGGCCAGGTGAAGTCCACCCCAGTCCTTGGAACTCCCGCCCTCTCTTACATGGGCAGATAGCCCAGAGCAGAGCACTGGAGGTGACTCCCACCCATCCCTGCAGTGAAAAGCAGATGGTTAAGCCGCGGCAAGAGCTGAGCAGGATGGTCACACCCAACCCCTTGAGCAACAAGGAAGACATGGACAAGGATATGCAAGACAGGAGCAGAGTTTGGAAGCAGAAGACAACTGATGTTCCATCTTAGACCTACAGAGAGGCATCCAGAAGGCGGAAGTACAACACGCTCACCAGGCTCCTGCTGGAACAACTCAGACAGCACTGTGGACAGAAGTGGGAGGCCACAACAGCCAAGCTGAAGGGGACTTGAGAATGACTGGTCGTCTGACTGAGAAGTAGCCAAGCCCACCAATCCAGGGACGTACCCACTTTGCATGCAGCAACAAGGACAAAGAAGTCACTGGAGGCTTCGTTTTCCCCAAACAAGGCACGCAGGCTTTCAGACTGAGTAGAGGAAGAAATTGACAAGCGTCTTGCAGAAGACCAAACCGGGATGGGAGTAGAAGAGAGCAAGGTGTGCACAAGCTACGAGTTAAGACTTGCAGAGAAGCTGTTGAACTGCAAGGCACCAGGGAGTGATGGCATAACCAACCTGGCAATGAAGAACCTTGCGCCAACATCCATGAACATCTCTCAGATGTTCACATTAACAGCACTCCCTGAAGAAGCAAGTGGCATCGTATTCCCAAAGGCCGGCAAGCCACTGAGGGGATCCTGCAAAATACCGACCCATCAGTCTGCTCTGTGGATTACCCAAACTCCTGGAGAAGGTCCCCTCCTCACCCGCCTCAGCGACTTCACATCCAAAAGAAATTACCAGCAAAAGGAACAGTTTGGATTTCAAAAGGAGCATGCAACGACCCATCAGCCACTGATTCAACACCAACAAGCCCACTGGAACAGTCCTCTTGGATGTTGCCAAAGCAGTTGATAGTTGTCACAAGGGACTGCCGCACAAGATGATCTGCCTTGAATTTCAGAACTACCTGGATAAGACTAGCAAGCTACCTGGGAGAGCACCTCCCATGTTGCATGCTGTCTGCAAAGTCCTCATCCAATCCGAGTAGGCGGCCACAGGGATCGAACCTTAGACCCTTCCAAACATCTTCACCAATGACATCCAGACAGATCTCTATGCAGACGACGTTGCAGTCATCGCCCAGTCTTTCCGCAAAAAGTGGCAAGAACCTGCAAGCTTCATTGGATGCCATCTTGGCATGGTACAGCAATTGGTGGATAGAAGACAGCTGCCATGCTGTTAACCAGAAAGATGTGAGACCATGAAGAGGGAGAGCAGCAGCCTCTACCTCAGCGACACCAACTGGCAGAAGCCTTCAGGAAAGATGGCGGCACTGTACCCATTCTTCAAGACCCAAGTCCATGGCCCTTGCACAAACGACCTACAAGTCGACCATCAGACCTACCCTGATGTATGCCCACCTCCCCCCAGCACGGATGAGCTGCCATGTGCGACACTGAATAGTCTTAAGAAAAAATATCTATGCCGATTCATAAATCGGTCAGCAAGAAAAAAGCATGCGAGGTGGCCAGTGGCACAATAGTCAGATACAAATGGCAAGGCGGACCATGTAATCATCAACCCATATTCAAAAACACAGACATGGTTAGGGCTGGTGGAGGCTCCATATTAAGTGTTCCACAGTGAAGGATAAAAAAGGGGACCACAGGTAGGAAGGTAATGCCTTGCAACATAGGCAGTAGGTATTAGAAGATAAATGGGCCAGACGGTTGACAACTGGCGTTCACTTAAACCAGACGAGTGCAGCAGTAATATCGTTGAATACTCATTCCCCCAATAAATTATGTACACACCATAAATATGACAATCAAGCCATCCATCCATCCATCAAGACTTATAAATACACTCCTAATTTTACGCAATCATTACAGCAAAAAAAAAAAAATAGAAAATAAACTATACCTTTCAATGCAAATCATGGTTAGACCTTTACGTTAGCGTAATCGTCGAGCTTCACGCTCAGACTCCAGCAACGTAAGGACATCCCCCTCGCGGACTGGGCCTTTCACATTACGAATGATGGATCGGTTGCTGTCATCCATGAATTCAACACGAACCTTTAAGAAAAATGTGTATGCTATTTTACCAACATTATCTGGCAACGTAAACACCAATAGGATAAACCTGCAGGACTACTGTAGGTCATCTCTGGCAAAAAATATGCAAATGTACATTTTAGTAGCATTACCAACACTTGCGCATGTGCCCATAGAGGTTACAGGTCAAAAAGTACACATGGGTCACTAGGACTACCATCAAATGAGCATTTATCTCAAACAAGAGCTTTCATACATTTTAAAAATAAATGCACTATATAGTATTTAGACATTTCTGAGACACCCATAAAAAGAAAAAAAAAAAAAAAAAGGTACTCCTGGACAAAGACGACCAGAATATGCTTTAAACATATTGGATGTCACTTTCATGAAGTTACACCGCAGTTGCTCCTGTCGCTTGACAGTGAATTGCTTTTATGATTTTAGTATCACACTCATACACAAGTGAGTCAGAGCGCGAAGAGGCGAGGGAAAAAAAATGATTTTACGCGGCCCAGTGACATTGAGAACACGCAAGCGCAGGGGAAGAGGAGGAAAGTGCTGAGCAAATGATAAACTACAAGTGGTAGTGCATCCAGCAAGGTGTTAAGTGCTAGGTTTAAAGCACAGAGGGGGTGTCTGATGGAGAAAAGGGGACTGTAGGATTACAGATACAGACCCAAGTGCAAGGGCTGCCGGGAGGCAGTACAGGTGCATGGCAGGGTTGGCATGTACCTAGGGTCGAAATCAGAAGGCAACCAGGTGCCCAGTGCCGAAGCAGACAGATCAGCTAGGGAGAAGGCAGAAGCAAAGAGGAAGCTATTTAGGTGCTTCCGGAACCGGAGATGGTCCTCAAGTTTCAGAGCGACAGGGAGGCTGTTGGAGGACCCAGTCTAATAAAGAGATCTACCCCTGACTCGTTGCTTGGAGAAATGACTGACCCTGAGGGAGTTGAAGGTGCGAAGAAGAGCTTGTGTGGGAAGGTATTTACAGAGAGAAAGTTGAAGGTATTTTGGACCCAGGTACCAGAAAGCCTTGGACAATGCAAAGTGTCCTGAATTTAATCCTTGCAGCCACTGAAGAGAGATACAATCCCAGAACACGTTTTGCAGTCCTGTTCTGGATGAGTTGCAAAGGGCAGAGTAGAAGCAAGTATATTTAGAAAGAGACTGTTTAAGTAATCCAGCCTAGAGAGAACTAGGGCCCGAGAGACGGTAAGCTTGTAGGGGAAGCAGAGGAAAAGCAGAATACCTCAGAGGCGGTGCAGTTGGAAGTTTGACACATCGGAGGTGTGGGTAGAAAAGGAAAGCATGGAGTAGATGACCCCGAGATGGGGTTAGGAATAGGGCCAAGAGAGGCCGGCCAGTGTGACGGGAAAGGAGGGTGCAGGTGTGCTGATGAGAATCTCAGTCTTACTGGTATTAAGGCAGAGATAATTGGCAGCACATCACTCCTAGATAGTAGGCAGACAGTCTGAGATGAGAGTAGAAGCCGAGAGTCATCCGCATAGCACTAGAAAATTGGCGCAGAGAGCAGCAATGCAGTGGGCAAGAGGTGCCAAGTATTGGTTGAAAAGCCAGGGAGAGAAGTTAGACCCCCCTGGGAAAACCCACAGGTAGAAAGATAGAGGAAAGGAAGGATCCAAGTTGGACCTGCGAGGGTCGATCAGAGAGGAAAGAAGTCAACCAGGCCAGAGCTTAATCAGTGATACCCAGGTTATCACAGACCGTTGACCAGGATGGCATGGTTGACCGTGTCAAAGGCAAAAAGAGTAGGATGAGGACAGAAAGGATGTTGGAGAGCAGTAGGCGCTATAAAAATGCATGTCAACAACCAGTCAGGTACGACTGTACATTTTGTTACAAACTATGCCTAAAGGGCTAGGCTTTGTGTTTTGAGACTTCCTAACAGGCGTTTTGCGGAGCATAAAATCCACGTTTAAATAACAAGGATGAGGCAAGTGGACTACATGACTAATTAACAGCGAAAGTGTAAGGCTCTTGACTGACGCATGGTACAGGCGGGCACGGAGCATGCAAAAGACCCATGGGGTGGCAGACTAAACGATACATGTGCCTATCCGGCTACAGCAATGAACACTTACTTGGGTACACTGGCCCTGAGAGCCGGTCCTGCCGAGGACTTTGGTAACCTGGATGAAAAAAAAATAAAGTACATCAGCTCAGGGTCTGCGCGCACTTGCACCCACCAAGTGGCCGTAAACGGCTAGTACAATACTCCTAACCAAACAGGAGTCAGTCGCCCTGCCACGAATGCCAGTTCTCTACAATCAAAGTCTAACATTTCACTCCTGGTCGGCCAGCCGTCCCACATCAGAAACGAAAGCCTCTCTCCCTCTTTGAGCTGCGCAAACGGCAGCTATCGCGCTAAGCACCACCACAGGGGCACATTATACTCCGCCGGCCCCGGATAGCTTCAAAGCTCACTTCGCAGCGTAGTCGTCAACCTCCCCCGCCGTTGGCGACGTACTGCCTAGCCGCATGAACCCTACGCACTCTTTTTACACGTCAATAGGGTTGCCTTCCAGAGAGAAAGGCTTCGTACGGTATCACGAAGTCCCTCTTCACACAAAAAACGTACTGCTGTAGCCCGGTACCTCTAGATTCCATACTTTCACTCACCCGCGCAAGCTTGATCGGCTGCACGCGGCTGGCTTCCATGATGGCGGTAGAAGGTAGAGAGGGTCACGTGGGTCTCACGGCTCTTTTATACCGCCTACAAAGCGCGTGCACTTTTCGCAAACACACGTCTCGGGCAACGATTGGACATGCGATCGGTTTCTTGGGGCTCTAAACTGCAGAAAATATCAGCATTTTGAGGAAAAAAAACGATTTAAAACTTGCCCGTTGATAAATTGAAATAGAAGGAAGACTAGAAAATGGCGTTTCCGTGAATAAAAAAAACTAGACTGTGCTACGGCATACCAAAATCCTCTCAAGATGGCCGACAAAAAAAAGCAAAAACAAGGGGTTTTGACCTGATCAACATCATTGCCGCCATACCACCAGTAGCCGTCACTTATCCGCGTTTACCTTCTTCCTCAACCCTCAAAACACCATATGAACAATTACATTAACATATTAAATTATACGAACCCCGTTTGCTTCCCATAAATTAGGCAGACGTATAATGAATAGACACATATTTGTTTTATTGAAATATAAAATGAGGATCCACAAGATACCTTTCAACCTATTTTATTTGTGTTTCAATGGTTCAACAATTGTGTTATACTATTCAAGGTGGGTCAGGTGTGATCTGGCAGGTATCAGCGTTGCCACTAATCCCAATGACATGCATGCCAACCTCATACATGCCAACCCTCCTGATTTAGGCGGGAGACTCCCGATTTTTCTATCAAAAAAGTTGCTATTTTTTACTGCCTAAATCTAAATATCCCAGACTCCAATGCTGTGCAATGGGGACATTTCATTCTCCCGCTTCCTGTGTTTAAAATCTCCCTCCCGGGGGATCTAGAATGTTGGCATTAGGGTAGCCAACTGTCTTGTTTTTTAGGGGACTGTCCCGTAATTTGGAGCTCTGTCCCGCAGTTTGCAGAGTGGCTGTGCGGGGCGCAGGTTGTCCCGACTTGCGTCAGGACAACCTGCCTCCAGCACAGCCACTCTGAAAAGTGAAGTGGCCATGTACACAGCACGGTGCTGCCGCCTGCTACTTTCTTTGTCTGGGCGACTCTGCAGCCCCGGCTCCTTTTGAGCCTGCAGGTTGAGCTGTAACGCTCTGACACCTGGCTTCATTCAAATACTAATGCTTTTTTCCTGGGGTCGTGATGGTCATGATGGCAGTAAACAAATGTGACCATCACCTCCCAAGGACAAACCACTTGCATTTTAATTAAGCCATGTGTTAAGAGCCATTAACAAAATTAAATTATAAAAAGGGGCGGGCCAAACGTGAATGGCGTTGTGAAGTCATCACCGCCTTGTGGGCAAGTGTCCCGCAAAAGACTATCAAAAAGTTGTCCACCCTAGTTGGCATTTATGCAACCCTCACGATTTAGGTGGCAGACTCCTGACTTTTCAGTGAAAAATATTGCTATTTTGCACATTCTCCCACCAAATCTAATTCTAGCTTCAATGCATTCCTAAGGGAAAATGTATGTCTCCTGATTTCTCTGACAAAATCTCCCTCCCTGGTGCATCGGAATGTTGGCAAGTATGCAATGAAGTCAATAAAGTGATGCATTTTTGCCAGTTGGACAAAGTTTTCCTGGGCAGTTAGTCCAGTGAAGTCTATGGAACAGACCTGCCTACATTTGAAAATCAAAAACGGATGATTTTGCTGGCCGTGGTCTGTGCATGCCTCACTCTACCCATAAGTAGGCTAAACCTCTGCCCTTGTCCCACCCAGATGTAAACAAGCATTGGCAATGACAACAGATTGAGCTTTTGTGAAGGCATGCGAAAGGCACTTACCAGGCACTGCTGTAGTGATATTATCTGCCCATTTATGGTAGCAGGTGCAAAATGGTGCGAGTACCTTGGCATCTAGTAGCAGTGCTTGGCAAATGCCTAATACTTATACACAAGCCAAAACTGTTGGCTTTGCCAATGTTCGTCTTTAACAGGAGTTGAGTGAAGGGCATGCATAGTGCTTACAAATAGAATGGCTGAAGGCCGACCCGGTTAAGACATTGTTCATACAGAAGTAGTGTGGTTACAACTCCAATTAAGTGATGGGCCTCGTTACCAGGTTGGCAGTGCAGGAAAAAAGTGGTAGTAATTCTGCCACTTTTCCTGCACTGCCCAACTACACATTTCACGTGGGGGGCTGGAAATTCCTGCAACCCACCAGCAAAAAATGCCTGTATAACGGGCACCCATATTAACGATGCCCGTTATACGAGCAATTCCCCCATAGAGTCCCATGTATGCCATGGAAAGGGGAATTACATACACTTACCGGCAGATCAAGTGTTGGTAACGCCAATACCGTTTGGTGGTATCCCACCGGATTTACCAGTGGGATACCACCAAACTAATGAAGCCCATTAACTCTCAGAAGACTGCTTTGAAAAACACTGGCAGGCTTTTCGAGTGTAAGGTTTGATGGTAAGGTTTGATTACAGTGACCTGAAAGCATAGCTCTCAACCCTTTGTGTCACCAAGGCTAGTGAAAACACCAGATGTTATTTTTGGCGGGTGAGATCCCATTGAAGTCTATGGGCTGTGAAGGCATCATGACGCAAGACACCACAGACAACAGCTTCGGAATTATGATAAAAACTTTATTAACTTAAAGGTCAGGATGGAAAAAGGCCTAACTTTCCCTATGCTAAGTCGGGATTCCCCTACCTAAATGAAACTAAGGAAAGTATGAGTCTAAGAGTTCAACTTAAGAATCTGTCTGTGTCCAGAACCTATACTTGCCCTCACACCTAAATCTGTACAATGTGTAGGGATGCATTCATAGTCAGGGACACAACATGTTATAGAAGACCTCTCTGGGTACAAACTCCATCCTTCTACATCAAATATCTGTTAACACACAAAAAGGGGTAATTGGAGATCAATAGAGTTATCTTGCATACTTCATCTAAAAGCTAATCTGTTTTTCACAATAAAACTATCCCTACATGGATGCACACCCTGTTCCTGTCAGGGAGTGCTTACCCTAGGACACCAGTGGTGCGCCGCCTATCTAATAGAATAGAAAAGAGACACTATCCCTATTGCTATTTCACATACAACATATTGCCCTTAGACTAAGGCTCTGAATACAAAAATTAAAAAAGCAATGAATGGCTGCCTTCAATACCCAGAATTACAATATCGTAACATCGTGTGCATTTACAGAGGGGACTATTTCTTTTGCATATTAATGCCTAATTTATCCACCCACACTGGAGTATGTACAACTGATGCTGGGTAAAGTGAAGCCACTATTAAAAAACACTGGGTCAGCCCACAGTTAAAGCCATCTGATTACATAAACCTGCTGCTATCTCATTAGGCACGTATAACACTGGCGTTATTTTAGTCGTATTATAATCCCTTAGTTAATATCGGCACATAAAAATGGGTCGACCAGTTTCGATGATTGCCTGATGAATGTCATCTTCCTCAGGACCAGCAATTCGTACAATTGGACTCAATCTCTGTCATCCTCGTAGTTGGACTGGCAGCCGGAACGTGACCTAGAGTAGGGGGAAACAAATTACTAGATTCACGTGGGGGTAGTAACGTGAGCTTGTAAGTGATTCCAACCTGGCACTTCACCTAAGTCAATGCCTAGCATGTGATGCACAGCTGAAACCCTTATTTATTTATGTCTATGAGTTCTTTTATTTCTGAATGATGTACCCTTATATCACGCCCCTCCCTTTGAATCCCTCCGGTCACACTGAACCAGGAAGAAGGCTGGTTTGCAAAGTTACAAATATTAATTTAATGTATTTCACAATATACATATCACACTACTTTACTGGTTATACAATGATCACCAATGGGGTGATGTCACGCTAAACAATCTCTTTAATCAGAAGGTGTAAGGATAGGAAAAATAATGCAGCATAGAATAATACTTTTGTGTGGGTTCAATCAAAATGCAATGTGATTACTCCTTCCCCCTGTGCACTACTTAATCACCCCAATATGCAATATAAAGAGATGGAAGGAGAGAAAACAGGTTTCAGGAATACAGAATTCAACAAAGGAGTATCAATCCCAATTTCCCCCCAGCAAACACAGAGTGAGAAACAGGAATGATTGCAAACTTGTCAAAAATGGTTTTGAATGTGGCTTTGAATGGAATAGTAAAAACACTGAAAATTGATTTAATTCACTAAAATGGTTTCAATACTAGTGGGAGCCGCTCTGTATAGTTTCAGACAAACGGTAGCAATGATTATTGAGTAACTAGCAAATTGAAAACTTAATTCTGAGGTCGGTTGCAATAAACAGCTATTTCACACGTGATAGATTTGAGCCAAACGAAAAATTTGCGGGCAAACTTTTACGCGTGCGATAAGCGCAATTGCGCGATTGCGGAAAAACCGTTAGGAGTTGGCATACAGTTTTGGATTCGTTGGACAGCTGAGGATGTTGGCTTCAGGTAGACACTTACATTTTGTTTCTAGCATAAACGGTGAAGAAGTTATGAAGGTTTCTGTGGAGGTCGTTTTTTCAGAATGAGGCAAAATTGCAAAACAAGAATGCGCTTTTTAAAATTACAAAAAAAAGGTTTCTTTACACTAGGGAAGACTATGAAGATGCAAACTACATGACAGCGCAGCCACCAGCCCAGGATATCACTGGTTGGTTTGGCCTGCCGAGACGCTCGCCTTTCTTCAGAAAATATATCAGTGCAAAGATCATTTTAACACTACTATTACAAAGGACTATAGGCTAAGAGAAAGAGTTCAGGCAAGACGAAAGGATTTCTAGCAATACCGTTCTGGATATAAGAGAATAGGTTTGGATAGGATGACTTATGAACAATACATATGCTATTGACAATCCTATACTACAGATACTCACTACCAGTGTTTGGAATGGACCCGTCAGGGATCTGGTCAGGGATACTTTCTGGGCAGGAATTCTGCTAGCACACCGGACTGGACTCAAGGCGCTCTGTTTCTGCAATCATCACGGCACTCTGGACACCGCACGGTAGGACTGGACTGGATCTCAGGGGTTCTGGTTCACAGCACGGCTCTACTGGGTTGGATCTTTGGATTCTGGCAATTATTTGGAGCAAGAAAGCAGCACAGCACAGCCAGGCTGTTCTTTTGTTCCCCTTAGAGGTCTGGGGTAAAATCTGGTTTCTGGATTTTTAAAGGCCAAGCTGAGAATGGTTCAGCTTTGGAAATGGGCCTTTCTGCTTTCAAAGTTCTGGAGTCTGGAATATGGATTTCTCTTGCATAGTGCTCCTCCAGCAATCGGTTGGTGGGTGAATGTGTGTGTCCTTTAGGTCCTAAAATGTCTCTATTTATGTATTTTCTAAAGAGGTGGGTATGCTGAATTATACTAGGCTCACCCCTAGGTATCCTATTGGTTAGGGTCTTTCCTCTCCCTTGATTTGAGAAGAAATGTGTTTTATGACGATGTGTTTTATGATCCAGGGAAATCTCCCCTTTGTTTTTGCACATGAAATCTACTTTTCATACCAGACATATTTACAATTTTACAAACTTGATAGCAATAGCATATCTCTATTCCATATTTTGTAGAGCAAGTATTCATCCGAGCCCCGTCGCGGTGAGAGCTTGGGTCTAGATTTGACAATTTTTCGCACTTTTGGTCTGGTACCCAATGTCAGATTTGCCCACAATTTTACACATATGTGCGCATGATATCTGGGCATAATCGTATGACGTTTCATGTTTCTGACATCACTACAATTGCTACAAAACCACAAATTCTGCAGTTATGTCCCTGAAAATAGTACAGAGTTCTTTTTTAAAAAAAACTATTTTTATTAATTTATTCAAACCAACAACAATACAAACCAAACACGCAGTGCATATATCAACAGTTCAATTGTTCATCGTTTAATTCCGGTCACTGCTCCCCATATCACACCCCCCATTATGAGCCTGTTTATTCCAAGCACTCTGTGTCTGCATCACGTGGTGGGGTCTCACTTTCCGTGGATTCCGACAGATCTTGTGTTGTTCCAAACAATTCCGCTATGAATGATCTCAATGCCATCAAGGTTCCCGTCTCCTCCTCTCCCCCTACATTGCTCGCCTCTTGCCATACCGTGATTTCTGCCTCCGCCCATTTCTGCAACTCCTTCCACCACACCTCTAACCGTGGCCTGTGACATGTCTTCCACCCCATGGCAATCCTCCTTTTTGCAAGCACATATGCTAGGTCCTTCAGTTTACTGACATGTTTACGTTTCTGTGCTCTAGGAAACCCCCCTAGCAGGCAGGCCCAGGCCGTATCTATGACAATAGTGATCCCTTTTTCCACCAGTCTCTGTGCTACTTCACCCCAGAAACGTTCAATCACTGGGCATGACCAAAATATGTGTACCCTTGTCAGCATTTTCCTCATCACATTTGGGACATGCCCGTCGTCCGGCGTTGTCGAACCTAGATATTTTTTGAGGTGTCAAATATGCCCTATGCGTAATATACAGTTGTATCTGTTTCAGTCTGGCGTTCCTTGAAACCTTCTTTTGGTATCCCAGGGCCCGCTCCCAAATCCCATCCTCTATCGAGGCCCCCACTTCTGCCTCCCAGTCTAGTCTCAATTGCGTTAATTCTTTCCCGACCTTTGACATCATCATCTCGTACAGTCTAGACATTTCATGTCCCCCTTCCGTTATATCATATATTACATCCATAATAGCGTCTGGTTCTTCTTCCAACACTGTTTCAGGCCATGTTTTCCTAATTTTATGCAAAATTCTGTGATATGTAATATACTGGCCCGTATGTAATCCCGTCTCCTCCCCTAGTACTTCAAAATCCATAATAGTCCCCTCTCGCCAGATAGGCTGAATTCTCAATTGCTTATCTCCCTCTGCCAGTGTAGCTAACGGTATCTGCGGGGAGCATGGGAGTGGGTTCCCCATCATCCGGCACGCCTGGCGCCACATCTTCCACCCAAGCCTCATCATCTCTGGGCGCCCTCCCATTTCTGCCTTGGGCAGCCAGATCATTTCTCTTAAATAAAATGGGGCACAATCATGACCAAACAGCCTAGATTCGGGGGTCACTTCATCTGAGAGCCATTTGGCAATGTATTGCAGCTGGCTTGCTACACAATAAACCTCATAATTAGGCAGTTTATCCCCCCTTTTTTGTAAAAGTTCTGCAGCTTCCATAGTGCCACCCTGTTCCGGGTACCATGCCATAGGAAGTCCCTACACAAGCAGTTCAGTTTAGTGAAAAACTTCTTGGGTATCAGGTATGAAATGTTACCAAAATAATGCAGGAGCCTGGGTAGGACCACCATTTTCAGCATTGCCCCTCGTCCCATCATCGCTAGGGGCAGCTTCACCCAAAATTTCATACACTTCTCAATTTTCACAATGGCCACCTCAGTATTGTGCCTATGTTCTTCCTCAACCGTATGGTACACATCTATCCCAAGGTACCGAAAGGTACTCACCGCCCATGGTATTTGTAACACCGGCAGTCGCCCCCCAGGAGTCCCCTTGTAACTGCCTTGCGGGAACATACTAGATTTTTGAGGGTTCACCGCTATCCCAGACAGCCCCGCATATCTCTCCATCACCTCTAGGATATATTGAAGATTTTCTTCCGGGTACTTCAAGTACAGTAGCAAGTCATCCGCATATAAGGAGATCAAGTGTCGTTCCCCTCCCACCTCAATCCCGATAGTGTCGTATTGCTGTCTCGGGTATATTGCTAGGGGCTCTAGGGCTAATATATAGAGCTTTGGGGACCACGGGCATCCCTGTCTGGTGCCTCTGCTGAGTTGCCATCTTTCAGATATCACTGCTCCTGTTCTAACCTTAGCCAGTGGTTCACTGTATAGCATTTTCGCCCATCTTACACATCCTGGTCCCATTCCGTAACCCGCCAGGGCTGCTAGCAGCCATGGCCACTTGACCGAATCAAAAGCCTTTACCGCGTCTAGTGACACGGTCGCCATTTCACTTTCATGCTTAGTTCCCCATTCGACAACTCGGTGGAGGCGTCTGTGGTTATGTGTTATATTTCTGTTTGGGACTTAGCCCGTCTGATCGGGGTGTATAAGTTTGTCAATAACTCTCCGCAGTCTGTTTGCCAAGACCGCAGTCAATATCTTTCTGTCTTGCTGTCTTGGTTCAACATCGACGGCAGTCTGTAAGAGCCACAGCTATGCCCCGGCTTGTTAGGTTTGGGAAGCAGTATTATGATCGCTTCCCTTAGTGACTCCGGCAACCGTCCTACCTCAAACGCCTCATTCAGCATATCCAACATTGGGGGGAGCACTTCTGCCCTATAAACCTTGTAAAACTCACTAGGGAATCCGTCCGCCCCCGGGGTCTAACTCGCAGGCAGCTGCTTCATCACCTCTTCTAACTCTTCCAAAGTGATGGGTGCATCCAGCTCTTCTCTTTCCTCAACACTTATTCTAGGCAGTCCTATGTCTTCTAATGTTTCCATTATCTCCTCATGACTACTTCCCTCCTCATCCCCATATAATAATTTATAATAATCCGCAAACTCCTGATTAACTCCCTCTTGGGTGTCCGCTACAGTACCATCGTCTCTAGTTATCGTTCTGATCGTGGGTCTGGGAGTTTCACTCTTATGTAACCATGCCACAAGCCTTCCTGTTTTATCACCTACCGCAAGCTGTCTCTCTATATATTTTTTATAGTTAAGGTTGCACAGCCTGTCCCATTGTTCCGCCTATTTCTGTTGCAGTTTGAGTATCAGCTCCGTCTCTCCGCCCCCTTTATTTAATGCCCTTTCTAGTTCCCTTTCTGTTTCTTGTAGTTCAGCCACAATCCACCCTTGCAGGCCTTTTGATTTAGCTATGGCTACCCCTCTCATCACTACATTGAAGGCTTCCCATAATGTGCTTGCCGAGTTAACGCTACCCATATTCTCCTCAAAGTAATTTATAATCTCCTCCCGTATATCCTCCCTGAACACCGGATCCTTAAGCGCCTCCGCCCGGAGGCGCCATGTCGGAATCCTTGCTCTCGGAGGGCAATATTGCCACCTGAGAACCAGGGGCGAGTGGTCTGAGAGGACCCTCGCTTTATATTCTGCCTGAGTAATCTCCATTGATACTTCCGCCGTGGCAAAGACATAGTCCAGCCTCATATGTAGCTGCTATGGCGCGGAGTAGTTTGAATATTGCCTTTCTTGGGGGTGTTTCGTTCTTCATACGTCTGCCAGACCAAAGTCGTCTAGCAGTGTTTGCAGTGCTTTTGCCGCTGGAGTTGGTCTCTCAAACTCGCCATCCGACCTTCTACCCTGGGGTTTAGTACACAATTAAAATCCCCTCCCCAAATCACTGCACTACCCATGCACAAGCTAAGGTTGTTGCATAAAGTCCTGAAATACGCTGCCGTATTCTGATTGGGGGGCATATGTATTTATAATACTGATCTCTTTATTCTCTAATAGTCCCCGCAATATTACCATCCTCCCATCCATTTCGGCCACCTCCTGCAACAGTTGAAACGGGACGTGCAGTGCCACCCAGATGAGTACCCCTCTAGCATAAGCAGAGTATGTTGAGCCCCCACAACCCCTTTCCATTTCTTCGCAATCATTTCCATTTTTTCCCGTGTCAAGTGAGTCTCCTGAAACAGTGCAATATCTATCTTTTGCCTGCGCAGGTACAACATCACCTTGTTCCTTTTCAGATAACTGTTAAGTCCCCTGACATTCCACTTAATTATTTTAAGATCCCCCATGGTCTATGAGAGTTCCCTTTCCCCTCCCACCAGTGCAGTCCAGATCCCACTTCCGTCTCAGTCTACCTAGGCTCGTTCCCCAATTCAAACTTCCTAAAACTACAAACACTCCAAACTTCCCTTCCCTTCTCCCCCCCGCTTCCCTTTCCTCAACTATAACAAACCACTGCACACAACCCCTTCCCTCCCCCCTCCCCACCCTATTCGCCGCAATGGGTTGTGCTCTCCCACAAAATCATATGAGTCCTCTCTTCAATTCCTTTATGCATCCACGGGGATGCCCTATGATTCGTGCCCGGATCACCCGCGGGTAACTGCTACAACTGAAGGCCCCAGTGTCAGTTGTCAGGCCACACACATGGGCCTTGCAGCCTCCATTCGCATCCTGATTCCACCCTACACCGGGCTTGCTGGCCGGCTAGCGCGCCGCCTCTTAATCATGGGCCTCTTTGCCTATTGTCATTTCCTTGGGCTATGCGCCCAATGGAAACATTGTATCCTCGATGGCCTGCTGGTCTACTCCCTCCCTTCTTCCTTGCTGTTGGGGCAGTGCCAGGATGCTAGCGATGGTCATGCATCTGGCCTTATGATTTGCACCATTAAATGTATTGTAGTTGTGCCAAGGGGTATTATGATACAGTACAGGTTGCTATAGTTAATTCACGGATCCAATACTGGCCTTCTGAATACTGCTTATTAAAGTTATTGTATGCAAGCGTGCGTTTATCCCATTCAGTGCACATTTAATGTCATGCCCACATTTGCCTCTGCAGCTCCATCTGGTCGGATCCCTTCACCTTACCACTCACTATGTGGGGCGCTATGACTGCTCTGTTGCTCAGCTGCTCACTTGTGCCCAGCCCGCAGGCTCCGCACCATCCAACCGGGCCGATGCCCGTCATGGTCCCCTGCTCAACCTGAACCTCAGAACGGAGGCTGGAGAGAGCCTGCGGGTTCTGCCCGACTCCGGCGCGGTCCTAGCACCGGCAGCCCCTCCGTCTCGCGCTGTCTTCAGAGGTTTTTCACCCATTTCAGGGCTACCCGGAGCACTTGTACACGCCGGTGGCACGCCTCAGGGTGCACGTTCCTAAGGCTCCGCTTGCCCCAGAGTCAATCACCCAGTAAGCGCCTCCATCGATCTGCTCATCCCGTCTTCTTTGTCTTGGAAGGTTGCCATTTTTTATTTTCCGGTCCTCATCTCCTCCGGACTTCGCGCACCTCTATCAGCCGTTCCAAAAGTCATGCGGGCTCCAGACTAACAACGGGTGCGCACTATGTATTCATAGGCGGATGCTTATATTTCCATGCTCGCCAGGCCAGTGCAACTGCACTTTTTCCACGGATGATTGTAGGATCACCAGGAGCCCCACGACAAGCACGTCTGCTTACATGACCTTGTAGACACGCCCGCACAGAGTTCCGAGTACTTTTAAGACATGCCCAAAAATTTCACATTAACAATACTGTAATTTTACAATTTTTACAAATTCGCACCATCCTGTGTCAGTCCTTTTCAAAAATATACTTTTCTGTGCTTTAAGAATAACCAAAACTGTCTCTTCCCGCCCCAAAGTTTCTGGTGGCTCAGGAGCAATCCCTGCCTCTTTCCTCTGGCAGGGGCTTCTGTTGACACTTGCAATCTGCATATTCTTTTCAGCCAAGGAAGTCCCTTGTCTCTCCCAGGAGCAGCAGCCCAAATCCCCTCCCCTCTTCATCAACACCTGAATGTGAGTTCCTGGGCCAGAGAGCAGAAGGGAGGTGCCTTTTGTTGGGGCAAGCTGTGGAATTTGCTTTGTAGTTCTTTGGCTTGCATCAGGTTACTTTAAAACTCAATTTGTTAAGTTTTTCTTTGATGAAAATAAACTTACATTTTCAAAACAGGCAAACAGAACTCTAATTCCAGTCTTTTAAAACATAGAGATTACATTGTTGCAACCTATATTACTTTTGATGGCAAGTCACTTAATTCCAACCATGTGATTTTAACTGCACAAGTTTAAAATTCCAATGCATTTAAATGACAGCTGTCATACAGGCGGCCGGTGGTACTGCGCCCATATTTTGACTGATTTTCACAGACAAGCACATTTTTTAATGTGGGTATTCTTATGGTGGATTCTCCTTTTCCTGACTGTCATGCCTGCCACCCCAGGATCCGTTACTTACCCCAAACGCTCCTATTTTTCGGCATCCTCAGCCTGCAGAACGGCCAGGCCGTTCTATACACAATGGAAATTGGCCGGGAGACGCCACTGATGGAGCTTGCTTCACATGACCAACATACGCGTCATTGCGTTGGTCAGGTGCACGTCAGCTGACATTATTTAACGAGGCTGATGCCTTACAGCTGCGCTTTTGATCGTTTTCGGTATCTGCGTTCCGGAGCTTGCTTCTGCTGTTCTTCGCAGATGCTCATCTTTCCATCGCAAGGAACGGTTGCCTTCCCCTGCGTTCCTACGCAGTTTCAGGCAACCTCCCAGCTCGTCTCAGAGCTACCCCTTTCTTCCGCGTTCTTCCGCAGCTTTCTACAAACTTACTCTAGTTCCAATACGGAGCACCGTTGCGTTCCTATGCGACACTCTTCAACCTGTTGCTTCGTTCCAAGACGGAGCCCCGCCACGTTCCTACGTGACATAGCAATTTCCACGGACTGCATGTCATGGCTCGTTGGCGCCGCCACTTTCTGTGGCAACGCTGGAGGTTGCGAGAATCGTCTATTTTTCCTTCTTCCAACATGGCTCCTCTTACTCGGGGTAGCAGTGCAGCGTTTCTGCGTTTGGAAGGCAGACGTCCTCTGATGTCATCACGTTGTTCCAGGGATTCCGGATATGGCCCAGCGGATCCAAAGCTCAGCGCGTCGCTTCTCTCCCCAGACGCTACGTGAGTTCGCAGCTAGGGTGCATGTTACCTACATCCTTGCTTCTACTTACCATTTCCTTCTATTCCTTCCCACAGCCTTGTGCCTTTATCCTGCCATTTATTCCCGTCATCCAAGACCCTTCAAGAACCTTTGTTAGGCTCTTCCTCCCGACACACTGGGTACTTTTCCACCCTTTTTCTTCTGATTTAACTACGTGTCTGTCCCTCAGCTCATATCCTGTTTGTTTATTTAGAGTCCAGACTTTTTCGGGATCCCGCGACTAGAACCTGGGAGCTCCTTACCGTATTGATGAGCGGCATACAAGGGACGAATTGATCCATCCAGCTACACATCCGTTCCAGCAGGGTTTTATTCCCCAGGAGGGTTTCCCTGGGATCCCTCGCACCACCCCTTCTTTCCCTTTTAAGGGGAGGGGAAGTGTCAGGGTCCTCAGGGGACTCCCCAAGTGCCTTGTTGATTGCTGCACAAAACAGGTTAGTTTTGAATTATTACAGCAAGCGACGCCCATACGTGTATTACAACATGACAACGCTGCAAGCAGCGTTAGATCAGGTGCAGCAATTAACGACAGCAGTGCAAGGATTGTCCCATGAAGTACAAGCCTTGAAGCATGAAAATGCTTATCTAAAACAGCAAATGTTAATTAAGCCCCCAACAAGCTCTGAGATTCCTCCAGGACCATTACCAGGTGGGAACTACAATGGAAATCCTCAATCTTTAAGGGAATTCCTGGATGCATGTTGTGATGCTGGAAATGCATCGGAGGGACAGGGCCTCCGTATCCTTGTCCTTTACTGCTTTTTATCATGTGTTCTGTCGTGTTTTCCACGCAGGAGTTCATGGGGGACTCCTGGCGGTGCAGCTCTCTTTCTTTTGGTTTGGTGAACGGACCCGTGGGATACCCTTATGGCACCCATGGGTGGGGGTACAACCCTGTGCCCCTAGTGTATGATTTTGGGCACCTGTGGGTGGCCCACAGAGCAGGGTATGGGCTGGTGGCAGCTCCATGCTGAATTTGACAGGTGCGCAGAGTATCCTCCATTTTGGGATACCCCAGCCCTGACATTGGGATCTGTTGATTCCTGATGGAAAACAAGATGGCCCCGGTGGCCTCTTGCTTTCTATTACCCATTACCTTGTTTTCCCAAAGTCCTGGGAAGCCCTGACTCTGTCCCATTCCCCTGACTGGCTGTTGGGTGGAAGTGCCATATATGGTGTTGTTGTGAAGGCCCAGTTAGACTAGCTGGAGCCTTCCCGGTGATGTATGTTGTGGATACCTCCTGTGGGTGGGACCTAGGTGAATAGAGTGTGTGACGAATATGCATTCTGTGTTGTGGGTGTCTAGTATCTAGTGGCTGACAAAATGACTGAGACAACCCTGCCCGAAACCGGTATGAATGCAGCTTGGAGTGTTGAATGGCTCGGTACTTGTCCCAATACACATAACTTGTTGTGAGTGTCTGGAGAGAAGTGAATGGCCTGAATACCTCGTGTGCCTGATTGGCTGCCTGCCTGCATGAATGCCCGTAGTCGTGATTGGATGCTTGAGTGTGACCCAGCGGAATGAATGGGAGATCAACAGTATATCTGGGGACCTCTCACTGCTAGGAATCATGTTCAGAAGCTGAAGTCCACTATGACGAGTAACTGGATTAACTGACGCTTGACCTTGAAGCACTGCTGGACGAGAAGAAGTGCTGTTGCTCTCCTTCACAATCTGAAAGCTGCTGTGCCTCCAAGGACTGACCCAGAGAGGACCTGGTAAGGCGCCCTCTTCCGAAGCTACGAGGGACCATCGTGCACAGCCGATCTTTGCCAACGCTCCCTGGTAGACAGACCTACGACAGGCTGCCGACCCGATAAGGGGGCTGCTGCAGAACTCCAAGGAGAAGCACTCGGACTGTTGTCCACCACTGTCGACGACCGCCGTCGCCGACCGGAGCCGCCGTGCTCCCGTTTGCCTAAGAACTTTCATTGATCATCGGACGCTCTCGTCTGCATCTTCATACGCTTGTCTCCCGCTGGAGAAGGCCCGACCATCGACGCGCAGAGGAGCATCCACCGGTGGGTTTCCCGCCACCTACAGACCGCAGAGACGCCGACGACTCAACGCCCTTGCTGGGCCACAGTTCTTCATCATCTCTTTGCGGTCCAGAACTATTGTCACCGAGGTGCCCCGCATGCCTCCTCCCTGCAGGACACCAACGCTCTGTCGTCGACGAGCACGAAGCTGCCACTTCCCTGTCATAGTTCACCCTGTTCACCGTCGGACGTCCGACGACCCGTAACTCCTGCCTTAAAGGGAGGGCACTCAAGAAGGGCCGTCGATTCCCCGACACCGAACGCCAAGTTCCCCGACACCTCTCGACGATCCGTGGCTCCCGCCTGAAAGGGAGGCACTCAAGAAGGATCGGTCGGCGCATCGTCGGAGAACTCTACTCCACCAGGTACATTGGGGGGTAAAACCTTAACAGAAAGAAGTAAGACTATTGAAAATTTGGACTGGGCTTGTGCTATATATCTTTATCTACAGGTTGCCCAGGTGGGGGGATATCCACACAGAACTGTGCCTAGTGGTAGGGGTCAGTATTCTGCCTATTGTTTCAACCATCTTGCGTTCCTTCCTATCTCTATTGCTGGTTTACTCGTTATTGATCTGTGTGACATTTTAACCGTACAGTTGATGCACTTTAATGAGATTTGATAACATTAGTGGTACCACTCTAGACGTGTATATATTTATCATTATTGACTTCCAAGTACAAAGTGCGTTATTGTGATTGTGTACATACCTTTGAATATTAACTATATAAAGACTGTGTTTTCAGTAATACAGTGTGTGGACATTCCTTTGTGGGGGTTCGGGGACTACACTGTACTTAAGAACCAGCCTGCATCACCTCCTGAGAAGCTAGGCCATGATTGCTCGTACATTGCTACCTTATAGAGAATCTTGGCTGGGGTCCGCTGTGCCTCTCCTCTACCATATAGAGAGCGGAAGTACAGACACCCCCTACCGGTCTTTACACATGTACCGTGCAATTTGCATTTAAAACATCCCTTTTTCCATCAGATAGGGACAGAGTGGGTTACATGATTACCCATTTAACAGGACCTGCACTTGCTTGGGCCACGCCTCTAGTCACTTCTAATAATGCCGTACTCGATTCTGTGCCTGCTTTTACGGCGAACCTGAAAGCAATGTTTTCAAGAAAGGAGTACAATGTTTCCACTCAAGAGAAACCCTTAGAGTTCAAGCAAGGGTCTCTAGGTATTTTAGAGTTTATCACTCTATTCAAACAAATGGCTTTAGGTACGTCATGGGCCAATGATGCTCTTATAACTTTGTTTAGAAGAGGGCTACATGACGATTTGAAAGATGAACTCGCACAGGTTCCTAGGCCCACCCCACTTGCAGATTTAATCTCCCTAACCATGCAACTAGACTATCGGCTACAAGAGAGACAAGCTGAAAGGAAAAAAGGGAGAAGTCATCGCTCTGGGCCTGAATTCGTATCTTCTCCCAAAACTTCTACTGCGGATGAACCCATGCAGGTGGGAATCACTCGGGGTCCTCTTACTCCCGAGGAACGAGCCCGCAGGAAGAATCAGGGGTTATGCATGTATTGCGGTTCTTCCACCCATGCGGTACACAAATGCCTGATAGCTCCTCTCAGAAGGCCGTTTCGTTCAGGAAACGCCAGACCTCAGCCGTAAAGGGAACTACGGTCGGGGTAACAGGTACTGGTTCCCACTCTCCTACATTATTGCCTCCATCACTGGACATGGTAGTCCTGCGGGTTACCTTTTCTCTGCCAGACAAGACGATTGTAACAGTACCCGCATTGATCGACTGTGGGGCAGCTGGTCTGTTCATAGACGATCTATGGGCGAAATCACAGAATTTACCTCGCTCTTCCAAAGCAATAGCGATACCTGTAGAAGGTGTGGATGGAACACCTCTAGTTTCGGGACCCATTCGAGAACAGACGTTCGCCTTGAAAATGTCAATCGGTTCTCACAGGGAAGAAATTGTATTTGATATCATAAAAGCCGCTCACTATCCCGTCATCTTAGGTCTGCCATGGTTAAGGCTACATAACCCTTTCATAAATTGGGCAGCCGGTTCTATCTTTCTAGGATCGGAGCATTGTGTTCAACACTGTCTTGCCGACAGTTCAGTAGGATTCTGTACTCCTCCTTTGAATCCTGATAACTCCCGAAAGATAGTGGACCAAATCAGCCTTCTGCCTCCAGAGTATGAAGAATTCCAGGACATTTTCTCCTCTTCTCAGTTCTCTGAGCTGCCGCCTCATCGAAGAGACGATTGTTCCATTCGTCTCGAGTCTTCACAGCCAATTCCCTTTGGGAAGTTGTACATCCTTTCAGAGAAAGAAAAATTAGCCTTAAGACAGTATCTAGATACCAATCTTAGAAATGGGCTGATAACTGAATCAACCTCTCCTGCAGGAGCCTCGTTATTCTTCATAGCAAAGAAGGACTCAGATGAATTAAGGCCCTGCATCGATTATCGGGGTCTTAATAAAATCACCATTCCCGATCGTTATCCGATGCCACTAATCCCTGATATCCTGGAGGCAGTTAAGGGGGCAACAATCTACATGAAACTGGATCTCAGAGGAGCTTATCACCTCATCAGGATTAAGGAGGGGGATGAGTGGAAAACTGCATTTCGTACCTCCTTTGGGCATTTCGAATACCGGGTTATGCCCTTCGGTCTCTCGAATGCTCCTGCAGTTTTCCAGAGATTTATTGACCATATTATTTCAGATCTCCTTCTCTATACAATAGTGGTATACCTTGATGACATCTTGGTGTATTCTAAAGATCCTGAAGAACATCACCAACATGTATGTCAGGTATTACACCGATTACGGAGCAACCAACTGTACTGTGAGCCAGAGAAATGCAAATTCCATCAGACTACTGTTACTTACTTGGGGTTCGTCCTGTCCCCTACCGGAATTACCATGGATCCATGCAAAGTCACTGCGATTCTGGAATGGTCTCCTCCTCGTACCATCAAGGAACTCCAAAGCTTTCTGGGGTTTTCAAACTTTTACAGGAAGTTTATAGCAGGGTTTTCCTCCATTGTTCTGCCACTAACAAGATTACTAAGGAAGGGAAAGACCTTTGAATGGACAGCAGAAACCCAATCAGCCTTTGAAACTTTGAAAGCCCTTTTTACTTCGGCTCCACTCTTGCGAACACCCAGACCAGAGTCTGCCCTTTATAGTAGAGACGGATGCCTCTCACTTTGCTTTGGGAGCCGTGCTGAAACAAGCTCTTGCACAGGGACCAGAGCACCCGGTGGCTTATCTTTCTAAGACCTTTTCTCCCTCCGAAATCAACTACACAGTCCTAGAAAAATAACTATTGGCTATAAAACGAGCATTTCAAGAGTGGAGGCATCTCCTTTTGGGTTCCCAACACCCCATCGAGGTCCGCACAGATCATCAAAATCTCAAGAGTCTGCAATACGCCGAAACACGCAACAGCCGGCAAGCTAGATGGGCACATTTTTTCTCTCCCTACAACATCACTTTCACCATTATTCTGGGTAAAACTAATCTACAAGCTGACGCTTTATCACGAAGAGATCGACTTGCAAGCCTGGTTTTCAGACCGAAAGACTGTTTCCTCACGCTACTTTTATAGCAGAGGTTCAGGACTTCCTTCACTCAATTGCAGCCCAAACTTGTGTCTTAAAGGACTCTATCAAACTTCAAGCGGATAAATGGGGTCTATCTTTCGAAGATGGATGCTTTTACCAAGATCATCGAGTATACATCCCTACTCTCCGGCTCCGTACAGAAGTTATGCATATGTGTCATGATTCCGTCACGGCCAGACATCGCGGGATAGCTAGCACTCAGGAGCTCATATTGAGACACTTCTGGTGGGAAACCCTAAAAAAGGACGTGACTGAATATGTCTCATCATGCGTGGTATGCCTCCAAACCAAGACTCCTCACAGCAAACCATTGGGGAAGTTGGCTCTAGTTCAAATACCTACCCGTCCTTGGCAACTGATTTCCACAGATTTCATTGTCGACTTACCAGAGTCTAAAGAACATACCACCATCATGGTAACTGTCGATTATTTCACCAAATTGGCCCATTTCCTGGCACTGCCCTTGATACCGACAGCTCCACAGATGGCAAGACATTTTATAAATTCCATTTTCTCCCAGCACGGTCTTCCGGACAGCATAGTGTCAGATCGGGGTTCTCAATACATTTCCCGATATTGGAAGCAGGTCTGCTCCGCTTTAGGCATTAAAAGGGCCTTAAGTTCGGGATATCATCCTCAGACGAACGGGCAAACCGAACGCTTAAATCAAATTTTGGAAAAATATCTGCGTTGCTTTGTGTCTGCTGCACAGGATAACTGGAAGGAGCTGTTACCCTTGGCAGAGTTTGCCTATAACAATGCTCCTCATGCATCTATTAATACTAGTCCATTTAATTGTACTTATGGGTATGATCCCTCCTGTTGTTCTTCTTCACTTCTCAAGTCTTCAGCCTTTTCAGATGCCGACGCCCTTATGGGCAACATTCAACAGGGACATCTTTTGGCCAGGACTGCATTGCTGGAAGCTCAAGAACGTTTTAAACGCTTTGCAGATCGGCATCGCTCACCTACTCCCGAGATTGCTCCGGGGGATTTGGTCTGGCTCTCTGCAAGATTTCTTCCCAGACACTTGGTTCCATCTAAACTGTCTCCGAAGTTTTTTGGACCTTTCACGGTATTGGGAACGAAGGGTCCTTTGGCCTTTGAATTACAACTTCCACCATCATGGTCCAGAATCCACCTGGTATTCCATGTATCCCAACTCAAACTTCTTGTTCCAAACCGGTTTGGTCGTTCTAAAGCCTGCCCTCCGCCATTGTCTACGAATGATGGTCCCGAATTCGAAGTCTCTGGTATTTGTGATTCTCGATATCATCACAGTCGGCTTCAGTACTTGATCCATTGGAAGGGATACACGGTGGCTGATCGTTCGTGGGAACCGGCCTCCGCCGTCCACGGTCCTTTGCTTGTTCGCCGTTTTCACAGGTGTCACCCGACCAAGCCGGGTGGTGTTGCCCTCAGGGGGGGCATACTGTCATGGCTCGTTGGCGCCACCGCTCTCTGTGGCAACGCTGGAGGTTGCGAGCATCGTCTATTTTTCCTTCTTCCAACATGGCTCCTCTTACTCGGGGTAGCAGTGCAGCGTTTCCGCGTTTGGAAGTCAGACGTCCTCTGACGTCATCACGTTGTTCCGGGGATTCCGCATATGGCCCAGCGGATCCAAAGCTCAGCGTGTCGCTTCTCTCCCCAGACGCTACGTGAGTTCGCAGCTAGGGTGCATGTTACCTACATCCTTGCTTCTACTTACCATTTCCTTCTATTCCTTCCCACAGCCTTGTGCCTTTATCCTGCCATTTATTCCCGTCATTCAAGACCCTTCAAGAACCTTTGTTAGGCTCTTCCTCCCGACACACTGGGTACTTCTCCACCCCTTTTCCTCTGATTTAACTACGTGTCTGTCCCTCGGCTCATATCCTGTTTGTTTATTTAGAGTCCAGACGTTTTCGGGATCCCGCGACTAGAACCTGGGAGTTCCTTCCCGTATTGATGAGCGGCGTACAAGGGACGAATTGATCCATCCATCTACACATCCGTTCCAGCAGGGTTTTATTCCCCAGGAGGGTTTCCCTGGGATCCCTCGCACCACCTCTTCTTTCCCTTTTAAGAGGAGGGGAAGTGTCAGGGTCCTCGGGGGACTCCCCAAGTGCCTCGTTGATTGCTGCACAAAACAGGTTAGTTTTGAATTATTACACTGCAATCAACACCCGGCAGAGTTCCACTCCATATCCATCCAGTTCGGCAATACTATTAACCTCATTACTCTTTGTCATTCTCCGTAGACATTTACTTCCATTGTGGATATACTACCTCTGCTAAATCCCATCCTACTTGCAGGAGAGTTTAGTCTGACAGTCTCTGTACTCACTCCTGATCAGGATTCAACTGGACCTTCAACTATTGTAAAGGGTTTGTCTTCCTGGATCAAGGTTTCTTTTCCTCCTACTACAAAGTGCACAGAACTTTGGACGCTTACCTGTGTGCACCAACCCGACTCTAGTGCGGCCCTCGTTCCGCCCGGGTTAGATTCCTCACTACCCTTTCCTTGTCGTTGTTTTCCTTGGATTTATCGGACATTGTTGGGACTTACCTGTGGCTGAACATCCAGGTTAGTGTATATAACATAGGTTCTTATTGTCCTTTTGTACCAATAGCCTTCTAATTAGTTCACTCTCTATCGACAGCCTGGTGAATCGTGGTCCACTCCTGCCCTTCCCACTAATAGCTCTCTTTGACTGTGAGTTTTAATACTCAGAGAGTGACATTAGTTAGAAGGTTTCTCTTGAGACATTACGTTCTACCTCTGACAACAGTAGATGGGAGAAGACATTGAGTGTATCCTTTGCAACTACCAGTCTGTATCCTTTAAGTCAACCTTAGACGTATCTTCTGTATCTGTTGTGTTTCATTATCACAAACCTGGTTATAACAGAATCAGAAGCCATGATGGAGGGTTCCGATCCCCTGATTGTCCTCACCCAATTGGTGGTGGATTTGAGACAGGAAATGATCACAGCACAGGATACAATGCGCCATTTTATGGACGTAATGCAAGATGCCATACGTGCCTCCTCACAAGGAAGGGTTGCCCCAGAACCAATTGCTTCCGGTTCAGGTCTGTCTGCACCTCAAAGGGAATCCGTTCAGGTGCTAATACCAACACAATTCCCTCTGGCTCCACCCAAAAGGATAACGGGAGACCCCAAGACCTACCACACTTTTGTTAATCAGTGTCGTCTCCACTTCCTGTGTAGACGCAGTTCATTTCCGGACTTGACAACCAAAGCAGCTTTTGTATTGTCGCATTTGGGGGGCACTGCAGCAGCCTGGGCGAACCCTTTGCTGGAGACCAACAGCCCATTGTTATATGACTGCAACGAATTGCTGTCAGCAATGAGCAAGGTCTTTGACATGAGGTATGCCACTCAGGCAACCGATTTGGAACTGTTGAATCTACAACTGGGTAGCCAACCACTAGTGGCCTATCTCGCACGATTCAATCAATTTACAGCTGAAACACAGTGGTTGGAAGATAAGAAGACTGCGGTCTTCTATAAAGGGCTGTCCGAGGAATTGAAAGACGCCTTGTCAACAGTCCCTGTCGTGCCATCAGGATACATGGAGATGCTCGATCTAGTTCTCCAGATCGATTCTCGGAGATCCGCCAGAAAAGGCTAAAAGAAACCCTTCCTGTCTGCGCCAAACCTACCTGGAGTTACTCAGACCACCTCTAACGGACCTGAACCCATGCAAATAGGGGCTATTCGGAGTTGTTTATCCGCCGCTGAGCGAGAAAACCGTCGCAAGAATAACCTATGCATGTACTGTGGCTCTGCGGATCATTTACTGGATTCTTGCCTAAAAAAAACGGCAAAAAAGCCGGGAAACGCCAGAGCTCGGCAATAGTGGGGGTCCCTTTGCGAAAACGGACTCGGCTTTGTCTTTAAAAGCTTCCATTGCAGTAACAGTGTCCTTGTGTTTTAACGACACCACTGTTCAGACCCAGGCTATGATAGACTCTGGTGCAACTAATAGCTACATGGATATCACTTTTGCCAGACAGTCAACTATACCTATGACCACTAAAGCAGTATCCGAGTCAGTCAAGACAGTCGATGGTTCAGCACCATCTTCTGGTCTCGTAACGGAAGAAACGTTGCCTATCACAGTATCCTTACCTGACGGTCACACTGAAAAAATGGTTTTTGACGTAATCACAGCACCTCAATATCCATTGATTTTGGGTCTATCTTGGCTTAAATTACATAGCCCTGTGGTGATTGATTGGGTCACTGGTCATATCCAGTATCCTTCGGATCATTGCAATGAGAACTGCTTTTTGGATTCTGGTGGGTTTCATGACACCCCTGTCTTGGCGTTCCTCGAAGGGTTGCTGAGAATAAGTGCACTGACGTCACCTAAGTCACCGATACCTCAGGAATACCAACAGTTCTCCGATGTGTTTGACAAAGGCAAGGCTGAAATATTGCCTCCACATCGTCAATACGATTGTCCTATCAAATTGATTCCCGGGGCCAAGACACCAACCGGTCGAGTCTACTCTCTTACCAAACAGGTAGATGCAGTCTTGAAGGAATAAATAAATAAGGCACTCCAGACAGGCTTTATTTATCCTTCACAGTCCCCGGCTGCATCTCCTTTGTTTTTCGTCCCTAAAAAAGAAGAGGACTTGAGACCCTGCATTGACTACAGGGCTCTCAATGCCATAACGGTTAAAAACCAGTACCCTCTACCTTTGATTAACGTCCTGTTGGATCAGTTGGGCTCTTCAGTCGTTTCTCTAAACTGGACCTGAGGGGTGCTTACAATCTTGTACGGATCAGGGCAGGTGACGAATGGAAGACCGCCTTCAAGACCCGGTATGGTTTATATGAGTACCTCATCATGCCCTTCGGTCTGTGCAATGCCCCCGCAACCTTTCAGTATTTTATGAATGATATCTTTAGCGATTACATGGATCAATTTGTGGTCATATACCTGGATGACATATTGATATCCTTGGCATCCTTAGAGGAACACATACTGCATGTATCCAAGGTACTTCAAAGGTTAAGACAAAACCATCTCTTTGTCAAGCCAGAAAAATGCATCTTTCACTCTCAGGATGTAGAGTTTTTGGGATATGACATCACCAGCCATGGAGTTAGAATCGGTCAATTCAAGGTAAAAACCATCCTGGACTGGCCAGTCCCCGTCTCTATCAAGTCCCTGCAATCTTTTCTGGGATTTGCAAACTTTTATAGACGCTTCATCCATTCCTTCTCAAGAGTGGTGGCACCGCTCACTACACTAACTAGTCCCAAAAATCCATTTTGCTGGACATCGGAGGCCCAGGAGGCGTTCGATCTACTTAAAGACGCGTTTACCATGGCTCCGGTCTTGCAACACCCGGATCCTGAACTACCGTACATCGTAGAAGCGGATGCGTCTAATCAGGACATTGGTGCAATCCTTTCCCAGGTTTGCAAGGACACCGGGGTGGAACATCCAGTGGCGTTTTTCTCACGCAAGCTAGCTCCATGCGAAAGAAACTATACGGTGACCGAGAAAGAGTTGTTGGCTATCAAAGACGCATTCCTCACATGGCGACAACATCTTCTTGGAGCAAAACACCCGGTGGTTGTGTATTCCGATCATCGTAACCTTCAGGCCATCAAAACAATGAAGTGCCTTACAGCTCGCCAGGCCCGTTGTCATTCGTTTTTTGCCCAATTCGATTCCCGCATCGCCTACAGACCCGCTAAGGATCATACCAAAGCAGACGCCCTCTCCTGTATGCACTCCGGGGTGGACAGCTTAAACAACACCAAACCACCTCTACTGGCAGAACACGTTGTCTGTGGTTGTTCAGTTCAACCCTCATTGAAGAAGGAGATCCTAGATTGGGTATCACATAATCCTCACAAGGTACATGAACTGCGTCTCGATATCAGAGATGGTCTCCCGTTTATGAACAGCCTCCTGTACCTACCGACAGAGGAGACACGTACCAAGGCACTGCATTGGGGTCACGATTCCCTGGTAGCAGCTCATCCGGGCCAAAAGAAAACGTTGGAACTGTTACAACGATGGTGCTGGTGGCCCAAAATGTCCAGTGATGTTGTGGATTATGTCTCATCATGTGCCCTATGTGCACAATGCAAAAACACACCGAGTAAACCTATGGGATTACTACACCCATTACCGGTTCCCCACAGATCTTGGTACATGGTTTCCATGGATTTCGTAGTCGAATTACCTTCCGTCCATGGTTACAACATGATCTGGGTTGTAGTCGACTACTTCACTAAGATGGCCTTGTTCATACCCTATCAGGGCATTCCCACTGCTAAGATTTTGGCCGATTTGTTCCTAAAACACGTCTTTCGGTTCTTTGGTCTGCCCTCTATCATTATCACTGACAGGGGGTCACAGTTTGCATCCCGATTTTGGAAGGCACTAACTTCTGCTCTGCCTATGGAGGATCGCATGTCCAGTTCCTATCATCCTCAAACAGATGGGCAGACAGAACGGGCTAACGGAACTATGGAACAATACCTACATTGTCTGTGTCTTCAGTACCAGTCCTCTTGGTTTTCGCTGTTGCCGGCAGCTGAGTTTGCGTATAATAACTCACAGCATTCCTCAACGGGTATGTCACCGTTCTATGCTCTTTATGGACAGCACCCACGATCCATCCCAGTAGATTTGGAATTGACTGACACAGTACCTGAGGCAACTGACAAGTTAAAAGCTCTGACCGCCCTTCATACCGAAATAAAAAAACACCTAATTAAGGCCCAAACTAGTGCGAAATACTATGCAGACCAGCGTCGGGCGGCTGCTCCGCGCTACAAAACTGGCATGTCAGTCTGGTTGTCTACCAAACACCTAAAGATCCCGGGTAAGAGGAAACTTCTGCCTCGATTCATCGGTCCATACAAAATAACACAAGTGATCAATCCTGTTGCTGTACGGCTGGACCTGCCCGCAGGTTGGAGGGTACCATGTTTCCTTGGTCAAACCATGTACGTCAAGAACCCGGTTGCCTGTCCGACCTTTGGTGGTTTCAGTTAAGGGCACAGACCAATATGAGGTCCGTGCTATCCTAGGTATGAGAATGCGAGCCGGGGTTCCCCACTATCTCATTGATTGGAAGGGGTACGGTCCGGAAGACCGATCATGGGAACCCTTGTCGAATATTCACGCTCCTGTGTTGCTCCGTCGCTTCCATGCGGTGAGAGGAGTGGGGCGCCCTTTGGGGGATGGTACTGTGATGCCTGCCACCCCAGGATCCATTACTTACCCCAAACGCTCCTATTTTCCGGCATCCTCAGCCTTCAGAACGGCCAGGCCGTTCTATACACATTGGAAATTGGCCGGGAGACGCCACTGAAAGAGCTTGCGTCACATGACCAACGTACGCGTCATCACGTTGGTCAGGTGCACGTCAGCTGCCATTATTTAACGAGGCTGATGCCTTACAGCTGCACTTCTGATCGTTTTCGGTATCTGAGTTCCGGAGCTTGCTTCTGCTGTTCTTCGCAGACGCTCATATTTCCATCGCAAGGAGCGGTTGCCTTCCCCCGCATTCCTACGCAGTTTCAGGCAACCTCCCAGCTCGTCTCAGAGCTACCCCTTCCTTCCACGTTCTTACGCAGCTTTCTACAAACGTACTCTAGTTCCAATATGGAGCCCCGTTGCGTTCCCACGCAACGCTCTTCAACCTGTTGCTTCGTTCCAAGACGGAGCCCCGCCACGTTCCTACGTGACATAGCAATTTCCACGGACTGCAATCAACACCCGGCAGAGTTCCACTCCATGTCCATCCAGTTCGGCAATACTATTAACCTCATTACTCTTTGTCATTCTCCGTAGACATTTACTTCCATTGTGGATATACTACCTCTGCTAAATCCCATCCTACTTGCAGGAGAGTTTAGTCTGAGAGTCTCTGTACTCACTCCTGATCAGGACTCAACTGGACCTTTAACTATTGTAAAGGGTTTGTCTTCCTGGATCAAGGTTTCTTTTCCTCCTACTACAAAGTGCACAGAACTTTGGACGCTTACCTGTGTGCACCAACCCGACTCTAGTGCGGCCCTCGTTCCGCCCGGGTTAGATTCCTCACTACCTTTTCCTTGTCGTTGTTTTCCTTAGATTCATCGGACATTGTTGGGACTTACCTGTGGCTGTACATCCAGGTTAGTGTATATAACATAGGTTCTTATTGTCCTTTTGTACCAATAGCCTTCTAATTAGTTCACTCTCTATCGACAACCTGGTGAATCGTGGTCCACTCCTGCCCTTCCCACTAATAGCTCTTTGACTGTGGGTTTTACTAGTCAGAGAGTGACATTAGTTAGAAGGGTTCTCTTGAGACATTACGTTCTACCTCTGACAACAGTAGATGGGAGAAGATATCGAGTGTATCCTTTGCAACTACCAGTCTGTATCCTTTAAGTCAACCTTAGACATTCCTTCTGTATCTGTTGTGTTTCATTATCACAACCTGGTTATAACACTGACACTGTGTGCTCATGTTGATTCCTTAAATAAAGTGACGGGTAACACCCAGCAAGGATTCTGGATATTTTCTGATGTTTTGAACCATTATTTTGTAATCTCAGCAACCAAAGAAAAAAAAGGATTTCAGAGCACTTCTAGGTTTCCTTGCAATAAAGCACTGCCTTTCGTGTAGTTTCCATTTTCACTCTGTGGGCAGCCCAGTGACAGGTTTCCATAGCTCTCAACCATTTGTGTTGCAAAGGCGGGTGAAACCACCCGATTTTGTTTTTGGCGGGTGAGACGCCCATTGGAATGCATGGGCGTGCAGGAGGCTTGGCGGGTGAGTCAGCCCTTTAAAAGGCGGGTGACACCCGCCAAAAGCGTGTGAGTTGAGAGCTATGGGTTTCAGCAGTGTGGTCTCCTGTTCGAACACTGACACAGGCAAAGTAGATTGGCAGCCATCTTTTCCAGTCTCAAAGCACAATTTTCATAGGTTTAGCGTGCATAGGGCTTTTTGCGGCCATTTTGCTGGTTCTGGTGCCACCAGCACACAGTGATGTCGCAGGGCAGAGCTTGGTGGGTCAGTACATCCCACAAGCTACTCTTCATTTATAGCTGACTATAGCATGCTATGTTATATCTTGTTCAATATTGCAAACAATGTCAATGTGACTTTTATTCTGTTGCTTTCATGTTAGATGCTCAGTGCCGCCTCCTCAATCACCTCCTTCGCTGTCACACATGGATTAGCATACCTCAAAGCGATGCTGGAATTGACATGGAGGTACAAACTTTTCAATCCCGCAAACTGCTTCTTTCTTTTTTACTGTCTCACTGTGTGGAGACAAAACACAAAGCATAGGGGGGCAGTCAGTGTAAACTCAGGAATGCTATTCCATGTCGAACGGCACAGTGCATGTGTGCTTGTGTCCCAGTGTTACACCATTCCGTGTATATCTCTAGCTGTATGCTGTGCAATACAAGATCTTAGGCATTTTCGCTTGTTACTGATCTCGGGTGATGTCGCTACCCAGCACAGAACCCAATAAGTGCGTAGCACTAAACAGCATGAGGCCTATGGTTTAAGCAATACTTTGTAGTCAGAAGGGCGGAGCAATTGACCCGAAGAGCCCATACTTACCATCTCACCACTTTCTTTCTACTTCATAAGGGACCGGGTCCAAATGCGAAACGCTGTGTTTCATTTTGAAATATACAAAAGCTAATAAGCTACTCACGCTGGCCAGAGGCTCCCGTGGGCGTGACCAGGAGTGGAGCTCAGGACACGTGTTGCTTGCTTTGCGGGCCATTTTGGAATGGGACAGCACACATTGCCTATCTATGGTGTTGTTTTCGGGAAACAACTCACTAAAGGCTCACCATCTTTAGAGTTGCGACCACAGATGAATGCAGGGTAGCAGTTGACCTGCCGATAACTACCCTGCATGCCCACAAACGAGATCAAGGCTAGTCAGTACAAAGTGTGGCAGTTGTACATTAGCATCACTTATTTTTCAGAGAAAAAGAGGGCCAGAAACCAACACCAATGTGGTTGTTTTTGATGTTGTTCTTTGTGTTTTTTCCCCTTTATGAAAATTATTTTGTAGATATTTCAATTCTTGAATTTTTATTGAGCTTAATCCCAAATAATTCCCACATTTTTGATTTAGGGTTTTTAAAAATGTTTTTTTAGGACGGGACTCCCCGCCATACTTCAATATTCCCCGTCTGCCTGCATTATCATATGCCATATGTGTATCAATTATTGTTTTTCTCTATCTGATCGTGGCTAGCTCATGCCATTGGATATTTTTATCAAGGCCATTTTAACAAGTGTCCAAGCGAAAAATCCAGAGTTGTTCACGTTTGAGCAGGAGGTCAGCATCGTTCCCTCCACAGCACGGAAGGTGGATTTCTTCAAGAACTGTCCATCTAAAATCTTCCGCTGTATGGACCATTGCCACAAAATGAAACACAAGTGGAGCCGTCAGTTTCACGGTTCTAATGCACGATTTGTGCCCGATGAGTCTTTTTTTGATTGGCCTTGCGTCATTCCAGTATACCGTAGTCCACAGGGACACGTAAGGAGGTATACCACAACTATTTCAATTGGTGAATGATCTTTGTGCCCAAGGGGACCTCCACCCTATGTCAATCTCAGTGCTGCATGTGGTTTGAAAACACATGATGGACTGTTTGCAGGGTGCATGTCTGATAAGGGGACTACTACCTGATAGGGTCAGTTGCGCGTTGTTCTCATCATTTTCAGATAAAGTGTGGACTAGCCGGTCCCTCAAATTTTGTCTGCATTTTATTGCAAATGTAGGCTGTGCAATATCGTTGGAGCCAGTGTTGAGTATCGGCCAGAGACCCTTTATTGCTTTAATTAGTTTGTTAAAGAGTGGGGAATAGATGAACACTGCAGTTATATTCCCTCAATCCCCTAATTTACGATGTTGTTGTAAAGTCACATCCCTTGGAATAGTCCTGGCTAGTTTGTAGGTGTTATGTACACTTCTCTTGGGGTATCCTCTCTGTATCAATTGTTGCTTCAATATCCTGTCCTTTGTGTTGTAATCATCAGGGCGGTCCATCTATACCTGAGGAATTGACCAAATGCTTTTGCTTCTGCTTTCTCTCTCCCTCTCCCCTGCTAAATTCTTCATTGAAACTGCACTGAACCTGCACCTGGGCCACTCTCACCGACCTCGGTCCTTGGCCCAGCCACTCTCCACTTTCACTGCCTCCCTGGCAACCCCTCCACTGCGGGACTGTCTCTGCATCCCTACAGCCCCCCCCCCTCCCAGCACTTGTCTGCACTTACCTTGCACTTGCCACCAGGTGGCCCTATTTATTTATTTATTTTTTATTCTACTTACCCTGTTCAGCACTTTCCCCTCTCCCCTTCCCCTTGCACTTTTTCCCTTCCCCCACCCCCGCACTTGCGCGATCTGAATGACACCTGGCCTAGTAGGATCGCTGTCTGTCTTTCCCTCCTGATCCCCCTCCCTGCCTCGTCGCGCCTTGAAACACTTGTGTGTAGGCGCGTTACAAATGCCATATCATATCATATCATCATATCATATCATATCATATCATATCAAATGGTAGGTTATTCCTTAGTGCCTGAGGATGGTAACTTGAATATGACAACAACAAATTGTGATCTGTTGTTTTCTTGTAAACTTTGGTAATGAGATGACCCTCTTGTACCAAAATGTGTAGATCCAGAAAGTAGGTCTCAAAATGACTTAGCTCCGTACTGAACTTCAAATGCAAATTGCAATTATTCACCCAATTGTGATACTGTGTTACTTCCTCTGCTGTTCCCTCAAATATTACCAGAACATCATCTATGTATCTCTGCCATAGCAGAATCTGTGCTTTAAATGGATTGGTTGCTGGATATATATGCTCAAATTCAAAGTGGTGTACATAGATGTTTGCTAGGCTGCGGGCAAATGTAGCGCCCATAGCGATACCTGAGATCTTCTGGTAATAGTTTTCTTCATATAGGAAAAAGTTATGAGTCAGGGCGATCACTGCCAGTTGTCGAATAAAAGTGGCATGTCCCATATCTAATTCAATGTCTCCTTTTAGGAGCTGTTGTACAGCTCCCAATGTGTCCATTTGTGTGATCTTCGTGTATAGCGACTCGATGTCCATGTTCACTAACCATTGTGTTTCAACATTGAATGTCATCGTCTATAGTAAGTTCAGTATGGCCGTAGAGTCCTTAACATAGGATTGCATCTTGGGAATTTCGTCTATAATAAAATAACCAACATATTGTGATAAAGGTTTGAGTAGAGAATTAATACCAGACACAATGGGTCATCCAGGTGGCGGGGCGATACCCTTGTGAATATTTGGGAGGGCATAAAAGGCAGGAAGTATGGGGTGCATAGGGGTCAGAAAGGCAGCTTCCCTCATGCCGATGTAACCCTCAGATATAGCTTCTTCAAAAATCAGAGCTATTTGAGCTCTAATGTCAGATGTGGGGTGTACGGCTATAAGTTTGTGACTATTGTCTTCTTGCAGTAGCTTCTTAACCATATTGTTATAATCTTCAGAGTTCATGATAACCGTTGCTTCCCCCTTTGTCCGCTGGTTTTATGACAATCTGTTTGTTTTTAGATAACTCATTCAGAGCTGCCAATTGGTCTCTAGAACAATTGTTGTGGACAAAAAGGTATTTCTTCTACCATCAGTTCGATCTTCTTCGTCAGAGCCTGTTCAAAGGTAATTGATTTCGCAGTGTTAGTATGTGATGGCGGTAAAAAAAAATTGACGGGGGTCGTAGACCAGTCAGATCTTGTTGTGTATCCATTTGTTGTTCCCTGAAAAATTGTTTCAATCTTATCTTTCACATGAGCTGAGCCACTTCTATTCATGTTTGAAATGGTTCATATTTAGCTGTGGGGACAAATGAAAGCCCCTTTTGTAAAAACTGTGTTTCTGCTGATAACAAATGGTGTGCTGGTAGATTATTCACTAAAGGAAGATCGGTTGCTGGAGGCGCCTGCCTCTGCTGCATGTTATTTGTGGGGACTGCGTCTGCCATCTCAGTCTGAGCCTGTTGTTGCTGCGCTGTCCTAAAAAATTAGGTCCAGAATTGTTTCTATTCTATGGTGGTGCTCCAAAGTGTACCTGCCAGGCTGGTAGCTGGTTGTCACACCCCTGGAGTATCACACAACTCCTTCCTAGCCATGGAAGCCAAATGCAGTTGACCCCTCCCACCATGGTTGGCACGGGCTCCTGATTTTAGGATTCACAGGTAACCACGAGGTAGCCAATGGGGGGAAGAGGGTTAGCGAGACGTTGTGGATAAGTAGGGGGTGTTAGGATAACTGGAAAGAGGTTTAGGGCTCTTGAATTGGATAGGTATGGGGAACATCAGGGAAAAACATGCCTTACAGCACACAGTCCTGTACAGTGGAAACCACCTTGTATCCTTACCTCTGAAAACAGGCTAACACCCTTCTTGATCAGGATATTTCCCTCAAAACCTGTATCTCACACCTTTCATACCTAAGTCAGCATAAGCACATAATGTCTTATCAGGAATCATCTGATAAGAGCAGTAGCATACAACATAGAAATTGACATAAGCCAGAATACAACATAGACATCTTGCAACAGTAATACTTCCCCACTGGGTCTTCAAAACCCCCTGCTGTACCCCCTGGCGGAGGTTGCTTCATAGAATGTCTTGAGAGTTAGCAACCTGCAGCAACAGATTCCTTTCCATAGGCTTTAACAAGAGCAAGCAGCCATGAACAACATATAAGGTCCCTCGCTCTTATGCTCGTAAATGCAGGGAACGTTCAATGTTCAAAACCAAGAAACCGCTTTCCCGGGCTTGCCCTGCTTGAATTCCTGATAATGCTGCAGTGAACACACGTGAAGGCACGTCACCACGCATCGCCTTAGATCTATGTCGCGTACTGGCAAGTAGCTTGTGTGTGAAACCAAACACACTGTCCTTGCCTCACAAGTCCATGACCTCCCCCACCAAACACTTCACACTCCCAGCCTTCACTTAACTGAGGCCTGGGGGGAGCTTGCCGGCACCTCCCCAGGCAATGTTTGCTCCACGGTTGGACGGTCACAATGCTGTGATCTGCTCCGTCTCCCCAGTGAGGGACGCAGGCTTCCCGCAATGCTCCTCCTCACCGCCAGAGCCCAGTTCCATAAGCGCTGACACCTGTACTCCTCTGGTCCATGCCTGCCACGCCAACAATCACCAACTGGCAGCAGAGGCCAAGTATGGGCTTAAATAGCGTGCTCGAACATGCACATGCGTTGGCACATTAAACCCCATGTATTCATGGATAATGTTGTACTCGGGCCGTCTTAGCCCGCAAATACATTCCTCTCTTCCTTACACTGGTATGGGCCTGAGGGCCCTGCCCGTGCTCCGTTATCCAAACTGTCACTAGAATAATTAGTTGACCCTGACCCAGATCTGGACCGGCCAAAGCCCCTGTTCAGTGTCTAAAGGTTTTGTAGGTAAGCATCTCGCTTGTTTTGCTTCTGGAGTGTAATAGTTTTCCGAAGTGTATGGATATATTTAGCAGTGTGAAAATACTGCTAGATCTTTCTTCAACTTGTTGATGTTTTCGGTGATATTGAGCTCTTTAAATTCTTTCATTGTTGCTTCAAGAGCTGCTAATTTGTTGTTATAATTCTCGAGGGCCATCTGATTTTTAATAAGGTCCAACTTTTCCAGTAACTCACCCATTAGGTTTTCTGAGATGATGAAAAAGAGGTCAAAAAGCTAAATAGCCCTCTAACTGGTATTTGTCAAAAAGGAGACAACACAGAGTGATTGTGCTATGCAAATGCAAGGTAACCCAGTTTAGTTCAATAGACTGGGGGAAAAATCAAGATTAAAAGCCAAGCTCTCACTCCAGAATTCTTCAACGTTTGAACAGACAACAGAAGTTTATATAACACAAATGTGTCATTCTGATGTCATCATGATCACTGAGTTATGAAAACCTATCGCTCCGGTCATTGGCTCCCTCTACTAAGCTACATATAGAAACCTATGTGTTCCTAACTAGTGATTGGTCAACCTTATCTAAGATTACACCCATAAGACTTCCCATACTAATCATATTATATAGTAGGCCCTAAATTACTTCTGCGATGAAAAAAGACTTGTGCTTATCGGTTAGAATGCGGTCAAACTATCCATGAACTGGCTGCATGGTGACATGTTTATGTAGATAAGAGAGAGAGAGAGAGACAAGTGTATCGCCTTGTTTTAATTAAATCAAACAGCCCATGTTATCTCCCCTGCCATGTTGTAGCCGAGTCTCAAGGACCTGTTCTCGCAACAGTGATCGCACCATCCTGTTCTTGACACATTTAAGAATAACAATTTTGTGAGTCATTCTGCTTTCACCCTGCTAAGATTTCATTGCGGCAATTAGTTGTTTTTTAGTTGCCTTTGCGTTGTTCTGTCACGCCTACTCGATCGTAGAGGCATTAATCTGCCACCTGCTTCTGACTTCCTGGTCCGCAGTGTTATTGTAACTTAATCTACATTGACAACTGGATGCACATAATAGTATCTTGTTCCGACATGCAACCCTCCCTACTAAGTCTTTTGGGCCTTTACATTCGTTGGGGGCACACCATTTTCCCTGATTTGTTCAAGCAGGGTTTTTTCTTAAAGCTGCAATGCTGAATTCTCTGCTGGTGCAATTTAAAATGGCAGCTTGTCACATTATGTTTCTCTGCTGGACACATTTGCTGGATTTCTGTTGTTTAATTAATGAAGGGCTGCAGTGCAGCATCTTTGAGTGCAGTGATGGGTCTCATTGGGTCCTTCCACAGTACTTTACTTGGTACACCTCATAAGTAAAGACTGGGACAAGGAAGAGGTAATGCAGGTAATGCCTTGATTACTTCACGGAGACCTACTCTTCATTGTCACAGTACTTTTGACCCTCCCCGCCCACGCTTGTTGTTGATGGTCCCATGATCCAACTTGGAAATTGTCACTGAGGATTGTGTAGTATACCTCCAGGGGAGAGAAAAGGAAACAAAAAGTTCCTGTCACGAAGACGTAGGATTGGGAGAAATGTAGTAATCGGGACAAGTACATGTGATGCTGGAAATGCATCGGAGGGACAGGGCCTCCGTATCCTTGTCCTTTACTGCTTTTTATTGTGTGTTCTGTCGTGTTTTCTCCGCAGGAGTTCATGTGGGACTCCTGCCGGTGCAGCTCTCTCTTTTGGCTTGGTGAACAGACCCATGGATACCCATATGGCACCCATGGGTGGGGTACCACTCTGTGCCCCTAGTCTATGTTTTTGGGCACTTGTGTGTGGCCCACAGAGCAGGGAACGAGCTGGTGGCAGCTCTGTGCGGAATTGGCTGGTGTCCTGAGTATTCTCCATTTTGGGATGCCCAGGCCCTGTCATTGGTATCGGTAGATTCCTGATGGAGGCAAGATGGCCCCCGTGGCCTCTTGCCTTCCATCGCCTGTTACCTTGATCTTCCCGAAGTCCCGGGAAGCCCTGACTCTGTCCCTTCCCCCTGACTGGCTGTTGGGTGGAAGTTCCATATATGGTAGTGGGGGGAAGTGCCGATCAGACTGGCTGGAGCCTTCCCAACAACCGTATGTTGTGGGTACGCCTGTGGGTGGGACCTGGGTGAATAGAGTGTGTGACGAATATGCACTTCTTGTTGCGGATGTCTGGTATCTGGTGGTTGACACAATGACTGAGACAACCCTGCCCGAAATTGGTATGAATGCAGTGTGTAGTGTTGAATGGCGTGGTACTTGCCCAAATCCACATTCTGTGTTGTGAGTGTCTGGATGGAGAAGAATGGCCTGAATGCACCGTGCGCCTTTTTGGCTGACAGACTGCTGAATGCCCTTCGTAGTGATTGGATGCTCTAGTGTGACTGTAACGCTCACCTGATATCCACAGGGACGCCACTCAGCCGGTCCAGACTTCCGACCACTTCGAACCCTTCCCTGGACTTGCTCAACCCAGCACTGGGCCTTGTGTTTTGATGTGGGGCGCTCTCCATCCTGCCTTCGATGCAGGGGTGTGTTGGGTGATGCGGGCTGGAGGGTGCCTAGTTGCTTCACTGGCATGGGCCCGGCGGACGGGGCTTGCTGCGGCTTTGGCCCGACCGGTAATTGGAATGAGTCTTGCAAAAGTTCTGATGGCTCTAGTCCCTTTAATACTGTGTCTTTCTTTCCTTAGGTGATGAAGGTCTTGAGGATGGTGATGCGCTGCTGAAGTAAGTAGGAATGCGGAGCGTGATGCTTATTGGCTTCCTTAGCACTAACCAATGTTCGTCTTTTCTGTGTCCTTTTAGGTGCCGCAGTAACCCAGCATGGAAGCGAGCTGAGGAAATGTGCTGCTTTGAGAAAGCGTGATGTGCAGCGCCTCTTAAATGTTTTGCGCTAACCTGCTGTGTCTTTTCCCCTTTTTCAGATCGGCGGGATGCTCTGGAGCAGAAGTTGTCCGATCGACGGGAGTTCAGGTAAGGATTAAACTCTATTTGCAAATTCGAGAGAGCTAAGTATTGCAGAATGCTTACTAACGTCTTTTCTTCTATTCTTCTCCCCTTTGGTAGGGCGCGGCGTGCCAAGATGGAGATGACTCTGCCGTAGGAATCCGCAAGACTGGGAAGAGCTGAACAGAAGTTGGATGCTCTTCGAGGTGAGTATTGGCAACGAAGTTCTTATTCTTGCAGGTGCGCTGGCGCTGAAGAAAGAAGTGGGCCTCTTCAGGAGATCCGAGCATGGTGAGTGTCACGCTGCAGGTGCAGAGAAACGCAAAGCATGTTTCTCAGGCCGGGTGTGTTTTAAATAGTCTGTAGGTATCCCTGGGCTGAGCCACACCCGAAAGACTAGACCGCTCATCCAGTTCAAGGAACTGAATTACATGGGGGCATCCATTGCCTCATAATACATTGCAAGTCCAATACTAAGTGGATCTCAGGACTGTGTGTGAGCTTGGTGCCAAAGGCGCCAAGTCTGAGTCCAAGTAGGTGTCTGGGGAGATGGAGAGGCCCTTAGGGGCCGACTAGGTGGCCGTGACCTGGCTCCAGCCTGATATGCCGGGGGCAGGAATCGTGACAGCACTTCCCCCCCAAGGCCCCTCTCAAGGTGGTTTTCCCCTCAGGTCCCAGCTTGTTTGGGTGGTTTTGGTGGAACCTCCTAAGCAGACGAGGTGCGTGGATGTATTCACAGGGTTCCCATGTTCTGTCCTGGGGACCATACCCTTTCCAGTCTACTAGATAGTATAGTTTGGAACTGACATACTTGGAATCCAGGATGTCCTTGACCTCGAATTCTGGCTCTGCTGCGATCTCTATTGGCTTCGGTGCTGGTGTGACACGGGTCCCAGGTAGAACAGGCTTTCAGAGAGACACGTGGAACACAGGATGAATTAGCATATTAGCTGGTAAGGCTAGTTTGACAGCTACTGGATTTATAATGGAGGTGATAGTGGATGGGCCTAGGTATCTTGGACGGAAGGTTCGGGTCCCTTTAATGGGTACATGCTTGGATGCCAGCCAGACTTTGTCTCCCACTTGGTAGTTGGGGGCTTTGATTCGGTGTTGGTCTGCAAATTTCTTCTGACGATCCTTAGCTCGGAGTAGGTGTTCTGCTGCCCCTTTGAAGGTTTGTGAAATGATTGTATGTAAGGTTTTAATTGCTGGCATTTCTAAAGTCATAGGGGTGTCCAACTTGGAAGTGCGTGGTTGTCGACCATATATGGTATAGAAGGGTGTTTGCCCAGTACTGGTGTGTAGGGAGTTGTTATAGGCATATTCAGCAATCAATAATATATATGACCAGCTCTCCTCAGCTTGATGGAGCATACAGCGTAGATACTGTTCGAGCGTCTGATTCGTTCGCTCAGTTTGACCATCTGTTTGGGGATGGTGACTGGTGGATAGTCGGGTGTCAGTGTGAGCCAAAGAGCAGCACTTCCTCCAGGTATTTGACACAAACTGAGTACCACGATCTGAAACCAGTACCGATGGGAAACCATGGAGCTGTACGATGCATTCCAGAAATACTTTTGCTAGAGTGGAAGCGTTTGGGAGCCCCTTTTGAGGGATGAAGTGTGCCATTTTTTAAAACAGGTCCACAACTACTAGAATGGTGTTGAATCCCTGACTGGATGGTAGGTCAGTAATAAAGTCGAGGGATAACGTGTGCCAGGGTGCTGGTGGGATATCCAACGCTTGCAAGAGTTCTGCCGGTTTGTTTGGATGATTTGTTTTGAGCACATACTCCACAAGATCGGATAAATTGAACAATGTCTTTACGCCACGTGGGCCAACAATAATTCTGTTTTACTTTGGCTAAAGTTTTTGCGATCCCCGGGTAGCCTTCGATTAAGGAATCATGATAGCTGGACATGACTTGTTCTCGTAGTTCCTGATTTGGTAAGAACAAGCGGTTTCCGAAGTAGGGCAACTGGTCCCTTATCGTGTAATGCTCCCCTTGTGTGCACCACTCTTGTGATTGCTTAGGACTCATCAAGTTTTGGATTTTTTCGTGCAGTTCTTTCTGAGTGATGGTTGCTGTAATTCCCAGGAGTTTATCACATGGGATAATAGGTATCGGGTCCGGTGGTTTGTAGTCCTGTTCTTCAATACCCATACGGGAAAGGGCATCAGCCTTTCCGTTTTTGACTCCAGGTCGAAATATAATCACATAGTCATATTCAGCGAAGAATAGGGCTCAACGTAACTGTCGTGAAGATTGCTCTTTAGCAGTTTTTAGATAATGGAGATTTCGGTCATCTGTTATGACAGTGATGGTGTGTCTCGCACCCAGAAGGTAATGGCGCCAGGCCTTAAAGGCAGACTTGATGGCCAGGAGCTCTTTCTCTGTGATGGCGTAATTGAGCTCGGGGGGTGTACATTTACGTGACCAGAAGGTAACTGGGTGTAACTGACCCGTTTCAGGATCCTTTTGCGAGAGGACGGCTCCCATGGCCATGTTTGATTCGTCCATTTCCACCACGTATGGGATTTCTGGGTGAGGATGGCGCAGAATTGGGGCCGAAGTGAATCGAGCCTTAAGTTCCTGGAAAGCTCTTTCTACTTCCTCTGTCTATTGACATTTTTTATTGCTCTTTTTTTAGTAACGATGTGATGGGATGTACTATCTGTGAGAACTCCGGGATGAACCGACGGTAGAAGTTTGCAAAACGTAACATGCTCTGTACTCTCTTGAGCGAGTTTGGTGATGGGCAGTTTAGGATCGCGTCTACCTTGTGTACATCCATACGGATACCATTCAGACTAAGAATGAAACCAAGGAACTCCACCTCGGAAACATGGAATGAACACTTTTCAAGCTTGGCATAGAGCTGATGCTGGCGGATTTTTGCCAGTACGGATCGAACGTGTTTGACGTGGTCTTGTTTTAATGCAGAGTACACTAGGATGTCGTCAATGTATACTAAAGAACAGACATCAATTAATTCCCTTAAAACATTGTTCATGAAATATTGAAATGCAGCTGGCGCGTTGCAAAGGCCAAAGGGCATTACTATTCGTACAGGCCATACTTGGTACAAAAGGCAGTTTTTCATTCGTCGCCCTTTTCAACTCGGACAAGGTGATATGCTCTTCTTAGATCTAGTTTTGTGTAGATTTGGGCGTCTTTGACTTGGTCAAGAAGTTCAGGAATCAATGGCAGGGGGTAACTGTTTTTGACGGTAATCTGGTTCAATGCACGATAGTCGATGCGCGTTCTTAGGTCCCCTTCCTTTTTCGGTACAAAGAACAGAGGACTGGCCTCCGGGGACTTCGAGGGACGGATGAACCCGTTTGCCAGGTATTGGTCGAGATAGGACTTCAGGTGCTGGTTTTCTGGTTCTGTGAGTGCGTAGATTCATCCACAAGGGATCTGGGTGCCGGGTATCAGGTCAATCTGGCAATCGTATGGTCTGTGTGGAGGTAGGGAATTAGCTTGTTCCTTCTGAAACACGTCTTGAAAATCCTGGTACTCTCTTGGTAGGGTCCCGGCCACCACTGTTCCCAGCATAGAGGTTCTGGCGTCGATTGATTGTTTCTCTTGACAATAACACGTTTGAGCACAGGTTTCAGAGAAGGCCAGCTCCTTTGCTCGCCAATCTATTAGAGGATTATGAGCTACCAACCAGGGCATCCCTAAGATCAGTCGAAACTGAGGTGCCTTGATGAGGTCAAAAGCGATAGATTCTAGATGCCCATCCTGCCACTGAAGGGTTAATGTTGCAGTGCATTGGGATACTGGACCGGAGGCTATTTCCGTGCCATCGACTGTGGTTACAGTGTCTGTGGTTAACTTTGGACATAAAGGAAGTCCCATCTTTGCTGCGAGATCTTGGTCTATGTAATTCCCAACAGCTCCACTGTCTATGTACGCTCTTGCTGCGTGCATCCGCGGTGGTTGTTGGTTATCGATCAGGATCACAGGTAGTGCAAAATGGGAGGTCTGTAGTTCACTTTCTTCGTTCGTCAAGTGGACCCCTACACTTGCCGGGCTGGGCAGTTTTCCGACTCTTTGGTGGGGTCTTCCTTGTCCGTAGCTCCTACAATCCTTCTCGGTGGCTTACCTAGGCACTCTTTTAGAAAGATACCCGATTTTCTACAGTACAAACATAATTGCTGTTGCCTCCTCCTATCTCTTTCCGCCTTAGTCAAGGGTGACCTGACGCCTCCAATCTGCATTGGTTCCCCTGAGCCTTCTGTTGATCGAGAAACATTGTCCCTTGAACGCACATAAATAGGGCGAGAGTCGGGTCTGATCCGATCTGCTCTTCAGTCTTGCAATCTTTGATCTAGCTGAACCACCAGGTTAATAAATTCTGCACAGTCATGAGGGGGGTCCACTACTTGTGCGAGGACATCCTTTAGCTCTCCCCGCAGACCCCTATGAAATAACGTGGTTCTCTTCTCTGCAGGCCATTCAGCTTCAACCACAAGTCTATTGAACGTGGCTATGTATGTCAATAGGTCTTGGTTCCCTTGACGAAGGGATAGAAGTTTGTTGTCTAGAGCCTGTCCATGAGTACGACGGGTGAAAAGTTTTTCCATTTCCTGTTGAAAACCCCAGAAATCGCGTAACAGAGGATCGTCTTGAGTCACAAATGGTACTGACCAGTCTGCAGCACTTCCGCTCAAATAAGATAGCACAAATGCGACCCGTGATTGGTCATTTGGAAAGGCCAAGGGCCTGCAAAGGAAGTGCAGACGGCAATGGTTCATAAAAGTGGCATATTTCTTAGGATCCCCACTGAATCGCTCCGGTGGCGCCAAGGCAACTGCCCCAGGAAGGGTTACCTGAACAGGGCTGGCTGATGGTACTGGCATTGTAGGCACGTTTCCCGGCAATGGTGCATGTGCCGCTTGCGACTGGAGAAGTTGTCGGCTTAGGTCATCTGTTCGTTCCTAAGCAACTATCAACTCCCTTCTCTGGGTTTTGGTCTCCTGCCGGGCTGCGTGTACTTCGGAGCGTAACTGTCCCAACATTTGGGCTAACTGGTCGGTTTATGACATTTCCAAGACGCCCAGGTGGATTTTTGGTGTGAGTCGTTGCATTCTGAAATGCTCACCTGATATCCACGGGGGCGCCACTCAGCCGGTCCGGACTTCTGACCACTTTGAACCCTTCCCTGGACTTGCTCAACCAAGCACTGGGCCTTGTTTTTTGATGTGGGGCGCTCTCCGTCCTGCCTTCGATGCAGGGGTGCGTTGGTTGATGCGGGCTGAAGGGTGCCTAGTTGCTTCACTGGCACGGGCCCGGCGGACGGGGCTTGTTGCGGCTTCGGCCCGACCGGTAATTGGAATGAGTCTTACAAAAGTTCTGATGGCTCTAGTCCCTTTAATACTGTGTCTTTCTTTCCTTAGGTGATGAAGGTCTTGAGGATGGTGATGCGCTGATGAAGTAACTAGGAATGCAGAGCGTGATGCTTATTGGCTTCCTTAGCACTAACCAATGTTCGTCTTTTCTGTGTCCTTTTAGGTGCCGTAGTAACCCAGCATGGAAGCGAGCTCAGGAGATGAGCTGCGGTGAGAAAGCGTGATGTGCAGCGCCTCTTAAATGTTTTGCGCTAATCTGATGTGTCTTTTTCCCCTTTTTCAGATCGGTGGGATGCTCCGGAGCAGAAGTTGTATGATCGACGGGAGTTCGGGTAAGGATTAAACTCTATTTGCAAATTCGAGAGAGCTGAGTAGTGCAGAATGCTTACTAACGTCTTTTCTTCTATTCTTCTCCCCTTTGGTAGGGCGCGGCATGCCGAGATGGAGATGACTCTGCCATAGGAATCCGCAAGACTGGGAAGAGCTGGACAGAAGTTGGATGCTCTTCGAGGTGAGTATTGGCAACGAAGTTCTTATTCTTGCAGGTGCACTGGCGCTGAAGAAAGAAGTGGGCTTCTTCAGGAGATCCGAGCATGTTGAGTGTCACGCTGCAGGTGCAGAGAAATGCAAAGCATGTTTCTCAGGCCGGGTGTGGTTTAAATAGTCTGTAGGTATCTCAGGTATCCCTGGGCTGAGCCACACCCGAAAGACTAGACCGCTCATCCAGTTCAAGGAACTGAATTACATGGGGGCATCCATTGCCTTATAATACATTACAAGTCCAATACTAAGTGGATCTCAGGACTGTGTGTGAGCTTGGTGCCAAAGGCGCCAAGTCTGAGTCCAGGTAGGTGTCTGGGGAGATGGATAAGCCCATAGGGGCCGACTAGGTCGCCGTTACCTGGCTCCAGCCTGATATGCCGGGGGGCTGGGGGCAGGAATCGTGACAGTGACCCAGCGGAATGAATGGGAGATCAACGGTATATCTGGGGACCTCTCACTGCTAGGAATCATGTTCAGAAGCTGAAGAGTAACTGGAGTTACACTGAAGCTTGACCTTGAAGCCCTGCTGGAAGAGAAGAATTGCTGTTGCCCTGCTTCATCAATCAGAAAGCTGCAGTGTCTCCAAGGACTGACCCAGAGAGGACCTGGTAAGGCGCCCTCTTCCCGAGCTACGAGGGATCATCGTGCACCTGCTGATCTTTGCCAAAGCTCCCTGGTAGACAGACCTATGACAGGCTGCCGACTGGAGACAGGGACTGCCGCGGAATCCCAAAGAGAAGCGCCCAGACTGTTGTCCATCACTGTCAACAACCGTTGTCGCTGACCGGAGCCGCCCCACTCCCGTTGCCTAAGAACATTTAATCTGAGGACGCTCTCGTCTGCACCGCCGCCCGCCTTATCCCGCCGGAGAAGGCCAGGCCGTCGACGCGCTGAGGAGTATCCGCCAGTGGGTTTCCCACCACCCAAAGACCACAGAGACGCCGACGACTCGACGCCCTTGCTGGACCACAGTTCTTCAAACTCTTTGTGGTCCAGAACTATCGACATTGAGGTGCCCCAAACGCCTCTTCCTTACAGGACGTTTACGCTTCCCCGTCGATGAGCACTGCTAGGAAAGAAGCTGCCACTTCACCGCCGTAGTTCACCCTGTTCTCCGTCGGACGTTCGACGACCTGTGACTCCTGCCTTAAAGGGAGGGCACTCAAGAAGGGCCGTCGATTCCCAGACGAGGAACTCTACAATGCCAGGTACTTTGGGGTTGCTGAACTATTGGAGAGACTCTTGTGAACAATATATGGACTGGGCTTGTGATATATCTTTATTCTACAGGTTGCCCAGGTGGGGGATCTCCACACAGAACTGTGTCTAGGTAACGGGGCCAGTATTCTGCCAAGTGTTCTAATCAAATGCTTTCCTCTTATATCTAATGTTGGTTTCCTTTACAAACTGATTTGTGACATTTAACTGTACAGTTGATGCACTTGAAAGAGATCTAATAGTCATTGTGGTACCACGTAGAACTGTATATTTGCCATTATAGATAACCGAGTACAAAGTGAGTTATCGTGATCGTTTACATAACCTTGAATATTAATTATATAAAGACTGTGTTTTAACTGATACAGTGTGCGGACATTCCTTTGTGGGTGCGTGGGGACTACCCTGTACTTAAGAACCAGCCCATATCACCTCCTGAGAAGCTAGGCCTTGATTGCTCGACTAGCGCTACCCTATAGAGAATCTTGGCTGTGGACCTCTGTGCCTCTCCTCTGCCATATAGAGAGCAGGAGTACAGACCCCTCCTCCAGTCTTTACAGTACACATCAATACTCAGCTTTAAATGAACATTTCCAAATATGGAGCATTATAAATAAAACAAAAACAGCGATTGCAGCTTAATTTGTTTCCCTCTAGGTAAACCTATTGTGATGAACCAGGAATGAGACACAGACACAGAGAACTCATGTTGGTTGTTATAGACTTTTCTTTAACTAATAAAAGGGTGGAAAATGCCTCGATATCCCTGTTCTAAGAGGTATTTTCCTACCCCAACCAAAACTAAGGGACAGTCTAGTTTCAAGATGTCCAATAATAAAATGTCCTGTGTCCAACGTCTTATCCTGACCTTCACATTCTAAAAGTAACTCTAATGTGCTAAGGGTATTGTCTTTGGCCTTGAAAAGGGCACACATGTTCAATTTCAGGAAAAGGGGTAACTCCAACAAAAAGGCTCCGACTGAAGTAGGGTTCACAGTTCCTGGTAATGTCTCCCTTCCCCAGGTTTCTTTTTAGTAAAACAGAGTTCAACAGAATAGGTGAATGGCACACAACTCAAGGAGATCACTCCCACCTCTTCGTATTTGCAATTTAGTTTAAAGACGTGACTTTGCCTGGTATACTTTCTTGCCAGGATTTTCTTAATCAGTTAATTCAATTTGTAATACACATAGATAGTGTTCACAGTTCCAAGGAGTGTATCCCTTCCCCAGGTTGTTTCCAGCAAATACAAAGTTCAACAGAATAAGTGAGTGCCATACAACTCAAGAAGATCACTCTCCCCTCTTGATGTTTGCAATTTACTTTACAGACTTGACTTTGTCTGATATACTTCCCTGCCGGGACTTTCTTAATCAGTTCACTCAGTTAGTAATCCACTTAGACAGTGTTCAAAGTTCCTGGGAATGTCTCCCTTCCCTAGGTTTCTTTCCAGCCAAAACAAAATTCAACAGAATAAGTGAGTGGCATACAACTCAAGAAGATCACTCCCCCTTCTTGATGTTTGCATTTTACTTTACAAACTTGACTTTGCCTGGTATACTTCCCTGCAGGACCTTCTTGTATAATTTCACTTAATTCACAATCCCAATGGCAAGGGCTTTCCTTAGGTTTCTTTCACCGACTTGGCTTTGACTGTATACTCTCCTGCAGGACTTTCTTGTATATGTTCTCTTAATTCACAATCCCTAAGGGCATTGGTCTTCCTTAGGATTCTATGTTACAGAGCTTCACACGTCTCTTTCTCAAGGCTCTTAAATTCGGGTGCAGGTCTAAAACTTGCTGAATTGCAGGCCTCAGCTTTTGACCTCCTTTTCTGCTTTTAATGGATCAGCGGCTCACTCTCATTCACTTCCAGTGGGTTTGCCTCCCTCTCTCACAATACGTGGCAATTGCCGTTAAGCACACCTTCCCCAAGGGGGCTCACCAGTCATATGCGGCTGCTTCAGCATCCCTCGCGTTCTTCTGTGGTTGCTGTATTCATTTAGGAAGTTGGGAAAGCGTCCTATCCTTTCTTTGCTCTCCACCTGCCTTCTACGCCCTACGGGCAGCGTCCCTCCGATACTGCTCGAGTGGCATGAGGGTTTCGGTTGTCCCGCTTCACCTCCTTGGCGAGACCAACAGACCTTCCAAGTTGCACAGCACTCACTGTGCTCCTCTCTCCTCTGCAGATTTCGCCAGTAGGTGGGCTCTCGCCAAGCCGCTTCCTTCTGCCACAGGAGCCGCTTGCTCCTCTCAGCTTCTCTCTCGGTTTCCTCAGTTGTTAGGGATTTAAAGTTTCCGCATCTGCCACTCCTTCCAACATCTAGAGCATGTTGTGGGCTTCCGCGCTCTAGTGATCCTCATAACTCCATTCCACCTCCTCGTCGCTGTATCTTCCACGGCTTTACAAACGTGGGATGGAAAAACTGTTTGTGTCATTATTTTTACAGGATATTGTAGAGTGTTTCCAGTAGGTCTTGTGGTCTGCAGAAGGGGCTTACCCCAATAGGCCATTAAGGCTTTAGGAATGGAGGGGACATTCTTATAAGGAAAAGGAGGATACCATGTCTCGCCTGTTGATATCAACTCCCCCCACATGAGGGTCGCCTCCTCGATGTGATCCTCCCTTGCAATGCCCCCTGAGGGTCAGGATCAGGTAGCGGCTGATGTTTCCTGGCCACATGAGAAGAGGCTTCCCTATGGAAAGGAGTGATGACATCATCAGATTCATTTTTGGATTAAATCCTTCCCAACAAATAGAAGAGAAACTGTATGGACCAAACCTTTCAAATCAACTCGAAGGTAATTCACCTGTGGAGTACCACAAGGATCCTCCATATCCCCATTGCTCTTCAACATATACCTGGCCCCACTAATCAAGCTCATTAAAAAACATGGCCTTAAATGCTACATCTATGCTGATGACACACAAAACGTCTACAAAATACAAGATACACAGGAAGGAAAGACAACGCTGGAAGACTGCCTATAAGAACCCTACGGCTGGATGAACACTAACACCCTTAAACTCAACCCAGGCAAAACAGAAATAATGATCATATCCAAAAGCAGGGAAGACAATCACTATATCCCATGGCCGACAGAACTAGAACAGCACCGACTGTATCAACAATAGTAAAAAACCTGGGAGTCTTGATGGACAACTAACACTCGAACCACAAGCAAACACCATAATCAAGAAATGTTTCTTCCTCCTACACGTGTAAAAAATGATCCTACCATTCCTATCTTTCACCCACAAAACACTCACCATCATCGCACTCATCATGTACAGAGTAGACAACGCCAACAGCCTATACCTAAGAATGCCAGAACGACTATTAAAGAAACTTCAGCGCATACAAAACGCTTCGGCCAGACTCCTGCTCAAACTACCATGAAGAGAACACATTACCCTAGCGCTGGAATCGCTACACTGGCTACAAATAAAACAGCAAATAAAGTTCAAACTGATGTGCATTACACACAGAACAATCCCAGAGAGCAGAGTTCCTAAAGGAGAAAATAACCATCTATCATCCAACAAGACCACTCCTATCAAGCAAAAACATTTGTTTAGAAGCAAAACCATAAAATAAAAGAAAATTCACAGGATCATCATTCTCTCCGCTAGCAACAATAACATGGAATTTACTTCCAAAAAACATACGCAACGCAAGGGATCATTTGGAATTCAGGAAACTACTCAAAACCTGGCTCTTTGTCCCAGAACCAGAAGGAAACAACTAGGAAATATGTACCCAACGGGAAACAAGAATCTTAATGATTAGCCCATGACCCTGGCTTAATCTCCCCTAATCGGAGGGCGGGGAGAGGACCCACCATCAACCCATGTCCAGATACAGCTAGCCCACAGAGGAAACTCAGGTAGTAAGAACCCCCAAGGGACAGGCAGGGAGTGACCAGAAACCCTTAACCCAAACATCACCAACCCAAGGCGGGGAACTCGCCTGCATTTGCCAGTTAGACATACCAGTAGAGTAACACATAGGAAAACTGCCAATCCTTAACATGCCTGCCAACTAGGCGGAAGAACTACAATACAAAACACACAGGACATTCATAGATGCTGAGTACAGAAATGCAAATACAAAGAGGTAAGGAAAACCTGCTAACACAACTTTAAGACCTCAACCATCCGCATACACTTCCCATACAGAAACCCACACAAACACATCTCTGCACAGCAATCCACATGCACGTCACCACATTGCAACAACAGACTAACAACACATACCCTGGCACAACAGCACATGGGAAGTCGCACCGACCTGGAAACCGCACCTAAGCTCAGCGAACGCTGCAAACCAAACTGATGCAACCAACAGGACATCACATCTCTCACTTTCCTATTCCCACTACACCCTACCCTACTGCTTGTATCGGAGGGGGTTCCGGAACACGAAACAGTAGAAACAGTAAAAGAGCCAGCACTAGACCACCAAGTGTTCCGAACCGCCCCCTCCGCTCTATCCGTTTCTTCTGTTTCTCCCCTTCAGTCATTTCTGCCTGATCAACGTGCCGAGAGTAGTGTTGTGTCTGCCTCCCTGAAAGTCAATGCCAGTAACAACGAACCTCATAAACACATTTTAAACATGGATGCGTCAGAAATGACAGGCCTTGGTTCCAGCTTGCTTCCCTCTGAAACATCAATAAGCAAACAAAGTAAATTGCGAACCTGTAACGATCTGATGTCAGCCCAAATTCACTCTGACTGTAATGCCCAAGTCCCTAACTTGGATGTAATTGATCTGGACGCTACATGCATTACAAGAAACGACGAAATAAGCAGTGGTCTTTCCCGTCCAATGTTCTATAGTGCTCTTGAAAAATTGATGCCATCACCAGTGAAGTCAATTAATATGTCTCACGATGAGACCAATCACAGAACATTCATTATGCATAAGGACGTGGGCGAACATGTGACTGAGCCTAGTCCTGATCCTCTTTTGGAGGTGTTTAATCATCCCCTCTCTGCGAGAGCAGCCCTCGAAACGCCAACGAACCTGGAAAGCAAACATGACAACAACCGCAGAAATTCCTTTGACGTTGTCAACAAACTACTATCAGACCTCAAACAGATCAACAAAGGCAGACACAACAACTTAACAACAAAAGAAAAACAAAACAGTGTTCCAAAAACAAGTGAGGACAGTCCTGACCTGCCCGTCACCTCAAACTTGAGCGCCTCAATCAAAAATAACAAACTGCAGTTTTCTCAGCCAAGTGGCATGGCGAAAAGAAGAAGAGCTAACTCGAGCACTTCACCCAGCATTCAATGCTCACAGAGGAAGATCCCTAAAATGGCTGTTGCTGCTCCTAAACAACCTCAATCTCACTCACTGAATGAATCGTGGCACGCCGGGGCAGGGTGTCCTGCTGATCACGATTGCTCTGAGTCCACGTCTGATTCATCGGCCTCCGATTCATCTCTAACGGAGCGCCCCATTTCCAAAGATCAGACGATTCCCTCTGGGCAGAAAGTGTCACACAGGCCTCGACACTGAGGTTAATGGTAACGCGTGTCAAACTGCAAAAACGAAAGACCTTCAGTCCACCATTATATCCTCAATGACGCTGTCCCTTGCGCCTTTTCTAAAAATGTACGAGCACCTAAACGAGAGTCTTAAAGACTTAACAACAGTAGTCTCCATCATGCACTCCAAGCTTGTGACCTTTGAAAATATGCACACGCAACAAATGGATGCAGCCCTGAACACAAATAACATGTCGGAGCTGGCTATGCGGCCCCTCATGGACAGTAATAAGAACGCCAATCTGGACAAGAAATTACTCGCAGAAGTGGCAAAACAAGCGCTCAACTTGTTCCAACAAAAGTCCGAGCTGAGCCCCCGAAAGAGGGGTTTGGTCGAAAGAGGGCTTGACGATCCCCATTGCCATGACCGACCTTCACTTGGCTCTTCAAAACGCCTGTACAATGTTACACGTGATCTGCCTCTGGTCGTCAATGCTCCCAGTGACTCACTGAACTTAACACTAAGACCCCAAGAATGTTCCAGCTCAACTCTCGATAAAAACATTGACGTCCTGTCGAACAAACCCGACAAACTCTTAACCAACTATGCACAAGATTCTTTAACACCGGTACCACCGAACCTCATGAACAAATCAGGGGCCCAAAATCCAGTCGAAAATTCAACTACAGCCGGATCGGACAAGAGAACTCCAATGGACTTCAACGATATTCTCCTGGCGAGCTTAGCCCCAGGTAACTTGGCCCTCTTAGATCCCCAAATTGCTTCCACCTCTGCTTCAAGTCAACACACGGAACCAACAGAATTTTGCGAGCATTTGTTCAACAGGATTCTCAAGTGTTGTAAGACCCCTAACTCATGGAAATCCGCTGTGATCATACCGTTCTTTAAAAAAGGAGGCCGCAGAAAGCCCAAGAACTATAGACCAATTGCACTTCTCGATGTATTAGGAAAAGTGTATGCTACCCTTCTCCAACAACAACTTCTGGAGTGGTCCACCAAAAGTAATCTCGTGGACCCGAGACAGACAGGCTTTGTCAAGGGAGTGGGCTGCTGCGTTAACCTCCTTCTGTTAAACCTTCTGAAGATGGAAGCCCACCGCAAAAATTCTAAGATCTATCTAGCCCTAATCGATCTATCTCAGGCGTTTGACAGTATAAACAGAGATCTATTATGGCGGAAAATGAGCAAATGGAACTGCCCACCTAGCTTGTTGGCTGCAATTCGAGAACTGCACACAAACACCTCCATTAGAGTTAGACTAGATCTTAAGGGCAATCTATCAGCCCCCATTGAAACATCTAGAGGAGTTAAACAAGGCTGCCCGCTAGCAGCGAGCATTTTCAACCTGTTTATATCAGACATTAAAGAGGTCTTTGTTGGGCTACATACGTTTCCACCGAAAATACATGGCACGCATATTGATTACTTAGCCTATGCGGATGACATCATCCTGTTGGATTCCACACCAATAGGTCTGCAACGCAAACTTACTGCTGTGGAAAAATACTTAACAGAGAACGGCCTGAACATCAACAGGGGGAAATGTGAAATCATTGTCTTTGAAAAACTCCAAGGCACCAAAAAAAATGGCCAGAAATTCAAATGGTATTTGGACAAAGAACCTATCTGCCTTGTAAAAAACACCACCTACTTAGGGATGCGTATAAGTGCTAGCAGGAATGACGCACCCTGGGTAGAATCCGCAAGGATGAAATGCCGTCAGCTGGCATGTCAGGCTTCCTTAATTAACAAAAAATTCGGGAAATTTTCCCTAAAACCTACGCTTAATTTCTTTCAGCAAAAAGTGGTTCCATCTCTGATCTATGCTGGAGAAAATGTGTTTGGTTGTGGGAATGAAGTATGAAACTCGTTTGAAAACATCTTTTGGACCAAAGTCTTACACCTCCCTAAGGGAACTCCTACAGCTTGCGTAAGATACGAACTTGGCTACATCTCCATTCAGGCAAGGGTTACTTGGAACCTTTTAAGCCTTTTCAGGAAAACTTTATTAACAAACCAGGTGCCTCAAATCGCAATTCTTCACAACCTAGAGTCTGAACAACCTGACACAATCCTGTATCAATGGAATGTGTTATGTCACGAGGTTCTGAAAGCACATAACATCAAGACTCAAATGCTGATTGAAAACCCTGACGCTGCAAAACTGAAGCTTTGGAGACTTGACTGGATCCATACTTGCAATTTAAGATCGATATCAAGAACAGCGCAAGATTTCCCGACTGAAGCACGAGCTTATGGCCATCTTCCGGGTTACCTGTCCTGTTTTCCGGATCAGTGGTCGAGATCTCTTTACCTGAAATTCAGGCTCAACGTCCTGCCAACTAAAGAGCGACTCTGTTTCTGGTCACAATCAACTGACTTAGATCTAATGTGTCATTTTTGTAATACCACAAATGAAACCCTCAAACACCTGACAATGACATGCCCTGGGCTAGAACAAGAAAGAAACAGAATCTTTGGCCCAGTCACAAAGAGATTTCAGTTCGCATCCCGGGAGGACTGGTGGAAAGCCCTGTTCGACGGGTCGAACAGATCTGTGCTATATGCCTTGGTGTTCTTTCTGCAAGCCGTTAAAGACCGTTTACACACTAACTCGGCTATTCAATAGAGGAGAAAGGCTGACCAGTAACCTAATGATGAATGTGGTGACTAACATGGAACAGGATGCAATAAGACGTACTTGTTTTGTCTGATGACTTGCCTGACGACGAAACTGTCGTCACTTGTATTCTCTTTTACATTTTTAAAGGTTTGAAATAAACCAACAAAAATAATTAAAAAAAAACATATTCTTCAACATAACATAATGTATGATGTGCATTATTTTCGTCAAAAAGTACATTAGTCTGTCACATAGTCATCAAGCGCACAGCACACATGCCATTTTCAATCGGCAAAATATTATGTAAAGTTATGCTTACATCATTTCAGGGTGTTCTATTCTCTCAATGTCACACTAAACAACCACTCCAAAGATCCCAGAAATAGAAACTGAAGTTTTGTATCTCCATTTTCAATATAGTCAGTGTTATCAATTCTTTGTGGCTATTCAACACATAGGGCCTCATTACGAGTCTGCCGATCCGGAAACAAGAGTGCCGGTAGCAATGTACCGGCACCCTTTCCGGACCGGCAGATTACAACTCTGAACTGCCGGGCGCATCGGCCCCGGTAGATACAGTTATCATGGAAGCACCAGCACCGGTGCTGGTGCATCTGAGTCCCCATTCCCGCAGAGTCATATTGGACTCCACGGGAATGGGGACTAACATTTTCCGTCGGCTGATATCCTGGGCCGCCAGGACTTGTAATGTCCCGGTGGCATCAGGAACTCAGGTGGCGGAAACAGTGTTAAAGTCTGGGGGCAATCCACCGGTAGCACCGACAGGTTACTGCTGGACTTGGAATGAGTCCCATTGTGTCCTTCGAACTGTTAGTGTGTTTCATTCAAGGGCAAATAAAAATGCCTTGAACTAAGGGTGGGTTCCCAACATACATGTGCAAGTGCCAAATAACAATGCCAGCCTGTATTCAGTGATCTAAGCCAGAGAGGGGTAGGTTACGTTTTGGAGAAAGAATGCCACAAAAAAGATAGACAGCATACAACCTTGCTTCTGACACATGGTTTAGAAAACTAAGGACAGTTAAACACAGCGATTTACAATATGTGACTCAACAGAAGAGCGATAACACACCAGAAAATTATGTATTGCTGTTACCGCTGGGGCTATCTCTGTGCTGTAAGAAAAGGAGATCCATACCCCCTTCTCGCTCATCCCACACTCTTTCGTGGCTCAAAGCATACCCCTACGCCTAGTCTCCTGCAAACCTAACGACCTTCATTACTAAGTCCCTGTTCCATCCTTGATTCGGTTGTTCACTTCCTATGTTTCTGGCATATATTGTACGCCTCTTACTATAATTCCCACATGTCCGGTCATGCTCAATTGTGCATCCCTGAAGCATCCCTGTGTACCATCAGGCGAGACTGGGTGAGATTGCGTGCTCACACTACATATGTCTCCCGTGTGTTTATTCTCGTGTCAAGTAGCCACACACACCACGAGGTGAGGCTTTAAAACACTGTATACTCAGACCTATTGTGTCTGTAGCCTTTTGGCACCCTTGAAGTGACAATTTCTGCCATATGGGAATTCAATGTGGTGTATTTATCAAATTTTTATTTTATTTAATTGAGCATTTGTAAAGCGCTTTACAGAACATAATTGTGTTTCAAAGCACCACAATGCTAAAAGGGAAATGAACATGGGAAATAATAACATTGGCATAACAGTAATATACCGTTGTTGTCCTACTAGACCTTGTGGCATTTGCCAGTGCAAGTGCATTGTGGAGAAGTGCTGGTGAAGGGGATGGAAGGAAAAGCAGAGGGGTGGACAAGTGCTGGATAAGGGCCCAGGAGGGGAGTGCTAAGGGGAGCCAAGGAGGAGAACCTCAGGCTCAGTGCTAGTACAGGCGGCTCTCAAGCCTGGTATGTGGAGCCATCAAGCAGGGTACCACAGGGCAGTGAAGTGGGTTGGAGGGGTGCTGGTATTGACTAGGAGGATGTTTCCTGGGATCCTCTGAGATTCATGATGATCAGGCCACCGGTCACAGCGGCAGTGCGGTGATTAGCGGTGAAGCAAAAGAGGGATGTTGCGAAAGAGGGCCTTGTGAATGATGAAGATGGTCTTGAATTTGATCCTTGCAGCCAGCCGGAGGTAGTGCAGAGATTTTAGGGCTAGAGAGATGTGATACCTGGGCTTGAGGGCAAGGATAAGTCTTGCGGCCCTATTCTGGATTAGCTGGAGGGGGCGAAGGGAGGTAAGAGGGAGATTGAGAAAACGGCTGTTGCAGTAGTCCAGCCTGGAGAGGACCAGAGCTCCGGAGACATTGAGTTCCTGGCAGAAGGTGAGAAAAGGAAGAATGTCTGTGAGGAGGTGGAGCTGGAAGTGGCACTTCTTGTTAAGGTCCACGATGTGAGGGGTGAAGGATAGACTGGAGTTGAAGATGACCCTGAGTTTTTGGCCTCACAAGATGATTGAGGTAGAGGACCAAAAGAGGGTGGCCAGAGGGTAGGAGGAAAAGAGGGCACAGGTGTCCCAATGAGGCAATTAGGAACCTAGGCCTTTGTTCGATTACAATTCGAAAATGCACATCAAGGATCCCATCCTTTTCACCACTTTCCATGGCCCTTTCAGAAAATGTTTACTCTAGTAGGAACGCACCTTCACTTCATACAGATTAAAAAAAAACTTTTATTGGTCATACTTATTCCCTCTGCATCGCCATATCCACGGAGGACTTTCCACGCAGTTACATTTGCTTCCATGATTGGAAATAGGCATCAACGTTAGAACAATTGGCCATATGTCTCTACAATAATTGTCAAGTGCTCTGAGTGTCTTTGGCTCAGTTGTTTGTGGGTGGTCCCCAGAGATACAATTACCATCAAGTGCACGACCACAACTTCTTCTTGTCTCTTGCGTAAAATGAATGGTAAATAAATGTGATCTACCATGTACAACCAAACCAGGGCAATGGCGGGTGGTGAGTTGCAAGCAAATGGTCAACAAGCTATGTGGGCTAATGTATTTGGGCTACTACGTACAAACATTAGCACCCCTATGACTTCTGCTTGGTAAGATTGCTTGATTAATAACAACCACGCTACTAATAGGTATTGTTCCATCGATCCTTGTTTGAATTTCATTTATTTTAATTGATTTATTTGGGATGTTTGCAATGAGCCTAGACAACTAATGGTGTTTCAAGGCTCCACAAGACCGACAAGAGGGGGCAGTTTGGGACGAGAGAGAAAGATAACAAAGCGGTCCTACCTACTAGGTCATTTGATATTTGGATAGTGCAAGTGCATTAATAAGAAGTGCAAGGAAGAGGTGGGGATGTGCGTGCCGGTTGGCTAAATGTGGAGTGCTAGTGTGGGAAGGGAAATGAAGGGTAAAGAGGAGAGCATGCAGGTGAAAGGGGTGGGAGGGTGGAGCAGGGGGAGTGACGGCAACAGAGGCTAGATGACTGCTAAGGGGAGGCTATGAGTGCAAGGGCCAGGGATTGCATGGGTTGCAGGGGTGAGGGTCAACCAGAGGGGCCAATTCTGATAGACAAGAGTACTTCCATCTGGTACCAATATTAATGGGCGATAAAGAGAAAGGGGAGAGGGCAGAGACCATGTGGCTAGTACATATGACAGGAGAGGGAGCAACAAAAAGGATTTCTGTGACAGTCTGCCTGTAAGTAGCATTGACATTAGTGTGAGCGATGGGCAGGCCGGGCAGCTGTTATTCTGTATTCACAATAAATTCGAACAATGTCAATATTACATCTTGCTTCTATTGTATTGTGAATAAGTTCTTTCTGGGACGGCTTTTTTGTAACCCTTAAGTAAGCCTCCTTAAGCTGTGATTCAGCACCTCTATGCCCGCGGGCTGTTTGCGCGCTCTACAAATACAAATAAATTAAAAAAAATATTCAAAGATGTGATTGCATTATTTACAGATGATTTTTGATCTGTCGTACTGAACATTTTACACAGACTTTTAAAAAGATTTAGAGAATCGAAAAGCATGTCTCAAGAATTTCAATCCCAGAAAACCTTTCCATGATTTTGAAATAAAGGCGCATACTTCAAATAATCACATTGGCATTTTAGATTTTAATTTATATACAATGACAGAGGAAAAGCAATATAAAGAAAGGAAAGGTAAAATGACAACCATTTATGCATATTTAACACAATTACATCACCAAAAATAAATAAATAAAAATACAGTATTCAACATTAACATTGCAAGTGTTATACCATTACATTATTTTATTAATCAATACAGTGTCCAAACATTGGGTAACATATTGAAACCTGCTTGTGAAAAATGTGTGAAGACGGCTACAAATCATTTCAATATGGATGTCAAACTCAACAATTTCAAGTTTTGGAGAACAAGCCTCTTTTGCAATGTTGTGTGGCCAAGCCGACTCCAGCACTGCCATCTACCTTCTCGGTCATCCGACCCATTAAGCGTGTGTCAGTTGAGGCTTTCGCCGCCACTTTCTATCCCCCTCCACCTCCTCTGGCTGACTCGCATCCTGACACAGCCCTTTCGGCTTGAAACCAAAAGCCAAGTACAACTCCTGGTATGACCCTGACCTCGTCACCCTTAAGCGCAAGTGCATGGTGGCGTAGAGGAAATGGCTAGCTTCCTGTGCAACCTGGCCTGCTGCTTGCTCCAAAGGCAATACCGGCTCTCTGTCTGGACTAAGAAGAGAGCCCACATCCAAGCCTGTGTCTCTGCAGCATCTAACAACTTGACTGAACTCTTTAAAATCTGCAAGGAGCTGGCCAATCGTGCTGCAGCCTCTACCTCTCCTGTCCCTTCCCAGGCCCTCTGCATGGCTCTGGCTTCTCATTTCATCTCTAAAACCAAGGACATTCTGTCCAACCTCTCTTCCTCTCCTCCTCCCCCCTCCACTCTCTCCTCTACCTTAAGAAAAAACTCCTCTACCTTAAGAAAGAACTTGGAGGCCCCTCCTTCTACCACTTAGCCGCAAAAACCTGGAACAACATCCCAAAAGAAATAAGAAACACTGAAGATCACCTAAAATTCAGGAAATCGTTAAAAACCTGGCTCTTCAACACCACAGACTAAATCTGGAAACCAAACCAGAAAAAGGAGGAGCTAAACTGGAAAGGAGACGGACATCCCTGACCCGAGAGGGTAACTCCCAGGGGACCTGGACGGGTGACACCGGATAGACTGGAACACAGGCGGCACGCACAGAGACCGAGTCAACTACCTCAGACAATCCCACCAACACTTTCCCCACCACTTAGTTACCGCCAGATATCACAGTGGTGTGGAATTGTCGAGATATTGGCAATCACCACACTACCTGAGAGGTTGACATTGCCAGGTGCACAGGCCACAGGAGTATGAAGGGAGGATAAGGGGAGCTATAAGAGAACATGTTAGAGGTGGGTGCCAGAGGAGTAAGGAACCTGTATGCCAGTCGGACCCAGATCAGGACAGAGCCGCATCAGGGGAGACTACGCAAGCTGAGTGCCTCAATTCAGGATAGAGACGCAAACTAACCAACCCCACTAACAATTTCCCTTTCTGCATACACCTCTCAAACTCCAAACGAAACACAACCAAAACCTACAGCACAACAAACCGCACAAACTTCACTACATTGCAACAACAAAACAAAAACACACATAGTCTTGCACAACAGTACACAATGACTACCGGCCGCAAACACCCCAGGCCCAGCCAACGGACCCACCGGGCTGAGGCCGCCAACAGCACATTATTGCTCTGTTGCACTTTTCCTGCTTCCTCCCACTAACTCAACCTCCCCTCCTCTTTCAGAGCCGCCAGAGCGCCAGGGGACCACTCCGGTGGTGATAGTGCGCGGTACAAATGTCCTTTAACATTAACATTAACATTACCTCCGGCCCCCCTGTGGCCACCTCTCCTTCCTCTTTCTCTTCCTTTACTATGTTCTCCCCTGATTAGGTTTCTAGACAAGTCCGATTTATGAAAGTCTCATCAAAACAGGTTCTTCCCTATTCTTCCAAAACCATCAAGGACCATATTGACATCCTCAATCCTGCGCTGGCTGACTTATGCAGCCACTCAATCGCCACTGAAGCTTTCCCTTCCCCCCTGAAGCACTCTCTTGTGCACCCTCTTCTCAAGAAACCCTCAGCCGACCCCTCCTGCCCGGCTAACTATTGCTCGATCTCCATCACTCGTTTCCTGGCAAACTCCTGGAAAAGCTGGCCATCTCCCATCTCAATCTTCACACTGAATCTTTTGCTTATCTCCATGACCATCAGTCTGGCTTCAGAGCAGCCAGAAGCACGGAAACTGTTCTCCTGAACATCTGTGAAGACCTGCCCTCTAACCTTGATTCTAATCTCCCCTTTGTCCTCATCTTACTCGATCTCTCTTCTGCCTTTGACACGGTCAACCATGCCATCCTGCTCAATCGTCTCCGTGATAGCCTGGGTATCACCGATCAGGCCCCGTTCTGACTGACCTCGTTCCACTCTGATCTACCCTCCCAGGTCCATCTTGGGTTGTTCCTTTCCTTTATCTCACTCTCTACCTGTGGTGTTCCCAAGGGGTCTAACCTCTCTCCCTGGCTGTTCAAGCAATACCTGGCACCTCTCGCCCACCGCATTGCCGCTCTCTGCTTCAACTTTCAGTGCTATGCGGATGACACTCAGCTTGTTTTCAGGCTCCCCTCTGCCACCTCTTCTCCTTCTCTCCTCTATGAATGTCTGCAATCCAGGAGTGGTGTGCCACCAACGATCTTTGCCTTAATGCCAGTAAGATAGAGATTCTCTCCATCCCCACCCCCTCTGGCACGCTGTGATGTTCCCTTGTGCCCCCCTTCTCGCACACAGGTGTTGCCTGTTTTACTTGATTCTGCTACTCTGCTCCCCTTCCCCCCTCCAGCCTACATCTGCAGGAGTCTGTCCTGATACATTCTGGTTTCAACCATCACCGTCTTGTGGGCAATGCTTTATTTGACTTTTATGGACTTCATTGATTCATGTGGTGTCACCCTTTCCCGACTCTCATGCTGGACTTCCTTTGCATCTTGTACTCATGTTGGCCTTGAATCATGCTGTTCCCATCTTCATCTTGTATCCTGGCTTGCAAAATGATGTGTTACTATTGACTTCTGCAATTGCATTCGCTCTCCCCTCTTGCTTCTCCACTCTTTTTGACTGCTTACTCTCTGTTCTCTCCTCCTCTCCCTTTCTCCCTTTTCCTATCTCCTCCCCTCCTCCCCTTACTTTCTTCTATGTACTTACTCTATCAGAATGGTCCCTGGACCTAGTATGATAGCAACCTTGTCTGTCTCCTCCCCCTTCCCCTTACTTTTTTTTCCTCCCCCGCCCCCAGCACTATCTGAAATGCCGTCAGGCCTAGTACAATAGTCGCTTGTTTTGTTCCTCCCCTCGCTTTCTGCACCCCTCTCCCTCACCTTTTGTTTTTCTCTGGCTCTACCAGAAATGTCGTCAGGCCTAGTACGGTAGTCGCCGGTCTGTTTCCATTTCCTTCCCACTCTCCCCCTCCTTTCCTTATCTATGTCTTAGCTCTTGCACTATCTGAAATGTTGTCAGGCCGAGTATGATAGTTAATTTCACATCCTTACTGTTAATGGCCTGTAAGAATGTCATTGTATTTTCCTTTGTTCCCTACCTTCCCTTGAAGCGCTTTGAAATACATTGTGTATAGGCGCTATATAAATAAACTATCATATCATATCAGCACACCTGCACCCTCCTTTCCTGTCACTCTCTGTCTGACCTCCCTTGGCCCCCCCCTGCTTTGAGGCTAAGAACCTTGAGGTCATCTTCGACCCCACACTCTCCTTTTCTCCTCACATCTCTGACATCTCTAAGAAGTCAAACTGCCAACTGTACCTCCTCAGAGGTTTTCTTCCTTTCCTCTCCTTCCCCCAGAAGCTCACTGTCCCTAGAGGTCTGGCTCTCTTTAGGCTAGACTACTGCAACAGCCTCTTTCTAAATATGCCTGCTTCTACTCTCCGCCCTCTGCAACGCATCTAGAACAGGACTGCGAGACTTGTCCTTGGCCTCAAGCCGAGGGATCGTATCTCTCCAGCACTAAATTCCCTGCATTGGCTCCCAGTGAATGCAAAGTTTTACGTTCAAGACCCTCTGCATTGTCCACAAGGCCTTCTGCGGCCTGGGCCCTCAATACCTCCAACTCTCCCTTCACAAATACCTTCCTACTCGAGCTCTTCGTTCCTCTACCTCCAACTCCCTCAGGGTCAGTCGCTTCTCTAAGCAACGGGTTGGCGGTAGATCTCTTTCTTTGGCTGGGGCATCCCTCTGGAACTCTGAACCCTCCTTGCCTCTCTGAAACTCGAGGAGAACCATCTCAAGTTACGGAAGCACCTCAAGACCTTCCTCTGTGCTTCTGCCTTCTCTCTTCCTCTCCCCTGCTGATTTCCTCTCTGATACTGCACTGGTCACCTGGCTACCGTCTGATTTCAGCCCCAACTCCCTACCCTGCCCAGTTGCACACCTGCACTGCCTGCCGGCAGCCTTTGCACTTGGGTCTGTATCTGTAACTTTACAGTCCCCCTACCTGCACTTTTGGACACCTGCTGTCTGCACTTACCCTTGCACCTGCCACCTACTGGCCACACTTCTTTTTATTGTTTTGATCCCATGTACAGCACTGCCCCCTCCCCTTTCCCCTGGCACTTTTCCCCTCCCACCTGCCCTGCACTTGCACGATCTTAATGTCACTGGGCCTAATAAGATCGTTGTCTCTGTCCGCCCTCTGTATCCGCCTTCCTTGCCTCGTTGCGCCTTGCAACACTTGTGTATAGGTGCGTTACAAATGCCATATGATATCCTATCATATCATAGTCTGGGCCCTGGAAACAAACTCTGGATACATTCCATGCGTATGCATGGTCAATGTCAGATTTTTCACAAATTCAAAATCCATTTCCTGGAATATTGGTTTAGCCACCCACTGTTTGCTTGGTTTTGTAAATGCCATGTGGTAACAAAGCATCCCTAAAGTTTCTGCAGTTTTTGCTTGTTCCCTGCCAACGCTCTCGTTGTGCGCAAGTACAGCCAGCCTTGTTCTGGCCTCCATAACATCTATGCCGAAATGCAAACTTTTTGGCCTGTACGTTTGGCACATATTATGGAGCACCTCCAAATCTCCAGTGTGGCATAATTCGGTAAGTCCCTTCAGGTCTCTTGAAAGCGTTTTGTCGTACACAATTTTCTGGGAACCTGACACCATGTTCACATTCACGGAGATGTTCATTTTCTCTCCAAAAGTGTATGTTGGAACAATGTTGAATCAATGAATGATACTTTTCAAGTAGAATTTCTACAGATCCATTACAAGTTTTTGAGCTCCACCAATGATGGTCGCTGATAGACTGGGATCACTTTAAAATGTTTTCTGAACCCTTTTTTTTAACCAGCAGCTGTAATTTGTTTTGAAATTAATCTTGCAATGTGTCAATCCATCAACATGATTCTGTATGTGTGGGAACTGCTCTCACATGGCCTTTGCTATTCCAACATGCATGTCAGTGGTTAACAGGTCTATTTGCATTTCCCTGGATTCCAGAAGTTCGATTGATTTCATTAAACCATGTTTCTCCATGGCAACAGACGATGTACATTCAGACACCTGCACGATGACCGAACTCCCTATTTTTTTACTTTCCATATCTAGAAAGTGGTAAGTGCACTATTTAGTGGAAAATCCTGGACTGTCACACTGTCGCCAGCAAGCATGACCCTTTTGGCAGCGAGTTTACTATCAATTGATATCTGTTCGAGTTTCCAGGCCTCGCTAATAGAGGGGAGCAAGAAATCCTTATGATAATTGTAGTACTGTGTTTTAGCAAGGAACTCAAGTCCCACAAACTGACAGAAACTTGAAATGTTACTGAACGTTGGTCAACTGAACAGCAAAGCAGATGAACAAAGTACATTTCCAGCAGGCAATTTTCCAAGCATAGGTGGTGCTGACCATGAAAATGTGTTATGGTGGTGGACACAGCTTACCTGGATTGTCAGGTTGGTGCCTTTGACTACACGAGTAAAATTCAACAATGGCTCCCCACATATCTTCCTATGTCATTTATGATCACATTTAATAATTTGTATAATCTCTAGCAGGCTGCAGTCAAATACAATGCATTTTTGCTCCTTTAATAGCCAATCGTCCAGTAGTACTTTGGTTTGAGAGTCGATGTTGATGGGCAACTCCCCCAAAGTAGGAACACTGAAGTCGAGCTCATGAGCATATTCGTCACTCAATTGTGAAGATGCTTCAGTTATTTCGGGCTGTGGTATTTCCGCATGAATTGGAGAAACATGGATAATTGAATGTTTCATTGGTGGACATTTGCTAGAGGGTGTAGATTGTGTCAACGCATCTGCAAACAATTCTTATATATATTATTGAGCTTCAGTTTCATCTAGGCAATGTTTTTCAATGTAGCAATGATCTGTGGTTACTTTCCATGGCTCACTGATGACATTACATTAATATTCCAGCCACTGGACATCTGCATCCTGCCTCAGAATCTTGACTGGACCAGGCTGCACCTCAAAAAGCAGTTGATCCATAGTGACATCCGTTTGGCAAGTGAAATCCCTAGTTTCTGTTGTTGTCTGAGTCTATATGCTCCTCTTCCTCCTGGGCCTCTAACAGATTGAAATAAAAACATGCTCAATTTATAGCACACATACAGAAGATACGATTTACCAAAATATCAGCTTAAAAACTTCTCGTAAACAAACTGGTTTGTTCTTTACCCTTGTTTTCTTTATTTGCCTTGAAACATTGGACTTCGATGTGCCGTCCACAAGTCCAAGTTGAAAAAAACATTTTTTCAATGTAATAAACCTATCAAATTTCTTTTCCACTCAATGAAATATATGTACATATATACAAATAGAACCTAAATTACAAAAGTAAAACATTGCAACATACTAAAAATTACAATGCCTATCTGATGGGTTGATAAATGATATTTCAGGTTATGTTATCTATACCTCTGGTCTATGTGTCTCTTCGAGTTAATTGTCAAGACAATTTAATTGTACAATCTTTGATCTCACAAAGTTGTTTTAAATAATTGTCGACCTGAAATGATAAGGTTAGTAGTGGTAAAACAATTTGAACATTTTTAGCACGATAACGTCGAACACTTGGAATATGTGATGCTTTCAACATGTATATTTCACTTTTCACCTTATAACCTTCTGAGATGTCACATGGAGTTGATGTGATATCATCCTGCAAAACATAGTGATTAAAACGTTGCCTCCCAAATAAGTTTGTGCTGTAATGTTTTCTTTTTAATGTATTCTGCTTTGGGCAGGAAGTTAAATGTTATTAACAAAAAGAGAAAACTTTCATACAGTGAAAGGTTACATGCATAGTATGTTTTTGGGAAGGTTTTACTTTCATTGTTTAATGTCTATGGGCGATAAATACAACAAGGTTGTTGATTTAATTGTTTTCACTTTTCTGACAGTATTGTTTGTAAATGTTTTCAAAAATAGAACACTTAAGTTAATTTCAAAACAAATAAAGTAGATCCACAACTACCAATGTAATGCAAATTCTAACTACGCATACCTCATACTCCGGACCGGTTGCAAATGAGGGAGGCGGTGGTCACTGTATTGTTGAAACCAGGGAAGGCAGCAGATGAATGCTCCTCCTACCATCCAATTTTACTTATTAACTTAGACAACAAGATATTGGTGACATTTCTGGTTACAAGGTTAGCACCTCTGATGAATAAATGCATTCAATTAGATGAATCTGGTTTTATCACAGATGCTCTACCTCTTATCAGCTATGCCGCATGTTTGGCTTAATGTCAGGACAACTCCATGGTGGCAGCACTATTAGATGTGTTGGGATGCACATTCAGATTCCAGCCCCTCCCAAACGATTTAGACTGTGGAAAGTATACAAAACATGAGCGGGAAAAGGGGGTGGGCGAGTCCTGTGGGCATAGGCAAGTAGTGTGCGGTGTATTGATTGTAGAAATCGAGATAGGTGTAAGGTAAACTAAAAACAGCCCTACGGAGTGTTAGCTAGATATACTGTGTGCAGACACTATACATGGGACAAGCCTCTGCCAAAGGATGAGAATCCTAGAAGTGTTACTAAATACAAAGTTGGGCATGGGTCCTTGCAGGCCGTGTTGAGAACACAGAACAATGAGGCCTCATGCTCGAATAGTTCACCCCCACCTCAGGCGAGGTAGGGAACATGCACACCCACACACACACACACACACACAGACACACACAAAGACAAATGTATCTTGTTAGAGCTTTTTGAAATTAGAAAGGAATGGGAACAGCCTAAAACGAGTAGGGCTGTGGCCGGTCGTGAAGGACAAATCCATGGGAGCAAGGGCAGAGGTCTAGAGCTGCAAAAACACAAGTTGAGATTTAGGACACCAGAGCCCCCCAGGATAATGACCAACCCACTTGATCTACCAGATAGATGCCTGCGAGCAAACCATCTAAATCCTTTGCGAATTAGACTGATTAGTGGGGCCTGCAGGAGAACCAGGCCTGCCCACACGGGAGGAGTAGCTGATCAGGGGAGAACAGAAGACAACTCTGCCCGTGGTTTGTACCAAGGAGAACAAAGGGTGATGCCAACGTATACAAGATTGTCACAGGGAGGCATGGTTTTTTCTTAGAGGATTGTTATTTATCTGTCTGGTTGTTGGTGGATTACCCTACACAATTGATGACCCCGACATGATCTCATATTCCCCGCAAGGACAGAGGATTGCTGGCCACACATCTGTAGGGGCCACGCCCACCTGCAGCGATCAGTACCCTTGGGCACACCTTCGAGAGGTTTACAGGAGCCATGTTATCAGAATTCCTGTCTATTGATTGGAGCGGGGCGCGGTCCCCGATTGTACAGGCCGTTGATGGGACCCTGTGACAGAGGTTTTCAGGAGAGCACATACATGTAAGTGCACCATTTTGCAGAGAAAACAACCGGGGTAAGGCAGGGGATTTTGAGTGTTTGAGGGTGGGAGGAACGGTGTGAGTGTAGTGAGCAAGGAATAAGTGGAAGGTGTGGAAGACCACGTGGCATTTTATATAGGTTGGTTTGGTTGTAACATAGAGGATTGTGGTGTAACGGAACCCTTATTATTGCCAGGGAATAAGACAGTGCTGTATAACGAAGAAAAAGTATGGATAGAGGCTCTGTATATTTAGTGGGCCTGGGAATCTATGCCCGGTATAAGGAGGGCGTAAGAATGATAAGTAGTTGTGGTAGAGGTAGAGGATCCCCCCACCTGATGTACAGGGGGCGTGGGAACGGAAAAGTCATTTTTATTGTGATTTTATTTTTGTGACAATGAGAGGCCGAGAGAGGGCCTGATTTTGTTGTGTGAGAGGAGGGTAGTGGGTGGTGTGAGGAAGTGCGTGATAGGTGCGTGGAGGGTTGTGAGTGAGGGAAAGGATTGGTAGTGGGAGGGCAAGAGGGGTTATGAGAGAGTACAGCACCGATGGTTCAGGGTGTTGTTAGATGAAATATTGTATAAGCGTGGTATAGGGGCAGCTGCGGTGTGTAAGGCTATTCCAATTTACTGAGGGAACATAGTCAAATATCATAAAGAATGGCTAGCAGAGACCAAAGGGGGGATATATAAGCTGTGACCTGAACAGGGAACACATAAGATAGTTTATGTCATATGTATGCGTTTTTAGCAGTCAGAATGGAGGAAAAAAGTTGAAAAACAGAAAGGAAGTGTTAGAGTTGTGGAAAATAGTGGAAGACTTGGAAGATGCTCCTATTTTCCCCCTAAGATGGTGAACGGGCCGCCCATACCCTACGTCCCAACCAACACTGTGCCCACCGCCTGAGCGCTCCAGTACCTCCTGTCCCAGTGTCCCCCACAGAAGCAGGGCAGTCTCCTCCCCTATGGTGTTATCCCCATTCCCAGTGAAAAGATCGTTTTATAAAGATCTTTTCACTGAAACGTTGATTTAGAAAGACCACTCTGTGACCGCATTGAAGTGTCATGCCACTGCCGCACACGAGTGTGCGCCGGGGCTGACAGGCTCTGCGGGACCAGGAAGCGGAGGGTGAGGAGAACTGGTAAGTGTGTGTGTGTGTGTGTGCGCACGTGTGTGTTGGTGTGTGTTGTATGTATGTATTTTTGGTTGGGGTGGGGCAGGGGGTAAGTGGCTGGGGCTGTGGGTGAAATCCGGAGGATGGGGGTGGGAGGAGGGGGCTCTTGCTGAAATCACAGGGGAGAGAGAGAAGAGTGGGGGCAGGGAGAAGAAGTGGGGGGCTCGGTGGGTGAAGCCCACCGAATATTTTTTTTTAAAAAGGGAAAACCGCATTTTGAAAAAGGTTTCAAGAGAAAAGGGCATTTACAATGCCGGTTTTCCGATCAAAAGAAAATCGGTCAACGTAAATCAGTCTTTTTCACTTGAGACCTTTAACTTTAAAAAAAGGTAATTTCACATAGAACCATTACCCCACACATGCTGCGTCAGGATACACAAATCCTACTTATGTCCTTTTCCCGCTACTGCTATCCCACCACCTACACCGGCCCAGTATCAAAACCTCCCCAATCCTACAGCGTCTGCAGCTGCGAGAGCTATGGCACAAGAAGAAATAGATAGGAAGCCACAGAAGGCATTGAAAGAATCGCTGAGAAAGGCAGAAGAAGAGCTATCAAGGTTGAAGTTAGATAGAAGAGATGGACAGCGAGCGCCTGTTGGGACTGACGAATGGAGAGAGGGAGACATTGGGCCTCATGACATGGTAGGCGCTAAGGGATTACCAGTACCGGCAAGGTCACCGGTGCCGGTAATCCCTTTGTGCCCTACTACGAGGTCCCTCAGCGGGTCCCGTCCTTAACGCCTGGTCTGACCAGTGCGTGGCAGTGGTGAAAAGAACTCAGGCTGGGAAGAAGAAAGTGACCAAGACACTGGGGGCACAGTTTCCATTATAGTACCAGGGGCCAGGGAGGGCCCAGAACATACCAGAACATACCATGGGCCCACATGGATAAAAAGAATCCAATAAAGGCATTCCCATCTATCACCGCTGGAGCAGGTAGGTGGATATATGCTTTTGAGAAGCAGACGGCCGGACTACCTTGGCAGTGGGAAATCTGAAAAGTGTATTTGTTGCACTACTGGGGGATCAAACAGATGGCATTTGGTTTAAAGCATAGTACACGGGAGTGAAGTTAGGGGATGATAGCCAGGATGGAGCACATTCCAGGATATCTTGGGGTTCTCTTCCCCAAGTTCAACACAGTTCCAGGATATCTCAGGGTTCGCTTCCCCAAGTTCAACACAATTCAAAATTGTCTCAGGGTTCCTTTCCCGGAGTTCAACACACTTCCAGGATTTCTCAGGGGGTACCTTCCCCAAGTTCAACACAGTTCAAAATTGTCTTGGGGTTCCTTCCCCAAGGGTTAACCCAGTTCCACACACTTCAAGTCTCTTGACTTTGAGCAATATTGTCAGCTTTACTTTATACTCTTTTGAATTGTATCAATTTGAACCAGATGCTTTCTTTCACTTCAGCACTTGTATCACAAAGCCTTTGTCCTTGGGCTTCTCTTGGCTACTTCCCAAGTCCAGCTAATCAGTCTAGGTGCATTGTCAGACCACACGGTCCACCCATTACAGGTCACGCAACTGATAACCTTTGGCATTTTGTGATGCTCTTAGCTCTCCTTGATTAACAGTGGGTCTCCACCTAGCACCAGTGTCAGTACTTAACATGTGCTGTGATTTCTTTTCAACAGTTTTTGGGGCTTGGTTACCATTTGTATATTGGCAGTCCTTTGGCTTTGCCACAACTTGAATACACTTTATTTTGTGATCTATATCTTCTTCCACCACCTTGCTTTCACCTGGCCCCTCTTACTTGCAACACCTCTTACTTGCAACAACTTGTTTTTCACACTTGCTTTTCTTTTAGTTCATAAGTATTCATGACATCCTTCACTTTGCTTCTCAATGCTTCTTAGCAAGTTTCACTGCTTTCCAAATAGCACATCATTTGCTTTCCACTTGTGCTATACATGATTTCCATATCTTCTCTTTAGTTCGTTATTCAATATAGGCCATGGTATTTCCCAAAATACTTGACAACTGTTTCATGATTCATTATTCTTTCATTGTATTTCTCAAAATACTTGACACCTTGTTCATGATTCATTATTTCTTCATTCAGGTTCCAAACTACATTCTCATAAGATTCTCGCTCGTTCGCACTCTTTAAATGTCCACAATTCTTTCCCTGAGCACCCTAATATGAGTATTCCCTGTTTCGCACACATCGGGGCTGCTCCGCTTCACCAGGCGTCTTATTGCCGCTCTCTGTTCCTCCCTCCACTTCCGAGTATGCGTCAGGAGCTCCAGTGAAAAGCGCTCGCTATCAGGGAAACTTCGTGCAGCATCCCGCAGCGGTTGTGATATGATATGATAGGTTATTTATAATGTGCTTAATACCCAGAGGTTTCTAAGCACGGACCCGGGGATCAAACCTGTATTGCTCTGTGTCGTTTTGCTTCCAAGGCGAGCATGTTGTCCCTAGGCTATCCTCCCGAGACAAGATATCTGTGTTCCCCAGCTGGGAACACGCAGCTCAGGCAATTGCTGGGGCTTTGGTCCTCTCATGGTCTGCTTCGGTCATGACACCTTTCTCCTCCCCAGACAACACACAGTGTCCTCTCTGTCCTTAGCTGCTCCAGCCTGCTTTTTGCCACACAGCTGCCACCTTTTCTCCAGGCAGGTTCTCCCTGCTTTGCTGCTTGGGCCTCCTTTTCAGCATCTGTAGCCTTTGAATAGGTTGCAGGTGCGAGTAATGTGCCTGACCCTCATTACACCAATTGACTGGACATGCCTGATTGTTCATAGGCTTATTCCTCATCTCAGTACCACAGTGGTGAAACTGACTAGAAGTGTGCATTACTCCTAGTCGCCTCCCCGGTCTTAAAGGTATATGATTGAGGGCCATTATGTGTGTATGGAAGGGATAGGGACTGAGTGATATGGGGTATTCCTCCTAGTTGTTTGCTTTCTGTTTTTGTATATGTTTGAGGTCTTTGGGAATCAACATAAGAGTTTTGAAGGAGTTCTACCTGGCCCATATAGAGAGAGAGGTCCTTCGAGGTGTTTTCTTTCTAGATTTCTTACAATAAGGGTGTTTCCACTGCTCACTCTGAAAGGAGGGAAAGGGGGTCTGTTGACATGACCCTATAAAAGCTTCTGGGCTGTAAGGCTCATCATGAAAAAGAAAGGGAGAATTCTGCGTCTCACCTGCAGACATCCTCTCCTCACTCCCCAATGTCCTTCCACCCAGGTGATCCTCCCTCGCATATCCACCCCCCAGGGAAGGGATCCAAAAATGATGGCCTTTCCCTGGCCCCCTAAGCAGTTGGAAGTTGGGGAGGAAGAAGGGGGGATGCCCTCAGGTTTCTCACAGTGGGACAATGCAGATGTATATGTAGAAGAGGGAAGCACAAACAGACCCAGAACAATTGTCCAGAGAAAATATTTATAATAACATATCAAAATGTATTTTTAAATGATACAAAAATTGGAGAAATAGTGAATCAATCACAAATTATTAAGCACTTCATAAATTCAAAACCCAGCAGAATAGCAGCATTATTTGCCTAAAATAGGCTAAAAGGAATCAAACACACTTTCCATTCATGGTGCAACATTCAAACATAACTCGTCTCGGGAGGATAGCTCAGCGGCAACGTGCTCGCCTTGGAAGCAAGACGACATGGAGCAACACAGGTTTGATCCCTGGGTCCGCGCTTAGAAACCTTTGGGTATTAAGCGCGTTATAAATAACCTATCATATCAAATAACCTATCATAACTCAACAATCAATGACATTCATCCAAATTGCTAAAAGACAATGGCCCTCATTACGACCCTGGCGGAAAGTGACTGACCGGACCGCCACAGCGTAAATAGCGTTTCCGCCATTGCACGATGGAGCAAAGTGCGGCCCATTCCGACCCATCGGGCACGAGCACCACGGCATGGCGGAAGTGCAAAGTCCGCGATGGCGGATATGACCCCAAAACGGCCCACACCGCCGCCGTACGGCGCCCTAGGTGCAATACCGCCACCCATCTCAGCGGACACCGCAGTGAGCGCCAACCGGAAAGTACGGTGACCGTAAATATACGGAAACGGAAGTAAAAACATGGGCCCGGAACGGGAAACATCCCGCCGTACACCTATAAAACCACAAAATCCACACAACCACTAAAGACACTACCCTGAAACACACCCCAACCCGTCATCCACCCTAGCGAAACCAAGAAAAATGGGAAAAGTAGCGAAGAAAGCGTGCGACCGCAAGCGGCAGGTCCACTTCTCCCGTGAGGAACTCACCGTGCTAACAGAGACCCTCCAGGAGAATGCTGCCGTCGCCTTCTCCACGCAAATGACCAGGACGGCACTTGCGAACAAGAAGGCCATATGGGCTCTGGTGGCACAGCGGGTAAGTGCGGTGGGGACCGCACCCCGCAACCCACAGCAATGCAGAAAGCGATGGGACGACCTGCGGATACGCGTCCGTAGCATACTTTCTGCCAACCGCAACATTGCCACAGCCACCGGGGGAGGTCCTGAATCACCCATCAAGTTGACCCCCTGGGAAGAAATCTGTGCCTCCACCATTGGAATGGAGAGCATAGAGGGAGTCGGAGGGATGGAGAAAGGAGTGCAGACATCCGAAGAATCAGGTAGGTGCCCCAAATAAAACAATGCTAAATCCACAATTTCCAATCATGTGAAGTACCATGTGTCCCCATAGTGCAACAGGAACACATGTCCAGGAGAACGTCCACACACATTGGCCTGATAGCGCACTTTAAAACTCACAATAAATACATAAATAATTAAAAACCCCTAAAACACCCACTACACGTGCAGCAGGCACACCCTAACTGCAGGCTGCCAAACAACTGCACCCTTACTCCACACACAAATGAAAGCACCTCCAAGGCCCCGACCCAAATCACCCTCAGGTACCACCCCAATGCATGTGATACAATGCCATTCCAATTCCCACAGACCCATTAATAACCCTCGCCCTCCTTTACTCCACCACAGGGTCCGATCCAAACGACGAGCATCAGGACACCCCTACCAGCACACCTGCAAAGAGGGCCAAGACCAACGGCCAAAGACCCTCCACCTCAGCTGCACGCATCAAGACACGGCAGCAGCACAAATCAGGTGGCAGCACAGAGGAGGGAACATCAACAGGCACCCCAGCAGCCAGCATGCCCACAACACCACCACCACAGGTCCCCCCAATGGATGCCACAGAAGGCACTGCCTCTGGTGGCAGCAGCACCATAGGTGACACCCCATTGATGGCAGCATGCTCCGACACAGAAGACGGGGATGTCGAAGTCAGATCCATCCATGACCTGTCCCAATCCCCCTGTCTGTCCCATCCCGTACAACATGAGGATACCACGCAGGGGCACCCACAAGACGACGACTGGCCATCCCCCACAAGCCCTGTGGCAAGGCAACATGAGGTCACCAGCCCCTCTGTGACACCACCGCAAATGGCCATGGCCCAGCAGAGGCAACAGTCCCTCGACCAGTTAATCGTGCAACAGCAGCAACTGGCCACGCTCCTCAAGGACCATGCCGATGAATGTGGGGGCACTAAGGCAGACATAGAAACATCAACTGAGACACTGAGGGCAGAAATGGAGAGAAGTACAGAGACACTAAGGGCACAAATGGAGAGTAGCACCGAGAGCCTGAGAGTACAAATGGAGAGTAGCACCGAGAGCCTGAGAGTCCAAATGTAGAGAAGCACCGAGAGCCTGAGGGGGGAACTGCATGCGACGTCCAAAGACGTATGTGCCGAACTTGCCGCAGTGCGCCGTGTGCTCACTGAGCTCTCACAAACCCTTAGGGACATGCATGGACGTGAGCAGGCAGAGACATCATCCGTTGCAAGTTCCGTCCAGGGCAGCCCCCAACGTAGATCTGGGAGGAACCTGCGCTCCACAGGCAGGGGTGCCCCTGATACCCGCAGAGGGGGCTTGCAATAGCGACTGCCCACTGACAATGAGCATCTTTGGACACTGGTGTTCGGGGGGGAGGTAGGAGGGTGGAGGGGGTGTTTTGGGCTCACTTGGGTGGCGGGTCGATAGGGTGTTCAACATGATATCACATATGCCATAAACAATGCACGATCAACCAATGAGATGTGTGGACAATGATCTTTGTGTACTAGGCCATCATAGGCGTACAGTCCATATTGTGCATGTACCAGACACACACAGTGCCACGAGTACCGTGTCCATGTATCAGCCACCAGGCGTGAGTGCTAGAAGCATGCATCAATGAGATGCTGACGAATGTCACGGCCCTCCGGTGCCTCGCAGACTCCTTGAGGTGCTGCCACATCCCCACCCTCATCATGACCATCTTCAGGTGCTTGCAGTTCTGCGTCAGGGGGCATGGGCACATTTCTACGTACGCACATGTTGTGGAGCATGACACATGCCATGACCATCTTTGCAACCTTCTCATGGCGGTACAGGAGTGCCCCGCCAGACCTGCTGAGGCAGCGGAAACGAGTCTTCAGTAGGCCGAATGCCTGTTCAATGACTACACGGGTACGTGAGTGGGCATGGTTGTAGTCCTCCTCATGCTGGTCCCGTGGGTTCCGGACTGGTGTGAGGAGCCATCTCTTCAGTGGATATCCAGCATCACCTGTATGTGGACGATAAACGTATGATGTGGAATGCCATTGCTACGTACGCACCCCCCCCCCCTTCCTGCCAGGTCATTGCCGAATCACATACCCCACATCATCATGCATGAAATGAGACTCACCGAGTAGCCAGGATCTGTTCCCTGCGTGTCGCTCCATGTAGCGTGGTATTGTAGAGTTCCTCAAGACCATAGAATCATGGGTTGATCCAGGGAATCGGGCACAACAATGTGTAATGATCCTGTTGGAGTCACACACCATTTGTACATTCAGGGAATGAAATTGTTTTCGGTTGCGGTACTGGGCCTCCATGGCATGTGGGACGACCAATTCCACATGGGTGCAGTCGATGGCACCAATGCAACCCGGTATGCCGGCAAGTGCATGGAATCCCACTTTTGTGTTGGTAATTTCCTGCTCCGAGCGTGGTAGAGAGATGTAGTCGTCTGCGTGCTGCAGGAGGGCATCGAGCACTTGCAATAGTGTCCGTGAGAACAGTGGCTGAGAAATGCCATGCAACTGTCCGACTGTGTGCTGGTAGGTGCCTGTGGCCAGGAAGTGGAGTACAGACACCACCTTCAGTAGGGGTGGGATGGCGGTTGGGCTATCTATCATGCTGACAAGGTCAGCCTGTGTCATGTCCACAATGGCGGCTATGGTGTCCCGGTCCAAACGGTAGAGGGTGTGGATCTGCTCATCAGTGAGGTTGAACGGATGTGCTCGGAGGCGTGGGATTGCGGGCTGCCTGCGTGGTGGTAGTGGCTGTGCTCGCGGCCCTTGCTGGCCCTGCCTTGGCCTCCTCCTCCTCCTGCGTCTCCTCCGTGCGGCTGGTTGTAGTTGGTGTTCGTCTTCTTCTTGGAGTTGGAGTACTTGCAGTGCTATCAGGTCCCCCAGGGCCAACATCGCGAGTCCTGCCGGTAGCATTTCGGAGTGGGTGTGGTTGTGGGAGGAGACTGGGTGTGCAATTTATGTGTTTTCAGGCTGTATGGCCTCCACCTGTGGTGATTCATTCCACCTGTGCAAGCTGCTCTCCCCTTTGGCCGAGCACGTCCCGCACACAACGCTGCAATTCGAGGAATGGCATCTTGCTATTGCAATCATGTATTTGTACCCGATGGCCGTGTAACATTGGTTGATATGTACATTCGGCTATGGTCCCATTGTTTCACATACAATCTTTGCAGTCGCGAACAGACTTGTGAAGGGTCAGTGGAACGTAGTACTCGAGTAACGGTGGGCCCTCATGCATCACTGTACCGAGTTGCACCGACGGGCGGGGCGTCCCATTTGTGGGTGAAGGCAGTTGCCATTTTCACACACAGCCGCACTAGATGGATTAATTTGTGATTTCAAACGGCCACAGATGCCTTTTCGACGTGATGTTGCAAATGAGGAATTCGAAGGGCGGCGCTTTCGGTTTTCAGCTAGCGGCGAGGAGATGCCCACAGGTCTGACTGCAAATATAACGTTCTATTGTTCAATGTCCTTGAGACAGGGGCCATGGCGAGGATGCAATGATTGATATGAATAGTTTGGGATGCGCAATAGCGACGTGGGCGATGAGGCCGGACGTTCCCAAATACATGTTACTTCACAATACTGGAATTACGGGCTGGGGCACTGTGGATTTTGCAGGCTGCATAACGCACAGACTCAATGGATATTTCTAATGTTATGTGAGTAAATATTCAGGCGTTTTCATACCGGGATGAGGGAATGATGAATGGATGCATGGGCAGATGATTTGATACAGAGTTTGCCATGTACAGGGCTTCTTGGAATCTGTCCGCCTCCCCTGCGCTATGTGATGCAGGGCTGCCATAGTGGGACCATCGTCTATCTGGCCTTGTTGAGCCCTCCCTGTCTCGACGCGCCTTCAGACACTTGTGTCCATGCACGTTAACATTCCCATCAGATGGATTCTGTTTTCACAGACGCATGCACAGGTACACTCGTTTGTGATGGTGTTTACACCTCGATATAGATGGTTATGAGTCGCAAGTGGTTTTGGGGTGGTGATGATCCTTTGGAGTGTGCTAGCATGCATATGGCTGTGGATTTAGTGTGATCATTGAAGTGAGTGGTTCGAATGTAGTTCGGATGGCCATTCTGTTCTTTTTCTTTTCTTTTGGTTGACAGGTATCTCCTCCCCTTTTGCCACTGCCATCTGTATGCCACTCCTGCAGATGGCTTTTACTCCCGACACCTGCTGCTTCGTGTTAATCAGTGGAGCAGCATTACGATCTTATGGGACGATCGCCAATGGGCCACATGCCCTTACGCAGTACTAGTGGCTCGGAGCAACATTTCGGCCTTTCAGCTGGACTAGTGCCTCCCCATTGGGACGGCCCTGCGGTTCTGTGCGCTTCCATGTTGCCTTTTCGTACGTGAATGTGGCTCTGTGTACCATGATGGAACAGGGCGTCACACAAGAAGTAGCTGGTCATTTCTTGCGGATGCAGCCCACAATGGTGAAATGTGTTTTGGAGTTCATGGCCTAATGGCTGTATGGGCTTGGTGATTTTGTTGTGCATTAAATTTCTATTCTGATATGGGCCGTGTAGCGTTCTTCTTTGCAAGTGATGTGGCATATTCCTATTTGGGGAGCGATGTATTGTGAGGAGATCTGCATTGGGTTCCAGCTTCGGAGTTTAGTTGCGTGGTACTGTGCTGGGCGCGTTTGCCTACGGAGCCCAGTGAGGTCAGGGATGGGGGCTGCCAATATGACTGTTTGAATGTTGTCATGCTCAGGGGCGGGGGATTGGGTTTTGTGTAACAGATGCCGGTCAGCCAGGTGGACTGGTGGAATGATGTGATTTTCGGAATATTGCTGGTCACAGGTGCCTGTGTTTGCGTGCGTTTCTTGGTGGGGGACTGTGGTCATGTCCATTGGAATGGCTTCTGTATTCGTGCCATCTGTGCCCTGCAGCTCCCATTGGCCCCTCTTGTGATTCTTTTGTTCGTTGGCATGCATGGGTGACTTGTACATTTCACTGGTTGCATTGTGACTTCATTGCACCTACGGGGAGTTGTACTTTGTGGGCAGGGAGCGGTGTACAGGCACTCAGTGGGGCCGTTTACGGTTGATTCGCGATGCCGTACTTCTCACCATGGCGGAATGGTACTTTCCGCCGTGCTTGATGGCGTTAGGTACATGTCCGCTAGGGTCGGAATTCGCGTACCGTTGCGCCATGGTGGTATTTACGGTTTGGCATGGCGCGCGCGCGCGTACTTGGTGCAGTTAGCGTTGGCGTTCACTACGGTGTCGCTAATGGCATCGTACTTTGCGGTGACGGGTCATAGTCGCACCGAGCGCTATTCGATGGCGGTATTGCATTTCCGCCATCGTTTTTCGATTTCCGCCAGGGTCGTAATGAGGCCCAATAAGAAGAAACTATAAACATATGAGGAGAAAAATCCATAACTTCTCCCCACAAATACATTAATTATTTTCGTATTTATAAAGAACACAATAGAAATTAATAAAACACAATCTATCATAAAGGTGGATCACAACAGAGAAGTACAAGGATCACATCCCTTTGAGGTTTTTCTCAACCAGTTTCGATGTGGGGTGTTGGTTTAAACAATGTCTTCATCAGGAGGAAGATGTAACCATACTGCAAAAACACAAGGACATGACTATATAATATTGCATATAAAACCTGTTTAAATGCAAGCTGCCTGCATGATAAAATTGATAAGACTACAAAAAGGCCTGAATTTAACAACAATATAAATGGAAGGCTAATATACAAAAAAGGAATTAGTATAATGGTGTCCCTAATCAACAGAGTTGAAGCCCAGAGCGCAGGGTTAGTGAGACCCAAACTAGAACCGTGCTGAGTGATGGCGGACCAACACTACCAAAGCAACACTGCAACAGTAAAAATTGCTAGTGCAAAAAACAGCTAAAATCATGCTGATAGACTGACCTGGTGTGCAAAAACTACTGTGTTCAACAGATAAGCAGAGTGGAGCGGCCACCCAGCAAGGCTTCAGACTGACCCCAGTTGGGCACAAGTGTCAGGCCTAACTCCTTCCTCCCCCGACTCCTCACCTGTGTCTTTGATTTCACAGTGGCTGTCTGCTTCCTTGTGAATCTGGATGATACCTTGATTGATTTTTCTTTAGACCTTCTGTCATGTGAGTAGGGTCTGGATCCCCCGGAGGCCACCCTGACAGGGATGGGGACTTGTCTCGGGGGGCCTCCGAGGAGCCAACCCCCAATCGTCAGGGAAAAACCCGGAACGGCACAAATAACCCTGGAGTAGTCCTTGGAGAGTCTTGGGCTTTCAGAGGTAGGAACAGCCTGCAGATGTCTTCGAGACGCTGATGTTTCAGGAGCGGCGTCAATGCTGGGCTGGTAACAGTCCAATGGTAACCCTTCGGCTGTATACTGAGAGCGGTTAATGTCTCGTAGAATTAGTGGACTGCTGAGAACAGGGATAGTAAAGGGAGGAAAGAAAGGAATGCTAAAGAAGAGTAGAAAAGTTCCGACTTACCAGTTATAGAGTAGAACCCGAAGGATAAGGGTAGAAAGCGAAGTGTCGCAAGGGGTGGAGTCAAAACGGAACCACAAGCACGGAACAGCGAGAACGCTACAGGTAAGTAAGTACGAAGAAATACTGAACGGCAGAGTGCTGAATGGAAAGTTGAGCGAGAGGGAGGAATAGTGCGGGGAACACCCCGGAATCACTGGAAAACAAGGGAAATACACAAGAGGGCAAAGAGAATGTAGCTACAGAAAGTCAGCTATGGAGCTTGATATCCAAGGCAGATACAACGCACCATCTTGTGGGCGGAGAGTAGCTTTATAGCCCGGGCGGCTATGTTAGTAGAGGACTATACCGCGGACCGTGGAACGACTCTGCACAGTGTGAAACTTCCATGAATGCCAGAGTTGCCACAGTCGAGTCCTGACAGTATGACCCTTCCCCCACTGGAAGCCCCCTGGTTTCCCTGGGTACTTTTGATGGAACTTCCTTAAGAGTCTAGAGCATGTATGTGATGTTTGGGTTCCCAAGGTCTTTCCTCTGCAGGGTAGCCCTTCCAATGAACCAGGTATTGGACACTGCCTCTTCGGTAACGTGAATCTACCAGGTATTCCACCTCATACTCCTGAGGTCCTTTCCAGACCGGTGTCTTGGCCTTCTCGGTCTTTCGTAAAAAGGGATCCTCCTTACATTCCTTGAGTAAGGATGTGTGGAAAACAGGATGTACCCTTTGAAGGCTCTTGGGTAATCGCAACCTAAAGGCTACTGGATTGATTCTTGCTAGAACAGGGAAGGGTCCCAAATATCATGGAGCAAATTTGCCTTTGTGAACCCAACAAGGTAGGTATCTTGGGGACAACCAAACCATCTGTCCAGGATTCCATTCAGGATTGTCAAGTCTGCTGCGGTCAGCCCACCTCTTGTGTCTCTGCCGACTGTTCTCCAAGGCTCTTCGGGCTAGGTTGTGGACTTCCTTGAGTTCGGTCAACATGCTATCTATGGCCGATGTCTTTGTCGTTTGTATTCCTGTCCATGGAATCTGTTGAGGATGATAGCCGTACGTGCATATAAATGGGCTCATCTGGATTGAAGTGTGACAGGTGTTATTGTAGGCAAATTCGGCCTGAGAAAGGAATGTGCTCCATCTGTCTTGTTTGTTACTGCAAAAACACCGTAGACATTGCTCTAGACTCGCATTGAGTCTTTCGGTCTGACCGTTGCTTTGAGGATGGTATCCAGATGCAAGTGCGCGGTGTATCCCTAGTTGTTGGCAGAGTGATGCCCAGAACCTTGAGGTGAACTGGGTGCCTCTGTCTGAGACTATAGTATGGGGTAGGCCATGTAGATGAAGGACATCCCTGAGAAAGACAGCTGCAGTTTCCGGGGCAGTGGGTAGCTGACGTAAGGCCGAAAAATGAGCCATCTTACTGTATGTATCGATAGTTACCATGATGGTCGTCTTGTTATCCGAAGCTGGCAGGTCCACTATAAAATCCATGGAAATGTGTTCCCAAGGACGACCTGGTAGGGGTGATTGTTGAAGTCTTTCTAGGGTCTTGCCTGTAGGATACTTGTTCGCAGCGCAGATAGGGCATGTAGACACGTACTTCACTATATCCTGACGTAGGTTGGGCCACCAAAATCTACAGTTGATAAGATCATGAGTTTTCCTTATCCCTGGATGCCCAGAAAGAGGCGAATCATGGCACCAAGAAAGGACTTGTCTTTGGAGTTCAGTAGATGGAAGATATAGTCGTGCATAATAATAGTACAGATCGTCGTTACCCTTGACTACAGATATCGGGAAGTGGGATAGTTGTTTGTACTGAGCAACCAGCTCATGAAGAAAAGGTATAACACTGGCCATCACTCTTAGTCCTGGAAACAACAGATCACGACCCCTTCCGAGGTCTGTATCTCCTTCTTGGCTCTGAGAAAGTGCATTTGCCATCTTGTTCTCTGTGCCTGGTATGTAGGTTATGTCGAAATCAAAGTGGGAAAAGAAGTATGCCCATCTGGCATGTCTAGCATTGGAGCATTCCATTTGTTGTAAAACTCGGAGGTTGTTGTGATCTGTTCGGATTAGAAAGCGGTGCGCCGCTCCCTGCAGGTGATGTCTCCATTCCTGACAAGCTAGCTTAATGGCCAACAATTCTCTTTCCAATACTGAATAGCTGCATTCGCTCTTAGTCAAGGACTTTGAGTAGTAGGCCACTGGATGAGTAAGTCCATCTTCAGCTTCTTGTAGGAGAACCGCGCCCACTGCTTCTCCTGAGGCATCAGTCTCCAAGATGAAGGGTCTTTCTTGGGTTGGTTGTACTACGATGGGTGCTGAAGTAAACAGTTGTTTAAGCAGAAAAAAGGATTCTTTCTGTTCTGGGCCGAATAAAAATTTGACCCCCTTCTTAAGTAGCCATGTAATAGGTAGCATTAGCTTGGAAAAGGTAGGAATGAATTGGCGATAAAAGGTTGCTAGTCCAAGAAAAATCTGGATGTCTCTGACACATTTTGGTTCCTTCCACTTGTAGGTGCCTTTCCCCGTTTTACTACGTGTGAGAGAAAAAGAAATAAAATAACAGGCAAAACCCCTCATCGGGGAAAGAGGCACTGAGACCCGGCTGCAAGAGTTCAAAGGATGGTTTATTTCTCCAGCTAGGAAATAACCCAAAAAACTCTACCTCATTACATCAGTGCCAACATTTATATTAGTTAAAGTAACTCTAACAAAAAATACTAAATGGACCCGATTGGCCAGACGGTGTGGTGCTGTAGGTGTGGGTAGCATCTCTTCCTCCTGGTTGGCTGAGTAGCTGACGGACGTCAAACATCTTGCGCTCCATGCAGGTCAGGGTCCGGTCACTGTGGTCACTACCTAAGCTAGTATTGTTGCATACTAAATGACAAATTATTTAAAACATTTTATGCTACTTGTCACATTTCTGCATAAGTTACACACAATGATTATTGTCAGTACAATTGGGTCATTCGTGTCTTTAATTGAAGGCCTTGACCTTTATTGTGCATGTAAAAGAATCAGGCTATGTTTCGCATCTCTTTCTAGGTTTCAAATTCATTAGTGCAAGTAAAAGCATATATAATAATAAAAATGCTTAAGGTTAGTAGTCGGTGTGTTGGGTGGGTTTCGCAGCACAGGCGAGGGTCTGGCACTTGAAAGAAATACCTTACAGGGGGTGCAGGGTCAGGATGGCAATAAATTGTTTTAATGGGGGTGGGTGGCTTGCACGTTTATGAGGACGAATCGAACAGAAAGTGCTTAGCTCATCTTGGTTCACATGCCGGTTTTCAGGCAAACAGTGATCTCAGAGGAAGAAAACTGTAGCATATTGATTATTGCAACTTTCTCCAGCTTCAGCGTGAGAATGGAAGCACAGAGTTTTCCTTCGCAGGGGCAGTACGAGGGTGGGGGCCAGCCAGCTGCCTGCGCGCCTTGTGTGTGTGTGTGTGTCTCTGTCCTTGGCTGCTGCGGTGGAAAGGGGGATTGAGCATTGCTTTACTATCGCAGTGAGGCCTGTTTACCCAAGATGGAGTTGAAAGGGGGCACAAAAGATGGATGCCCCATGTCCTATTCAGTAGTCCCATCTATGCAGCAATCAACCGTGGTTAACTTTACATAAGGGCAAGGGGCAATACCACTACCGGAGGCACGCGGTCCAGGCCTTGTACTGAGGAGCGTATGACGCGAGGGGGCCTGAGGACCCCTCGCTCTCATACATTCCCCCTTTGGTTACATCTAAAGTAACAAACTACTTTATCTCGTACTTTCCGTTCTCCCTTCGGTAGCGCTCAGCTTCAGCCACAGCCTCATCCCAAGCAGGTGTACCCTTTATTGGCATCCATGCTTTACACACACTTCTTAAGCTGTTACCTCTTCTTTCATATTCTTCTGGGGTGACCATTAAGTATATCCCACCATCCCCATCTAAATCTATCCATACCTCGTTATACCACAGCAAGTTTTTTGGTTCTCTAATGGTAGTGTATTGTAGATTATCGACCACATCCCCATACTGTCTATAGATGGCAGTCATCCTATACTGTGGTGTGGTGTTTTTTCCGGTTTGTACTTGGGCATCTATCATGGTAGCCACCGTTGTCTGTCGGCCCACTGTTACCATCATCATTGCTGAATTAGGCATATTATTTTCACAGCATCTTAGTCCCAGTTGGCACACACAGAATATTAAAAGAAGAAAGACTATGATGGGAATGAGTATCTTTGCTGCGATGTTTACCCACGAAGGTATCCAGCTGAACAGGTCGTCGAACCACGTGTTGTTGTCTACTCCGCCTTCTGCTCTCATTCTTTCTCCAAAATTATGCACTGCTGTTATCACACCTGACAGTGTCCCGTTATCAGCATCGGAAGTTGGTACGAACGTGCAACACGCCCCCCCATTTTTTTGCAAACACCACCGTCCATCGCTGTGATAAGATCTAAGACATATCTGTTTTGCATCGTCATCAGGCGCAGTGCACGGAGCTCTATTTTTATGATGTTGAATCCTTCTTCAGTGTCGTTGGCCAGCTGGATGAGCTCCCACCGTGTTATCTGCAGCCATTTCGCATTTGCCCTTGCTTGAACGCCTGGTGCTAGGAACGATGCAAAGAATGTTTCTGCAGATGAGAAAAGCTTATACTGTTGTGGGATTTTAGCAAGGAATTCTGACGATTTGGACGAAATATAATTGGATCTTTTGCTGCGTGACAACTTGGTTTTCAAAGTTTCATCTGACAATAGTTCGTATGCTGGGGGCTCTGTGATTGTCTCATCGGGCGCTGTCGATGGTTCAGCCGATTGCCCTGCTGCCGATGTGTCAGTCGATTGGCCTTCTGTCGATGTGTCAGCCGAAGGCCTTGCTGTAAACTGGACGTGGCTCTCTGGTATCACCATTAGTGCTGAGTGAAGTGTGGCTAGGGCACAAGTGCCCCTCCAGGATGCTGGGAGATGCAGGTAAACTCGTTTGCCACAGATCCACTATATGTCCATTAATACAGCAGTGCCTTTTTTCATGACTGGCATTATTAAATTCTTATTGCACTGCCGCACCGTTCCCATGTTCACCTTCCCTTCTCCATGGAAGCAAAGTTCGTGCAGTATTTCCTTTTGAATCTTTATGGGTCTCTCCAGGGGTGTGACCCATGTCAGCTTGGTGATACGCTGTGTCTAGATGGGGATGCACGTTTCTCTTGCCCATTCGTATGTTTTATCTGGCAGCCCTGAAGCCCCTCAGCTTTGCATTCAATCGTTTCATCATGCCACTTGTCATCTGCATATCTTGTGCCTTTTATAACGAAAAATGGCTCCTGGAGGCAGATTACTCCTTGTCGTCTGCTGGTGCAAGTTTGTTCGTTTTCCAATTTTTCCATAGTGACTCTGTGTGCTTGAAATGTCTTTTTTATTCTACACAGCATCAGATGAATCAAACATTGGGCCTCAGACAAGGGTACTTCCTGTGGGATCAACATTTTTGGGGTTACAGTTGCGTGAGGAATAAGTGAGCAAACGTAACAACTTTCGTTACTTGCTTGCTTTGCTGCGGCACTCATGTCTGAATACCATTTGTTTGATTGGTCAGGGTGTCGGGGGTCCTCTATTTCATCTAACCCCAAGTTATGATAAATATCGTATCTGTTTTTTCCCACCCCCCTTTTCCTCCTCCTTCTGTTTTTTAATTGGGTACCAACTAGTGAATATTGCAGCGGGAATATTCTAGACCATGCTTCATCTATGTTGTTCATTGTGACATGTGTGTATTCAGTGGTGGTTTCTGGTGCAGTGTGTGTACGCATGCTTGTATTTCTGGAATCAGCTAACCAATAGTAATCATCATTTACATTCCATCCAAGCTCTATTTCCTTGGCTCCAGTATTATTCAACAATGGAATAGCAGTTTTGTTTATGTTCAATTGTACAAGGGGCAATGTTATATATTTATCATTCAATTCAATGTTATAAGTGTCATTCAAAATAGCCGTTGCTTCAGTCCATATTAGTTTAGACCCTGGTTTTGTCATATCAGTTCCGCTTCCCCCTTTGTTCATTTCATTTGCCACATATAAAACAACATTATACCAAATAAGATAAAACATCATTATTGCAAATAATATGGCAGCATATTCTATAACACATTCCAAATTATTTAATCTACTGGCCCTAGTGGCATCCCTATTTCTATCTAACATTTCAGCTTGCTCAGCCATTTCGTCGCATTGGCTCATGTAGAACCTATTGGGCGAGACAAATTCGTTAAGTCACATGGAAGAAAAATAATTGCAATTATTCATTTCTTTTTCATTTCTTTACTCAGTTAGGCATGTAACAATTCCTTTTCATTTCATCATGGAATAAATTAGGAAAAAATAGAAAAAACAACACGATTTATATGAAAAGAAAGAAAGAAAGAGAGAGAGAGAGAGAGAGAGAGAGAGAGAGAGAAATATATAAAACCTTTGCTTTTCCCCTATACTTTCCCTGTCTTAAGTTGCAATTGTCATTATGTCAACCTGTGCCAGTGGTGGCATCCACACAGTCAATTTCATTTTGGGGAGGTGTAACACTGTGTGCCCTTCTTACGTCTGAGAGGTGCACCCAGTATTTTAACCCTGTGACCTTAACTGCAGTTGGGGTGCTGCACACCACTGTGTATGGACCATGAAATCTTGGTGAATTCCACCTTCTTACAAAGTTTCTGACAAGGATTTGCTCCCCTGGCATTAAAGGCCCCTCCGGGCCGTCTGCTGTCGGCATGGAGGTGTCTGTTGCTACATCTTCAGTAAATGGTGAAACAATTTGTTTTGCTATGCTGCGTACTGCGCGCGTTAGCTGTGTTAGGTATTCCTTAAACTCTTCTCCCAGCACTGTGGCAGCCCTGTGCGCATCAGACGCCCTCCTAACAGGGGAGAGCGGCATTCTTCTTCCCGTCACGATTTCGTGCGGGCTTAAATGATGATCCTTGCATGGTTGGTTTCTGAGTTGCAGCAGTGCTAGGGGCAGACAATATACCCAATTTTCTTTCAACGTGCTGCATAATTTCGATAAATTGCTTTTGAGCAGCCCATTGATCCTCTCTACAACTCCATTGGCCATTGGATGATAAATCGAACATAATTTGTGTTTCACCCCCAGAAGGGAGGTTACTTCTTTGAAGAGGTCATTTACAAAGTGTGTGCCGTTGTCTGAACGGATCACGTCACAGATTCCCCACCGTGAGAATCCTTCTCGCAAAAGGAACTTGGCAGCACATTTTGCATCAGGATGGGGTCAGGGGCCCGCTTCTACCCACCGTGAAAAAGGGCATACCACCACAATCAAGTATCTTGCTCCGTTACATCTTTCTACCATATCGGCGTAATCGATATGTAGTTCTCTAAACGGACCTGTAGGGCATGGCAAGGTGCCACGCAGAGTTCGCAATGTCATTCCTGAATTATAAGTTTGGCATGTAGTACATTCAATCACAAATTTAGTCAAGTATTCGTGTAGATTAGGAACAAACCAATCCTCTTGAATATCTGAGGTAATGTGGTGTTTTGCAACGTGAGCTGGAAAATGCAGTTGTCGGAATGCTACTTCTAATAATTCTACGGGCATCACTACCTTGCCTGTCGTTTCCTGTCTCCAAATGAGATCTGTGGCTGATTGCTTACACCCTCGTTTGCCCCACAACTCCTGCTCTTCCGGTGGGGCCCTTCTCTGAAGTTCTATCAATTGTGCTATGGGCGTGTTATTGTATGCATCTGCTGGTTGTTCTGCTGTGGTTGTTTTTACAATGTACTCTGATGTTGGTGTCTTATTGAAGTACGAGGCTTCTTTCGCTGCTGCGTCGGCTGCCACGTTCCCCGATGAGACGGCGTCTGTGTTATGGGTATGGGCTTGGCATTTAACCACCGCTACTACCGATGGTTCTGCTAAACCTTCTATTAGTTCATTTAGCAACGTGGCATGTTTTACAGGGGACCCGTCTGCTCTTCTAAACCCTCTCCTTCGCCAACGTGATAGCCCTGAGTGAACTGTGGTGGTAACATAAGCTGAATCTGAATATATGGTCATGGCACAATCTTTGGCTGTGTGTAACGCGCTGATTAGTGCAGTCAATTCGGCTGCTTGTGCATAGTAATGTGAGGGGAGGCGTTTTTGAACAATCACTTCGTATGTGTCTTCTTCCATGCGCACTACCGCCATCCCCACATGTTTCTCTCCTGTCTCTGAATTTACGGATGCTGACCCGCCCATGAAAAACATTTCTCCTTCTGTAAGGGCGTTTTTGCTTGCTTTGGGAATGTCATCGCCCTCTCCCTCATGTGTGCTACAATCGTGTTCCTGTAAATCCTCAGTTGTGCATGGCTCTGTAATGAAGGTAGCTGGGTTCACTGTCTTGCATCTGACCACATGTACATTTGGACTTGATATTATTATTTCATAAGCAGAGGCTCTCTGTGTTGTGAGGGTAGATTGTGATCTTTCCAAGATAGCAAATAACGAATGTTCCACATATAGCGTCACTGAACATCCCATTACGATCGTGGCACTTTTCTCAATGGCGAAGGCCGTTGCAGCGAGGGCCTGTTCGCAAGCGAAATGTCCCTGCATTACTGGGTCTAATATTCCACTTTAGTACGCTAATGGTTTGTGGCCTAGCGATGTCTTTTGTGTCAATACTGCTGACATTAATGTTCCATTGCTGTGTGAAAACAGGAAAAATTCCCTTTCATAATCTGGATTTGCAAGGACTGGGGCGTCTGAAATAAGATCTTTTAATCGAGAGAATTGAGCAATTGTCTCCTGTGTCCATTTTATTGGGGCTCTGTTCTTTTGTGCTTCTTTTAGTGCTTGTAGCATTGGCCGGGTGTATGCTGCGTAATCGAGGATCCATGCTCGGCAATAGTTACATATGCCAAGAAAGTTCTGCATGTCCTTCACTGTTTTTGGTATGATAATGTGTCGAATGGCTGCTGCTCTGTCTGGTAATATTCTTTTTCCATCTTTAGATATTTGCTGGCCAAGATACACAACGTCAGCAAGGCAGTATTGTAACTTTCCTTTGTCCACTTTGTGGCCCTTGACAGCCAATACGTTAAGGAGTGTTATGGAGTCTTCTCTACACTCTTCTTCTGTTTTGCTACAGACGAGTAAATCGTCTACGTACTGTATAATGGTGCTCCCTACATCTATGTTGCCGATGTCTTCTCGTAGTACTCTGTTAAAAATGCTCGGGCTTTCGCAATACCCCTGTGGGAGTCTGCGATGTTCATATCTGTTGTTTCCTAATGGAAATGCTGTGAGGTACTGCGACTCTGGTGCGAGTGGCACAGAGAAAAAGGCATTTTTCAGATCAATGACAGTGAAGCAAGTTGCCTCTTTTGGTATACTGCACAATATTGATGACGGGTTAGGCACTAAAGGGAACTCTTTTTGGATGACGTCATTGAGTGGGCGGAGGTCCTGGACCATTCTCCACGCCCCTCCTTTTGCTTTCTTAATCGGAAAAATCGCTGTGTTGAATGGGGAAGTTGATGGCACTAAGATAACTTGGCTTAGGAGTGCATTCACTGTTTCTCTAGTACCTTCCTCTGCTTCTTTGGATATTGGGTATTGTTTCACTCTGGGTGGGAGGGCACCTGGTTTCAGTTTCATTTTTATGGGAGTTACCTCGTGCAACAATCCTACATCGTGTGGTCCCGTAGTCCAAATTTCAGGTGCTACCCTGGCCATGTCTACTTCAAATATTGTCAGTGGGGCCTTTATGTTAGCCATGAGTGGGTTGTGTATTTCTCTGTATTGAATCATAATGTCACATGGTATGCTTATTTCCATTATTATTTCTCCATCCCCTTCGTAGTCAGTAAACGATTCTTCATCAGTAATATCTTTTAGCATTATGTTTGGCTCTATGCATAGCACACTTCTCCACTCGCGTCCTTGCGTGTCCAGGCCTATGACCACAATGCGTCTGTTGGAAACTTGAACTGCCTCAATGTCTATAGACATAATTGTGCCTGGCACTACATCTGTTGGTGTGATTGGGCGGAATATGAAATCGGATGGTATTCTCCACTCTTTTTGTGTTATTTCAGGCACTACTCGGGCTAATACCTGTATTCCATAGACGAACATGTCCATGTCAATGGGAATCCCTCTTACTGCAACTTCCTTTGTAATCATACTTATTAGCAAGAATGCCCATACGGGGCATATCCTTGGTGTTGAGCACACTATTCCTCTTTCAGTAAAGGCTATGGTCATGTTTAACTTACTGAGTAGGTCTCGTCCCATCAAATTGATTGGCGCGTCTTCGTAATACAATAAGGGTGCGCGCACTGTTTTTCCCCCCACTGTTACATAAAGATCTTTTGTATAAGGAACTTTTAAAATAGCCCCAGAGAACCCCTGCGTCTCCAAATTTCTTCCCGAGAGCTGAAACCGCCATTCTGTGAGGCATGATTTTTCTGCTCCAGAGTCTACCATAAAGATAAACTGCTTGTTTCCAATCTCTGCCGCCGCTAGTGGTTCCTCATTTGCACTTTGTGTGGTGGATAGGACTGGACACACAAGTGCTCCCTGTGGGCTGTCCTAGTCTTGGTACCTTTGCTGACCTGGCATTGAAAAAACGTTGTCACCCACGACCGTTACGCCGCGGTATGGTGCAGGGGCACCGTTTGCGGGCGCTGCAAAAGGGTTATTGTTTATGTTCCCTACTGGGTTTTGTCTCGCCATGGGCTGTAGTGCATTTTGCTGTTGTGGCTGCTGCTGCTGGTGCTGCTGTTGTGGGGCTTGCTGTCTCTGTTGCATTTGGGGGTCATAGCAGTATTGATCCTGTTGTCCCCCCCTCCCCATTGGAGCTCCACAAGGGCTACCTGGGTGTGGGCAGCCCCACCCCTGTTCATTGTTCATGGGCTGTTGTTGCTGCTGTTGAAAATACCCTAATGGTCGCATTCTACAATCTCGTGAATAATGTCCCCATCTTCCACAATTCCAACACGACCCCTGTTGTCCTCCCCTTGGTCCTTGCCCACCATACACTCTGTTTCCCATTCCTCCGTATCCTCCCCTTTGCCCGCGGTACCCACCTCTTCCTTGGGCCGGCCTGTTCTGCCACTGCGATCCTTGGCATGGCTGTTCTTCTCCGTTCCAATGTCCTTGGTACTCTCCAACCCACTGCGCTGCTATCCCGACGGGCCTTCCTCCCGCGTTTTCTTCTCCTTCATTTCCTCTGTCTGCTGCTGTACTGGCAGTAATGGCAGCGACCTTCACTAATTTCGTCTGTACTCATTTTGCTTCGTCTGCCAGCCTCTTTTGCGTGACCTCCTTTTCCTTCTCTTTGATCCTCCTCCAGTGGTGTACAATTATGCTCTGAATTTCAGGCCACCCTCTGGCTTCGATCCCAGCTATTTTGTCCAAGGCCTTCTGCACCTCTTTCGGCAACCCCTTTTAAATGATAAAATAGAATAAAGCTGTTGATTGATTCCATGCCGTACCAGTTTCGCTTCTCCATAAATCTTGCACTCGCAAAATGAATTGCGCAGGATCCTCGTTCTCCTCCATTGTACACTGCATCACTGCATGTAAATCTGGAACGTCTGGAAATGCACGCCGCAATGCATCCCATACTTGTGCTCGAACTTTGTTAAATGGTGATCCATCGTGTCGGTCACAGCTCATCGTTACTCCCGGGAACCCTGCCCTTTCCCAGATTGTGTCTGCTTGGTCCACGATTGCTGAAACTAATAGACTTTTTACATCACCTATAGCTAATGGCACACCTGCCGTGTTTTCCTCAAATACATGTATCCACTTACCTGCCCCTCCCGTCAGCGGGGGGAGGAGTTTTAACAGGTTGGTTTTGTCCATTTGGGCCCACGGAATGTAATTTGGCCTACATGCTCCTTGTGTGGCATTTGTAGTTTTTGTTTCTTTCCCGTTCTGCTTGTCTTCCCTTTTTTCGCTTTACTTACCAATATGTTTCCTATCCTCCCTGTTCGTTGTCTTAATCTACCTTGCCATAATGGTGCCGATAGTGTGTCTGGGTAATGGTGATTTGGCAGTGGGGAACCCTCCGCGGCAGCTGTCTCTTCGTATTCATCTAAATCGTCCCATATCTCTTCTATTTCTGACTCTAACTCGTTATTATCCTCCCAGTTTGCCTTGGGTTCATTTCCTTGTCTCTCACCCTGGTCTCCACTTTGTTGACTCTACGGTGTATCTGGGTGTATAATTCTCACTGGCTTGTTATTCAATTGGAACAGGAACTGTCCTGACTGCCACTCTTGTTCTTGCCTCTGCTGCGATGACGTCCCTTGCGATACTAGAGACTGCCCTGATACCGAGGCTGCTGGGGTTGCATTGCTTGCTGCCCCTATCGGGGGTGTGAGATCTGCCAGTGACAGCGGGGGTACCTCCCCTCCCCCTGGCAGCATTTGCCCTTTGTCACATAAAGCTCTTAACCGTGTTATTTCCATTTGTGCATGTGCTAGCTGACGGTTCAAATCACCTGTTAAACGTGCTATATCCACAAGAGGCGCACTCGTGGGGCCATACAGGCCTCCTTTGTCATATGGTGGAGGTTCGGGCGCTCTGGGCTGTGGCGGTGGGTGGTATATACAGGGGTTCACTAAACCCTACCGCTGGCCTAGTCATTAAGGGATAGATTTTTGCTACTTCGTTTTTGGTTGTAGTTGTTGAGCATTCCCCTTTTGGTGTCCCACCCACTTCTTCAGGGTTTTTCTGCTTTACTGTCATTCGGCTTGTACCTACCTCTGCCGTGGGGGAAACTTCCTCAAACATTCGCCATAAATCTAACACTTCTCTCCGGTTCTGTAACTGTTTCCCTTTGTATCGTGCTAGCAAATGTGTTGATACTAGGTCCAACACTCTTTTGTCAAATGATCCTCCTTCTGGCCAAATTGGTGTAACCCCGTCTCCCTTTATCTCAGTGATCCACTGATCGTGATACTTCTGTATCCTGTCGCTATAAAGTGGAAGGTGCTGGCAAATATGTGCCAGTGGTGTTACTCCCCCATGGCAATGTTTCTTTTCCTTTCTTGTGTATTCCAGTACTTTTTGAATCTCTTCCCACCTCTAACTTGGTACATCAGTTACAATATGTAGAAATAATACGTTCTTTATCAATGCTCACAATTACCATATGTCACATTAGCTTTCTGAGAGGTGTTACCTGATCACCCCTCACAGTTTATTTCTTCTGCTTTACCTTATATCAATCACAAATTACTTGTGTTAAAATACTTTAGCGTGTTCAACAAGACATAAAATAAAATACATAAAAGCAGACCAACAAACATATAATTATGCAACATACACATGCACTGCCTGCGCGCGTTTGTTCTTTCCCTATTCCCGTTACTGTCCCTGTTTTTCTTCTTCCCTATACTGCCTACTATTTCGCATTCACTCCCCACCTCTTTCACCTTTATTATGTCTCAAGATTTCTTACTTCCACGGAAAAAGAATATTTTAAAAACTACTCCGAGCCTACACGAGACCCCTACTATTTTTCTCTTTATCTCTATTCTGCACTTGTTCGGGACAAATGCTACGCAGCGCCGCCTTCTACCCCCTACGGGCTAGGATACCACTTCTCTTCTTCTTCTCACTTCTTACAACACCTAATGGCCATATAAAGGATAGATCAGAAAAGCCTCACCGTCACTCACGCAGACCCTATTCTTGGCTACCTTCCCTTTGTTGCTAATTCCCTTCTTCCCGTATTTTCCACTTATCTTCCTTTGGGGTCTTTGCAACCGGGACTCCACGTGTTCAGTCAGGTACTCCGAGGGTCGCCGTTCACGGCCAGACCTCGCTCAGGTCCGTCCCCCAACCAAGCCATGGCCTGCCTTGGCGAGCAGCTTTTTTCGATCGGGTATTCGTCAACCGGGAACCCTTGACCCTTTCTTCTTGGTGTGCACAGTCTGGTCAACCGCTGAGGCGATGGTTCTGCTGGGGGGCACCCTGGATCTCGCTGCCGGGCGGCGCAGGCCTCAAGGCACCTCTCTAAATCACGTCGCGGGGGTCACCAAAAATGTAGGTGCCTTTCCCCTTCTTACTACGTGTGAGAGAAAAAGAAATAAAATAACAGGCAAAACCCCTCGTCGGGGAAAGAGGCACTGAGACCCGGCTGCAAGAGTTCAAAGGATGGTTTATTTCTCCAGCTAGGAAATAACCCAAAAATCTCTACCTCATTACATCAGTGCCAACATTTATATAAGTTAAAGTAACTCTAACAAAAAATACTAAATGGACCCGATTGGCCAGACGGTGTGGTGCTGTAGGTGTGGGTGGCATCTCTTCCTTCTGGTTGGCTGAGTAGCTGACGGACGTCAAACATCTTGCGCTCCATGCAGGTCAGGGTCCGGTCACTGTGGTCACTACCTAAGCTAGTATTGTTGCATACTAAATGACAAATTATTTAAAACATTTTATGCTACTTGTCACATTTCTACATAATTTACACACAATGATTATTGTCAGTACAATTGGGTCATTCGTGGCTTTAATTGAAGGCCTTGACCTTTATTGTGCATGTAAAAGAATCAGGCTATGTTTCGCGTCTCTTTCTAGGTTTCAAATTCATTAGTGCAAGTAAAAGCATATATAATAATAAAAATGCTTAAGGTTAGTAGTGGGTGTGTTGGGTGGGTTCCGCAGCACAGGCGAGGGTCTGGCACTTGAAAGAAATACCTTACAGGGGGTGCAGGGTCAGGATGGCAATAAATTGTTTTAATGGGGTGGGTGGCTTGCACGTTTATGAGGACGAATCGAACAGAAAGTGCTTAGCTCATCTTGGTTCACATGCCGGTTTTCAGGCAAACAGTGATCTCAGAGGAAGAAAACTGTAGCATATTGATTGTTGCAACTTTCTCCAGCTTCAGCGTGAGAATGGAAGCGCAGAGCTTTCCTTCCCAGGGGGAGTGCAAGAGTGGGGACCAGCCAGCTGCCTGCACGCCTTGTGTGTGTGTGTCTGTCTCTGTCCTTGGCTGCTGCGGTGGAAAGGGGGATTGAGCATTGCTTTACTATCGCAGTGAGGCCTGTTTACCCAAGATGGAGTCGAAAGGGGGCACAAAAGATGGATGCCCCATGTCCTGCTCAGTAGTCCCATCTATGCAGCAGTCAACCGTGGTTAACTTTACATAAGGGCAAGGGGCAATACCACTACCGGTGGCACACGGTCCAGGCCTTGTACTGAGGAGCGTACGACGCGAGGGGGCCTGAGGACCCCTCGCTCCCATACACACTCTCTACGATCGCCCTTATCTTACTGGGATCCATTTCAATACCTTCCTTCGATAGGATGTAACCCAGATAGGAGACTGAAGTGACTTCGAACTGACATTTCTCTGGTTTAACAAGGAGTTGATGTGACTTAAGGGGATGTAATACCCTCTTGACTAGGTTCCGATGTACCTAGAGTTCCTGGGAATATATGAGTATGTCGTCCAAATAGATGACAACCGATACAAATAACATATCGGAAAGAATCTTGTCGATGAACGTTTGGAATATCGATGGGGCATTCACTAAGCCAAACAGCATTACTTTATATTCATACAACCCAAATGGGGTACGAAAGTCCTTCTTCCATTCGTCCCCACTCCTTATTCTAAGGAGATGATAGGCTCCTCTAAGGTCCAACTTTGTGAAATAAGAGGCTCCTCTTACCGCCTCCAGGATATCACGTATAAGTGGCATCGGGTACCTATCCTGGATGGTGATTTGGTTTAGTCCCCGATAATCAATACAAGGATGCAATTCCGATGAGTCTTTCTTAGGAATGAAAAACAAAGACGTACCCCCTGAAGATCTGGATTCTTGTATGAGTCAATTCTGTATATTGTCATCCAAGTACAGTCGTAATGCCTGTTTCTCGGACAGTGACAAAGGGTACATATGGCCGAAGGGAACTACGGTTCCTGGTTGAAGGTCTATGGCACAGTCCTCATTTCGATGTGGGGGTAAGAGCTTGGGTATAGTATCCTCAAACACTTCTGCATATTCCTGGTATCTCTGAGGAATCAAGGAAATGATTTTATATTCGGATGGTTTACTCTTCGTAATCACTTCTTCACTCTGTGGGATGGACATGCAATGGTCTTTGCAAAACGGTGAGTCAAATCTAACTCGGTTCGATGCCCAGTTGATATGAGGATTGTGTTTCCTCAGCCATGGTATCCCCAGGACCAATGGGAAATGGGCAGCTTGGATCAAGTCGAATTCGATGAGCTCGTGGTGTTCACAAATGTCTAGGTGTAATGGGAATGTCTCGGTGCGAATGGGTCCTGAAGACAGTGGTGTACCGTCTACTCCTTCAACCGGTATGGGCCTTTCCTTTTGTCTGAGGGTTATTTGGTGATCATGAGCCCACTTTGTGTCCACAAAGTTTCTGGCTGCTCCGCAGTCTAACATGGCAAAGATTTCAAAGGAATCAGATCCAGTGGTCCACAGCTTGACTCGAAAGACCATTAGACTGTTGTCTTCTCTGGCTGCGATGGTTCTTGTGAGATTGCAAGGATTGTGTGTGATTCCCCCGTGACCTCCCTTGCATAAGACCGGGGGCTGAAGTTTTCCTTCCGTCTCGGAGGTACCTCTGGACAGTCCCTGAGAAGATGTTTAGCAGAGCCACAGTATAAACAGAGGCCTGAGTCTCTACGCCTCTTTCTTTCTGTAGGTGTTAATGGTCCTCTGGTAGCACCTATCTGCATAGGTTCTTTCTTGGTTGGAGCTTCCCTGGATGTCTGGGGAGTCGGGTTAGAGGTTGGAGTAAATATACGAGGCCTCCTTCTCTCCTGTCAACGTTCCATTAATCGGTACTCGATTTGTAAGGATAGTGTCATGGGGTCCTGAAAGGATGCAGGGCGAGCCACACGGGCTAACTCGTCCTTTATCTCGTCCTGTAGTCCTCTCCGAAATATAGTCTGCTTAGCTGAATCCGGCCAGTCGGCCTTGGTTGCCAACCTTAAGAAGCGAGAGATGTATGTCTGGACGTCTGTAGTTCCCTGTTTGACATCAAGAATAGCTTCATACGAGGAATAAAGTACTTCGGGCGATCAAACCTCTCCTTCAACCGGTCTACGAACCTGTCGTAATCATTTAAGGCTGGGTCGTTGTTAGAGACAAAGGGTGTGGCCCACGCGAGTGCATTACCAGTCAGGTTGGATATGAGAAACCCCACCTTGGTTCTGGCAGTTTCAAAGGCATGTGGTCGAAAGGCGTAATACACTTGACATGCGTCTAAGAACTCCTTAAGTCCTCAAGGGTAACCATCATACTTTACAAAAGATAAGGGCATGGGAGGTAAGTCTCCTTGATCATCTCTGTGTAGTACCACTTGTTGACGGAGTGCGGCGTTCTCTGTCTTGAGAGATTGTACTTCAATAGTAAGGCTTTGTAGAGCCGCTACTAGCTCTTGATATTGTTCCATGGACACCATCTGTTGGGTCGGGCGTTGTATTCTGTCAGGCCTAACTCCTTCCTCCCCCGACTCCTCACCTGTATCTTCGATTTCACTGCTCTGTAGAGTGGCTGTCTGCTTCCTTGTGAGTCTGGATGATACATTGATTGATTTTTCTTTAGACCTTCTGTCATGTAAGTAGGGTCTGGCTCCCCCAGAGGCCACCCTGACGGGGATGGGGAATTGTCTCGGGGGCCTCCGAGGAGCCAACCCCCAATCGTCAGGGAAAAAGCCGGAACGGCACAAAAAACCCTGGAGTAGTCCTTGGAGAGTCTTGGGCTTTCAGAGGTAGGAGCGGCGTCAATGCTGGGCTGGTAACAGTCCAATGATAACCCTTCGGCTGTATACTGAGAGCGGTTAAAGTCTCATAGAATTAGTGGACTGCTGAGAGCAGGGATAGTAAAGGGAGGAAAGAAAGGAATGCTAAAGAAGAGTAGAACAGTTCCGACTTACCAGTTATAGAGTATAACCCGAAGGATAAGGGTAGAAAGCGAAGCGTCGCAAGGGGTGGAGTCAAAACAGAACCACAAGCACGGAACAGCGAGAACGCTACAGGTAAGTAAGTACGAAGGAATACTGAACGGCAGAGTGCCGAATGGAAAGTTGAGCGAGAGGGAGGAATAGTGTGGGGAACACCCGGGAATCACTGGAAAACAAGGGAAATACACAAGAGGGCAAAGAGAACATAGCTACAGAAAGTCAGCTACGGAGATTGATATCCAAGGCAGATACAACGCACCATCTTGTGGGTGGAGACTAGCTTTATAGCCCGGGTGGCCATCTTAGTTGAGGACTATACAGCGGACCGTGGAACGACTGTGCACAGTGTGAAACTTCCATGAATGCCAGAGTTGCCACGGTCGAGCCCTGACAGCAAGATCTAAATAAACCGAAGCATAAAGTTAGAGACCACACCCACAGGGATCCAACATGAGATTAGTAACAATGGAGTAAACAGGGGCTCACCTTGAGGGGTCTCAACTTGATCACATAATGTCCAAGACAGCAAATGCTTGATGGATTCAGACAAGGCAGAATCTATCGGGGTAGCCGGAATGATTGGCTGTAAATCAAAAGAGGCCCTGAAAGCGCCAATTAGTGGTGCAATTCTGTTATGAGGTATATTGAGCACAATACTGTAATGGAAATAAAATAGATACAGTTGTGAGCCAGAACCTTCACGAAAAATGATGAACAAGGTCCAGCGCCAGGTAAAGCCAAGATGCAGAGAGGCTCAAACATAGTATAACCATAACAGAAAAGAGAAAGAAAGAAAACGGAGCGCACTGAATTGGAAAACAGACTGTGCCCGGAGTCAGTGCCTAGGCTCTGAATTTTTAAAAAATGTGCAACTACCTAACTAAGAGAACAATATTTCTAGTGATGCTGTCCTTAGGCTTAAAAAGAAGCAATTTCGCACTGAAATGCATTGACATGTTTTAAAAGAATATCTTAAATCAAGTATCATCCCACAAGGTCTACAGATCAAAATCATTCCTTGTCTATTTTTGGGTGATACGGAATACAAGCCAAATAGAAACTTGAACAAGTTGAGAAATGCTTTCGAGAATTTAGAAATATCACTATAGAAAAAAAGACTAATAAAATAAAAAAAGACATCTCCATGTTCAAAAAAGAAGTTGTCTATCCATATTTGGCAGATGACTTTAATTTCCAAATGTTCTGGAAACAACATGGCAACCAGAATGTTGGAATGAGCAGAAGGCGAGGGGTCACCTTTTCTGACACATCCTCTAGCACTTCAGGCAATGAAGATCCAATCAATCTGAACTCAGGGAATCACCCTTTTCGAGGAAGGGGTGGCCACAGAGGCCGCAGGAATTTCCAGCAGGGCGTAGGCTCTCACAGGCAACCTTACACGCTGGTGCAGAATGCCCCCCACAAGGCCAAGGGCACCGAGATTTTCAAACACGCAACCGGTCGTACCGGTGGTGAGCGAGGTGCTACCTATTTTCAATTTCTCATCCCGGGCACTTTCTGAACCCGAATTGGCTACACTGAAGCAAGGCCTATCATTTGTTCCTACACAGACTCCCAGTGCCATTTTCCTTACTAGTGAGGTCCAACAATTTCTGAGAAAGATCTGATAAAGAGAATATTTCTGAATTTAAAAAAATCAGGCCTGGCTAAATCTTCTTCCTTTACTCCAAATTCGGCAGCGCTTCCATCAGAAGTTCTTGTCTTTGAAACAATTGTGCTTAAGGAATTACCTAAATGCATAGAGAATCCAAGAAATATCATGAGACCAAATCTTAAACTAGCTGAGTTTCACGCTATTGAATCCCTTTCACAAGATCCTTCATTCATGATCAAGACAGCCGATAAAGGTGGGGGTATAGTGGTATGGGATTCTGCGCTGTACGATCAGGAGGTCTATCGGGAAATCAATTGCGATCCTACATCTCTGATCAAGAAGAAAATTCTTTCTGTTTCTGAGAGTGCACTAGAAGAGGGAGTGTTGTCCAATAAGGAATTTGAGTTTATCAATTCTTCAGAAGAAATAATTCCTCTTTTTTATATCATTCCTAAAATTCATATAGATACATTGAATCCGCCAGGTCGACCGATTGTCTCGGGTCGCGGCTCTATTTTAGAGCCGTTGTCGAAATATATAGATGTGTTCATCAAACCTTTGTCAATGGCCACCCCCACATTCTTGTTAGATTCCAGGGATGTTATTAATCTTGTTGAAGGTCTCCCTTTCGATGCAACAAAGCAAATTTTGGTGTCCCTGGATATAGAGGCCCTTTATACTAATATCCTACAAGATAAGGCTATTTGGAGTCTGCGGTCATGTTGGATAGACGCCCTCTGCCGCATATGGTTCCAACTGTTTTATTGTGCTGAACTGGTTCTGTCCAATTGTTTCTTCAAGTTTAAAAACACTTATTTCTTACAAACAAAAGGGATGGTGATAGGCTGTACTTTTGCCCCGAATTTGGCAATCATCTTTATGTCCTTGTTTGAAGAAAATTTTGTGGTTAATGACGTTAACCCTTACATCAAAAACATCAAGTTATACCGCCGGTATATAGACGACATCCTTTTACTTTGGGAAGGTAACTCAGACACATTGGATTGCTTTGTGGGTTGGCTCAATCAGGTTGATGTCAATATAAAATTCACCTTTGAACATTCAACCTCTCGGATTGCTTTCCTTGATTTATCAATCTACAATGAAGATGGTTTTCCTGCAGACTGATCTCCACAGAAAACCGACGGAAAGGACTACCACCCTGCAGTTCGAAAGCCAACACCCCAAAAGCCTTTTGCGCAATCTTCCTTATGGGATGTTCTTATGGTTACGGCGCAAATGTTCCAGCATCACGCAATTTAACACACATGCGGATGTGTTACAAGCCAGACTCGCACATCGATGTTACCCCTGGAAACTGATTAAACACTCAAGAAAAAGAGTGTGCTATATCAATCGGGATGCCTTACTTACTGCCAAACCCAAAAATGTAGAGAAAGATCAGCTTGTTTGTGTGTCCACTCTCTGTCAACATAGTGAAACAATCAAAGGCATCATTCAGAAAAATTGGAGGATTCTCAACTCCACTGAGCTCAAGCTACAGAAACCATTATTTGCTTTAAAAAAAAGCAAAAACTTGGGGCAGAAACGTACTCGTGCCACCAGAATACCTCTACGAATCAACCAGGTTAGAGACACCAATCTCAACCAAGTTAAAGGTTAAAGGTCACTACCCATGCATTTCATGTTTAGCTTGCAAATTCTCAAAAAAAATGACTGACTTTTCCAATGATGGTAGGACTTGGGAATTACGTACATTTACTATTTGCAGAAGTAAGAACATAGTGTACGCTATTCAATGTCAATTGTTTTATGTAGGCAAAACCTCGAGAGAGGTCCACCTACGAATCAATGAACATCGTTCTAAAATCAGAACGCGTACACTCTCTGGACCATTAGTGTCTCACTTTGTAGAAATGGGCCACGATACAGAATCACTAACATTGTTCTGTATTGAGAAAATCTTTGCTAATGGGCCAGCTCAAATAGCCAACAAGTTGGCTTACAAGGAAAAAATGTGGATTTTCAACCTAAAAACACTCCACAAAGGCCTCAACATGCTGGAATCGTGGGATTTCAATACCAGCTAGTTGGTTGGGTAATTCGTGTGCTCTGCTGAATTGATTCCATTTCATTCTGTGGCCTGTTTTTGGGTGGCAAGACTGGCATTATCGGTAGTCACGTTGATTTAGGCCTTTCCTTTGCGCTTCAGTAGCTTTTGTTCATTTCATTCCTTATTTTATTCGGGTCTATTTTTCATTCATGCACTCTTCTCGTAAGTACCATCTGAAATAGCAGTCAGACCCTTGGTTGGTAGAGGACAGGCACTGGTTCATTGTCAGTGCTTATTTTTGCACGTTTTAAAGGCAATTCACACGTTCATTATCTTACGCTCGTTGAAATATATGCGGCTGTTTAGCTGGTCTTTTCATTAATCAGCTTAGCGGTCACGTGAGCGCTACTTACGTTATCACCACTGTAGTGATGTTCTTGGAGTCATTCAGGCATGCGTCTGGCCGTTAAAAGCCTACTTGTAGTATATTACCATTCTGATAGAAGCTGCCTGATCTCTGTGGGACATGCCTGATCACATCATGGTATGCAGAATCAGAACACTAAGAACTCAGGCCTCAATAGAGTTCTAGAAGAGAGGACTGCAATTGAACCATAACTGTCCAGCTCTCGTTGCTACAAGCAGTCTCCCTCCTCTTTCCTTCCTTGTAACCTATTTGTATTATTATATATACTATCCATTAAATATACTTATATTTACAACTGCCTCCTGCTGTTTCATAACTTACTCCTGTCCCGGTCCACTTCATTTGGCGACGAGGATGGCTCCAATTGAACTATTGCCTCATCATTGTGTACGGAGCCGCTCCGCTCATGCCCGGGCGTAGTAGTGGCCCCGTCGTCTAGTTCCTGAAGGTAACGTTTCCCATTTCGTCTCAAATATTTCACGTCAGTGCCGCGTTTCATTCGCTCCATATGCGGCATGTGTGAAATTCGATTGCTGTTGCTGGGCCGTGCTACACATCACTAAGCCGTCTTAGCCCTTCCTTTCGGCTTCTTCCGTTTACACTTCTAATTGGACTTCGCGCATGCGTTGAATGCGCTGAAGAAGGAAGGCACCTTTAAAGGCACAGTACGCCGTTTTTCTTCCACGCAAGCCTGCGTTTCATACACACGTTGAAAGCGCTGAAGAGACAGCACATCATCGAAGGCAGAGTTACCTGTTTTGCTTTCATCGCAATTTCATGGAATACTTTATGTTAACCACTATACAAGTTGAACGCTCACCTCCTGATTTATATTAAGAATCCATTTCTCTACTGATAAAAGATGTATTTAACATATTTGCTTAATCAAAATTAAAGACACACATACTTGTAACGATTCTGTAGGAAAGCGCTGTGCACATCACGCTTCCCGGACATTACTGTGACCTATACACAGTATTCAGGCAGAACTTGGACTTGCGCAGTTTTGCACTTTACGGGGCCTTAACTGAATCATACATACACAGTCTGTGTTCTAATAAACACAAATTGTCATGGCATTTAGCAGTGTGCCTCCACCTGCTTTCTTTATGCCTAACACTGATGAACCTGCTTTGCCTTGGAAGAGGTGGATAAAGTCCTTTGAACATTATGCAGGGGTGATTTGTGGTCCCAATTGTAGTGCAGAGAAGAGGAAGTCATTACTCTTGCACTGTTTAGGTCCTGTTGGACAAGGAAAATATGAAACACTTCCAGAATTACCAGAAGAGGAGAGTGTGGATCTAAATGAATACCAGCGAGCTGTAAAAAAAATTGACAAACACTTTGAGAAGAAGGTGAGCATAATTTTGGAACGTTACAAGTTCGGCAAACGCACACAGGAGGAGGGAGAAAGCGTGGAAAAGTTCGTCACTGCATTAAGGAAATTAGCAAAGTCATGCAATTTCAATGAGCAACTGGATGAGAGACTCAGAGACCAGTTTATGTTAGAGTGTCGCAGTAGCAAAGTGAGGGAAAGATTGTGGTCTGAAAGTGATCCTTCCCTTGACACTGTTCTCCGAGTGGCAAAAGAAGTAGAACACACGGAAGAGTGTGTTAAAGAATTGGAGAGTAAGATGAAACAAGTAAAAATAGGAAGCAGCAATAGTAAAATGCATGATACACCTGACGAGGAGTCAATTTCCATGATCAATGATAATAACATTAAGAGGAGATCTGTCACTAAACAATACAATTTGTTGAGAATGGACAAAAGGTCAAGCAAATATGGTCAAAAAGGTTCATCATACGAAGTTTCTAAGAAAAACAGTCCAGAGAATCAATTAAGGAAATTGGGAAAAAAGCGCCAAGGAAGGTGTTACAGATGTGGCAACGTGAATCATTGGGCTGATGACCCAGATTGTCCAGCATTGAAGATCATTTGCAACAAGTGCAAAGGGAAAGGTCACTTCTCTAAATGTTGCAGATCACGTGATAATGCCATGAACTGGATAGGAGACAATTCTGATAGTGATCGCAGTGAGAAGGAAGTTCAAGAGGATTGCGTATGTACCATAACTGATGATGATGATGAGGAGGTGTTGGAAAGTCCCAGAGCTATGGTGTCCATTGATGGCAATGAAGTATGTATGATGATTGATACTGGTGCAAAATATAGACAATTTTGGAACAAGAATAAACATGAGTATCTACATGAGACGGATATTAATCCAAGAGCCTAGTGAGGTGTGAAGATCAATGTCATCGGGTGGCATTGGGGAAAGTTGAAATTTAAGAACAGAACTGCCAAAGGCAAGATATACATCACTGGTGAAGGGAAAACTGCTCTACTCAGCTGGACTCACCAGAGCAAATTACGAGTGAAAGTGGATTCCACCAGTGAGGAATCAGTTTTGTCTATAAGTAATGGCAATTCTGAATTGATTAATGGCAGTGATGTTATACGTAAAGCTGGTTTGCAAAAGGTTTTCCGAGATAAGATAGGATGTCTTCAAGGTTATACCCATCAGATATTACTCAAACCAGACCAAAAACCTATAGCCCAAAGATTAAGAAGCATTCCTTTAGCTGTACGAGAAGAAGTCAGTAAGGAAATAAGGAAAATGGAAGAAGATGGAATCATAGAAAGTATTGATGCCAGCGAATGGGTCTCTCCACTTGTTGTTATAAGAAAAAAATCAGGAAAACCAGGAAAACTTAGAATTTGTGTTGACTTACGTGAATTGAACAAATGTGTCATACCTGATCGCCATCCTCTACCAAATATACAAGAAATTGTTTCTACTATTGGACCCTCTAAAATATTTTCAACGTTAGACCTATCATCTGCTTACCATCAGATTAAACTTCACAGAAGTTCAAGGAAACTTACTGCTTTCATAACTCGTGATGGTTTGTATCAATTTAAAAGAATGCCTTTCAGATTAGTGTCGGCAGCATCAGTCTTCCAGAAGGTTATGTATAGTATGTTCAAGAATACTGAAGGAGTGATTTGTTTTCAAGACGATATATTAATTCATGCCGTCACTCAAGAACTACATGACAAGAGGTTATTACATGTATGTCAAAAATTATGTGATGCAGGCATGACTTTAAGCAAGGACAAATGTAAGATAAATTGCACAGAAATCGAATATTTGGGACATAAAATTACAGCAGAAGGAATTTTTCCAAAAGCACAATTGGTCAACACCATTGTGGGAATGCCGAGCCCGAGTAACAAAGATGAGATTCGTACATTTATTGGTATGGCTGAATATTACTCAAAATTTGTCAAGGATTTTGCCATCCACACCGTTCCATTACGAGAGGCGCTCAAGAGAAAGTTGTTTGAATGGAATGTGGAATGTGAAAATGAATTCAATTTTATAAAAAATGTGATAAATTCTGCTCCTGCATTAAAGAATTTTTGTACGGATGACAAGATTATCATCACTACGGATGCCAGTAACATAGGCTTGGAGCTGTGTTGTCTCAAGAGAAGGATGGTCAGGAAGCAATAATTGCTTTTGCATCGAGATTGCTTAAGGGAGCAGAGATTTCATATGCCACTATAGAGAAGGAAGCTTTAGCTATTAAGTGGGCAGCTGACAAGTTTAGAAGCTTTATATGGGGAAACCAAGTTGAGTTTCGAACTGATCATAAGCCCTTAACTCAAGTGTTCATGTCGAAAGGACTTAATAAAGTATCCAACAGGATGAGAAGATGGGTCATGATGTTGCAAGAGTTCAACAACACTGTGATATATGTTCCAGGAATTAAGAATGTGTCTGCTGATTGCTTATCTCGCTTAACTAACATTTCCGAGATTGTCGATGAAGATGAAGACATGGAAGTTGTCTTTTGTGTGGAAACTTCTTCCATCTCTAAGGATGTTTGGGATCACGCTGAATCAAATGATAATAACATTAAGAAATTGAAAGAATTAATTCAAAGCCATGATTTTATGAAGAAATCTAAATTTGAAGAGGCCGACTTGAGTGCTTTTTGGTCTGTTGCAGATGAACTGCATGTTCACGGTAATTTTGTGTTCTGATCTTGGTGATCCGCCTTGATGGTCGTGCAGCTATAAACTACCTCCGTCCCCAAGTACCGCTCGAGCAGGTAAAGAATACTGCTCTAGCAATCTTTGAGGCCACAGGTGATGAGTGGCGTCGTCAATCGGATACCCGGAACACCGGAAGGACCCCCGAGTGCTGTAAGGCAAAGGTTAGGATCAGGTATACTGTGAACAATAATGGCAGTGCAAGCAAACAAGGAGAAAATGGCAAAGCTTACCCTGGGGATGACAGGACAGGTAGTAAGCCTGATTAGACAACGAGGGAAGACCGACAGCAGGCTGGGATGTACAGCACTTCCTCCCACTCACACCGGTAGCCAGAGCGTGACCAGATAGCAAGTCCATCCAAGGTCCAGGTGGTGAACCCCAAATGACTCAGGAGACAAAACGTGATCGCCAGGAGCGTGGGTAGAAGTTCGCCAAAACAGAAGGGTAATCCAGAGCAATTCCAGGGCCAGAAAAAGGGTGGTCAAGAGTTCCAAGGGTCCAGAAGATGCGTCGAAACAAAAAGGGCAATCCAAGACAAGTCCAAGTAGCGGTCCGTTGTCGAGTTCCAAAGTGTATCAAGAAGAACGAGGGTAATGCCGAACAGGTCTCTGGTGGAAACAGCTGTGAAGCACTGAGTGTTTCCTCTCAGCTCTTTTTGAAGGAAAGGTAGATCACGTGACAGGGCACGTGACCGCACAGAAGCGTCACGTGATGGACGGACGCCATCAGTGATTGGTGTTCGTCCGATGTGGACGCCAGCGTCGGCTACAGGCGATCCCGTGACCAGTCACGTGATCGTCTGAGCGAGACGCGATCAGGTTCCCCCGTGCGTGGAAGCTGTAGCCGCCGACGCCGGAGCCGTCGGGCATGTATGAGACGCCATGGCAAGCGCCAGCACGGAAATGGGCGGAAAGAGGTGGTTCTGCCCCCTCGGACATCCCGCCTGCCGTGTCTTCCCCGTTGGTGTGGGTGGTGGGTATGGGAACGAATGGTGCCTGGTGAGTGACGGGAGGAGGGCAGGACCGGGGACGTGACATTTTGTAATGAGAGGAGATAAAGTCATTCCTCCGACGGATCTGCGTTTGAAGATCATAGAATTGGGACATGAGGGTCATCAAGGAGTGATAAAGACCAAACAAAGAATTAGGAATGACTATTGGTGGCCTGGTTGCGACCTGCAGATTGAGCGATATATTAGGGAATGTATCCTTTGTTGCGATGATGAAAAAAAGTGTGTGGGTTCCAGACAACCAATGGTTATGACTGACATTCCCAATAGTGTGTGGAGGGATATAAGCATGGATATTTTAGGTCCCATATGTTGCAAAGGTGTACAAAAATATTGTTTGGTAGTCATAGATCTCCTCACCAGGTGGGTAGAGATTTTAATTGCCTCTAGTATCACGGGTAAAACTGTAGTTGAATTTTTATCAAATATATGTGAAAGTAATTGCCCATCGTTTTACTCCACACACCAGTACAGGTCTTTCTCCCTTTGAGCATAGTAGGGGAAGAAAAGCAAACACCAAATTAGCTCCCATTTGGCTTATCAAGGGGAGTAAGGAAATAGAGAAGAATCTGGTCAATGCAAAGGACAAAATTAGGGAAACGCAAAAGAGAAACAAGATAAACTATGATAAGAAAGTACGTAGCAACAAGTATGATATGTCTACAGCTGTTGGTAAGTTTGTCAAGGTTTTACTTCCTCCTGCTCTAAGAATTGGACCATGCAAATGGTCCAACCCTATTAGAGTTATAGAGGCTTTTCGTCATGCTGTCAGGACAGAGGACAAAAGGATATGGAATGTAGAAAGAATTTGGATGTGCGAAAGTAATGATCTTAACAAGAAAGAAAAGAGAAATGTAGACCAGAGTACAGTTAGCAATGTTAAAGTTTCTAGAAATTTAAGCAGTGGTGTGAAGAGTAAATGTGGTAGTGCTGTTGAGAAGAAATGTGAAAGCAATTCTGAGCAATTTCAATTTTCCTTGCCAACCACCTCCAGACACGGAGGATGCATGTCCAGATCTGGCAGATCTTATCGTCTGCCGAAAAGGATGGAGGACTATGTGGAGTTTACGTGAACCAGCTGGAACTTCTGTTTCATCAGTTTTTGTATATAGTTTGTGGACAATATAAAGGGAAGGAGATGTGTAGTATATTACCATTCTGATAGAAGCTGCCTGATCTCTGTGGGACATGCCTGATCACATCATGGTATGCAGAATCAGAACACTAAGAACTCAGGCCTCAATAGAGTTATAGAAGAGAGGACTGCAATTGAACCATAACTGTCCAGCTCTCGTTGCTACAAGCAGTCTCCCTCCTCTTTCCTTCCTTGTAACCTATTTGTATTATTATATATACTATCCATTAAATATACTTATATTTACAACTGCCTCCTGCTGTTTCATAACTTACTCCTGTCCCGGTCCACTTCACTACTCTGCATGTCATTCCGCCGGAGCCATAATTCATTCGCATTCAGTCCTATGCGCATGCTCGGCGTTCGTGGATTTCTTCCTTTCAGCACGGAGATCAATTGACTTAACTTCTTCGTGTTATATTCCGCTTCCAGGCGAGGTGAGTTGTTCAGACTCTGGCGATTTGTCTGTGTGCAGCGTGCGCCCGCCCACCGGCACTGTCGCCTCTCAAATCTTCATGTTTTTCAGCTGAGGTTTAGTGGCTCTTGGCTTACATTATGCGCCAAGTAGGACTTTGCTTTCAGAGCCTAGGCACAGTATCCAGGCACAGTCTGTTTTCCAATTCAGTGCGCTCCGTTTTCATTCTTTCTCTTTTATGCTATGGTTATACTATGCTATACTATCCTCTCTGCATCTTGGCTTCACCTGGCGCTGTACCTTGTTCATCATTTTTCGTGTAGGTTCTGGGCTCACAACTGTATCTATTTTATTTTAATTACTGTATTGTGCTCAATATACCTAATATCAGAATTGCACCGCTAATTGGCGCTTTCGGGCCTCTTTTGATTTACAGCCAATCATTCCGGCTACCCCGATAGATTCTGCCTTGTCTGCATCCATCAAGCATTTGCTGTCTTGGACATTTTGTGGTCAAGTTGAGACCCCTCAAGGTGAGCCCCTGTTTACTCCATTGTTACTAATCTCATGTTGGGTCCCTGTGGGTGTGGTCTCTAACTTTATGCTTCGGCTTATTTAGATATTGTGCCCAACTGGGGTCAGTATGAAGCCTTGCTGGATGGCCGCTCCACTCTGCTTATCTGTTGAATACAGCAGTTTTTGCACACCAGGTCAGTCTGTCAGCATGATTTTAGCTGTTTCTTGCACTAGTCACTTTTTACTGTTGCAGCTTCGCTTTGATAGTATTGGTCCGGCATCACTCAGCACGGTTCTAGTTTGGGTCTCACTAACCCCATGCTTTGGGCTTCAACTCTGTTGATTAAGGATGCCATTATACTAATTCCCTTTTTTGTATATTAGGCTTCCATTTATATTGTTGGTAAATTCAGGCCTTTTTGTAGCCTTATCAATTTTATCGTGCAGGCAGCTTGCATTTGAACAGATTTTTTATGCAATATTATATAGTCATGTCCTTGTGTTTTTTGCAGTATGGTTACATCTTCCTCCTGATGAAGACGTTGTTTAAACCAACACCCCACATTGAAACCTGTTGAGAAAAACCTCAAAGGGATGTGATCCTTGTACTTCTCTGTTGTGATCCACCTTTACGATAGATTGTGTTTTATTAATTTCTATTGTGCTCTTTATAAATACGAAAATAATGAATGTATTTGTGGGGAGAAGTTATGGATTTTCTCCTCATATGTTTATAGTTTCTTCTTGTTGTCTTTTAGCAATTTGGAGGAATGCCACTGATTGTTGAGTTGTGTTTGAATGTTGCACCATGAATGGAAAGTGTATTTGATTCCTTTTAGCCTATTTTAGGCAAATAATGCTGCTGTTCTGCTGTGTTTTGAATTTATGAAGTGCTTAATAATTTGTGATTGATTCAGTACTCAGCCAATTTTTGTATCATTTAAAAATACATTTTGATATGTTATTATTGATATTATTGATATGTTATTATAAATATTTTCTCTGGAAAATGTTTCTGGTTCTGCTGGTATAATAATACTCTGGTCCAGAGGTTAGAGTTTTCCTGCATTTTTCAGTTTTTGAAGAGGGAAGCACATCCTGTATGGAATACGGGGGCTGGGGGGCTGGGGTGGGTTTGCAGAGCCACTGTTCTTTTCTGTAGTGTTAGTTGTTGAAAACAATACAATAAACAGAATTTCAACAAAAAAAGTATGTTCCAATGAAAGATATTCCGGGTAGTCATAGATTGTTTGTGGATAAACAGGCTTTTTGGCCAGTGAGATATGTTGGTTCCTTTAGACGATGGACATCAGCAAAATTCTTACCATCTTCCTTACTCTTCTGGAGGTACTGGAGAATGTTCTGTGGCTCTTTTTGTAATCTAGTAAGCAATTTTGTCCTCCGTGGGCGTCATAGAAGGAGGTAAGGGATAAAGAGGTAACGTCTTTGAGTGATGACCAGTGATTCCAAGGGTGAGGTTCCTGTAGCACTATGAAATTAGTTATTATAAGAAAACTCGGCCTTGTGAAGATATTTAGCCCATTCTTTCTCTTTTTGTGAGCTGTAACACCTGAGATATTGTCCGAAGTTTTGATGCTCTCTCTCTCTGTTTGGCCATCGCTTTGTGTATGGTATGCCAAAGACAGATTTGATACCTAAATGTTTTTGTAAAGTTGTCCAGAATCGTGAAACAAATTGGGGTCCTCTATCAGAGATTATACACTCTGGAAGACCATGGTGACAGACCATGGTACTCAAGAAGATATGAGCTAAGACAACAGCATTAGGTATCCCTTTTAATGGATCAAAATTGCTCATTTTAGAAAAGGAATCTACTATGGTCATGATGGTAAATAATCCTTCCACCGTGGGGGGAAGATCTTTGACAAAATCCATACTACTAATGGAATAACAGGGGTTCAGAGGAATGGAATTGGTTGAGGCAACAACAATCCTGTGGGTGCTTGTCTCAAACTCTTGGCACGCATGCAAACCTCATATCCTGCAATGTAGGTTGTTATTTCACCAGGCATACCGACTTGTTAGCTCATAGGTCTTCCTCTGTTCATAGTGTCCTGCCTAAGGAATATCATGACACCATTTCAGTATCTGTTGTAGTTCTGGTAACGGAAGTCATAGTCGTTTTTGGTGATATAAAAGTTTATCAATGTCATAGTAGTCTTCTTCTCGGAGAAAGGAGTCATCTCTTCAGTGTATGAAGTCTTAAACCTTTCCAGGAAAGCACTAGCGGTGGTGGACAGGGATAAAACAACCTTTTCAGGCAAAATTAAGGGAAGGTCTTCTTCTTGATCCCCACTAGGGCCAAATCTTCTTGATATTGCATCGGCTTTTGTGTTTAACACTCCAGGTTTATAGGTTATGGTGAAATCAAACCAGCTAAAAATGTGCATCCACTTGGATTGCCATTGATGGGTACTACTAGCTGTTTTAAGGAATCCCAGATTTCTATAATGTATTAGCACAGTGGATTGATGATGTGCCTTTTCAAGGTAATATCTCCATTCGACCAGGGCGTAATAAATGCATGTTCCGTCTGTGGCTACCATCGGAAGGTAACATGTTTCTTCAACAACATAGTTAGTGGTTGGGCCATAGGAGAATAGGTGGCAATAATGCATCTGTAATAATTGGCAAAACCCAAGAACCTTTGCAGTTCTTTGATGTTCTTGGGATTGGACATTCCACCATGGCATGTTCTTTCCAGAAGTCCTTTTCTGTTTTTCACCATATGTAAGGAACACATGGCGGCAACAGTAAAGACAGATACAAGTGATCACAGTTCAAGGGTGTTTATTAAACTGGATATGCAGGTTGGAAAAAACGCCTAATCTAAACCTAAAGCTAAAATGGGATTAAGCTACAACCATCAAATGAAAAATAAGGCAGTCCTAGAGGCGTGTAGTTTTCACAAATAATACATCAGGATGTGATAGCCAGGGTCTTCCTTCCCCACGTTTTAGGCATGGGACAAGGCGGGACTCCGGAGCATAGCACAAGCTTGAGCTTTCCCAGCACGGGGCGACAGTTCTGTTCTCAGCTATCAGTACCGTTAATGGTCAAGTCGCTTTTCTCACAAAAAGTCTCTTGCCTTCGAGGACCTGATGTAATCCAAAAATAACATACAAAGAAAGAAGTTCAGTTCCAATTGTACATTGGCTGATGACTTCACCCCTGGGTCATCCTCTTCAGGGCGCAGACCCCTCAAACAGTTTTTATCAGTATCAGGCCCTTCAGAGGTTGTCTCTCTTACTTCCGAGGACCTGATAGGTTCAAATTACAAACAAAAAGTTACTTTCGGATTGCACTTTAGGGTGATGATCCTTCACCCCTGGGTCCTCCTCTACTGGCCCTAGACCCCTCTCGAATATTAGCCTCCCTCCGTCGAGTTCACTCTGGCTTGTATTCCGAAGATTTCTTTGTTGCATTCATGTGTCGGTGGGGTGCTGGTTTTCCAACCCCTGGATCCCCGTCTGACAGGCTCAGTCCCTTCTTGAATGTTGGCCTCCCTCTGTTGGGTTCACTCTGGCTCTCATTCACATGCTTTCTTCTTTTACTTTCACAGTTCTTCAGGTGGCAACTTTTCACCCTTGGGTCTCCCTCTTCTGGGCTCAGACCCTTCTCAAATCTCAGCCTCGCTCTGTCGGATTCACTCTGGCTTTCATTGCATTGTTTCTTCTACTTTCTTACGAGTCGGGATTCACTTCCCTTAGCTTTTCAACTTCTGCCGGCCAAAGATGTTCGACTGTACAGAAGATTTTACTAGACCCCTGTATGACCACTTTGACCTTTTCCCTGCGTCTCTCCTAGGGCCTTCTGCTATCTGTAGTTCAACAAACACGGGATTAACTAGAGTCTCTCAAGTGAGTACCCACGTGGTGCTGAACCCCTCTACAGCTGGTTTTCCCTCAGTGTTCACAGTTCTTTTAATTGTTATTAATTTGCCACTTTGCGACTTTCATTCAACACATTTCTGTTTCTTATCGGTTCTCCCCTTGACTCACCGGCTGTGATGAACCACTTGGCTTTAATTGTATCTGGAGTCAAGGACCGTACCACGGTAGCAAGGTTCTCCCTCTTTCCTGCTTATCAGTGTAGGCATGCTCTGTGTACCATTGACATCTGCTGCAACACACTCTGACTATTGTTCACGGTTGAATCTTTCCTTCTGCGGAGGCTTTTTGGGTCTGGGTCAGAAAGGGCAAGGTCACTTCTTTCCTTGTTGGCCCTTCGGTTCTCGCTGTTTTCCTCCTACTATTGAACTGCCGTGCTTGGATAGCTCTCTCGCTGTGCGGTCTGCCTTGCTCATCCGGTGCTCTCATGCTCCACCTTTTATCCCAGTGGGGGATGGGAAAGGCTGTCAGGTATGCGTGATTCTGTACAATTGCCTGACTTTGCCTGACCCTTGTATTGGGACATGTCCTGTAATCCGTTGGTGTTAATCCGTTGTCTTTTGTGGTGCGCGAAAGTGTTTGTGTGGAAAAAGGGGGGGGCAGTGTGTCTGTATATCCTATGTGGTTGGATGGGGAAAAGGTGTTGGAAGAAGGGGGATACCACGTATCACCCGTCGGTGTCCCACTTCCACTCCCTCAAAACCCCCCATCCAGGTGATCCTCCCTCACAGGTCCACCCCCAGGAACTGGATCCATTAGCGATGGCCGTGTCCTGGCCACCTGGATGACAGATCCCCGGGGACTAGTTAGGGTGACACCTTCAGGTTTCTCACAACGCGACTACTCCCATACAAAGTAATCCTACGCGTAATGTTTAAACACTTGCATACTGGGCTTCCTTTCACATGGAAACTCACTTGTTGTTTCTTTTGGCATTCCTGCAGTGCAGATCTCTAGGCCTTTGATTTGGTGCCCCCGGGCTCCATCTCCTGCTTCTCAGGCACTCCTGGGTCGGCTTCTGACCTCAGGAGAACAAGCAAAGCGAACTCCACAAAAAGGGGCAGCCTCCAGACACAGCTCCCTTTTCAGAGTTGGCTCAGTTCTATGGAGCCCCAGCTCCCGGATTGCACTCCTTTGAACCACTGGCGTGCCACACACCTACAGCTCCTTGCTGCTTCTCTTGGCCTCTCTGCTGCTGCTCCTTCATCATTGCCATGGCTTCTCTCTGAGCTTTTTTGGGTGCGTCTTTTATACACCTGCAGCCCTCTAACAGGGTGCATGTGCGAATGTACAATTAGCCCTGTTTGACCCTCATTAAGGGGACATGCCTGACCGTTACTACTCTCAGCAGGCCAATTCCTCGTCCTTGTACCAGAGTGGTAAAAGTACCTAGTTTTCATTACTTCCAGGTTGCCTCTTCCTCGTCCCAGTACTGTTAGTAGTTGCATTAGAGGAAGTTAGGGGAGTTGACTTACATGTAGGCTCGGAAAGGGTTGAGTTGGTCATTATTAGGAAAAGGGGGATACCATGTCTCTCCCAAAGAAATCCCATGCTCAGTCCCTACAGACCCTCCAGCCAGGTGATCTTCACTCGCTTTTCCACCCCCAGGGTCAGGATCCAAAAGCGATGGCCTTTCCCTGGCCATCTGCGCAGAGGACCCATCGGGAATAGGAGTGAGAATACCCTCATGTTTCTCACATACCCTTCCCCAATGTGGGTTGGACCAGAATGCGTCAAAAGGAAACCGAGAGGGGAAAGTTACCTTATCTTGCTTTCGTTCCTCTGGAGGTTTTATTGTGGAGCAACCAGGATGATGGTCCATGAAACCCTGCATTTCTCTAAGGTCAGGTCCTCTTTGTGGGAATATTGCATCTGTTTCCAATGAAGTAAACCTGTCCTCCTCACAATTTTTTTATTTCAATTGTGGAGTTTCTGATTTACAAGGTGAAGGAGGTCCAACTACAAGATTTCTAGAATTTATTTGGGCTATTCGTGAAACCCATGGGTCAAAGTAAGGGTTCCATGTAATAATGTCGCCACAAAAATCTCGCCATGCAAAAATATCGCCGGAAAATGGCCGTTTTTTGTGACGACATTATTGCATGGAACATGCGGGCGACACCCCAGCAACCCCCAATTTTTTTTAACATTTTTTTATTTAAAAAAAAAAAAAAATGTTGGCCCCTGTCCCCATATATATGGTCACCCAAATAATATTGCCACAACATTTTCGCGGCGATATTATTTACGGCGTCCATATATATGGTGATATTATTACCTGATACCAAAGCAAGGTACATCTCTCCCTAACACTACTGTGGGGCAAGTTGGAAATTACTGCTAAAGTCAGATCTATTTTCCTTCCCAAAATGGAAATAGGAATTTGAGTCAATGGATATTTCTGGGAATGGCCATGTATATAAGTTACCTTTCCATTTCCCCTTCTCTCCACCATTGGGGAAGTATCTCTGTTCTTATGGCACTTTCTTTACTCCCAGTGTCCAATTCTGCCCAAATCAGTTTTTCCTCTAAGATAATGGGGAGTTTATATGTAGGTTTCCCTTTTCTATATAAAAAGGCATCAAGCCTTCTTTGAGGCTGATCGGGTTTGCTGGACGATAGAGATTTGGGAAGTTCATCTGCATTCAATGGACAACCTCTCGCAATGTGTCAACACCCCTTGCAAGAATTACACTTCCGATAGGGATTGAGAAAGGGATTTACTACTGCAGGGTACCCTCCTTCTTATGTTGATTCAGCTTTTACAATGCCTAGATTTACAGATGTTGTTATCTGGGGAAGATGAACGTTGAGTAACTCTGATGAGGAAGGTATAGCTCTACTTGATGACCAACTCGAGTGCTCTGGTTTCTCCCCAAAAGGATTTGTCAAAGCTATGTATTCTCCCTCGACCTTCCTGATTTTTGATATTCTCAAGCGTTCTGGGGTAGTATCTGAATCCATTAATACTGTTTCCCCATGGGAGTATTGCTCATCTATTTCAAAAGGGTTAAGGCCAAGATCTTTACTTCTTTCCTTACCAGAGATGTTCTTCCGATAATTCTTTTTTGAGACTGGATAGGAAGTAGGTTCCCATAAAATGTCAGACCTCAGGATTCCTATCAACTGTCCCCTTTTAATCTGAAAGGTGCCATCAGGAAATTTCAAGAGGACACATTTTAATTCCTCTCCGCATGAAAGGATAAGCTGTATCCTTAATCCTGTTGCTTTAGGTGGTAATATATAAATACTTATACTACCGGGATAATCAAGCTGTAAGCCCAAAGCGATTATTATCCAATCTCTCTCTGTTATTCTTCAGTCATAAAGGCAAAAAAGATGATAAGGATGGCATGTGTGTTCAAAGCCTGAAACGACACTCCTAACTGATGATCCCCCTGGTTGGGAAAATTGGTCTTTTCCTCAGAACTCAGACTTTGTGGGATTGACCCATAAGAAAAATGTTGGCTTGCGTCTGTCCCTTAATTAGTGGAACATGCAGATAGAGTGGGTGTACTAGTTTTCTGGCAGGTCATACAGGCCTGCATCAGGGCTTTCATATCGGCCTCCATCCCAAACCAGAAAACCCTTCCTCTTAAATAATTTTGAAGTTCCCCATGTTCTGAGTGATTTTTCGTCAAATGGCACTGAGCTTTTCCCAAGACCACCTTTTTATGACTTTCTGGAATCACCAATTGTAGCTCTACCTTGCCTTCTGAGGTGGTCTTTCCCCTATGAAGAAATCCTTGTTTCTGAAGGAAGAAAGGTTCCCTTCTTTCACATCCCTCTCTTTCTGAAACTACTTGTGAAATTATTTTTGTTAGAAAGTTGTCCTTTCTCTGGACCATGGCTAAATCTGTATGGGCAGTTGGTTCTCCATGACCCTCTCTTTCAGACTCGGAGGGGAAGGAATCATTTGAAGCCGCCTCCTTCTCCCTGAAACCCTGGGTCCCCCTTTCAGTGTTTTCTTTCTCTGATACTCCGGGAAACATTGCCCTCTCAATCACCCCTTGAGCAATTGTATGGCCTTGGTAAACATGGAAGGGCTTCTTCCTGTAGTTTTGTAGCAACACTTTAATATTGCCTCTGAATTTTGGATCCATCACCCCTGCTAAGACATCAACCCCAAATCGACAAGCCACCCCTAACTTGGGTGCTAATCTAATATTTGTATCCGGCAGTGGAATCAATATCAAGTCAGTAGGTATTAGTCTCCTTTCTCCTGGGGTATTAGTTTAACCCCTACTACTACAGATATCAAACCCGATAGAGCTCTTAGGCCTTTAGTGACTACTGAGGGGTTTGATGCTCTGGCACTCAATTTCTCAAAGTTAAGGATTCCCCAACTTGTATCGGTTGAGCTACATCCCACTTCTTACACCATTTATGAAGGCATCTTGGAGTAAGGCACAGACAACAGATTCTGAATTAACAATAAAACATTATCAACTCAAAAGTCAGGATGGAAAAATGCCTATCTTGCCCTACACTATGCTGGGATTTCCCTACCAAACCAAAATTAAAGGAAGTCAAAGTCCAAAAGTTCAACTTAAGAATCTGTCTGTGTCCAAAACCTATACTTGTCCTCACAGCTAATCTTATACAAGGTGTAGGGATGTCAGCAACCAACAAAACAGTGTTCAACACAAAGTTTGGAGCTCTGTCTAGCTCACAGCTTTCTTTTAGCTCCCTTCCCCAAGTATAAAGTAGTTCCAATAAAAGTCTCAGGATTACCTTATGTTTGAAATAATATAGAGTTAACCAACACTTAGAGTTCCCTTTCCCAAGTATCAAAACATAGTTTCAAACACAAAATATTTTGAGATTTCGTCCTCGAATCAATGAGCAGGTTAAACCTCAGGGTCTTGCCCAAGATTAACTTTCAATGTATTAGGATATTTTACAGCTTTCTTAAAGGTCTGCGCTAGACTTGTGCCCTTTGGATATGGTAGGTCTTTGTACAAGAATGTCTTTGCAATGTATTTACTTGTTAAAGTTAATTCCCAACATTCCATTCACTCTGGAGTCCCATATATATTTAACTCACTTGTAATGCTGAAGTTCTGTTCACTTTAGGTGTTCAATATGTATTGATTTCTTTGGTTCAAAGCTTTGCTTACTTGTAGATTCAACATATATACATTTGACTTGTAATTAAAGTTGCATTCACTTTTGAGCTTGACATATGCTGAATGTATAAGCTTCTTTCATTTATGATCTTTATAGATAACAGTTTTCTTTCAGTGTTAAAGATATTCACTTAATTTACCAAGACGTTATATGCTGTTGTAGAATGTCTTTAATAGTGTACCCACCACTCAGAAACGCTCGTAATAATTGTAAAAGATTTAATTTATTGCATTACGTTGTTATAAGTCTTTTTAGATTGCCTTTGTAATGTGCCCTGCATTCAGAGACTTTCGTAACCAGGCATGGCTCCCCTTTCAGAGTTCGCTCGGTTCCACTGAGACCCATCTCCCGGGCTGCACTCCTTTGAGCCACCAGAGTGCCACGCACTTACAGCTCCTTGCTGCTTCTCTTGGCCTCTCTGCTGCTGCTCTTCCATAAACGCCACCGCTTCTCTCTCTCTCTCTGCTTCTTTTGTGTTGGGCCTTTTATACACCTGCAGCCCTTTAACAGGCTGCAGGTGCGAATGCACAATTAGACCTGCCTGACCATCATTAAGGGGACATGCCTGACCTCTTCTACTCTCAGCAGGCCTCTTCCTCATCCCAGTACAAGAGTGGTAAAAGCACCTAGTCTTCATTACTCCCCGGTTGCCTCTTAATTGTTCAAGCATGTTAGTAGTTACATATGAGAAAGTTAGGGGAGTTGACTCATTGGGTTGGGTTGGTCCTTATTAGGAAAAGAGGAGTACCATGTCTCTCCCAAGGACATCCTATTCCCAGTCCCTACAGACCCTCCACCCAGGTAGATGATACTCCCTCGCTTGTCCACCCCCAGGGTCAGGATCCAAAAGCGATGGCATTTCCCTGGCCATCTGCGCAGAGGACTCATGAGAAATAGGAGTGAGAATACCCTCAGGTTTCTCACAGGTTCCACTAGGATCAAAATTGCAGGTTGAAGGAAATTCAAGAAACTGAATAAACCAATGTAGAATGGGTGCATGGAAGGTAATCTGAAAGGGGCAACCTTCTAAATATGGTGTTTTGAACGATCTTACTTATGTCTTTTTTTCACTCTAGACCTAATATATAGGAATTGTCAATCAAAAAATTGCATAAATGCTAGACTGTACTGGACATTCTTTGGCTATTCATTCTTTGCACTGGAAGTATTGCATCTACAATAGATGGAAAGGCCTTTGAAGTTTACTGTGTTGAGAGTGGGGAGACAGTAAAGCTATGTTATTCTTGTCTAAGGTAAGAGGTTGGTTGGGTTCATCTTTGGTTGTCTTAGTTTCTTGGGAAATATCTGGGAGTACTCTAATTACTTATATTGAGCCTTGCCTGGTGGTACACTGTGTGGCAGTGATGGGACATGGTACAGTTAACAAGATGCTCATAGCCAAAGTTATTCAGTGATTCTCAAAATGTGCCAAAGGTAGAGGTTCTGGCTATATTGGGGAAGGAAGGTGAGGGGATGCAAGACAATGTAAGGGATATTGTTTGTGTTACACAGAGGCAAGAGTTGGAGTTGATAATGCAAAGATTGGGGATTGGTAACAATGAGGTTGGTCATCGCGCACAACATTGGTTGTCAGGAAGAAATGTTCACTTAATTGCTACGGTTCAGTCAATTGCTAGGGAGTGGTCGGTTGCCGTCCTCAATGTGTAGGGTTTAAATTTGCCACATAAATGCTCACTGCTAGCACTGGATTTAAAAAGTACTTTCAATATTTTATTCAGATGGGAATCTCATTATCAGATCATCCAGGAGAGGGCCATTGGGGTCTCAGGGATAGGCCTCTAATGTTGTGCTAGTGGAGTTAAGACTGGGGATATTTTGTTTATTTTTATTTTTTTATTATCAAAATGTATTTGGTTTATTAAACCTTTACAAAAGCATTCAAAAGAAAAACATTATATATTGACCATTAAGAACATGAATAAGCACCAATGCATTATCAATAAAATATAAAAGTTAAAGAAACTGCACTAATCACTAATGGGTTGCAGAGATGGATTACCCTAGATATTGCATACTACCTTTACTCACTAGGACCCAGTTCTCCCATTTCCAATGGAACTTTGTGATACAAAGAGCCCCCTTAACAAATTGCATGATTACAGTTATAGATGGATTGATTTTCAGCTCTAACCCAGCCATGTATTGACCAAAAGCGTTGCTTAATCTCTGAAACCTGATCGGCATACAGTCCATCAAGATAAAATCATCAGCATAGGCCGCCCAGGGAGCTCTCAGAGTCCCAATTTGAAGTAATACCGGAGTACTTTGCTCTAACACCTTTCCTGCATCTGCCACATACAGATTAAATAATGTTACACCAATATACAACCTTGGCGGAGTCCATTATGCGTTGCTACGCTGGGCGACATCCTGCCATCTCCGAGTTTCTATGTAAATGAATGAGGATACTTAACAGACCTTTGGCAATACCAGCATTTGAGAGCTTAGTCCAAAGCACAGCTCTGTTTACCATGTCAAAAGCCATGGACAAGTCCATGGAAGCCACAAAAACAGGTGATGTTTTAGATCGCCACGCACTCTTCTGAATGCAAGTAAGCAAAAGTCCCCCACGATCAGTTGCCATATTTATCCAAAAACCTGTTTGTCTGTAATCTAGTATTTTGTTAGAGTCACACCAGACCTGTATGTGCTCCAGTAATATTGAGGCAAAGATCTTAGATGCCACACCTATTAATGCAATGGGCCTATAATTCAGGGGGCACATCCTACAGCCTTTTTTTTAAATTGGAGATGACATGCGATACTCGTCAGGAAAGGGGAATAGTCCTCCTTAGCACCATATCCCAATTATAAATATGTAGGATTTTAGCCCATAAATCCACATTTTGCTTTAGAATCAAATAGGTCCGGTTATTGGGATTGTCCGTTTGGAGGATTTTGATTTACCAATAATCCTAGTAATCTTTTCGGTAGAAATATCCACATTCCATTCATAACCATCCACTTTTGGGTTTTCAACAACAGACACAGGAGCCTTATCCATGTTCTCAAAATGTTTCAGCAATTCTTCCTCAGCAATGGGATTGATGATTAGCTGCACCTGCTTAGCCTCTGTACGATTTACTAATTCCCTAAAATTATGGGTATTGTTTCCATTGAGAGATGCCATCATTAGTTCGCTATCCCTTTGGTAGAGAACGGCTAATGCTGTTTCAAACTTTTCTTATAGTTTTGTCTATGCTTCATTAACTGTGTCTTACAAGTTGCACTTGATTCCCCAGTTTTATGTATCTTTCTGACTTCTTTTTGATGGGCGGCTTTGCATTTTTTCACCTCAGGATCAAGTACATGCTTATGTTTTACAACTACTGCTCTGGTAGATTGAATGAGTGAATGGAACGTAGACATTTGTTTTTCTAAATAATCAGGAAAGTGAATCAGTGAATAGATCATTGCCTTTGCTTCAAGAGTGGAGAAATTAAAATCATGCAACATAGTGGCATTCAATTTTTGAGTCTTGACCAACGACTACTTTAGTCTGTTCCCTCTAACATTAACTTCTATGTTGGCCCAAGCAGGTGGAGGAATAGGATCCTTAGAAATCCATCGCAAATAAAGACATAACTTTGAGTGGTCACTATACTGTGATTGACATATCTTGAAATCCTGTATCGTACAAAATAATTGCTTGGATAGGAAGATATAGTCGATGATAGAGCTGATCCCCTTTCCTCCGAGGTCAGAGTCTCACCCTCGACCAATACTAGCCTCCCTGGATAGTTTTCCTTAAGTGTGGAGAATTAGGCTTTTCAAAGAGAGATAGATGCTCCTGCAAATTATTAGATGCCTCCTTACAATTCACATTCAAGTCCTCTGCCAGGATAAGGGCACCACCCGGGACGAGATACACCCACTCATCTACCAAGATGTTCGGACTTTTGAGGGTAATTTCCAATTCTGTTTCTTCTTTGACCAGTGAATTCCAGTATACATTTATAAGCAACATGCCACTAATCCCTGAGGCGCGGGATACATGAATAGAAATAAGCAAGAAAGCATCCGAAATTCTCCATTTTCCTGTTTTGGTTATATTGAGACCCTGCTTAAAAGCGATAGCCAGACCACCTTTGGGCCGACCCCTTACACACTTATTAGCACACATGCAAGTGACCTCATACCCATCTCAACTGAGATTTCCCAAAGCCCATGTTTCTTCTAAGAATATCAAGTCAAAAGATTTCAAATCATTGATCAAGTTATCCTTGGAAATTAAATGGGAATGCCCTCTAGTGCTCCATGACATTAGACTATAGCACACCCAAACCATCTAAAGTTGCTGACTCATCATTTTTAGTTGTGCTACAGAATCTTTCAGAGAGAGCGCCAGCCAGCGCCAATGGGGTTTCGCCTGCACAACAGCAGCAGTCCCGGCATCTTTCTTCTGGTTTCTGTAACTGCTGCTCACAGCTCCCAATACTCTTCCACCTCCAACTGCTTCTCTTGGCCTGCACCTGAGGGGGTTCTTAAATACTTAACAGTCCCTCTCAGGTGTGGGTTCTTTAGAATCAATTAACTGCACACTACAGTTTCGTGCCTCTGATTTCCTTTTCCTCGTCCCAGTTCTTCGTGAATTGTGGGACTTGAAGTCCCCAATGTTCTTTCTTTTTATTCCACAAATAACATCTTTCTTTTTAATGAGTGTATTCCTTTTAGTAATCATACAAGAGACTCAGAAAGATTAATGAGTGGTCCAGATTTAAAGGAGAAGAACTTTTATTGGATGTTAAGGCCTCAATGTTTTGCTTTTCATATATTTTCTTCTCATGTTGATCATAATCAGTTTTACTACCGACAAAGAGAGTAGATTTAAGAAGAGAAGCCTTACTCTGACAGCAAGCCATTAAACATTCCGACATTAAGTAATTCTTCCTTTTGGCAGAAGACAAATACTGTGTTTCCCCCAACTGAGTCATCTCACTTCCCTGGGGCCCTTCTCCTCCAAGGTGATCATCCTGGCTAATACGACCCGCAAGGTTAGGATCAGTTAGCGGCTGACTTTCCCTAGTCACCTGGGAGGAGACTTTAGGTAGGGACTTTGCCATGACTCTGCAGGATTCATCAAAGTAGCCATTTCTGGGGAGTCGACCTGAGGAATTTGTGCTTCGATGTGCCCCTGCTTTTCTCCCACGTGGTTTCTAAATTCCATAGGTCACAGGAAAGTCTGCTTCCAGCCTTCCTCCAAATGCCAGGGTTGCCATAGATTGGATATTAGGAATGAGGTGCTCATGTACATTGGAAGGAAAAGTGGACAACTTGTTTGTGACTTTTGGGGACAGATTGGCTGGCAAGAGTGCCCCACTGGCCCCCCATCTACCAGCAGATACTTACTATGCAGCAGGGCTTCAACTACCAATGAAGCTACTGGGAAAATGGCCATGTCCTGGGCTAATGAACAAGAGATATGCAGAGTGGCTATTTGGGCTGTCCAAATATATTCATCAGACATTATAGGCTGAATGTGACAAGACAGCTATGTTAGTACCAGTGTTATGGGATCAGATTATGGCTTATTCAAAGTATTTAAGAATTATTAGCAACCTCAGCGGGTGCGGGAGCCAATCGGGTTGCTCCAAACCTGGGCTGAATCAACTGATGCAAGCACGTGTTTCGAGCAACCCGAGAGCTCTGTGCACCCGCCCTCCCCCGGAGCTGCAATTTCCCTCCTCCCCTGCCTCCCGCCCCCCAATCCAGCCCTCTCACACTGCCCCCTCAGCCCCAATACAAAACTCCTTACCTCCGGGTCTCCTCTGACCGGGCCGCACGGCTTCCTGCTTCAGTGCCATGGAAATGGAAGATGGGCTCCGAGCGGAGCCCCGCATTCGGTTTCCATCGCAACCATGCTTGACTCTCCCCAGTAGCTGGTGCGAACGAAGCAGCACAGCCGTTTTTTTGTATTGCTTTTAGCTCCTCGAGGATTTGCCTAGGGGTAGTAATAGCAATAATCCCGCCTTCTGCTGGCTATACCGGACCAGCAACAGCAACAGCACCGGGGCCCCACGTTCGCTCTGGCCTGTATCTTGGGCCCCGGGCCATTATCGGACTGTGTAGCCCACAGAACGCTGGATTATTGCTAAATTATGTGCAATTGTTGATAACATTTTTCAAATGCATTAAAAAGTATAAACATTCGAAAATATGATCGCAATAAAAAGAAAAGTGAGTGTCGATAGTCTTTTAATAGAGTTGGTTATTGCGTGTCCATAGGGTTGCCAAATGACTTCATGTCAGGAGGGACACGATGTCCCAGTACTGGACTTTCACTTCTCCATCATTTGCCTGCTGGGAGATGTAGTGTTGATTAACTTCAATTAAATTAAACAGACTGAAGTAAAACTAAGATAAAAGGAAAGCACAAGAGTGGAATAGGGTGTCCCTCATGACATGGAGTAAGATGGCAGACCTAAGTGAACAGCGGTGTACATTGTGCTTTGAGTGCTATTTCATTGGCCCTACCAATCCTCACTTGATTTGGTATTCCTCAAAAGTAAAAATCTGGGAGTAGGAAGGGGGGCATGGAGGTAAGGATCTGATTATCTTCCAGTAATCCTCATTACTTGTTGCTTACTCTTCCCTCTTACTGTACTTACAACCCAACTCACCATCCCAGAGGGGGATGGTAGGGCCCATAACGATATGTGGAAAAAGGTTAACTAAGGAATGTGGGTTGTAGGAGGCGTTCTACTTCCAGGAAGGAGAAGTGAACACTTTAAGCGGAAGGAAAGGGTTCTGTCACATAACTCAATTTATAAGCCTTCGGCGGGTGTTACCCGCCAAGCTCACTCGCCCTCCAATCCCATAGCTCTCAACTCACCCGCCTTGCAATTAGCTAAATCACCCACCAAGCCCCATATATTCCCATTCATTTCAATGGGCTCACACTCGAATAAATCAGGTGTTTTCACCTGCCTTCGCGGCTTAAACAGTTGAGAGCCATGTACATACATGCCAACCCTCCCGATTTAGGCGGGAGACTCCCGATTTTCGACTGAAAAATACTGCTATTTTTCACGTTCTCCCGCCTAAAATAATTATTTCCCAATTCATTCCAATGGCGAAATTGTTGTCTCCCGATTTCTCTCTAGAAATCTCCCTCTCAGCCACTTCGGAATGTTGGCATGTATGTATGTAATCCCTTTACTCATCCTTAAACTTCAGTGGGTTCCCACCAGGCAAACATGAAATTATATGTTTTCACCAGTCCTTAGGGACTCACGTTTGTGAGGTATGCTGTTATGGTGGCTGATGCCCATTCAGTCCAATCCTCCTGATTTTGGTGTGTGAACCCCCCATTTTTCTATCAAATGTGGCTATTTTTTACTTTCTCCTTCCTAACCCCAATGCAGTTCAATGGAAACATTGTATTCTCCCTCTCACGTCCAAAATGTTGGCATGTATGGGTGCCTCAAGAGTAAGAGTAGTAAGAAGGTTTTCTAGTAAGTATTATGAAGAGAGAGGGAGGTAGGGTGTGGGAGAGAGAGAGAGAGAGAGAGTATTTCTTCCATTCCCATTAGCAATGTTGCGTTACTATAGCAGTAGTCCGTTTTTTGTGTTTATGCCGTGTGTCCTTGGTAGCAGTAATGGCGTCGGCCACAAAATTCATCCGGCGGCTGCGGAATTGGGCTGCAGGGGTGAGTCAGAGAGTGTGTAGAGCCGGGGTGCAGTTGAACGTAAGGAGTGGAAGGAACAGCCTTGGGTCGGTTTATTTGACCGCTGTCAGTCTTGTTTCCGCAAGACGTGAAGTGATTTAACAGGCGATTCCGACATCGCTCCTTGCTCATCCCTAGGCTTGACATTCTCATTTCCTCTGTATTTTGGCCGTCCCCTGTGGTTTCACAGTGTCCAAAGATAGTGCACCCTTCGTTAACGTTAGTTTGTAATTGAGCGCCTTATAACCTACGTTCTCCTGTCTCGATGCCTCTAACAGGCAGTTACGACGGTCCCTTACTTGTGATCACATCTAGCATTATTTTATCCTTCTGCTGGTGGCAGTCTTATACCTTTTGAGTGTTCTCATTCACCAAAGTCCTATATTGAAGCACGTTCTCCCGCATGAGTCTCGTCATTTCTAACATATTATAATTTATTGGTGGGTATTAATTAAACTGTAAGGAGAGGCTCTTTCCTTTGAGCGCCCCTTTGATTTACAAATTATTGTTTATTGAAATATTTTATTAGTACAATTAATTGACATAAATGGCTACAATAACATTAATTTTTAAAAACATTTCATAACAAGCAAGTGAAATAGAATGTAGGATTACATATGAAAATTCTTCTGAATGTGGAAATCAGCCTTCCTTTGAATCTGAATGAAGTCTCAAATAGATTTAACACTCTATTCAAACGTTTTTATTTGTTCAAATCAATGAATTGCGCTGCTTTTAAATCTTTGACCTTGAGCTCTCTACTTAAGTCTTTATAATATTGTTGCACTTCCCTTGTTCTATAAATGTTACTCTCCAATGATCAATATATGTCCACGTTAATGTCACTGTGTCTTTTCAAACCTTGGCAGATTTAAGCCTGACCGAGGACCCTCGGTAGGCCGATTGGTAGGGTGGCAACTGTTCAGGGTTGCCACAAAAGCAGCATTGATTACCTTTGGGGACAATTGTTCCATGTATTGCAAGTTCTTGTTTCTACTATCAAGTTGTGTGTTTAGGGGCATGACCGTCTGGAAACGGCTTAGTCGCCTTACCATGTCTTGCTGATAAAGTGATTTTGTCCAGGATCACTCAATTTGTTCAAGTGGAAAAGCCGTTCTCCCCTTCCATCTGTTCATCCCATGAAAAAGAACATGCTCTCCTGTACCCCTTCCAAAATCTTCTGCTACCCTCTTCCATCCACTCCCTACGTCTCCTTCCATAAGACCCTCATTCCTTTTGACCTTCCGTTCTTCCTTCTATCCACTACTCTCATTTCCAACTATCCCATCTCCACTTTCCCACCAAAAAATGCCTTTGCCACAGCAGGACAATTGGTCTGGGAACACTGGCTACTCCCAGCATACCTCTGAGGAGGGCTTCAGGTCCAGGCATCTTGTGAAAGAATGAGCCACCAGAATACCGAAGCATGGAAAGGAATTGTGTGGCTTAGCATTTTGAAGCGCAACATTGTATTTTTGCTGCATGCTTGGTGCACATTTGTAATTGAGTTGAGGGTGTGAAGGAGTATTGTATGCTGGAGACAGAGATCTGATGCAACAGCAGTTGGAAATGTAACTATAGCCGGTCAAGTGGCACAGCGAGAAGAGCGCTCACTTTGGCATCTTGCAGAGCTTGCTAACGCAGGTTCGAATCCCGGCGGGGCCAAACTCAGCCTTTCATCCTTCCGAGGTCGATAAATGAGCACCGCACACAAGCAGCGCTCAGATACCTGAGGGTTTGTAGCGCTATATAAATGCCAAATTATTATTATATAACTATCCTCAGGGCGACACACATGCTTGGAAACATCTGCCACTTTGTATGGTTAATATGAAGGGTCATTATTTGTGTGTTGTGTGTCTTTAAGGCGTCATTTGGTGGGAGAATGTTTCCTTGTTGAAGAGTTGGTGGTCATGGAATTGAAATAATGTGACAGGTTTGTGGCCCCTATAGTTATGATCTGAGCTTTGACCTTTTTTCATATACTTGACCAGGTGAAAATGTGTAAGGACGTCATCCTGCAATGCATGTGGATATTAAAGAGTATGGGAGAGTGTTTGTACCCTGCAGTACCTCATGGATAAAACTTGAACCCAGGTCCAAGAGGTTGGAGTTTTAGCTTGTGATATGTCTTGCTTGAAAGGATGATGACTGCAGTAAAATCCGCACTTGCCTATTTTTCTCTCTTCCATTGCTTTCATTTGCTTCTTTGCTTTGAGTTTTCCCAACGCCTAACTTATTGTGATGGAGGGGATTGCAATGAGAAGACTTGCTGGCGTTGTATAATGGAAGTATTTTTCATGGCCTACTTTTATACTAGCAGTAGCTTTGCTGACAGACCTGTAATAGATGAACCTGTAGTGAAAAGATTTGACGCACTTAGTCCAATTTTTATAACATTTTATTGGACTAATGGAAATATGTTGAGATTGTGAGGAATTTGACCATCCTCACGGTGGGTGTGCGCTCGCCTAGTTTTTAAATAAAAAAAAAAAATGAAATTGAATGATGGTAGATCATCCTCTAGGAAATGCGTGGGGCAAATCCGCACGTTTTCCGATGCTCACAACATGACATATACATAGACCTGTGTACGCTCCTGTCCTATTTAGTTGGGCTATGACAGCCAGGAGTACACCATCTCAGAAGGTGGAGGGCCAAACCTTCCCCCACCATGTCCACCCTAATTAACAAATACTCGGTGGATCCACCCTGTCCTTTTTCTGGGCCCTGCAGCTAGTGGCAGCGATTAACTTACATGCCAATATAGTGTACTTTAACAGGTCCACATGGGTCCTGGCTGCAGAGGTTAACGAAGGAGAGCGGAAACCCCAGCAACCATCGATTGACAGTGAAATGTCATGTCTGGAACAGCGTGTTACCGTAGTGGGACCCCATTCAAAAGGTATGAGTATGTGGATTGACGGCGTCAGAAAGTATGGTCTTGCCACAGCTTCAAGGGAGACCTTTCACTTTAATCAGGAACCACAGAGAGCTCCATTGACCAGAGAGACCCTTTGATCCACAACAGACAGGAAGATGGGTGGGCCTTAGTATTGCATGTTTTCACCCCTTACCTTCTTTGTTGTAAAGCACTCTGGTTATGACCTCATCCATACAGGAGATTGGTGGTGGGGACCCAGGATTGGTTCATTAAGGTAGGCATAGTCTTCACCCATCCCTGTGGTTCATTTGGCTTTAAAAGAGGGTTGATCCCCTCTTTTAGGGAGATCATTTGAAGAATTTGCAAGGAGTAGCAAGAAGAACTTTTCATTGGACCCTGGCTGAAGGTACAGTCTGCCTTACATCTTGGGCCAGTAAAGGAAGGCCAGGACCTCCAAAGAGGGAAGCAAGATCCCTCCCCAAAACATTGCGCAGGGAACAGAGGGAAATGCAGAGGACCCTCTGCGGGTCCAGACCTGGCATCCAGCCAGCACACAGTGTGCCTGGCTAGGCTCTTCAGCAAGCTTTCTAGGTGGGAGTGCCAGAGAGTCGCTGAACCAAACCAAGGACAAGGCACCTGCCTGCAACACTTATACCCGCTTTGCGCTGTCCACCTTAAAGGACGACACGCGCCCAGTGAAGAAGCTAGGAGGAGCACATCTACGGACGTCCGTCCTGAAGGACATTTTCGAGACAGTCGATCCCCTCAAGCTGCAACAGACGGCACCGCTGACTGTTGTTACGCCGCAATCATCAACATCGTCTGAGACGCCTTGACCAGTGCTTGAGAACCGCCGACCAGCACCGAGACAATGATTCTTGACCTTGAGCCATGTTGGCCAGCCTGCAGCCATCCGTCCAGCTTCACTTGCTGAACTAACTGCCGCTTGATAACCGCAGTGGTCAAGTACCCTGAAACCAACTCGACCTTGTCGACCACCAAGAGCACCTACAGCACAAGGTACATTGTGGTTCTGTCCCCACTGACATTTTACAACCCATTCCTCCCTTTGTGTTGAAACCAAGTATTCTTGTGTCATGCCTGCTGGACATACCTCTGGACCAGGAACGACTTCTCCTTTCAAAATGAGTTACACCCATAGAACCACTAGACCATTCTACTCAAAATGGAGGTTGTTCGATGCATTGCCCGGAAAACGACGTCTGCATTTTTCACGTCGTTAAATTTCACGTGACTTGGGTCCGTCACGTGTATCACGGCAGTGCGTCCATAAGCAGCGTGGAAACTCCAATCGCTGCTTCTGATTAAGTCAATTTTGGCGTTTTGGTAGCTGAACTCCGGACCTACGTTCTCGCATTCCCTTCAGCAACTTCTTAGGCCTATTTTGAGCGTGTTTCCTCCACACGCTAATTCCGGAGCTGCGTGTTTCCTGTTCGCGTACCAAGTCTCCACGCGGACGCTGTCTGCAAGCGCAGCTGTCCTGAGCTGCGTGAATCCTGTTCGCGTGCCAAATCTCCACGCGGACGCTGTCTGCAAGCGCGGTTGTCCTGAGCTGCGTGAATCCTGTTCACGTGCCAAATCTCCACGCGGACGCTGTCTGCAAGCGCGGCTGTCCTGAGCTGCGTGAATCCTGTTCGCGTGCTAAATATCTACACGCGGACGCTGTTTTCAAGCTCGGCTGGCCTGGCTGCGTGTATTCTATCGCGTGCAATCCTGCATGTGGTTTTCTGAACTATTTTGAACCTTTGGTACCTGTGACGGTTAACAGGTGAAATTCTAATTTTTGTTCATCGTGGGAAAGGAAGTATTTATGAACTATTTGAAGGTTATTGTGCACAGTACTTTGGACGCTATCCTGTGGTGCACCAACCCGGTATCTAGCGAGAGCCTCGTGCCGTTCGGGATAAGTCTCCCTTACTAATCTTCCCTTCCTTTGTCGTTTGTTCAACTCCTGGTTTTCTTCAAGGAACCTTCGTGGATTACTTCAGTTTTTGCCATAAGGTCAGTGTCTGAATTAATGCTAAACTGTTATCTTAGTAATTCGATTGGGACAGTTTCTTATGATACTTGATCTATCCTAGGCATACTTCCTACACAATTCCCACGCCCTTTCCAGTGATCCATCTCTCTGCCTGTTTTTATCCAGTCAGAGAGTTGTATAATTGGGAAGGTCTAATTTGACCTGCCTACAATCAAGTCTTGTGAAAATAGGATCCGGAAGAGCCCTACCAAATTGTATCCTTTTCAGTTGATACATTGGTGATTTATGACACTTGAACTATTACAATTAATTACAATACCGACTACCCTCCTGACAGTATGCAGTGACTGGATAGTCCTTTTTATCATTGGGTAATAATTGTATTTTTGAGGTGTTGCAACTAACTAATGATCCACAACCTTTTGGAGATAAACCTGCCATTCCATTCACGTTAACACAATTGGATAAGGAGATTGATAATTTGCTTGTGTTTCCAATCTGTTGGGATCCCTTCTGGTGTACTAGAGTAGTGGGGCTGCTTGAATTTTGAAAGATTTATAAACGCCCACACAGCGAGCTAAATCGTATCCTGGCGCAGATGGAAAGAATTCGGTAAAAAGAGAAACGGGCAAGCCCATCTTGATCGTATTAGAACAAACATAGACTGAGCAGTGATCCAAAATCTTAGAATTACTCAGGTTTTTAGACCTGCTCTGAAACTCATCAGTGAGTTAGCTGTCTCAGATTTAGTGGGAGACTATTCCACAATCTGGGTCCGGTCACTGAAGAGCACTGGTCTCCTCTAGATCTACACTTCATCCTAGGAATTACAAGGAGAAGTTGATCCTCCGACCTGAGGGTGCGGGTGGGTTGGTATTGTTTCAATTGTTTATCAGATACTGGTGCCATCCCATGCAAACCTCTATAGACCAGGCAACCAGTCTTAAATTTGATCCGATCTTCCACCATCAGCCAGTGTAATGATCGACGGAGACTAGATGTGTTAGTGTTCTTGGATACATCAAAAACCAATCTCACTCCAGCATTTTGTGCTTTTTGAAGGCAATGAATTTGACTACTCGGTGCTTGTTAGGGAGAATTCTCTGTTTAGGCTGAATTTCCTAACCTAGTGAGTCCCCCAGCAGCTTTGCTGGATTTTTGGGGTTTATTTTTTTCTCCTGCCAAGAGTGAGACTCTTTTACCCTCACTCTTGGGCATGATTTGAGTGTGTTTCTTTGAATCTAGATGTGTTTAATGGGCTATGGGGTCTTTTACCCCATAGGGCTTCATGTGTTTTTGTAATGTGTGTTACACAGCACCCTCAGTGCAGTAACACAGGGGTGTCATAGTGACCCCCCAGTATAGACTCCATACCCTGGGACTGACTACTGTCTCCCAGGGCATGTTAAGTCACCATTGACTTTACTAGTCTTAAATTCTGAACAGAACCAGTACAAAACATCATATTGTGGACGTACTGGCTGGGGCAATTCAATTGCCCCGGGGTCTGTTAGTCGAGGGGGCACGTCTCCGTCTCCCCCGGATCGAGTTTTGGCTGGTGGCAGTGGATACTACTTTTTATATTCAACCGCAAATATTTTCTTATGGGATTTCCCATTGTTTTAGGCTACCATCTTTATTTAATTATTTACGGTAGCCTCGAACATACCGCCGGTTTATTTAATTAATATCAATTCTCCGGTTGGTATTTTTTGCCAAAACTTGATTCTAAAATGGCGTTTGTGTTCTCTTCTGTGACTCCAACCCAAGTCGAGCCCTTTGTTCCACTTTCTGGCGGGCTTCTCCACAGAGGCCCTCCAAAGTGGTGCCACTCTGTCTGGGGTACTGTGGAGGGGGATTTAGGCACCCTGGACTGAGTTGCCTAGGCAACTCAAGTCGCACTCTGTCCTGATTGGCCCAAGTGGATCACCACTTAGCCTGTTTGAGTGACAGCTAGGCTGAGTGAATAGGGGTTTTCTGCATAAAAGCAGGGCTTTGGGGACTGGAACTTCAGAAGTCGCCACAGGACTTAAGAATCCGACGAGGGAGAAGCTGAGCCGACCTGCCACGACACCACCACCGGTGGAGCCCTGCTGGACCGTCTCACCACTTTTCCCAACGACAGAGGAGATCTCCCGCCGGAGAGTCTTCTTCCTTTGACTGGTGGGGATAACCAGTTTCACCGTCTTTTCGCCTTCCCGACGTACCTCGTGGCCGCCTTGCCTGTGCCAAGCACCCCGGCAACCGGGATACCACATTTTACCACGACCGCGCAATGGTACCACCTTTAACCGGAAAACTCTGCGGCTGGTTTCTTCCCTGGTAGTGCAACGACCTTCATCTTTCCTCCAAGTCGAGATCTTCTCTTCCCCTGGACGACGACGCGACTTGCACCCACTGCTGGGAACAACTGCCACCGCTGGAGGATCCTTCCCACTTAAGGTACCGTGTCCCGCCTGGCTTCCCTTGCTACCGACTGTACGGTGTAGATTTAGCACCCGGCTTTCGAACCTGGGTTAGCCTGGGACACCCTGGCTAAACTTTCCTAAGCCTCTCTAAACTCTTTTTGAACCCTCTGCAAGACTTTCTAAGCCTAGTGTAACTGTGTGATCTTGGGCGCATTTGTGCTCTGCTCTCTGTAAGAGTGGGCCCAGCCTTTGGACTTTGGCTCACCAGTGACTTTTTCTCTTCTGCCTTGCTAACAGTGTTCCTGAACCTTAGAGTGGTGTACCTTTTCCATATTCTGTCTTTTTCCCTCCCTTTCTCACAAACTTATTGGAGTGCCATCTAGTTAAGCGCTCACCTCTGTATGAAAATAAGTGGTGTTTTACTGTGACTTATCTGATAAGGAAAAAGGGGTGTATATATTACAATCGTAACTGTGTTTAGAATATTTTACAATAAGAGTGCTGGAGTGTTTCAAACAGTTTGTTTTTAAATAAATAATTATATACTTTGATACCAAAGCTCTGGTCAGTGTTTGCTTGTATTGATGTGTCTGAGTGCCTATTGTGTATACTTTGCATACTGCCTAGCTCTTCTTGAGGGAGGTCTGACTGCTCAGCCACAGCTACCAGGTAAATCTGGGTGGTACAGACTGCTACCAAGTGGGTTTACTGCTAACACCTGTAATCTTAAATCTTTTGCAGTGTTCCCTAAGGGAACTGCACAGGTTTCTGCCTAACGGTGCTCCTGCCAGAAGTCCATTGCAGTAGTCAAGGTTTGAATTGACCAGCGCCCTCACCTCCGCCGCCCTATCTGTTCGGGGCACATAGGGTAAAGCTTGGCGCAAAAGGCTAATATTATAGAATACAGACTGAACCTTGGATGAGACCTGGGCATTGCATCCCAAATCCCTCTGCCAAATGCAGCCCAGATTCTTTACCTTGGTGGAATATTTGAGGCTGGCTCCCAAAAACTGGGGTGATTTAGAAACCGATATTCATCCTTGGACCACTTGTGCCCCGAAGTTTATTTGTCACAGAGTTAGTACACACATTAGCCTTCAAAGTCCCTTTAGACTTCATCGGATGGTGCAGAGTAAAATGAGGAGCAAAGAAATGCAGTTCTTTCTGATAGTGCTCATTATGACCGAGGAGAATCCGACAGTGTGTTTCCCGAAGATCAGAGACGCTGAAGACTCGACGCCCAAGATCTTCATTGCCTCCTTGTGTCAACGAACACTCGTCGTCAAGGTGCACCGCACGCCTCCGCTTGCAGGATGTTTTTCAACTGATTGTCAGCGAGCACCGCAAGAACCGAAGCTGCTGCGTCAACTACTGTGTTCACCCGTTTCCCTCCTGGGATCTCGACGATCCGTGGCTCTTGCCTTAAAGGGAGCCGCTCAAGAAGGATCCGTAGACAACCAGATGTTGAACTCTGCTATTCCAGGTACATTGGGGTTGTAGAACTAATTAGAAGGAAATAAGACTCTTGTGAACAATATTTGGGCTGGGCTTGTATGATTTCTTTATTTACAGGTTGCCCAGGTTGGGGGGGATCCTCGCCGAACTGTGTCTAGGTAAACGGGGCCAGTATTTTGCCTATTGTTCTAACCAACTTCTTTCCTCCTATGTCTATTGTTGGTTCCCTTTTATTAATTGATTTGTGACATTTGACCAAAGTACAGTTGATGCACGTAAATGAAATCTAATGGTAATTGTGGTACCACGTAGAACTGTGTATATATTTGCCATTGTAGATTAACTGAGCACAAAGTGAGTTATTGCGATTGTGTATATATCCTTGAACCTTAATTATATAACGACTGTGTTTTCACTAATAGTGTGTGGACATTCCTTTGTGGGTGCATGAGGACTACAATGTGGGTGCATGGGGACTATAATGTACTTAATAACCAGCCTGCATCACCTCCTGAAAGCTAGGCCTGGATTGCTCGACCATAGCTACCGAATAGAGGATCTTGGCTGGGGTCCTCTGTACCCCTCCTCTGCCATATAGAGAGCAGGAGTACAGATGCCCCCCTCCTCCCCCCTCCCCCCCAGTCTTTACAAGCTTTTTAACCAGGCTCTTCTAAACTACAATCCGGAGCTAAATAGCTCCCAGCTCCCCTCCAATTTCAAACCCTGATGAGGACAAGATCCTCCCAACAAGCCCTCTTCTTTCATCGCAGTACCTGGTAAGGTCAAAACCAAGTCTGGCCAAATGAGTCACTGGAGGGGCTCAACCAGGCCGTGAGGGAGGCCAGGGGACAGAAGCCATTCCAACTCCTATGTGGAACTATAAATATAAGCCTGAGAGAGGCCAGGGCAAGGGAGACATTCCCCATATTTGTGACCTGTGGTTGTCCAGAAGAAGGGGGTTCTTTTCTGGACTGTCTAGAGACTGTTGCGCTTTTGTTCATTTGTACGTTTTTGAAGTAGGATTTGGACCCGGGACAGTGGACATTTTAGGTACGGACATTCTGAAAGCTCCTTAGTTTTTGGTGAGGTAGGGAAACCCCTCTTAGAGTTAGGGATGGTTAGGTTTTTTTGCTTTCTTTTGATATAAATAAGCATTTTTTGCCCAAAAGCATGCCACCTGTGTGTCAGTCTCCTCATTCCACACGCTTGCATATGCTGTCAGGACTGAGATCTGACCAAATTGACAAAAACTGGGGAACCCTAAAGTTTACGAAGCTCACTGAGCGAGCATCAAATCCACAATTGCCACAAAAGAATCCATTGATTTTGATCTCTCGAGTAGTAGGGATTTCACTAGGAGAGAGACATACATGTCCCCACAAGCTTGGTCCTAATCCCCCCCCCCCCCCCCACCCGCCAAGTCATGTGTATTAGGCTGGTTTCCAAGTCAAGGCTGACATGGCCTAGATGTGTCAGCAGGGGTGATAGACCTGCACTATAGACAGAATATTAAGGTCTTGATACAAAACAGCAGCAAAAAGGCTTATCAAGTAAGTCGGTGAAAGGATTGCTCAGGGGATCTGGGAGAAAGCCTTATTCCCCAAACTCCTAGAAGTCCCAGATACTGATACCACCAATAGAGGGATCAAGGTTTTTGGTGAAGCTGATGTAACCCCTGAACCTGACATAAATATCCCAAAACGCCATCACGAGGAGGAAGACCTAGAAATGATTCCAAACTTAGCATTTTCCCAACCAACACAATGACACTGTGTTAGCAGAGGCCTTTCTAAAAATCATCTGTGAGGAAGAAGATAGAAAGAAAGAGGGGCCGTTCTTTCTAAAACACTGGTTATTTTATAGAGGGGGATACCTGCCCTGAAGGGGCTCCTCGCTCTCAGATAGGAGTCCCCCGCAGCCACAGGAGGGTAGTGTTAGAAATCGCACATGCCCACCTCATTGCTGGTCACTTAGGTACTACCACCCACGGGCAAGAGGTAAATTGGTTCTATTGGACTGGAGTGTATGCAGATGTCAAAACATTTGTAGCCGCATGCTCTATACGTCCGAAGACATCATTACATCACCCCCCACTTGCACCTCTTCTACCCCTGCTCTCCCGAATAAGAATGCATATAATGGGATTGTTGGAACCCTCTAGGCTTGGGTATAGATACATACTAGTGCTGGATTATGCTTCTTGCTGTCCTGAAGGCTTCCCCATGCGAAGCAACCGATTCTAAAGCACTTGATCCCCCATTCTATGAAGAGTACGCTTCCCCAAAGAAATCTTGACCGACCAGGGAACAACTTTCATGAATAGAATAATGACGGAGGTAAAGCAAATCTTGCATATAAAGACTAAAGACTTTGCAAACCTCTGCCTATCATCCCCAGACGGATGGTCTTGGCGAATGTTTTAACAAGGCCCTAAAACATATACTCGAGAGACTGGTGGAAGCCGATTGTAAAAATAAAGGGGGCATGATGATTCCTTGGACCTCGTTTGTCATTAGGAAAGTCCACAGGCTTCCCTGGGATTTTCACCTTTTGCATTGTTGTATGGGCGAGACCCCAGGTGATGGACATGCTACGGGAAACCTTGGAGAAAAGGGAGGAAGCCATTCTACCCTTGTCCCACAGCACAGCACACTAAAGAACATATGCATGTGGTGCTGGACATAGTTCACTCCCATTGGACTAAAACCCAAGAACATCAGAAGGAACAGTATGGCATTGAAGCTTTGACCCGATGTTTTTCCACGAGACAAAAAGTGCTACTCCCAACATCTGAACACAAGGTGTTATGAAAGTGGCACGGGCCCTATGAGATCCTAGAGCAGACTGGCCCTTGTAATTACTGCTTTGCTCTACCTGATAGATTAACAATACATATTTACCATGTTAATCTTTTAGAAGAATGGGAAGAAGATCGGGTGGAGTTTGCATGGTAATGGCTAGTCTCCTAGCATAAGCCCAGATGAATGCAGGCTAGTGCCAGTTGACCTACCACCAACCAACGACAGGACATCCAAGATCTTTTAGATACATTTCCTGATGTCTTCAGTTGTGTGCCCGGTATAGTGAAGGAGGTATTTTACTATATATGGACTCCCCATCCAACCCCGCCCCCGAACAACCATTAACCTCAAACCTAGAACATAGAATCCCAGAGGCTAGGAAAGAAATGGTGATCCAAGAGATGGAGAAGATGTTGGATGCTGATGCTCTTGAATGATCCTAGTGGCAAAACCTGATCAATCGTGGAGGTTTTGTATATTTTTCAGAAAACGTAATGCTGTCACAATTTCGATAACTACCCAATGCCCCGGATTGATGATCTCATTGACCGGCTTGGCACAGCATTATACCTCTCCACGATTGATCTCACGAAGTGCTAGCAGGTGCCATTAAATCCGAGGGACAAAGAAAAAACAGCCTTCTCTACCCAGAGGGGACTAATCCAGTTTTTATGACCATTCAGACTGCATTGCACGCAACTTTTCAGAGATGAATGGATCCGGTCTTGCACTCGTACACTAGTTTTAGTGGGGCTTATTTGGACAACGTTGTCATATATATTAAGACTAGGGAAGAATGTTCCACCTCTACAAAATCACCTAAAATGAGCGGGCCTGACTGCCAACCCCAAGAGGCAGCCCTACAGATAAGGGGTGCATCCACCCCTTTTACTCCCTAGAAATAGGCAAATACTCCCAACAAAAAATAGGAAACAGACACGTTGAACAGACCAGTAGTGTGTGTTGTACCACAGGAAGAACATACTACTATACCTGCCTGATCGGAAGAAGTAAATGTATCTTTTACTGTGCATTTAATAACTACATGCAAGGAATTAACTACTACACATTTCTGTTTTCCAGTTAACATATTTTTATTCGCTTATAAAATACTCTCATTGGGAATTGGATTTACATTTTTACTCCCTAATAATAAAGAATTTTACTCCCAACTTTTAAAAACAGGGAGTAAAATACTCCCATTTCCAAATCTTATCTGGAACAGTGTCAAGAAATGTTAGCCCAGTCAGCACTAAAGTACTTGGGCTTTCTGTGGGCAATGGCCTGGTTCAGCCACAAACAGAAAAGTCCAGGCGGTTCAAGAAACTCCAGTCCCTAAAACAAAACGTGACTTGAGGAATTTCCTAAGATTTGTTGGTTATTATAGGAGATTTATTCTGAATTACTCTTCCATTACATCATGATTAACCGACGAGCTGAAAAATGCAGAGCCCCCCGAAGTTACAATAGTGGAAAGTTCAAGCCTGTTTCGATACCCTGATGATCTTATGTATTGAGCCCATACTTGAAGTACCCAGCATTAACAAAGAATTGGTGCTGCAAAATGACTCTTCCAAGCTAGGATCAGGTGCTGTTGTATCCCAAATATATGATGGAATGGAACACCTCATGCTTTACATTATCCGGAAACTATTCCCAAAGGGAGAGGACTATGCCACTATCGAGTTAGAAGCGTTGGCTATTAAATGGGCCATAGGGTATTTCAGATAACTTAATGGGGGGAAAAAGTTTGGACTGGTCACAGACCACTTACATGGTTGAGTCTCTGGAAGGACACTAACCCAAGGGTAATGCACTGGTTCATTGATCTTAAGCCCTTTTGCTTCAGTGTAGAACATTGGAAAGGCAAAAAGCAAGGAAACGTAGACTTTCGGTCTCGTTTTCGTGGAAAAACGAGGCCGAAAGACGAGGAAAACCAGCAGCATTAGGAGAAGGGTATGTGATGGATCCTGTAATGGGCAGGGAGGTGAGGCAGCTACCCGATAGTCATATACAAAAGTTGGTACCAGGAGATGAGGAAACTCTAAAAGGAGGGCGAGTGGATGCAAATTTTAATTTATCATTTTCATTTTATTTTGAATTTTGAATTATATAATACATAATACTTAGAAAACATTTAATTCATTTTACTGCTCATTCATTCGCACACATTCATTCAAGTAATTTGCACATCTAAAAGTTATATAAATGTAATAAAATGCCATAAAAAAGAATTATTCATTTCATTGGTACATTTCATTATAAACCTAATAGTTAATCAAAGTTCATTCCAGAAAAAATATCGACTATTGGTGCTTTATCAGATAGTTCTTTTTTCGAAAAAGCTCCCCAGATGGTAAATAGTTACGACTTGGCCGATTTGGATGTCTTCATCAGGATTGGATGAACATTTAACAGATACTTCTAAAAATAGAACAAACGTACAATTGTAAACATTATTAAAACAACTGTCTGAAATTACATACCTAAATCACCCCTCTCCTAGTGTTTCCTCTCACAAACAATGTATTACGACATATCAGTATCTAGAGCATCCCTATGGCTTTAGTCTCAAGGTCAGCATCTATCTAGTCCACCGTGTAATTAGACGTGTTGTCACGCAACCTCTTTATTGACTTAATCAATATAATTTTATATTCATAAAGGATGTCAAAGAAAACTAGAACGAAAATACGTTCTTGTAATCTCCATAACACGCACTTCTAAGTTAGTGCTGAACAAACCCTTCTCGTCACACTCAAGAGTCCCCACTATTATCAGCATCAGATCTCAGCATCGAAAAATAAGAAAAAAAGAAAAAGCCTTCCTACCTGCAAACCACATTTGGTTCGCCTAGAAGCTTAAGCTCCAGCAAATTCTGATTCAGAAGCTGGATATCCTAAAGACAACACAAAAACATATATAAACCAGTTTTAGGAAAAAACAAATAACAAACATATTGCTGTCAAAAGGAGGCAAATGTTAAATTACCTTCTTTCCCACAAAAACGAAATATATATCTTCCACACTGGTACTTTGGATAGAATCAATTTGCCTTGGGTGCCAATTGTTTTCTAGCGTTCAAAAATGGCCGGTTAGCATGGGTTAGAGAGCGCAGATTTAGTTGGCTACACCTCTGTGCTGTTTCAAGTGGAAATATAAAGGTAAACAAAAAAATAAATAAGTAATGAATATTGGCTACATGCCACAATAACTCAAAAGTAAAAGGGACTGCCCAACTTCTTGCTTACCTATAGAGCCACAGAGGTACTCTACTAAAGCCTACAGCTCTATCCTGAACATCAATACGAATAGTATCCAGTTTCCACGGCTAGCCGCGTGTCCTTCCCACAGCGGTGATCTAAATGTAATAAGGAAACAATGTGAAAACGACCGGTCTAGTCTGATTAAACGGTACCAGTCCAACTACCCGAAAAACGGAGCGATCTGCTCTCCCAAAGGCTACCCGATAGTCACCTGAGGGGTGGTACTTGGAGGTTGGATCTCCTGTAGAAGAATTCCCCCCCTGGGATACAGGGAGGACACCTGGGTTTACATGGTATGATACACCCACACCCTCACCGCTTCTTCCTCACCTTCTTTTCCTTCTTCTGGTCACACAAGTTCCTCCATGTATTATTTCCATAGCAATGGTACCAATAGTACTGGGATGACGAAGATCAGGACTAACTCCACTGAACTGTCACCTTGATATATTGAGATGAGGTAGGTTGACCCAGAAAAGCGCCGGGGAAGACTGTCCAGCAGGTACGGGTGGCTGGGCTCCCAGGAACTCCAGGGCAATACAGAAGCCAATGTAAAGGGGCCTGGGACGGAGGGAGAGAAACCAATGTGAAGGGTCTCGGACGCAAGGATAAGAAAGTGTAACGATTGGGTAAAGGACTGTGTTCCTGGCTGGGGAGTGTACCATGGGTACTGTGAGGAAGCAGTCGAGCACATCCAACTGTGCATGAGGACAAGGTCCTCCAACAAGCCCTCTTCTTCATCGCAGTACCTGCTAAGTTTGAATACCGGGTCTGGGCAAGTGAGTCACTGGAGGGGCTTAACAAGGGTGTAAGACCAGGGGACGAAAGCCATTCCGGCTCCCCTCTCCCCCACTTTGTGGAAGTAATTACAAACCTGAGAAAGACCAGAGGGCGGAAGTCATTCCCCTAGTTTGTGGAACTGTACATTTAAGACTGCCGAAAGGCCTGGGGAAGGCAGACGTTCCCCCTTTGTGAACAGTGTTTGCCCAGAAGAAGGCACTCTGAAGAGACTGATCCAGTTTTGTGTATATGTAAGTTTAGGGATTTGGACACAGGTTTGTGGACCTTTTTTAGTTCTGACAGCGTTGAGGCAGGGGACCCTGAATTAGGGAATGTTGGGTTTCCTTCCTCTTGGTATAAACAAGTCTTTGTCCATAAGCATGCACGTGAGTCATTCTCCTCCTTCCACATCATTTCAATAGTTGCAGTAATCCCATAGTCTTTCTTTAAGAGCATGCAGACCATAGCATTGAAAAAGTTGTATTTTGGGCAAATTGGTGATGTGAAAAACTTTGAGAAAATAGTTACCAACCAGCTTTTGTCGCTGCTAGAGTCTTCATGCATCCAGTGCTCCAGATAAGCTTTTGAGGTGAGTATTTTACTCCCTATTTTTAAACGTTTAGGGTAAATGTGATTTTAAGCGAGCAAAAATAGGTTTCCTCCTTCGTGAGAGAGTAAAAGGTTTGTGACATCCAGCAGATGCATGCAAAAAGTTAAAACTTTATGGAAATCATTCTTATGCGACAGTGTTCCAAATCGTAACACAAAAAGGTTTCTCACACAATTGACAGATAATGCACAGGGTGCAGTATCGCAGCACCCTCTCGCAAATGGAAGATACGAGCACTAACACTCTGAGCTTCCCTTGCGTTCAGGTACTATAGCAGCTCACACAGAATCAGATGGCTTGAGTTGGAACAGTGCAGGCTTCCCTCACACAAACATGAAAGGCGAGTCAGTGCAACAGCAATGTACGGTTTTGTCAAGTCGAACAGATGGAGTGAATTAGTGCAAGGTAAATCAAGGATATGAAATTCCCACACACCAAACGGAGAAGGAATGGGTTTCTGCTGTGCTGTGGAAGCTCCCCTTTCATAGAACATGTGCAGTATATGCTGCAGGAGTGAACACTCTCCTACTAATATAGATGAGGTACGCTATGATCCTCAGTAGATCATGCTTTCCTCACATGGGTCTTGACATAATCGTGGGCCACAGCATAGATGTTCCACTCGCATAGAGAAGGAACTGCATTGAATGGAGCAGTGCAAGCATTCCCACACTGAATAGGTAAATGAAGGGCCTAGACAATGCAAGCTACACTAGCATAGGCCTCAGCAGTCCACCTTCCCATAACAAGAACATGGGCAGTGATCCAAGCTCCTCTGAATCTGCAGAGTCCTCACAGAAACCCTGACTAACTTCTCCTCCCAGGTAGCCAGGGAAAGGCAGCCGCTATCTGATCCTAACTCTGGGGGTGGTATTGGACGGGAGGATCACCTGGGCGGAGAAGGGCCCCAGAGGAATGGGATGGCTCCATTGGGAGGGATGCAGTATTTGTCTTCTTCGGAGGAGGACATTTCTATGATGCCAGAATATTTCATGGCTTGCTGTCAGAGTAAGGTTTCTCTTCTTGGACCTACCCACTTTGCTGGTAGTGAACATCATTGTGATCCGCATGGGAAGAAAGCCTATGGCAAGCAGAGCATTGAGATCCTGACTTCCAATAAAAGTAATTCTCCCTTAAATCTAGACCAATCATTAATCCCTCCTAAATCCTTCTCATAAAATGGTTACTAAACAGTGAATTAATTAAAATGGAAGACTGTATTAGTGAAACAAAAAAAGAAGTACATTGGGAACTTCCTCGTCCCACTACTTCGGGCATTGTGGGACTTGGAGGGGCTCAGAGGCACGAAACTGCAGTGTGCCGTTAAATGATTCTTATGACCCACACCTGAGCGGGACCTTTAGGTATTTAAGACCCCCCACCCCCGAGGTACAGGCCATAGAAACGAGGCAGAGCAGCAGTAAGAGTTGTAAGCCATAGTTGCAGCAGAGAGCCGGAGTCGCCTCTGTTGTGGAAGTGAAGTTCGGTCCTGGGAGTGTCTTCATAGTGGAAGATCTGAACTGTAGAGGTTGAGCAGCGGGAAGCAATAAACTGAAAAGCTGTCCCATAAGTGAGAAACTATCTTCATTGTAGGCCTCTTTCTGGTGGCTGGTGAGCACCGGCCATCAGGAGGAGAAAGACAGGCTCCTTTCCCAAGCAGCTCGGGCTGCGGGAATGCAACCAGACTGGCAGGCATTCAGAAGTCCACAGAAGAAGCAGAGGCAGTGGTTCGAGCGGACACGCATGGAGAGACCGGCGAGTTTGCCTGTTTTAGGAAACCCTGTAACGCGCCGCAGTTTAACGCTGACCGATAGTAATAATTGTGAATACCAAACTAATGAACGAAGGTTACATGGGTGATCTACCCACTTTAAAGGAAAGGAAGGCTACCACCATTACTGCCAAAACAAAAATGGAACAATTTTGCAACTAAAATCCTGCCTTGCCAAAGTAAAGAGGGGGCAACATTGAAGAAGACCTAGAACAACCATTACCAAAGTAAAGAGGAGGCAATACTTTGGCAAACATATAACCCGCATTGGCAATACAATGTTATTGCAGAGGAATTGTAACCATTGTTCTCAGAGTGTGGAAGAGGCAATCGATAAGCCACCCACCAACAAGCATTGCCTAAGCCAAAGAAAGGCAAGTGAGACTAAGAGACATTGTCAGCAGCAGTTTTATGTGAAAGTGAGAGATTGTGGCAGGAGAGAAACCTTCCTTGTAAGAGGTATCAAGGAAGAGAGGAACATAACCTGCATTGCCTGGGAAAATACATCTGTGTAATGAACAGCATCAATGTGTATTGTGACTTCACAGAAGGAATTGTGAATCTGTTGTTGAAAGGCAAAGACGTTTCTGAAGGTTGTGTGAAGCAAAGCAAACCACAAAGTACTATAGAGTTTTTGTCCTGGCAGGGGAGTATACTGGGCTAGGCAATATTAGTGGTAGTCCAGGCAGGTTTGTGGACCTTGAAGAAGATATTGAAGTACTGCAATGTGGTTGAAGGTTGTGAAGGAAAGTGGCAAGCCCTCTATTGTGTTTGACTGATGGTAAAAACCATCCTGACAAAGACATTGTTGTGAATCAAGAAAAATTGTTGGATTGCTCATGTTCCAAGTGTTATTGCAGTGTTGATGATCTGTTTGAAGATTGAGACCTTTCTTTTGGAAATGTGTGAAATGCAGAGTGAAAGACATTTGGAGCAAGTGGAACTTAATGAATTGAACTTGGCTATACAAAGGAGAAACGTACTTGTTTGGAACCTGGTGAAGAGGAATTGACCCCCAGGCTACAAGGATACAAAGTTATCAGGTTCATGTTGAACATAACTGTGATTTCTGTTAAACTTAAAGTACCTTTATAAGTTTTATGTATGTACAAGTGTGAGGGGACAGATTCCTTTTTATTAGAGCGTTTTCCTTAATTCTTGTTTTGATAGGCAGGGAAATCCTCTTTCGGTTAGGAATAGCGAGGCGTTTATCGCACCCTTTTGAGTTAATAAAATGGCTTCTTGTGAAAAACCTTTACCAAGTTGTTTGCCTTGCGTTTCTGACCCCTCGCACTCCGCCCGCATGTAGAAAAGGTACAGCAAAACTGCAACAATGGGAACACCACCCACATAGAGCAGGAACAGTTAATTGCCTCTGCAGTGCAGCTCTTCACAGAGAGAACTATTACAGAATTGAGAGCGACAAGTCCAAATATTTAGGCTAACTCTGAATCTATAATCGGAAAAGCTCTACATAGTAGTAGTAATTTAGAAAAAGTTTCACGTAGTAGGAATTTAGTAAACCATAATTGGAAGGAATTCAGCTTTCGAAAAACTGGCCACTCTAAAGCTGGTTCAGTTCCTAGAGCACTTTGCACAATGGGATATTCATTTCAGCGGGAGTCTTTAATACACCCATCATTATTCCTCTACAAAGGTCTGCACATTTGATGTCTTCTGTATGGATTTTAACTTTTAAAACACTAGCAAATCTTGCCAATCACAAAGTAAATAACCACAACTTGTATTATATGCTTTGAGGATTTAGGCATTGTTGTATTTTGATGATTAATGAAAGTCCTCATTTCTGGGAACGTGTACCACTTAATGGAGTGCCAGTGTTGAGCAAGGGCCTTGCCGACCATTTATGGTACCATCATTTGACTCCCATGTTCAGGTTGAATGGATGTTTCAATGGGCACTGCATACCCATCCGTGCCCCAGAAAAGGCTTTGAGTATCTTGCACACTCGGTCTCATTGCGATTCTGTTGCTAAATCTGCCATTTTATTGGCACAATCACTTACTATTACCGCTACTCTGTCCGTGGCATTACCATAGGATTATGAGTGGTAGTACAGCAGTGTACATCTCCATTTCTGGAGTTTGTAGGACTGCAGAGGGATTTTTTTAAATGAGGTATTATTGCACAGTACCACAATAAAAGTCACTGTAATAGAATTACTGCCACTTTTGTATCGCAACATCAAACTCGGAATGAGGCCCATTGTTTTTATAATTGGAATGTAAATTAAATTGTAAGAGTAAAAATGATGTGCCTCCGCAATGGTGTAAAACATTTGCGACAGGCAACCAAAACATGACTAAACTTGAAAATGAGTAGAGCTCCTTAAAAACACAACGAGTTATGGAAGACAGATGTTTAGCTTACATTCATTCTCCTACACATTAAAGTGTATGAGCACACTCTTCTGCTTAGTATCAGGGCTGGAGGCATCTCTTCTGCTTAATATCAGGGCTGGAGGCATCTCTTCTGCTTAGTATCAGGGGTGGGGGAATCTCTTCTGCTTAGTGCAGATGGGGAGCAGGTGCAAGTGGATCTAGGTCCCCTGGCCTAAGCCCTGCCCATCTGGTGCCTTCCTGCCTGCCGCTCTTTTTCACCACTTAGCAAGCCCCGCCCACCTGGTGCCTTCCTTCACCATCACTGTCTTGTGGCCAATGCTGGATTTGACTTTTATGGACTTCATTCATTCATGGTGCATCACTCTTTCTCAACTCTCATGCTGGACTTCCTTTGCATCTTGTACTCGTGGTGGCCCTGAATCATGCTGTTCCCATCTTCATCTTGTATCCTGGCTTGCAACATTATGTGTTACTAATGACTTCTGCAATTGCATTCGCTCTCCACTCTTGCTTCTCCACTCTTTTTTTCTCCTCCTTTCCCTTCTCCTTTTTCCTTCTCCATTTTCCTATCTCCTCCCCTTACTTTCTTCTATGCACTTACTCTATCAGAATTGTCCCTGGACCTAATATGATAGCAACCTCGTCTGTTTCGTCCACCCTCCCATTACTGTTTTTTTCCTCCCCACCATGCCTCCAGCACTATCTGAAATGTCGTCAGGCCTAGTATGATAGTCGCTTGTTTTGTTCCTCCCCTCCCTTTCTGCACCCCTCTCCCTCACCTTTTGTTTTTCTCCGGCTCTACCAGAAATGTAGTCAGGCCTAGTACGGTAGTCGCCTGTCTGTTTCCATTTCCTTCCCACTCTCCCCCTCCCTTCCTTATCTATGTCTTAGCTCTTGCACTATCTGAAATGTCGTCAGGCCGAGTACGATAGTTAATTTCACATCCTTACTGTTCATGGCCTGTAAGAATGTGGTTGTATTTTCCCTTGTTCCCTCCCTGGCCTTGAAACGCTTTGAAACACATTGTGTATAGGCGCTATATAAACGATCCTATATCATATCATTCACCTTAATGATGAATGCACATGACATAGGAACTCCTAAAATACCTCTATGCAATGCAAACATGCATTCACTGAAAAAAGCATAGTTTGCTATAAATGACACTTTCCAATTGTAACCAAGTTGTCCAACCTATGATTGGTAAGCTCCTAAAATGCTAGAAAAATAAATGTGCCTCTATCCATGTACAGAAAAAAAAACACTGACGAGAAACTATTCCCTACCTCAATGTGTGCTGTTTCTTTCTGACACTCATGTGGAATGCCGGGTAACCACAAGATTATCTTTTAATTGAATACTTATATACAGAAATGTGTATGAACACTTCCATCATATGATCCTTTGTTTAATGATTTTATAGCAGTTTATCTAGCTACTACCATCTGGGGTGGCACTCTTCCCTATGTAGTAGGGTAACTATTGGTGTGAGGCTTCTGACAAACGTTTACACTATCATAATACTTGATTCTTTGAATTGTTTAGGATTAGTTTAATTAATTTCGCCATCCATATTAAGAGCCACACCTTAGATTGAATGTTCTCATCAGAGGGATCTTCTTCAATTTGTACATCTTGCCATTTCCCATGGATAGACCTTAAAGGAATTTACTTTCTTACATTTTCCAGTAAACATTTCGAATCCTAACGATGCAATGACAAAAATTCCAACCAGAAAATTGTCAACTTTTTGAGTTTGTGCATCTATCATTGTAGTAGTGCATCGTTTGATGCTTGAGGACCTTTACCATGATGGCGATCGGAAGTCTCATTTGATGAATAAACAAGCATTCATTTAACAACTCCTGTAACTGCCTTCTTGCAAGTTAGTGTCCAGCAGTAACTATTAAAGGGTAAGGACAGGGAAATATTGCATGATATTTTTTTCTTCTGCATTATTGATGACACGCTTTTTTTTATTTTTTTATTTTGCAGCGTGATCTTCAGGCCAAACTGCAACTACGATGCACTGAAATATCTAAAAGGTAAATACATTTTTGTCTTAGTCCTCGTTGTATTACTGCAGTTACTTAATTAGGTTTGTGTACAGTAAATGGTATTGTGACGGAATGCCCACTATTTTGCAAATTCAATATATTAAGATGTATAAGTTGCTTGCATTGATATACTTAGTTATGTGAAAAAGATACTTTAAAACAACTGGTAAGTGGATCCTCAGACATACATTAAGATATTCTGCTGATCCATACATGCATGCCAAGAAGCTAATGCAATCCCAAGAGGATCAGGCCTAGCAGTAGTGAGAATCCAGCCATCCTCTTAAGTGAATCTGAGCAATTCCACAAGGATTGTGGAGTCGGGTTTGAAGGTAAAACCAGTAAAGAGGCAGGACTCTTGTAGGTAGAAAACATGTATTTCTATTCTTCTGATGTATTACAAGTAGAACAAACTGAGAAGGCAGTCGGCAACTCCCTCCAGTATCATAAATACATTGAGTGACACCACTTGGAGATAATCACAAGAGCATCCATCTTTCACTCGCTGACTTAACTGCCAAATCTGGAACCCTCATTCACTCTGATTGCATCACACACATCAGTGGAACTGCAAATGCTTCCAGAAGGAAGGGGGTTAAAGGTGGACTGAGTATTAATCAACTAACACATTCAAATAGCATTATGGAGTGCAGGAGGGATTGGTGGTGTGCCGGGCAGTATTTTCAGTCTTCAGAAGAAGGCGGTCTTCTGCAGGGTGCGATGGATGTAGGGGTGGGATAGAGAGCTATAAAAGGAGCGCCCGAGACGTACATACAACGCACTTTGACATTTGGGCCTGGAGTAAGTGCACAGATATAGGAGTGGTGATGGATGGATAGGGATTTGGCGAGCATGGGGCAGCATTTCACCTGAGTTGCTGAGCATCCTGGAAAAGCACTATTCCCAGGGAGGTGCTTAGAAGCCCATTGTAATGTACTACATGACCTACAATGACATGGTTGCATTATGCTGTGAATCCTCTAAATGTGTGACCTCACCATGGTTGCAACTGAGTCATGGGGTGGAGGCTTACCTTGAATCAGTTGGTTACAGGCATGATGGAGCTATTGGTTGATCAATGTTAAACCTCTATCTTACGTTGGTGGCCCTGTCTGAAAGGTGCGGGGATGTCTAGAAAAACATTTGGGGTGCGGAAATGGCAGGATAAGAAAATGATAGAAGATAAAATGATTCAGATATATGAAGCGCTGCAGTGGCCCTGGACCATCAATGGGAACCGAGCATGAAAATGTGCCTTCATTATAAGATAAGGACATTATTATGCGGAAATATCCTGCAAATCTACCTCTAGAGATGAGGTGGCAAAATATCTTGAAACATTTGGCGGCATAGATCCATAGGATTAAACATGGCTGAGTAGACTACCATGTTTTAAGACTATGGGCCTCATCACCACTTTGGCGGTAACCCTTAAAATCGGCGGTAACGCTATTATTGCCGATTTTAAGGGTCCGTCGGATCACAAGTCCAAGTGCAGCCGGCGCAAGTGCAGCCGGCGCTACAAGCACCGGCCATAACAGCGCCAGGAACCATTCGCGCTAAAACTTCAGCAATCATGAGTCCGGCGTTGGCGCTATTAGCGCCATAAAAGCAGCGGACAATCCGCCGAAAATACCTCCAGCAAAAAGCTGGAGGTAACAGAACACAGGCCACAGCAAGAAGGACCCAGGTTGAACCACTGCAAATCGGAGGCCTACAAAGGACCCACCCATGCACAGCACACCCTCCCCAACATCATTACACCAGCAGGAGCAGGGAGGAGACAGCAATAAGGACCCAGGTGGAACCACTGCAAATCAGAGGCCTAAAAAGGACCCACCCATGCACAACACACCCTCCCCAACACCATTACACCAGCAGGAGCAGGGAGGAGACAGCAATAAGGACCCAGGTGGAACCACTGCAAATCAGAGGCATACAAAGGACCCACCCGTGCACAACACACCCTCCCCAACACCATTACACCAGCAGGAGCAGAGAGGAGACTGCAGTAAGGACCCAGGTGGAACCACTGCAAATCGGAGGCCTACAAAGGACCCACCCATGCACAACACAACCTCCCCAACACCATTACACCAGCAGGAGCAGAGGAGACAGCAGTAAGGACCCAGGTGGAACCACTGCAAATCAGAGGCCAACAAAGGACCCACCCATGCACAACACACCCTCCCCAACACCATGCTGCCATTTGGAGCTGGGAGCCTCGATGTTGACTTTTAGCTGCTGCGTCTGGAACTACAGAGGCCAGCCAACCAGGCCAGGGCCCTTGGAGTGCAGGGGTCAGTGGGGATGAGGAAAAGGAGTTGGAGAGCAGCACCAGCAGCAAGGCAGCCAGCCATCCCCAGGGTCAGGCCAACACCCTGGGCCCTGACTGATGGTCAGTTGGTGACAGATTATCAGCTGGACAGGGCGACCATCAGCCAGTAGCTGGACACAATCCAGGGTGACATTGGCAGCCGCATAGCCACCAGCACGGCAGTACCTCCCCTAGTGAAGCTTGTGTCTGCGCTTCAATTTCTTGGGACTGGCAGCTACCAACATACGTTGCCATGATGCATGGAATGTGCCAGTCCACATTCCGTGCCACGCTGGGACAGGTGCTTGATGCACTGTTGAATCATGTGAATGAACACATTGCATTGCCAGCCACACGGGCACAGCTGCACCAGCTGAAGTGTCAATACTATGCCATTGCCCAAGTCACGAATGTAATAGCAGCCCTCGACTGCACACATGTGACACTCGTACCACCCCAGGCACATGAGGCTGCCTACAGAAACCGGAAAAAGTACCATTCCCTCAACGTGCAGATGAAATGTGGTCCCGACCACACCTTCATCCACTTCTCTGCCCGCTACCCAGGATCCACCCACGACTCCATGGTCCTGCGCAACAGTACCCTGCCGGCATACATGAAAAGGCATCGAGGGCAAAACACATGGCTACTGGGTGAGTACAAATGTATACCATAAAGCATGTCGATCCACAACAGATGGTGCCTGTCACAGAATCCATCATTCACAATAGGCAGCAGCATTACTGCAGCATACACATTCAAGCACCTTGCACGATAAACCTCGGACATGTGCAACACAGCAGAACACACCCATGCAGGATGTACGACATGTGGCGGCACAGTGACATATGGAAGCCCCACCACAATAAAGCCTCCTGTGTGAGTAGCACCCTGGCTCCCAACACTGACACGGTACAGAATTCCCACCCTGCCCACCCGACAATAATTAATTTTCAAACCATAAGCTGGCACAACCGCACCACACATAAGTAGGCCGAGTAATGACAATGTTCATCCCACGAACACTGTCTTCAAAATGGCCAGGGAAATGCATGGAGAACAGTACAGAGCAGTGACAACCAGCAAATGCAACTGTAGCCAAATGGATTTGCAATGACACGAGGCAGCCACTTCTGTCATGCAGTAGTAGATGGAAGTGCCCCCTTATCCTGCGACAACTGAATGAGTACTGTTACATACAGATACATAGTCGTACCAAGTGGAGAGTACCCCATTGATTCAATCGTGCCCGTAGGACAGCACACTCCACAATGTTATAGGCCAAATGATATAAAAGGCAAAATGACACTGATGACAGAGCCCTGTACACCCACTGGACTTACCTTGTCCCCATGCAGTCTTCCTCTCCCCTGCAGGTGAATCTGCATATCCCCAAGACACGTGGCACATGACCCCTGTGCGTCACCCACACATGGCGGTGGAGCGGGCATACAACCTTGCCCATACACGGATCTGCGTGGTGGGGGGCATTTGGACTGGCGAAGGCACGCTGCCGGTGCCTCGACTGCATGGGAGGGGCAATGATGTATGCACCAGAATAACTAGGCTAAATTGTACTGACACGTGCCATGCTGCACAACATCTGCTGTCGCAGAAATGTGCCACTGCCCCCTGATGCTCATGTGCATCCACCTGAGGATGGTAGTGAGGGCGATGAAGTGCCAGAATGTGTTGCACATGCACAAAGGATTGGACTGAGGGAGGGGAGGTTGGCCAGACAGGGATAGATGGATGGATTATTTTAGAAATGGGTAATGGGTAGATCGGAAATATGTCACTTCAACATTGAATTGCATTAGTGACAATCACTACTGTCCATGCATTGTGAATTTTCTAACGTGATTTAACATCCAACACTCCCCACCTCCCCCCAGTGAACACCCAGTACACTATTTCCCTCCTCCTCCCCCCAGAAAACACCCAGCACACTATCCAATAGACTACCCCCAACTGTGCAGATAGGCACGTGTCATCAGGGCAACAACAACGATGCCATGCACCACTAGGATGGTCGCGGGCGCTTCCCTTTTCTGGGCCCCTCCGGTGTGCGTGCCCTTGGTGGCGCATGGACCGGCGCCTAGGAGATGGCTCTAGGGAGCCCTCCGTGGGTGTGGTTGATGTCGAGGGGACTGAAGCGGTGGCCATCACGTGCTGTCGCATGAGGTTGTTTGCCTCCAGTGTCTGTTCAGCAAGTGCTGAGACTGCCTCCATCAACTCCCTCACTCGTTGGCCAAAGCCTGTCAGGGCAGCGGTACATTGTTCAACAACTCGGCGTGTATGCGCATTGTCCCGCGCTATGTACTTGCACCCATGCCTTATTGATTGACTGACTGCCTTGATGTGCCTGCTCTGCACCTTCGCCATCGATTCCACCCTGGCCTGTTTGGCCTCAATGATGTCGAGTCGGTCCATCACTGCTGCCCCAGTGACGAAGGGCTCCCCTGGTGCGTCACGTGGTGGCCTATGACTTGTGTGCTGTCGAGGGGACGGGAGGGAAGCCCATGGCGACATGGCGCCAGCCTGGACTGGGCTGCCTGGCTCAGAGTGCCGGTCTTCTGGGCTCCCATAAGATGGCGTGTCCACGTCGGGCTGCGGTGTGCGGACACGACGCACAGGCACATGTCGACTCCCTGCATGCTGTGTGCCTGGGCTTGGGCTTCCCTGGAGTGTGATCATCCCTTCAGCCTCACTACTTCTGGGAGAGTGTTGTCCTACGGCATGATGGCCACGTGGAGGTGTTGCTCCCACGTCGGGCTCCGATGCAGACCTCTCTCCCTCAGCATCGGGGCTGTGAATGGTGGCTTGGGGTGAGCTGGCGGTCGCCTCCCTGCGGCCATGTGGCTGCCGCTGCTGTCTGGCGGGGCTTCGTTGGGGTGAGGTGGGTGTTGGCCTGGGTCGTCTCCCTTCGGTGCGGCCTCTTTGTGGGGTGCTGGTGGAGGCACGGTGCTGTGGGCGCTGTGTTGGTGTGGCCTCCTCCCCATCAGCTTCGTCCCGTTGGGATCGACGTGTGCCTGTGGGGTACATGGGGTGTGGTTTGAGTTCAATGCTACATATATTTGTGTGATGCAGGTCATGCCAACAAGTGTGATTGAAGCCAGTAACAATGACGCATTCAACTTGCATTCTGTTCAGTCGCCATGTGGCACTTGTTGTGAATGTGTATGGAGGTACACTGCATGGGAATGCGTGGTTGGGGTGCACTGCGCTCTGGGTTTTGGGGGTGTGTTCATACACACTCCAACTCTATGTAGCTGTCCTATGGCTATGTAAGTCTATCCCCTGCCCCTGTCATTCATGCACTGCACGTACGGGGTCATCTAGGCAGCACTACCGTTCTAGGGATGTAGGCCTCACTTATGGGTTTATGCAGTACGTCAACATGTCTTCACTTTCATTCACTAAGGGTCTGCATGTATGGTACTTTCAACTGCATGTATTTGGGGATGGTACTCACCTGCCGTTGGGTCGATGCCAGTCCCTGCCTTCGCTCCACCAATGCCCTCGATGGTTCCAACGTCGATCAGGGCTGTCATTTTCTCCTCCCAAGGTGTGAGTTCGGGAGGGGGTGGGGGTGGACCTCCTCCAGTGGCCCTGCTTGCACTCCTGTGCTGTGACAGGATGCCACGGACTCGCACGCGCATGTCATTCAGGCACTTGCGGCAACCCTCTCCATCCCGGGACACGCGCCCCACAGCACTGACCTTTTGGCTGATGGTTCGCCATATTTGGGCTCTGCGCTGGCCACTAGTTTTTCGCTGCTGCAGCTCCTCGAGGTGTATCTGTGCCTCCTCGACCAGTACGGCTAGCTCCTAGTCACTGAATTTGGGCTTCCTCACCCTGTCCAGGGCGGACTTGCCCCTAGTGTGCTCCTGATACATGTTTTGGCCGTGGATCGCGTAGATGGCTTCCAGAAGCTGTGATATCTGACGGATTGTGATTTCCAAGATGGCCGCCGCTTTATTTCCCGTTCCTGTGGTGACGCATTTCCCACGCGCTCATAGCGCGCGCTCGAGTACAACATGATGGTAGCGCACGGTGCGCCGGATTTAAAGGTTTGCGCTATTCGCGCTAACGCCATGGACCGGGGCGTGTGCACGATAACTCGTGATCTGGCGGATTATCCGCCGCGAGCCTTGGCGTTAGCGCTAATTAGGTCCGGCGCCATTTACCGCCAAAGTCGTGATGAGGCCCTATGTATTTTGTCTACGAATGGATCTAATATATAACTGAAAACAAAATATTAAAATTTTTCAGGAGGCAAATTGCCAACCATAAAAAAATTACTTGTCACCTTAATTGTATACATACGCTAAGTACATAATTTGTTAAGAGGAAAATATGACTAGCTAATAGCAAAAGGAAATGTTGCACCCTACATTTTACATGCACTGTATGTAAATGGTTACCTTTCTTTTAGTACTTATAGCACAAATACTAGTGAATTGATGGGTTTTGCTTGTTTTGAGATGTTCAGCTTAGTTGTCTGTTTATATGATGTCTGTTTAGGTGGTGGTGTTATCAATGGATGTATGTATTTGTTTGTTGGCAAGTTTCTGAAATACACTTTGATAAAACGGACAGAACCAATCCACGAGTAATGGCGAGTGCTGGCAAAGACCTACATTACAGAAGAGTTGATGCACAAAAGTTTTTTTGTGTACAATTATAAATCAAGAAGGACTAATTGAAAAACCTACCACTCTTGACAGTTATTTTTAGCATGCCTTAGCCTGTATCGTCTGAGCCATTGTCTGGGTATTGTGAGTGTGTCCTGATGTGGGCAAGATAAAGTACTTTAGCACACAACCTGTGTCCTGGAAGATGTGAGAAAATGGTGCAACTAATAGTTCGCGGATTACTTTGGATGGTGCCCTGTTGACAGTTCAGGAGACTTGTGGAAAGAGCTCCTTTTAGAGTGCAATGGGTATTGAATAACAATTACTATGTTATTTTTGGGCCAAGTCCCAGCTGCAGCGGGCTTTTTGTTTTTCTGTAAGTAAAACCATTTTGGAAAGCAATGTTAATCGCACAAGTGTGGAGTGTGAATTTATGAAAAAAATGTATTGCGAAACACATGCTCAAAACTAAAGGTTTTGAGCTGAAACAATAATTGATGCTTAGAAATGGTGGAACGGTTATCCACCAAGATCTGCCCCCTCCCATTGCTTCGGTTCCCTGCGAGTTTTCTTTCTTCCCTCACCTTGTATCGTGTCCAGTTCCTTATTTTGAACATTGTTTACATGAAGGGAAAGCCAAACGTATACAGGACTCTTTACTGTTTTGTCATTGTAATCTGTGGGCTTTGTCTAGTTGTTTGTGTGTCTTAGTCAAGACATAATAGGATATATTTTGAAGAACTGTTCTTTTGTAAATCAAGAAAGGCCCTGAATAGTTTGGAGAATGTTCATTGTAGTAAGATCTTTTTTGTTAGTTACAATTTTATGTTTTCCAGTGTATTGTGTAATCGGCTCACCCAATACAGTCTAATTGTAAAACTAGCCTTTACGATACTACCTTCTGCTGTCAATTGAACAAATACAAGTGTGACTTCACCTTTTGAAAATGTACAGACTGTTGAAAATAAGATGGTTATATTTCTTAAATCTAATCAAGAGCTACATCCCATATACAGTTAGTACCTTTCATTTGGATAAAGAAGGTATCTTGCTTACATAAAGGGTACCTTATCAACACACGCCAATTAATGCAGCGCTCATGGAAATAACAAATGTGTAGTTCATTCTTTTCAAGGATCACTACTTATCTTGTAGGTGTTGTCATGTGGATGGAATAATTCACCACTCTCGCACATGAGCAATGACCAATGCAGTGTTTATTCCTAGTTAAATAAAAGGTGAGGTTTGTAGTACACATGGGCATAACATACAGAGTTGCTACTTGACCCAGTGGAGGGTTTGAGCTCAGATGGTTGCGGAATGACTAGATTAAAAAAAAAAAGAAAAAAAAAAGAGAGATGGCCTGTCTGGCAGGCCTGGATGCATTGTGGTTGCAGGATAACGCCCAGTATTGTAGGGGTGGTCCGCTTTCTGACCTGCAACCCAGCTCGCACCCGTTTCACACCCTAGTATTGGTCTGGTCTCCCATTGCCTTTTAGCTGAAGTTCTAGGATCAGGGTAATATGAGAGAAACCCCTACAGGACGTGGGGTATACCTAACCAATGTTACAACGTAATTGGAATAGAGCCAACACTTTTTTTCTTTTTTTTGTTTTGTTCACTTTTTTTTTGTAGCACATTTATAAAGCACTCCTTCACCAAAGGCATCTTGGCGCTGAAAAACTGACTGAACCACCCAAGCAACTAGAATACATGTTTTAGAAGGCGTCGGAAGACAAGATGATTTTCAGTGTCTCTGATTGCGGCAAGGAATTCCACAATTAAGTGGCAGCCACCAAAAGCAGCACAGCCCCTGGTTCGGATCTCTGTGATTTGGCCGTGGCATAATTGTTTGCGGCGGAATTGACCGTAGACAATTTCGCAGTGAAACCAATTTTCCTGTGGCCAAACTCAACAAATCAATGTTCCCAGCCCCCTACTTTTCATGTGTCTGTTTTCGTTCTGACACTGCGGCATCTGTTCCATCTCCAATTCTCTGGAAGCGGGGGACACAGCCGCTACCCCCAAAAAGCAATCACTACTGAACATGGGGAGCAGGGGACAACTCCGCAACTCCTGCGTCCCTCCCTCCCGCTCCCCCCCCCCCCTTCCCATGTTCGGTAGTGATTAACCAATTTGATGGATTGATCGAATGGTATTGGCTGAATTCGGACAGTTGGTTCTAGCCAACTTGTGGCGTGGAATAACAAGAAGGCAACCATCATGCGAGTGGAAAGTACGGGCAGAAACCGAAGCAAATACTTTGCACCGTGGCCATGAAAAGCTTGGTTTATGCTACAGAGGGATTTAGACTCAATACGTTTTGTAACCAGAAGCCAGTGGAGATTACGTATAATGGGCGAGATATGAGAGCCAGTGACCACTCTGGCAGCTAGATTTTGTAAACCCTGTAAAAAGCTGAGATATAGAGGCTGTGCCATGTAAAGAGCGTTACAATAATCAATGATGCCACAACCGCAGCATGTAATTGTGCAGGGAGAAAAGGTAGAACCTTGTGAAGAATCTTAAACTGAAGATGCCCTCCTTTAAAAGGTAGCGCTAGTTTGGGCCTCCATTAAAAGCAAGGAGGACAAGTTCACACCCAGATCTCCACTACTGACACCCGGGTGGGAAAAGGTCCTAAGGTCATGGGCCAGAACGATCCAACTCGCCACAGCCTCCAAGCAACTCCATAACTGAGACAAAGTATCTGATTATAAGAGATTAAGTTGGCCTAAAATCTGTGTGTCATCAGCATAGGAGAAGCACCGGAAGCCGTAGGAGTGAATGAGGCCCATCAGCGTTTGCATATATGCATTAAAAAGAATTGGGGACAGGGCAAGCCCTGGGGACCACCACAAGAAAGAGATGTTGGAACAGAGAAAGGGAGAGAATTTGTCCTCACAGTACAGGGCCCGAGAGGCCATCGAGGCGGTCCATGGGGTGGTCCACTGCAGCAAAGGCAGCTGAAAGGTCTAACTAAATCAGTGCCCTCACTTCACCCTGATCGGACAGCCGCACCAGATCATCCATGGCTGACAGAACAACAATCTTGGTCCCACGACCAAGATGGAAACCGGAATAAGATGTGTTAAAGGAAGAAGAATCTTCCAGAAAACGACACAGCAAGAGTCAAATTAGTCTCCAGAAGCTTCATAGCAAAGGAAAGAAGAGCGAGAGGACGGAAATGTACAGGATGATCAGTATCAAGTGATTTTATTTTTTTATTTTTAATATATAATAAAGGAGTGGGGCAACTAACTCCTGTTTTAATTTTGCAGGATTCCTATTAGATGTACAAGATGAATTCACTGCCTCGGTGACCGTGGGGCAATCTTCTGCACAATCTTCTTCATGATGCTGAAATGAACCGATCTAAAGGGAAGCAGATTTCAATTTAACAGTGGCATGCAAAATGTCTTCAGTCAAGAAAGATGGAAAGAAGGACCAAGATGTAGAAGAATTGGAGATTGGGGTAGGGGGTTTCCAAAACGGGAGCACCTACTGTCAACTCGGATGCAGACATTTTTGTGCAGATACCTACAATCTTTTGTATAAAGAAAGTAGAAAGGGAATCGTGCAAAGCTTGCGAGGGAACTACTCTGTCAAGAGATTAGCATTAGCTGAAAGTCAGTCCACCAGGGGAAAATAATTACTTTTGGATTATTTAGATCCTTTACAACCTTTTAAAAAAAGCATTTGGCCTCGCGAATTGAGCTATGATGAAGCCTAGTGGCTTGTTGAAAGGCCATCCTGTCAGTCTGATGGTAACACAAACACCATTTGCGCTATGCTTGCATACACTTTAAGCACAAAGATTTAAGGTTATCAGAGAACCAAGATTGAGTGTGATGTTTTCGGGTTCTAACCAAATGAAAGGGAGCAAGAGTATCTGTACATGTGGTCAATGCCAACATTAAAGTGAATAGATCGTTTTTGTGGGCACAGCCACAGCTCTCTGAGAGCAACAAGATAATATCCTCACTCACCGAACGCCATTGCGGTTTAGAAACGACCAATGACCGAACCACCTGAGACCTAATAGTAAAAGAAACTACAAAGTGGCCCAACCATTTGACCCGAAAAGCAGGAAAGACCGCCATTAACAAGTTGGAGGAAAAAATAAGGTCAAGAAAATTACCCAACTGATGAGTAGGCTTGTGAACAAGCTGACTAAACCCCTGAAATTCCCATGCTGTCAAATAATTGGGGCGAAGCCGAATCAACGGGGGAGTTAAATCTAAAATTTAAAATCACCAACAATGACCAAATTCGAGAACTTGGTGCATGCGAGAAAGGAAATCCGAAGTAAAGAATTGAACCAATAAAATTAAAAGGGCAACCAGTCAACCGCCACGGCCCGGGTGACCGAAGTCTAAAAGGTACCAAGTAAAAATAAACTCTGAAACAAACCAATGAATGAAATTGAAATATTAAAACAAATAGTATAGAGGAGGCAACAGCCATACCTGTGGTTAGACAGCCTGTCGGCATCTGAGGCATTCAGCCTAGGTCCTTCTCAATGCACCTCCTTAACTTTAGATACTCCCCTTTCCCCCTAATTCATGCTGCAGGCCATGGAAATGGAAGAGGGGTTCCAGTATTTTTCTTCCTCCGATTCACTGGCTCTGTGGGTAGCGTGCTCACTGCGGTTAATCAATTATGTTCCCTTTCCAAGCCTGAAATAAAAAGCAGCTTTACCGCTGTTCACCTAATATGGCAAAAGGGCTGCGATGAGGCGGGTAGGTCGTGTCCTATTGTCATTAGTTCAATCCTTGTTCTACAGTCCACGGATACCACACCCAGGAAGATGTCCTTCAAAGAACTGGGTGCCAGGTTCAATTTGGCTCCTTCTGCAGCCCAAGGGCTCATATAGGTATTACCCAAATTGATCGAAAACATTTATGAATGGTAGATTTGATCGAATTTGGTCACTTCCATTAGTTCGAATTTTTGTGATCCATTTGAAGCCGAACATGAAGAGCAGGGGTGTCCCTCGCTCGCCATTTTCGGTTTCTTCTGCCTCGGAGGTTGCAGGGGTGTCCCCCGCATCCTTAAAATTGGCGGCGGGGGACAAAAATTGCTCCGTCCCCTGTTTTTAATAAATGGTCAAAACGGGGGCCCCAGCAATTGCACTGCAGGCAGTCCACCCGCAAACAAAACGTTTGCGGGCACACAACGCAGATTCCTCAAATAGGGTATCCACCATCTTGGGCTTGGGCATCTTGGCTGCCGTGCAGCTCTGTATTTCACCTACTGGTACTGTCAGTAATTGCAAATGCTCAACCAAACCAAATTTGCATATGCCCAGTCTATTTGCATGGACACTCTGTCTCTTCCAGGCTCCGGGGGAGGGGTGGAGGGAAGGGTGGGCAGGTGTGAGTGCGGAGGTACAGGGAGTTCCCAGAATCTAATGTTCAAATATGCTTGAAGTTTTAGCATTCACTGTTTAATCAAAACCATCATATAGGTGTTTCAAAAATGTAATTGATTCTAGGAATTCAATACCATGCTGAGTCCCTTTTTATACTCCTGTTCTGTGTAAGGTGCAACTGAAAAAGCATGTAACCACCCTAATGCCCCCTCCTGGTGTCTCTGGTAACAAATCTTGACATTTAATTCACACTTCTCCCTAACACGGGTATCCTCAGTCGCAAAGTCCTTCTTCCAACAGAGGTTGAGGATCCTTCTGACCTAAGTTTCCTAAAAATCACAAGATTACATTTATTAACTAGTTTGTTTCCTTCCGCCTGGAATTTGGCAGTAGTATTTAATTTTGGGTTTATAAAATGCAATCTTTTGAGATTACAACGCATATAGAATTCAGTGGGCAGACTGCTGGTAGGCCTGAAACAATTTGGGCACATTTCTCCCGCTTCGCATGCCCTGCGCTGCCTGCCGGTTAAACAAAGGATATTTATTTTGTGCCTAGTGCACAAATGGTGCATAACCCTCATGCCAATCCTCTATTGTCACTTCTGTATCCACACCACACTAGTAGGCATTAGAGATCTCCGTATTCCTGTACGCTGGTTATAGCAAGGTTCACAAAGTCTATTATTGTACGTCCGAAATTTTTCTATAGCACCTATAAACTGTGGAATAAAATTCACCTTCTTACGAAGACCAATGACTTTCTTTCAGAAAACGGCTAAAAACCTTTCGTCCCAGATGAACTTCCTTATTCCTAATGGAGTAGTCCCATTGTAATAATCTTAATACTCCATCAGGATTCTTAGCATCTTCTCACAGCGCTGTGCTACCTGTCGATGAATGCTCGTGCTGCAATCAAATTTACCACAAATACAAAATAATTCAGTGTAACACACTGAGAAATAGATATACAGGAGGCCGAAGGTGTTTCTCCATATTTTACCGTTGGGTAACATTTTCCCCCTTCCTCGTTGGTCATTTTTGAATCCTCTTTTGACAGTGTTGCATAATGTGGGATGAGGACAGGCCTCACAATTATCTTTACTATTGTGGGAGTCCCCATAGTTGCATTACGAAACATGTTGGGCCATTTTAAAGTGGAGCAAGTTTTTCCAAGACCATCGTTTTATTTCCCCTTATCGAAAGGAACAGAATCCATCTGGTGTGACAAAATGCAGCAATTTATTCTGATGTTTTAAAGACGCATGCTGCCAGTCCTTTAGTCTGTGCAAGCCTTAGTCTATTATAGAAACAAAATTGGAGGGCAGTCTTGCAAATTGCACTTCGAGCTACTACAGAACTGTTTGGTAGCTGGCCTGTGTTCGTGACATTTGCTACTGTTTGGGGTCTGGAAGAGCCTGGATTGTGAGTTTGGATACATTTGATTATTGATCTAGTATCTTCTGGAGTACTGAACCTCTGAGACAATGTAGTTGCTCCATTATGGGATCCTGCAATTGCATTTGGCCATATTGACTTCAGCTATATTTGATGAATTTGTTATTGGTTATTTGTAGCGCAACACTCATCTCCCAATTTAGCTTGGCTCTAAAAGTGACTTCCATTATGTTGAATCATTGCGCAAAGCGAGGTTTTCAATTATTTCCTGAATAGAACTGAGCAGTGAAGTAATTCTGTAGTTGGGAAAGGCTCTGCCTCCCAAATAAACAACTACAAACAAGTTCTTAGAAGTGTAGACGTGTGTGGGAGAGGTCAATTAGCGTTCTGTTCCAGGATGCAGGAGGACTCTCGGTGACCATTGATAGCTCATAGAGCAAAGGTTGGTTCTGGTCTGCTGCCATTACTATGCGCAAAAATTGATGGTTCTCACTAAGCACAATGCTATGGCCAAGTTGTGATGGGGTTGTCCAAAATCTCCTCTCTTTCAGGACCTTTCGATGTTCACACTGGCCAGGCGTCTGAGTGCTCCAACATCAGTGGCTGCGCAAGCAGGGAGTGCGTTTATAGGTATGGGTGGGGAGGGGTCCCTTTCGATATGGTATTTGAATGGGGAGGCACATGATATGCCTCGACTACGGAGGAGGAAATACTGAGAGTTCCAGAGTAGATGCGTGTATCGGGGGAGGGGGAGGGGGAGGGGGGAGGGGAGAGGAGAGAGGGGAGAGGAGAGAGGAGAGAGACAGACACACAGACACACAGACACACACAGACACACACACAGACACACACACAGACACACACACAGACACACACACAGACACACACACACACAGACACACACACACAGACACACACACACAGACACACACACACAGACACACACACACAGACACACACACACAGACACACACACGGACACACACGGACACACACGGACACACACACAGACACACACACAGACACACACACAGACACACACACAGACACACACACAGACACACACACACACACACAGACACACACACACACAGACACACACACAGACACACACACACAGACACACACACACAGACACACACACACACACACACACAGACACACACACAGACACACACACAGACACACACACACAGACACACACACACACACACAGACACACACACAGACACACACACACACACAGACACACACACACACACAGACACACACACACAGACACACACACACACAGACACACACACACACAGACACACACACACACACACAGACACACACACACACAGACACACACACACACACAGACACACACACAGACACACACACACACACACACAGACACACACACAGACACACACAGACACACACACACACAGACACACACAGACACACACACAGACACACACACACACAGACACACACACAGACACACACACAGACACACACACACAGACACACACACACAGACACACACACACACACACACACACACACACACACAGACACACACACACACACACAGACACACACACACAGACACAGACACACACACAGACACACACACAGACACACACAGACACACACACACAGACACACACAGACACAGACACAGACACAGACACAGACACAGACACAGACACAGACACAGACACAGACACAGACACAGACACAGACACAGACACAGACACAGACACAGACACAGACACAGACACAGACACAGACACACCCCCCCATCCCCTGAGTGTAAAAGCAGGCGAAGACTGATCGAGGGTGCTAGAAACTTACCCCATCTCCAAAGAGGTGGCAGTTTGCTGTGCTTGTCTTGTAATGATGTAAGGTGAGTTTAATGGTCTGAGGGGCTCATTTTTCCGTACCAGCCCAGTGGGGCAGGAGAGTTTGATGATCTCGTATGGACAGACCATCTCCTTATACCGTTCCACATCAGCATTAACAATCCCCGCTGCCTGTCTAACCAGAAATAAGCGAAACATCACAGCAGACATCCTCATACCATTAGTTCTCCCCCTCCTTAATTCGCTCCCAACCACCGCTGACCTCAGCCTCCTAGTCAGCAAATACAATGACGCCATATCGAACGCCATCGACGTTGTGGCCCCCCTGAAGTCACGTAAAGGCAAACCTAGAGCGCATCTGAACTCCTGGTTCACATCGGAACTCAAAATACACAGAAAGCCAAGCTGGAAACCCTGTGGAAAACCACCCCCTCAGCCGAAAACGAAACAAATCTGATCTCCTCCCATTACAAAAAAGAGATAATCCGCACTAAGAAGGAAGCCTACAATGTGAGAATTGATGAGGCAGGATCCTCTATGAAAGAACTCTTCACCATCTTGAAGGAATTAGAAAACCCCAACCCACCTACAGACACTTGCGCAAAAGACAAACCCTGGTGCATTGTTATCCAAAATGCCCTTGCCAACAAAATCTCTGGCCTCCAAACTAAAATTGAGGCTAAACGACTACAACTATCCAATAGCAACTCCTCTACCTCCAGCACATCGACCCCTACCAATACCTCCGCTGGGTTCACATTCAAACAGGTCACCACACTGGAAGTCCAAAAGATCATAGCATCCCTCAAACCTTCGAACTGCAAGGGGGATAGCTGTCCTGCCCAGATCATCAAAGATGCTGCAAGAGACCTTGCTCGCTTCATCTCCAAACTCATAAACCTTTCCTTCTCCACCAACTCTATACCTGACAATCTGAAACAGTCATGGGTTCTCCCCCCCTCCTCAAAAAACAATCTCTAGACCCAGCCATTACCACAAACTACAGGCCGATCGCCATGGTCCCCTTCCTGCTAAAAATCCTAGTTAGAGTTGCATACTTACAAATTCAGGAATACCTAGAATCCAATCAACTACTAGGGCTACGTCAATCTGGCTTTCGACCGCAACATGGATCATTTGCTGACCTCAAAAGTCAGATTGATGACATCAAAAACAAAAGGAAAAGCAGCCATACGACTCTTTGACCTCTCTGCAGCCTTCGACCTGGTCGATCATAAAATACTATGCAACCACCTCTCATCCACCGCCCATTTCTCACCTTCAGCTGTCAGCTGGATACAATCTTTCTTAGCCAATAGAACTATGAGAGTATTCTCACTGGCAGCTGCAGCAGATCCTATCCCCATCACCTGTGGCGTCCCGCAAGGATCTTGTGTCTTCCCCCACTCTCTACAATATTTTTACAAAACCCCTCTTTGACAAATTGGACCATCTGGGTGTCACCTACACTAACTATGCAGATGACACCCGACACCCAGATACTCCTCACTATCTCGGGCAACTACCTGGCTGACGTCACCAGGATCAACAAAATTTTCTCCATCATTCAAGCATGGATGGCCACACATGGCCTCTGCCTGAATGATGAGAAGACGGAACTTCTCCTGGTCGGCTCTCCCAATAAGCTACAGAAACTCAGCCCTGCTTATTCCAACATCACCACTGATGGCAACACCATCCCTGTTGCCAAACACGTCAAAACCTTAGGCTTCTATCTCGACGCCAACACCAACCTGTCAAAACAAGTCAACATGACTGCCTCTACTACCGCCTACACCGGGAAATTAATCGGAGCTTGCAGACCTTTTCTTTCCAAGAATAGTTGCCTCATACTGGCGAGAGCGCTTATACAATCTACGCTTGACTATTGTAACAGCCTTTACCTAGGGGCTAACCAAGCCATAGTTAATAAACTCCAAGTTCTCCAAAAAAACACGCTGCGTGCAGCATTAACTATCCCAAGGAGAGAGCACATCTCCCCCCATTAGAATCGCCTGCAAATGGCTTTCCATTCAACAAAAATCGACTTAAAAACCCTTTGCCTCACTTACAAAGCCTTAAACTACCCTGCCCCCCCCCCCCCCATTATTTTACCAACAAACTCTCTTTGAAACCTAACACTCAATCACCAGATCCGCCAATACCTTCTGCCTCATGGTGCCTAGATTCTCCTCTAAAAGAGCTGGTGGCTCAAGCTTCTCGGTCCTCGCCCCTCAACTTTGGAACTCCCTAACGCTGAACATCAAGTCTGCCCCCTCATTCCATATGTTCAGGAAACTAGTCATTGGTTGGCTACTGGACAAACAATAATCTAATCCTCAGCCCAACTAAGCCCACGCATACTGTATATACTGTACATACTATTTGATTGCTTCAATTGTTTACCTTCATGACACTGACTGTATATATTGTATTACCTCCACTCCAAACTGTAAATTTTACATATACTGTGCATTCTGTAACTTGTCTGTAAGCGCCCTTATACTCCAGGGTCTGGTGCGCTATATAAATAAAACAAACAAATCTGTTTACATGGAGGGAGCATGGTTGGGAAGGGTTTTTGGGGAGGTGAGATGAAGAGGGGGGACGGATTGCTTGTGGGTCATCTGGGTACAAAGTAGAGGGGTGGCAATGCCTTGGTGGTGGTTGGGAGGGCTGTTAAGAGATAAAGACTAAGTGTGGTGGGTATTTTGTGTGGAAATGTCTGATTTTGCTCTTCAGGGTAACCGTGGGATCACTTTAATGGTGGGTCAGAAGTGGGGTGTTCCTGCATGAGGGTTCTGAAGGCCTTTTTGAGAGATTTTGTGGGGGGTGACATGATGACAGACATGAATCGGGACCTCCACGTATGATCCTTGAATATTTGGAGGGCTTAGCTCACCAACTAAAAGGTCATTGGTTATGAGACAGTTCTGGAGATTAAAGCTGGACGTTCTATGCTTCAGAGACTCGTCTGCTTTGGGGTAAGGAACCTTCCATGTAGTTGGGGTTTATTTTGCGTGAAGGGTTCAAAAGAAAAATGGGATATCCAAACTGATTGGGAACTGTGATTCTAAGGTGGAAAATATGCTAGTGGATTGGGAAGGACATTTCCTCTTTCTGAAGGGCTCCATTGCTGGGATGAAAGCCACATTGGGATCAGTTTATTGCCCTAATCAAGGTCAGCTGCCATAAACCTCGGCTGTTGAGGGTTTCTTCTTGGTGGGGGGGGAGATTCTAATATGGTGCTTGACCCTAGGTGGCAGAGGCCATCCTCTAGGTACTCTGAGATCCCTAATGAACAGGAGAGGGTCTCGAGGAGGTTTTCGAGAGCTCAGTGGCACGTTGGGTGTTCAGAATGTATGTGTGTGAAGCTCTAGTGGGTAATCCGCCTTGTACCTTTTATTTGGCAGCTCGCAGTTCTTTCTTCCATATTGCCATGATTTTGGTGGACGATATGGCGGGTCATCGAGGAGTTGACCTTTGTGTGGTTTCATGGTCCGACTATGACCTGGTGCATGCTTGTTGATGTTGGGGAGGAAAGGAGTGCAAGGGGGCAGTTGGACAAGGACAAGTAATAACTTTCTCCTGAAGGACAGGGAGTTTGGGCCAAAACTACTATTAAGGAATACTTTAAATTGAATGACAACGGGACAGTTAGTTTGGCTACCCGCTGCGATGGGTTTAAGGCCACTGCAAGGGGAGCTGATATTAGCCTCATACCGTAAGAAAGAGGAAGAGCCAACCTCATACCGTAAGAAAGAGGAAGAGCCAAGAATTATCCTTGAAGGACAATGTAGTTAAATTACAGCCAGGAGGTCAGGGGAGGGAGGGATTGTTAACCCTGCAAGGTCTTGTGAACTTTGTCGTCTTAAAGCAGCATTGAGGGCCCTCTTGATACACGAGACTACATGGCATGTTCAGTTTCTCAAGCAAGTATATTAGGAAAAAGGGGGAAACAGCTGATGGGATACTGGCTTGGTGGTTAGGGGAACAACGGGCCATGGCGCAATTCATATACCATGGGGAGGGGGGGTGTTAAGTATAGAGATACGGATATTGCAGAGATATTTAAGCAGTTATATGGTACATTGTACTGGTCTGAGTGTGATGGTAGACTCCTAGTGTACGCTTATTTTGATACTGATATCCCGCGGCTGTCCGCAGATATGGTAGAGAGTCTGAAAGCCCTGATTACCATTGAAGAATTTGTTAATACAATTAAGTCTCTGAAGAGTGGTAAAGCACAGGGTGACGATGACTTCTCAGTTAGATTTTATTAATTATTCCGGTCCACTTTGGGGTCAGTCATAGTTAGACTCTGTGAGACGGGTATGGGGACATGAGAGACACGGAGTCAGTAAGATTTCAAAACCTTTTATTTAAAGTTTTAGGGTTGGTGTTCTACCTTACTGGCCTTAACTCTAAGGGGGTATTTCCCTGAAATCACGCTTCTAAGGGCCGCCCTTGTCTGGAAGTCCAAATAAAGTCTGTCTGCGTCTATACCTCTGCTTGCCCTCACTCTATACAATAAATGTCTTAGGGGGTCTTTTGTCAAAAACGAAAGGTGGTTCAACAGAAAAATTTGGAAACCAGGGTTGGTTTCCGGTGGCCTTGTTTGCCAGGGGTGGTTTTAAGTTCACAAAAATTAGTTCAATCCAAAAAGGGCTGCCTGCAAGACTTTCGCCATGGGGCACTGTTGTGAATTCCTTCAGTGTCTTTTGAGTTCCTTGGGGTCTTTTCCCTAAGCATCAACTTATTCCTGTTCCAAACACCACAAAAGAAATGTATCACAGTTCCTTTTGTAGCTTCTCAGGGTTCCTTTCCCCACGCTTCAGTCCTTTTGAACACTGTAAAGAAAACCAAGAAGTCTCCAACTTGGTTGGGCCTCTCAGGGATCCCTTCCCCAAGCTCCTGTCTCGCCAAGCTTTCTTCAACACAAAAACACAATATATCAGTTCCGTTTTGGTTTCCCAAGCTCAGGCCCCTCTAGTTCCGAACACAACTTCAGCTGGTCGGGATATGCCTTTTTCCTATATACAGTTTTTCTTCCATAGAATCCTCTCATGGGGTAGAATCTGAGACTTTCCAAAACGCCAGGCTCTTTTCTACGACCACTGTAAGGAACTCATGGTGGCAACGGTAAAGACGGACACGAGTGAATATGCTTCAAGGGTCTTTATTTTAACCATATGCAGGTTGGAAAAACGCCTAATCTAACCTAAATCTAAGTAAGCTTCGACCATCAAATGAATAATAAGGATGTCCTTGTGGAGTCAAAGTAGACGGGCCTATACTACAAAACCTATTGCCAGTCCTTACAACTAATATAGAAAGAGTGAGGGATAAGCAGTACGAAAGTCTCTTTCCTTCTCTGACCTGGTGTTTTGTACAAACTTAAAGTTCCTTTCAAAACGATTGTAAGGGTGATAGGGGTTCACCACTGCCCCCTGCCTCTTCTGGGGGCAGACCCGTCTCAATTCTCAGCCTTCCTCCACTGCGTTCACTATGGCTTTGATTCAGAAATACTTTCCTCGTTTGCATTCACATGCAGTTGGGGTGATGGCTTCTCACCCCTCTGCCAGCTCAGACCCCTTCGTGACTTGTTCCGTTCACTACAGTGTTTCACACAGAGGTCCTTTTGCTATGTTCGCTGGTCAAAGTCTTTTGAATGTATAGAGGATTTTACAAGACCCCCTATAGGACCACTTTGACCCTCTTTCGTTCGACCCCCCTCCTTAGGCCTTCTGTTATCGGTATTTTTACAAGAGCAGGATTTATCCAGTGTGTCTCGGGTGAGCACCCAGATGGTGCTGGTCCCCCTTTTGCAGCTGTTTTTTTCCCTTAACACACATTTTCTTGGGACTCTCCTTTAGCCACTTTGCAACTTGAATTCAACATAGTTCGGTTTTTTTTATCTGCTCTCCCCTCGACTCACCAACTGTGATGAACTGCTTGGCTTCTTTGGCATCCGGAGTCAAGGACGGTACCACGGTAGCAGGCGTCGCTCTGTCCTGCTTATTTGCATAGGCAGGCTCTGTGTAGCGTTGCCATCTGCTGCTACACATGTTAGCTATTGTCCATGGTCTTGCAGTTCTTTGCCAGGAGGTTCTGCGGGTCTAGATTGGAAAGGGCAAGGTCTCGTCTCTCCTTGTCGCCCCTTCGATATTCGCCACCTTTCTCCTCTTCTTGAATTGATGTGCTTGTTTAGTTGTCTCGTTGTGCGGTCTGCCTTGCTCATACTGTGCTCTCATGCTCCACCCTTTATCCCTGTGGGTAAGAAAAAAGGGTTGTCGGGTGTGTGTGGTTCTGGTCAATTGCCTGACCCTCGTGTTGGGACATGTCAAGTAAACGGCTCTGGTGTTAGTCCGTTGTCTTCCATGGTGTGTGAACATGTTTGTGTCGGAAAAAGAGGTGTGGGGGGGCAGTGTTTCTGAAAGTCCTATGTGGTGGGATGGGGGGAAAAGGTGTAAAAAGAAGGGATACTGTGTCTCATCCATCGGTGTCCCACTTCCCGAGGACCCTTCCCCCGCCCGGTCACCCCCCCCCCCCATCCAGGTGACCCTCCCTCACTGGTCCACCCCCAGGAACTGGTTCCAATAGCAATGGCTGTGTCCTGGCACCTAGATAACAGATTCCCAGAGACTAGCTAGAGAGACGCCTCCAGGTTTCCTTTCCTCCATGCGATGAAGCCACATTTGTTTCACAGGGGAACCGAGAAAGAAAATCCTGTCATGATCTCTGCTTCCAAGAGGTCAGGGTTTTCCCAACTCCCTTGGAAGCAGATCCATAACCCAGGTTCCGAGTGCCAACCAGTCCCAATTGGGACCTTTTGGACCCAGTCCTGGCGCCAGTGGCACCAGGCTCATAAATATGCCCAGTCCCAGCGCTGGAAGCGCCGGGCTCATAATGCTTGGGTGGACTTACCTGCAGCAGACCATGCTGCTTACTTGCCTGCCAGTTGAGCCTCTGATCCTCTTCTGTTTGGAACTACTTTTCCTGTTGGGTGGGGCAGGAGCCACTCCCTAGATTCAGAACACTGGAACTCTTCTGGAAAGCAGGAACTCTTTGCTTACCTAGGCGTGGCTGTGGAAGGAGACACCTAAGCATTACAGGAGGCTATTTAAACCACACCCGATGGATGAATCTTGCTTTGCGTTATTCTGCATCCTCTGCAGCAGAACGCTCATCGTGTCTTCTGCATCTCATCCTGGGCCTAAGGAAAAAGGCTTACCATCCTGAATCCAGTCTTCAGCAACACCTATAAAGACAAGAAAGAACAGGTTAGCATTACGGTCTTCAGTGACAGCTCTTCACTTACCTGGTCCATCGGCTGTCACCAACGCCTCGCGCTGCATTCCGGCATCTGAAAGACAAAGGCTTACCTACTCTTCGTGCGCTCCGGAGGTCTTCACACTGCACTCCGGCATCTGAAAGACAAAAGTTTACCAACTCTTCGCACGCTCCGGAGGCCTTCGGCGCTGCATCCCGCATCTGAAAGACAAAACAAGGTGCGTTTAAAGACATTGGGGAACTTTAATACTCACGTGCCATTACTCCTTTCAACATCTAACCCAGTGGGTATTCCGGCACCCTGCAGCCGCTCCGAACTTGTACCTGCAAAATAAAAAGACAGTTAGAGCGCACCGTGAAGCAGGCAACAAGCGCTTACTTACGTGCTTCCAGGCGCTTCTATTCATCACACGGGCTCCATCTTCACCTCACTTCAGCCCGTCATCCGCCATCGCCGGAACCCTGCAAAACAAGAAACATCATTACTAAAGACTTTAAAGACATTAGAGTTACTCGAAACTTACCGTTCGTGCAGTAAACGACGGACAGCAGTCCTCTGAAGTCAAGAGGCCTGCTCCCCTTATCCAGTGAAGAAACTGGTTACAGCACCCTGCCCCGAGGCAGATGGAGAGCACGACGTTCACTTACCTAAGGTGAGAGCGTTAACCTTTGGGGTTCTACAGGAGAAGAGAAAGGGAAGAAGAGAGAGACATTCAATAACCCAGTTCCTTAATCCCATATTTTCTATCTGCAGACATCTTACCCTTCGAATCAGACATACAGTGCACAGAGGTCCAGCCCAAAGAGCCAGCCGTGTGTTACACATCACCTTTGAAGATACGGTATACGCCCAGTCAAGACCGGCGCCTCTACGGGAATCAGGTGAGCGTTACAGAACGCAAAGCCTACCACAAAACTCCCGTCCAGGCGCTATGGAAACCTCGGATACCGACCAGCTAGCCCAGTTACTTGGGGAACTAAGGGCAGAAGTGCATGCAGCCCGTCAGGAAACGAACGCTCTAAGAAGGGAACTGATTATTTCCAAGGAGCGAACAGATGATCTCGCTAGACAATTGCTACAGTCACAAGCCGGACAGACCCCGTTACCCGCATCTGGGGGAAATCTTCCTTCTACATCCTCTATGAATCCAGTGCAGATCAACCTACCTGGGAATGTACCTCTGGCTCCGCCCAAACGATTTTCTGGTGACCCAAAGAGGTTTGCAGTATTTATCAATCAGTGCCGGTTGCATTTCTTATGCCGGCCAGCAGCCTTTCCAACTGATCAAGCTAAAGTAGCTTTCGTGCTTTCGTACCTTAGTGGCAATGCGGCAGACTGGTCGATCCCTCTAGTAAATCAAGATGATCCAGTCCTCCATGATTTTCAAGCTTTTCAGCTCAGTATGGAAAAACTGTTCGCAAGACATTCACAGGGGCAGGCCTTGGACAATGAGCTTCTTTCGTTGCGACAAGGTAATCAAGACCTTTTGGCTTATATTGCGTCTTTCAACAGACTGATAGTGGAAACTCAATGGCCTGAGGACAAAAGGATTACGCTGTTTTATAGAGGTCTACGTGGAGAGCTCAAAGATGTGTTAGCCCAAGTATTGAATCCCCCACAAGATTGTTCGGACTATATAGACTTAGTCGTTCAAATAGATCACAGACTGCAGAACAGGAAGGCCGATCGTTCCAAGTTTGTTGCTCGAGTATTTTCCAAACCGCCAACTCCTTCCAAAGGAGTAGACTCCGGGGAACCCATGCAAATAGGGGGTCTGAAAGATCCTCTAACACAAAAGGAGCGGGAAAGGAGAAAACAGTTGCAATTATGCCTCTATTGCGGAAACTCAGGGCACTTTCTTCGAGACTGTCCGGTGAAACCTGCCAAGAAGGCAGTAGGAGCTGCAGTTACCAAAGTTACAAACTCTGAGCAGGGATACGACCTCGCCCGACAAGAATAGAGGTCCTCTTGCCGAGTGTGAAAACCAGTTCCGTGACCTCGCATTTCGTGATACCTATGGTCCTCATTAGCCCTGATAATCCGGATCGATTACATGCAATTGAAGCTTACGTCGACAGCGGTGCCATCGGCAATTATGTGGATCATGAAATGGTTTTGAGGATGAATCTAACTCTTTGTCCCAAGGCTGTAAAGGACGTCATTACTACAGTGGATGGTACGGAGATAGCCTCCGGGCCAGTAACGCATACCACTCAAGAGGTGACGCTAGTAAGTCAAGATGGACACCATGAGAAGATCGTGTTCGATGTGATCAAGGCCCCTCAGTTTCAGATTATTCTAGGAATACCTTGGTTAGAGAAACACAATCCTCTGATCGATTGGCGAGCAAGAACGGTCCATTTTCCAGAATGTGTCTCTACTTGTCACCCTCCACCTGGTGTTGCACTGGCAGCAATTTCTTCAGAGACTCCCCAGTTACCTCCCGAATACCTAGAATACCAAGATGTTTTCCGGAAGGATCAGGCTAACTCTCTACCTCCTCATAGGTCTTATGACTGCCAGATAGACCTGATACCTGGATCTACTCCTCCTTGTAGTAGAATTTATGCCCTCACCGAGCCTGAGAACCTTCACCTTCGTCAATACCTGGCAAATGGGTTTATTCGTCCTTCCAAGTCCCCTGCTTCTTCAGCTTTGTTCTTCGTTCCAAAAAAGGAAGGAGACCTTAGAACTTGTATAGAATATCGCTCCCTGAACCAGATCACCGTTAAGAATAGATATCCGTTACCTTTGATCCCTGAACTCCTGGACCAAGTCAGAAAAGCATGCATATATACAAAGCTGGATCTTAGAGGAGCTTACCACTTGGTACGAGTAAAAGAGGGCGATGAATGGAAGACGGCCTTCCGCACCAAGTATGGGCTATTTGAATATCAGGTCATGCCCTTCGGACTTTGCAATGCCCCAGCTGCCTTTCAATATTTTATGAACGATGTCCCCAGAGAGCTCATAGATGTGTGTGTTGTTGTTTACATTGACGACATCCTCGTTTATTCTTCATCGGAATCTGAACATCGAAACACGTGAAAATGGTCCTCGAAAGATTGCGTCAACACAAACTTTTCGCTAAGTTGGAAAAATGTGTTTTCAACGTGACTGAAGTTGAATTCTTGGGATTCATATTATCACCTGGCGGAGTGCGTATGGATTCAAAGAAGGTCGATGCAGTTCTCAAATGGCCATCACCATCCTCCGTAAAAGGTGTGCAAAGCATGTTAGGCTTCGCTAACTTTTACCGCAGGTTTATCCCCGAATTCTCTCGAATAGTCCAGCCCATCACTGCCTTGTTAAAGAAAAACAAACGTTTTGAATGGTCTACCGAGGCGGAACAAGCTTTCCAGGATTTGAAGACTAAATTTATCTCTGCACCAATCTTAAAACACCCTCGCCCCGAACTCCCCTACATCGTGGAAACTGATGCTTCAAGCCTTGCCATGGGGGCAGTTCTATCACAAAAGGACCCGGTAACCAATCAGTTGCATCCCGTGGCATTTTGGTCCCGCAAATTCTCGCCTCCTGAAATCAATTACACGATTACTGACAAGGAACTTCTGGCTATCAAGTCTGCCTTTAAGGCTTGGCGGCATTATCTGCTGGGGGCCCGACACACCGTTACTGTGATTACGGATCACCGAAACCTGCAATATTTGAAAACCGCAAAAGCCCAATCCTCTAGACAACTCCGTTGGGCATTATTCTTTGCCGAGTTTGACTTCATAATTACCTATCGACCTGGTACAAAGAACGGTAAAGCTGATGCCCTTTCTCGGATGGGAGTGGAAGAACACTTGATCAACCCTAAACCTGTACCAATCATTCCCGAACAAAGAATTCTGGGTGTAATCGCCACAGAATCCATAGAGGAAGTTAAGGATAAAGCCAGGCAACTTGTAACTCCAGCAGACATACAGAATTGGCATCTGCAGGGAAAGGACTTTGCAGTAAAGGACAACTTATTGTATTTCCAAGAACGATTATACCTACCCAGCACAGATTTACAGAAAAAAGTAATCTCTTGTTATCACGATTCTTTAATGGAAGGACATCCCGGTATGGCCAAGAACTCAGAAAAGATCAAGCGCTACTTCTGGTGGCCGTCTTGGAAAAAAGATATCAGAGACTTTATAATGTCCTGTGGAGTATGCGCCCAAAACAAGAGTCAAAAGGAAAGACCAGCAGGCCTCTTACGCCCTATTGACATCCCACCTCGCCCTTGGCATACGCTTTCTATGGACTTCATCACAGATCTACCTCCATGCTCCGGATACAATACGATTCTAGTAATCGTGGACTTATTCTCCAAGATGGCGCATTTCATTCCGCTCAAAGGCTTGCCAACAGCAGCAACTCTGGCCCGAGAATTTCTCGAAAACATCGTCCGACTGCACGGTTTTCCTTCGGTTCTAATTTCGGATCGAGGTAGTCAATTTTTTTCTCATTTTTGGCGAAGTTGCTGTCGGTCGGCTCAAATTGATGTGAGACTATCGACCAGTCACCACCCTCAGACCGACAGACAAACCGAGAGGACCAATCAAACTCTGGAACAGTATTTACGCTGCATGCTGCAACAAACTGAAAAAACTTGGAAAGACATCCTTTGGATAGCCGAATATGCCTACAATAACTGTCCATTCGGGAACTGGGAAAACCCCGTTTTTTCTTTTGTACGGCAGTCACCCTCGAACCTCGGAGTTGGATCCCCTCCAAGATCTTGAAACACCAGCAGTAGACTACCTGCATTCTACAATCACCCAAGCCTTTAAGGAAGCCGTTTCTCACCTTCAAAGGGCTAAAGAACAATACAAGAAAGGAGCAGATCAACATCGGAAGGAAGCCCCTCAATATCAAGTAGGGGATCAAGTCTGGTTATCCACCAAATATCTACCTCTAAAAGGGCCACGCACATTCAACCCAAGATACCTTGGTCCCTATTCCATCACTACCATAGTAAACCCAGTAGCGGTCAAGTTGGACTTGCCCCCGCACATGAAGATACATCCGGTCTTCCACGTCTCTCTATTAAAACCCGTGCAACCACCCGACTAACTAAATCTCCAAAACCTATCCTAGTTGATGGAGAACTCGAGTTTGAAGTCAAAAGCATTCTGGACTCCAAGATCTCCAAATCTAAACTATTTTACCTAATTGACTGGAAAGGCTACGGCCCTCAAGAGAGATCCTGGGAACCTGCTGAATATGTCCACGCTCCTCGCCTAATCAAAAGATTTCACCGAACATTTCCTGACAAGCCAAAACCCCCGGAGAAGCCCGGTTTGGGAGGGGCCTTGAGGGGGGGTACTGTCATGATCTCTGCTTCCAAGAGGTCAGGGTTTTCCCAACTCCCTTGGAAGCAGATCCATAACCCAGGTTCCGAGTGCCAACCAGTCCCAATTGGGACCTTTTGGACCCAGTCCTGGCGCCAGTGGCACCAGGCTCATAAATATGCCCAGTCCCAGCGCTGGAAGCGCCGGGCTCATAATGCTTGGGTGGACTTACCTGCAGCAGACCATGCTGCTTACTTGCCTGCCAGTTGAGCCTCTGATCCTCTTCTGTTTGGAACTACTTTTCCTGTTGGGTGGGGCAGGAGCCACTCCCTAGATTCAGAACACTGGAACTCTTCTGGAAAGCAGGAACTCTTTTCTTACCTAGGCGTGGCTGTGGAAGGAGACACCTAAGCACTACAGGAGGCTATTTAAACCACACCCGATGGATGAATCTTGCTTTGCGTTATTCTGCATCCTCTGCAGCAGAACGCTCATCGTGTCTTCTGCATCTGATCCTGGGCCTAAGGAAAAAGGCTTACCATCCTGAATCCAGTCTTCAGCAACACCTATAAAGACAAGAAAGAACAGGTTAGCATTACGGTCTTCAGTGACAGCTCTTCACTTACCTGGTCCATCGGCTGTCACCAACGCCTCGCGCTGCATTCCGGCATCTGAAAGACAAAGGCTTACCTACTCTTCGTGCGCTCCGGAGGTCTTCACACTGCACTCCGGCATCTGAAAGACAAAAGTTTACCAACTCTTCGCACGCTCCGGAGGCCTTCGGCGCTGCATCCCGCATCTGAAAGACAAAACAAGGTGCGTTTAAAGACATTGGGGAACTTTAATACTCACGTGCCATTACTCCTTTCAACATCTAACCCAGTGGGTATTCCGGCACCCTGCAGCCGCTCCGAACTTGTACCTGCAAAATAAAAAGACAGTTAGAGCGCATCGTGAAGCAGGCAACAAGCGCTTACTTACGTGCTTCCAGGCGCTTCTATTCATCACACGGGCTCCATCTTCACCTCACTTCAGCCCGTCATCCGCCATCGCCGGAACCCTGCAAAACAAGAAACATCATTACTAAAGACTTTAAAGACATTAGAGTTATTCGAAACTTACCGTTCGTGCAGTAAACGACGGACAGCAGTCCTCTGAAGTCAAGAGGCCTGCTCCCCTTATCCAGTGAAGAAACTGGTTACAGCACTCTGCCCCGAGGCAGATGGAGAGCACGACGTTCACTTACCTAAGGTGAGAGCGTTAACCTTTGGGGTTCTACAGGAGAAGAGAAAGGGAAGAAGAGAGAGACATTCAATAACCCAGTTCCTTAATCCCATATTTTCTATCTGCAGACATCTTACCCTTCGAATCAGACATACAGTGCACAGAGGTCCAGCCCAAAGAGCCAGCCGTGTGTTACACATCACCTTTGAAGATACGGTATACGCCCAGTCAAGACCGGCGCCTCTACGGGAATCGGGTGAGCGTTACAAATCCACGTTTCCCTGGCCTTTTCCCTTCCGGTGTTCCACTGTGAAACAAGGTTGGAGATTTAGAAATAATGGTATAACCTGAGGGTTGGACTCTTTGCGTTGGCTATTCCAAACTAGGGTGAGTGTTCTGTAACCAGTGTCAACTTTCATCCCAATAGGTAGTACCTAAGAGGGATAATGGCCCACTTGATGGCTAGGGCCTCTAATTCCACCACAGAGTTTTTTTTTTTTTTTCATGTGGGAACAACTTGCGACTGGTGTAAATCATGGGATGTTCTAGTCCGGTGCAAGTTTGGGAAACAAATGCTCCTACACCTATAAGGGAGGCGTCCGTCTGTAACATAAACTCCTTTGCAAAGTCGACTACCTTTTTTAGGATTGGGTTTTGACATAGTCTGGTTGTTATAGCATACCTTGTTGTCGTTCCAATGAAGTTTCTGGGGTTCGGCATTTTTAAGTTGTCAGCCCTAAACCTACGGTAATATCCTATCAACCCGAGGAAATCTCTAAGTTATCTTTTGGTCATGGGAGTTGGTGTATCCAAGACGGCTTTTACCTTTATGTTGGGGCTGTACATTCCCATTCCGTACGAAAAAGCATAGGTATTTTACGGCTGACTGGGCCAACCTGCATTTAGCTGCATTAGCAGTTATGCCAGCATTCCTGAGGACTTTCATGTGCATAACGATGGAAGAGGTGGTCCTCCCAGGTCTTACTATAAATGACAATATCGTGAATGTAAGCTCCATCAGAATTGGGTTGTAGGATTGCATCCATGAGGCGTTGGAATGTAGCTGGTGCGGAAAGGCAGGACTTTGAACTGGAATAATCCTAGGGGCGTTGAAAATGCATTTTCTTTCCTTATCTGGCCCATATACGGGAACCTGCCAGTACCCCTTGGTTTAATCAATGGTAGATGGAAAGGTGGTTGTTCCAAGTTGATCATTTAGGTAATCAATGTGTGGCATGGTATAGGCATCAAAGTACGATATGGCATTAACTTGATTGGAAGTGTATGCAGAATCTCCTTGAACGGTCCGGTTTAGTGACCAACACGATAGGAGAGGAACATGGACTTGAGGAGAGCTCAACAATATTGGCTTTCATTTTGTTGACTTCCTCGATCTGTCTGTTTACGGGCCTCTGGTAGACGATAGGGATTTAAATGAACCACTTTGCCTTTAGGTGTTCGGATATAATGGGATGTACCTTGGTTTTTCTGAGAATACATCAGGGAATGAGCCTACTACATCTTTTAGATCTAATCATTGTTGGATAGATGACTCGGAAGGAATTAAGTCAGTTATCTATGTCTTCAGGAACCAGGCAGGCTAGTATTTTGGCACGGGTGGCTGACTGGTTCTCTTTCCACTCCTTTAAGAGGTTTATGTGGACTTTCTGTTTTTGGTCTGGTTGGTCTATTTTATATATGCACGTTCCCGTTCGTTCTATTATCTCATAAGGTCAGTGCCACTTGGAGAAAAGTTTGTTTTCTGACTTGGTTAAGAGGACTAGTACTTTCTGTCCGATAGAAAAAGATCTTAAATGTACTTTTTTTATCATAACTGGCCTTTTGTTGGCTCTGGCCCTTTCTCATATGAGTACAAACTAAGTCCCGAACCAACTTCATGTGTCCTCGCATTCTAGTTGTGGTTTGTGAGATTGGAATGTGGGCCTCCTCGCTCTTCCCAGGTTTCCCGGAGTATGTCCTGGACATCTCTGGTTCTCTTCCATAGAGTAGCTCAAAGGGAATGAAACCGTGGAAGCTTGGCGGGTTTTCCTCACTACAAATGGTGGCCGTTCTGGAAAACTTCAGATTGTGGAAGAATTCTTCCGGAATCACTCCTCCCAGCATGTAACTGACCCACAATTAGCTGGAGAATTTATCCAAAAAAGCCGATCTCCTGCAGATATCCCCTGAATTTTGTGAATGCCTTGAAGCCCCGATAACTACAGAGGAGATAGATGGGGCAATCCGTTCCCTCCCGTTGGGTAAGTCCACGGGGCCAGATGGTTTCACTAATAGGTTCTATAAGATATTCTGAGAAGAATTGACCCCTCACTTAACGAAATTATTTAACTCCGTATGGAAAGCTGGAGTGGTCACATCTATGGCAGAATCAGCTACGACATTGGTGCTGAAACCCGGGAGAAATCCTACAGATTGTGCTTCATATAGACCAATCGCATTACTCAATACGGACACAAAATTGTTGGGGAAAATAATAGCGACCCGCTTATGTCCGGTTCTCCCACTGCTGATAAATAACGACCAGACAGGTTTTATACACAATCAGTCTACCTACGATAATGTACGCCGTGCCATTAATCTAATTGCCCTCGCTCCGAAGATCCCAGTTTATCCCTACTGTCCCTGGATGCCCACAGGGCATTTGATAGTGTGTCTTGGGGGTACCTGTAAATGGTATTAGAGGGGTTTGGATTTGGGCCTAAGTTTTCCAGATTAATACTCTAAAATTTCCATATCCCCTCGACCAAGGTTAGGGTCAATAAAAGTTGGACTCTGCTAATTAGGGCGGCCAAAGGTACCAGACAGGGCTGTCCTTTGACCCCGCTAATTTTTGCTCTGGCGATGGAGCCTTTTGCTCAGCACGTCCGACTGCACCTGGGTATTTTGGGCTTTGAGGTGGAGGGGCAATCTCATAAAATCGCCCTATATGCGGATGACATACTCTGCTTCTTGAGAGACACCCCCCGTACGCTCCCCTTCTCCTGTACCTCCTAAATGAGTTTGCCAAGATATCTGGTTTCAAGATAAACCCAGCTAAATCTGTGGGATGCCTCTTTCTGAGAACCCTAATAGGCTCAATGAAATACGAACAATGGTGAGCTTTCCCTGGTCCCTAACGGAGATTCCATACCTAGGGGTAAAGCTAACTCCCACCTATGCAGGTCTTTATGGGGCAAATATCCCCCCCTTTATTTAAAGAAGTTAAGGGGTCGTTGCAACAATGGGATTCTCAGGGAATGTCATGGTTAGGCCGTCTTAACGCGGTTAAGATTACACTTCTCCCTAAGTTATTATACGTATTCCACTCATTACCAATTGCCATCCCTGAATTTGAACTTATAAACCTCCAAAAGGAGATATATCTGTTTATTTGGAAGAAGAAGAAGCCCCGCATTTCTAGTAAACTCCTGACCAGAGGAAGGGCGATGGGAGGGTTGGGCGTTCCCTCGATACCGTGCTATTACAGAGCTGCACAGGTGGCGATGATGCTTTCTTGGAGTAACTCGCCAGACCCTCCCAAATGGTTAGAGGTCGAGCAGGCAACTGCTCCACTTCCTTTGGCTCATTTTCATTTCCTCCAAAAAGAGGCACGTAATTTTAGAGGCGGGGTACTGCCAAGCGCGTTCTCAGAGGGGCATCCCATCGGGTCTGGGACCACTATTCCCCCATCACTCGCAACCCAGCTTTCACTCCGGGCCTGGTACGTTCAGCGTTCCGGATCTGGTGCCGGGACAGACCCCTGTGCCTGGGAGACTTGTACGCTGATCAAGAACCCTTAACCTTTCAGGAATGCAGGGAAAAGTTTGATCTCCCAGAGACGGAATGCTTTCGATGCATACAATTGCGCCATTGGATTACTAATAGACACTCGCAGAGCAGCCGGAAGGGCCCCTCTGGGAATTGTACTTAGAATTCTTGAAGGCCAACAGTCCCACATGATCTGTGTTATAGATTATTAGAAAAAGCCTCAATAGATGAGTAGCTCCCATACATGAAAGCCTGGGAGAGGAAGTTAGGCCTGGAGATTCCAGAGGGCTTTGGCAGAAGATCTGGCACCAAACTCAGACTATCTCTCGCTGTACTCTAGTGAAAGAAAATGCCATAAAAATTTGCTTCAGGTGGTTCTCCCCCCTGCAGACTCCACTCCATCATCCCGGAATATCCGGATACATGCTGGCATGGATGCGGTGAACGAGGGGATCTGGCTCATATGTGGTGGCATTGTCAGATCATCCAGTCATATTGGCTGGAGGTGAGGTCTAAAATCAAGGAAATCACAGGTTCCTTGCTTCCCATGGACCCCAGGATATTCCTGCTGGGGGATGCCCCAGAAGATGGGTCCTTCCCTATGTCCGGAAATAAAGCAGGTCTGATTTCACATTTACTAGTGGCTGCTCTCATCACCAGGGCCCAATTTTGGAAAACGATAGAGGGCCCGCAGATAGCCTACTGGTGGATGAAAATATGGGAATTGTTGGGTTTAGAAAAGCTTACGGCAATGATGGAAGGAAAACTCTCGAGATTCCAGAAGACCTGGCGCCCTTTCCTATACTTTGTTTCTGATAAGCAACACATGTTCTTCCAGCCACAACTCCTGAAGCATTTAATGAATTCCTGAGCCAACTATAGATTGTTAGCCCTACACTTATGCACTTTTGATAGAGAATATGCATCAATGTTAGTCAAGTTCATGAATGAGCTCTTGGTACTTGATATTGCTTAATGAATTCATGTCTCTGATCAACTAAAAGAAAGATAACTGACCCAACGACCTTCACCCTTTTTTTTTTTTCTCCCCTCTCTCTCTCCTTCTCCCACCCTCCTTCCCCACCCTTTCTTTCAGTACCCCCGATTAATTCACAGAAGACATATTGCACTACAGACTTTGTATCTAACACTGTTATTTTACGCTTAATATGCGAGACATTGTGGAATTGTTGGGGATGTAAAGGATTTTTCTCGATTGAAAGGAAATTAATTGTTGGTTTAATTGTTTGTAATACCTTTCATGCTGAAAATCAATAAAAATATTTAAACAAAAAAAAAAAATGGTGTCTATGGGATCATTTTGTTCCAGTCCTTCCGTCCTGGTCTACCAATTTCCATAGAATTTCCTTTCAGGGTCTTATTGAATCTTTCGACTAGACCATCGGTTTGAGGATGGTACACAGAAGTTCGTAAGGTGGCAATGTGGAGTAGCTCTTTGACTTCTGCCATAATAAAATTTGAACCCTGGTGATTAGTATTTCTTTGGGAAAGCTGACCCTAGAGGAGTACGGTAGAAGATGTTTTAGGATCTGCTGAGTTGTATTGTTTTGCATTGGGAACGCCTTGGCATATCGGGCCGCATAATCCACTATCACCAGGACATACTTGTTGCCCAATTTAGATGTTTCTAGAGGTCCTATATCTCCATACCAATTCTTGAAAAGGAGACTTCTATCGGCAACAGGTTCAGAGGGGCAGGTAATGGGATGTGTACGCTGGTCTTTGACATATTTCGCATGTCAGTATGGTATGGTATTTATAACGCGCGCCTATACACACACGTTTCAAGGCGCGACGAGGCAGTTACTGTGGTTACCATCTACTGGCCTCCTGATCAAATCACCTCATTTCTCTGAGTGGGCAGACCTCTCCTCCTCCCTCCTGGCCTCTACCACTCAACTCCTCCTCGGTAACCTAAATATACATTTAGACTCTCCTTGCTCCTCCTCTGTACTCTTCCGTGACACCTGCGACTCCCTCTCCCTGTCCGTCCTCCCCTCTGGCCCGACTCACTCTGCAGGGTACACACTCGATGTCTTGATCTTCTCTGACCTCCCCCTCTCCATCCCTCTGACCACTCCTCTCTCCTGGAGCGATCACTCCCTCCTCTCATCTCATCTCTTCCTCTCTCCCCCCCCCCCCCCCCCCCCCAAGCCAAGCCAACCCCAACACTGCCACCTACCTTCTCGGACATCCGGCCAATGAAGCGTGTGTCAGTTGAGGCTTTTGCCGCCACTTTCTCCCCCCCACCCCCCTCCACCTTTGGCTGTCTCTCATCCTGATACAGCCCTGTCTCTGCTCTACTCTTCAATTTCTGATAGCTTGATGCTCTTGCCCCTGTCATGAGGATCCGTTTGAAGTCCAAAGCCAAGTGCAATTCCTGGTATGACTCTGACCTAGCTACACTTAAACGTAAGTGTTGGGCAGCTGAAAGGAAATGGAGGACTTCCTGTTCATCCTCTGACAAACTGGCCTGTCGCCTGCTACAAAGGCAATACTGATTCTCTTTCCTCACCAAGAAGAGAGTCCATATTCAAGCTTGTGTCTCTGCGGCATCTAACAACTCGGCCAAACTCTTTAAAATCTGCAAGGAGCTGGCCAACCCTGCTGCAGTCTCTACCCCTCCTGTTACCTCCCAGGCTCTTTGCAATGCCCTTGCCTCTCACTTCATTTCAAAAACCCAGGACATCCTGTCCACCCACACTCCTCCTCTTCCCTCTCCATCTGTGCTTGCTGACCCTCCTTTAGCCACCCTCCCACCATCCTTCTCGTCCTTTCCTCTTTTCACCCCTGACGAGGTTGCTAGACAAGTCCGATCTATGAAAGCCTCTTCAAAACAGGTTCATCCCTGTTCCTCTAAAACCATCAAGGACCACATTGACACCCTCGCTCCGACCCTTGCTGATTTTTGCAACCACTCCTTTGCCTCTGGATCCTTCCCCTCCCCTCTGAAGCACTCCTCTTCTCAAGAAACCCACAGCTGATCCTTCTTGTCCAGCTAACTATCGCCCAATTTACATTACTACCTTTCTTGGCAAACTCCTGTAAAAGTTGGCCATCTCTCAGCTTAACCTTCATTCCAATTCTGTTGGCTGTCTCCATGAGGACCAGTCTGGCTTCAGAGCTGCCAGAAGCACGGAAACTGCTCTCCTAAACATCTGTGAAGATCTGCTTACCAACCTTGACTCTAACATTCCCTCTGTCCTCATCCTCCTCGATCTCTCTTCTGCCTTCGACACGGTCAACCATACCATCCTGCTCAACCGTCTCCGTAAAAACCTGGGTATCACTGATCCGGCTCTGGCTTGGCTGACCTCTTTCCTCTCAGATCGACCCTCCCAGGTCCAACTTGGGTCCTTCCTTTCATCTGTCTTCCTCTCTACCTGTGGTGTTCCCCAGGGGTCTAACCTCTCGCCCTGGCTTTTCAACCAATACCTGGCAACTCTCGCCCACTGCATTGCCATTTTCTGTTCAAATTTCCAGAACTAATTTTCAGGCTGCTCTCTGCCACCTCCTCTCTCTCTCTCTCTCTCTCTCATCGCCTAACTGCCATTCAAGATTGGTGTGCCGCCAATGATCTTTGTCTGAATGCCAGCAAGACGGAGATCCTCCTCATCGGCACACCTTCACCATCCTTTCCCCTCACTCTCCGGCCGGCCTCCCTTGGCCCTCCTCCTACCCCCACCTGCGAGGCTAAGAACCTCAGGGTCATCTTTGACTCCACCCTTTCCTTCTCTGCCCACATCTCTGAGGACTCTAAAAAGTCAAATTTCCGACTGCACCTCCTCAGAGGTACTCTGCCTTTCCTCTCCTTCCCCCAGAAGCTCATGGTATCTCAAGCTCTGGTTCTCTCTAGCTTGGACTATTGTAACAGCCTCTATCTAAATCTGCCTGCCTCTACTCTCCGCCCTCTGCAACTAATCCAGTACAGGACTACGAGACTTGTCCTTGGCCTCAAGCCCTGGGATCGTATCTCTCCAGCTCTGAAATCTCTCCACTGGCTCCCAGTGGATGCAAGGATTAAATTCAAAACCCTCTGCATTGTCCACAAGGCTTTCTGGGGCCTGGGTCCAAAATACCTTCAGCTATCCCTCCACAAATGGCTCTCCTCTCGAGCTCTTCGCTACTCTACCTCCAACTCACTCCGGGTCAGTCGTTTTTCTAAGAAACGAGCTGGGGGTAGATCTGTCTTCGGCTGGGGCCCTCCCTCTGGAACGGCCTCCCTGCCACTCTAAAACTTGAGGAGAATCCTCTCCGGTTCCGGAAGCACCTCGAGACCTTTCCCTTTTCTTCTGCCTTCGCTCCCCCTCTTCCTTGCTGATCTGTTCTCTCTTGGCACCGTGCACTTGGCCACCCTCTGTCTACAGAAAAAAACAGCCCCCACATGCAGGGGTTGCCCGGGAGGCAGTGCAGGTGTGCGGCTGGCGGGGCGTGAACCTGGGTCCGAGATCAGAGGGTAGTCAGGTGACAAGTGCAGTTTCAGTCCGGAATTCAGCAGGGGAGAGGAGAGAAAGCAGAAGAAAAGAGGAAGGTCTTGAGGTGCCTCCGGAACCGGAGATGGTTCTCCTCCAGTTTCAGGAAGGCTGTTCCAGAGGGAGGCCCCAGCTGAAGAAAGAGATCTACCACCAACTCGTTGCATGGAGAAGCGACTGACCCTGAGGGAGTTGGAGGCGTATGAGTGAAGAGCTCGAGAAGGAAGATATTTAGGAAGAGATAGTTGGAGGTATTGAGGCACCAGGCCCCAGAAGGCCTTGTTAACAATGCAGAGGTTTTTTAACTTAATCCTCGCAGCCAGTGCAGAGATTTCCGTCCTGGGGAGATACGATCCCTGGGCCTGAGGCCAAGGACAAGTGTCGCAGTCCTGTTCTGGATGAGTTGCGGAGAGTAGAAGCAGGCAGATTTAGAAAGGGGCTGTTGCAATAGTCTAGCCTAGAGAGAACCAGAGCTCTAGAGACAGTGAGCTTCTCGGGGAAGGAGAGGAAAGGAATAATACCTCTGAGGAGGTGCAGTTGGTAGTGACTTCTTAGACATCGGAGATGTGAGCAGAAGAGAAGGAGGGAATGGAATCTAAGTTGACCCCAAGGTTTTTAGCCTCACAAGTGGGAGAAGGAAGAGGGCCAAGAGTGGCCGGCCAGAGAGCGACAGGAAAGGAGGGAGCAGGTGTGCCAATGAGGAGAATCTGTCTTAATGGCATTGAGGCAGAGATCGTTGGCCGCACACCACTCCTGGATAGCGGACATGCAGTCAGAGATGAGAGAAGAAGAGGTGGCAGGTATTGGTTGAACAGCCAGGGAGAGAGATTAGACCCTTGGGGACCACCACAGGTAGAGATGGAGATGGAGATGGAGATAGAGGAGAGGAAGGACACCAGTTGGACCTGACGAGGTTGATCGGAGAGGAAAGAGATCAGCAGAGCCAGGGCCTGATCGGTGATACCCAGGTTATCACTGAGACGGTTGAGCAGGATGGCATGGTTGACTGTCGAAGGCAGAAGAGAGATTAAGTAAGGTGATGAAACAGGGGGTATTTGAGTCAAGGTTGGAAAGCAGGTCTTCACAGATGTTCAGGAGAGCAGTTTCCGTGCTTCTGGCAGCTCTGAAGCCAGACTGATGGTCATGGAGACCAACCAATTCAGTGTGAAGATTAAGCTGGGAGATGGCCGCTTTTCCAGGAGTTTGCCCAGGAAAGTAGTGATGGAGAATGCATGGTAGTTGGCAAGGCAGGAGTGGTCGGCAGAGGGTTTCTTTAGAGGGTGCACAAGGGAGTGCTTCAGGGGGAAAGGGAAGACTCCAGTGGTGAAGGAGTGGTTGCAGAAGTCAGCCAAAGCAGGAGCCAGGGTGTCGATGTGGTCCATGATGGTTTGGTTTTAGAGGAACAGGGATGAACCTGTTTTGATGAGACTTTCATAGATCTGACTTGTCTCGGGAGAACAGTGAAAAGGCAGAGAAGGAGGGTGGAGAGGTGGCCACAGAAGGGCCAGAGGAAGAGAGGGGATTAGAAGGAGGAGGAGCAGCGGAAGAGAGAGAGGATAGGATGTCCTGGTTTTAGTGATGAAATGAGAAGCCAGGGTCGTGCAGAGGGCCTGGGAGGGGACAGGAGAGGTAGACTGGCCAGCTCCTTGCAGATTTTAGAGTTTGGCTGAGTTGTTGGATGACGCAGAGACGCAGGTTTGGATTTGGGCTCTCTTCTTGGTGCAGACCGAGAGCGGGTATTGCTTTTGGAGCAGGCGGCAGGCCAGTTTGTCAGAGGATGTACAGGAAGCACGCCATTTTCTTTCAGCCACCCTGCACTTGCCTTCAGGGGTGACGAGATCTGAGTCATACCAGGAGTTGCACTTAGCTTTGGTCTTCAAGCGGATCCTCCTGACAGGGGTAAGAACCTCAAGAGTATCAGATATAGCAGAGTGGAGCATAGAAAGGGCTGTGTCGGGGTGTGAGTCAGCCGAAGGGGGAGGAGGGGTTGAGAAAGCGGCCGCAAAAGCCTCAACTGACACTCTTCATGGGTCGGTTAACCGAGAAGGTAGGTGGCAGTGCTGGAGTTGGCTTGGCCTGGGGGGGTGGAGAGATTGAGCAGGGAGGAGAGGAGAAAAGTGATCACTCCAGGAGAGTGAGTGGTGAGAGGGACAGAAAGGGGATGGTTTGTAGACCTCAGAGCATCCAGAGTGTGCCCTGCAGAGTGAGTTGGGGCCAGGTGGAAGAATAGAGAGTGAGGGAGAGAGTTGCAGAGGTCGCGAAAGAGTCCAGGAAGGACAGGAAGCATCCAGGTGGATGTTAAGGTCTCCAAGAAGGAGGAGTTGCATGGTCGATACCAGGAGGGAAGAGGAGAGGTCCGCTCACTCAGAGGAACAAGGAGATCTGACCATGTGGCCGATAGATGGTAGCCATAGTAAGGGAATGGCTAGGAGAGCGAGAGAGAGCACCTGCAGGCGAGGCATTTGAAAGAGTAGGCCTGCATAGGAATGACAGAGGCAGGAATCTACTCTGGGAAGATCATGGCTACACCCCTTCTGGAATGGTTGAGGTCTGGGCACGGAGAGGATCTTGAAGCCATCAGGGAGGAGAGTGTCAAAGCTTGTGACGGAGCTGACCGTGAACCAGATCTGAGACTGAGGACATTGAGGTCAAGTGCTTCAAGGAGGTGGCAGATGTCAGAGGATTGTTTGACAGCAGAACGATAGTTTAGAGTGCCAATATGGAGAAGGTTTCCGTCCTTGAAAGACTTCTGGGAGGGGTACAAATCAGAGGTACGCCCTGCAGAAGTGTAGAAGAAGCCTGAGGGGGGGGGGGCAGAAGAGGCAGGATGAGAGGGCAAGGAAGCTAAGGAGGAGACTGCAGGGAGATGCAAGGAAGCCATGGGGGGGGAAGAGGGGACAGCAGGAGAAGAAAGGAAATTGATGAGGTGCGGGAAGCGTCTGTAAAAGAGGTGAAGGTTGGCCTGAGGGCCGTGGACCAAGACAGTGCCATTCAAGTAAACACTGAGGGATGACCTTAGAAGAGTGGAAGGAGGCCAGGAGGGCCTACCACCAAGTGCCACCATTAATGAGAGAAGAGGAGAAGGCACAGACCATATGCAGTCCATGGGTCAGGTGAGGGGATGACAAAGAGGATGTCAGTGAGGGTTTGTCTGGAGGAGGCACTGGTATAGGTATCGGCAATAGGGAGGCCTGGGTTGGAGAACAGGATGTCCCTTTTAAACTTCTTCCTACCAGATTTAGTGAGGAGAGCAAGATAGTAGATAGAGAAGCAGTTAAAAAAGATAAGAGAGACAGAGAGCATCATAGAGTAGGCAGGGAGAGGAGAGGAGAGGAGAGTAGAGTAGAGGAAGGGGGCGGTGGGCGGGGAAAAAACTAGGGATTGACACAGAGGGGCGCAAGCAGACTGGACAAAGAGAGACGAGACAATTGTAGGCAAGTGAACAAGACTACAGGAGCGCAGTCAATAGAACAGTTTGCTAGAGAAATGCTTTAAGAAAGCAAAACCAAAGAAAGCACTACTAGCATAATGCAATTTAAATACCGAAGAAAAAACAGTCTGAGATACCTGTGAAAGCCTAATGTACCTCTCCTGTTTTATGTGGTTTGCTTTCTTTGAATTGAGGGAACAGCAAGCTCTCCAAAATTCCCTGAGCAATTGTCTCCCCGACATACCTCAAAAGGGACTTCGCCATGATTCTGTAAGAGAACTTTAACGTCTCCCCAGAAGTCGCGGTCAGTAACGCCCATAAAACATCTATCCTGAACGTCCATGCAAAGTTGGATTTTTGGGCTATCATATGTAGCGCCCTGTAGGGGGTATCAAAACCAAGTCTGTATGAATCGTTCCTCTTTTCGCAAGGGGATAATAGCTTCCCTACTGTTAGATACCAAACCCTATTGATTCCTTGGAGGCGATGGAAGGGTTAGAGACGCTCGGGGAATCCTACAATTTCAAACATTTAGTCCAATATTTTTCAATTGAGTCACGTCCCACTTCTGACAAGACTCATGGTGGCAACAGTAAAGACAGATACAAGTGAATATGCTTCAAGGGTGATTATTTTAACAATGTGCAGGTTGGAAAAACGCTTAATGTAACCTAAATCTAAAATGGGAGCAAGCTTCAACCATCATATGAAAAATAAGGCAGTCCTTGTGTAGTCTAGTCAAAATAAAAGGGCCTATACTACAAAACCCTTCGCCAGTCCTAACAACTAATATAGAAAGAGTGAGGGTTAAGAGGTACAATGAAGAAAATATTTGTTCACAAATGATAGTCGGGATGTGCTAGCTGGGGGCTCCCTTCCCCATGTTTTGAGCATGGGTTAAGGTGGCACTTCTGAACACAGCACACACTCTAGCCTTCCCCAGCACGAGTTGACAGTTCTGCTTTCAAGCCATCAGGCTCTTCCGATGGTTGAGTCTCTTGGCACTAAAGTCTCTTTCCTTCTCAGACCTGGTGTATAGCACAAACGTTAGGTTCCTTTCAAAACAATTGTTAGGGTGATAGTGGATCATCGCTGGGTCCCCATCTTCTGGGCGCATACCCCTCTCGAATCACAGCTTCCCTCCGCCAGGTTCACTGGCTTGGATTCAGAGATGTTTTTCTCACTCACGTTCACATGTAGTTGGGGTGATGGTTTCTCACCCCTGGATCCCCCTTTGCCGGGCTCAGACCCTTTTGACCTGTTTGCCTCCCTCCTATCGGGTTCACTACGGCGTTTCACACAGTTCCTTTTGCTACTTTTGCTGGTCAAAGTCTTTCAAATGTATAGAGGATTTTACAAGACCCCCTATATGACCACTTTGACCCCTTTTCATTAGAACCCTCCTTAGGCCTTCTGGTGTTGGTAGTTTCACAAGAGTGGGATTTACCCTCCTTCTTTAGCCACTTTGCAACTTTCATTCAACACAATTCGGTTTTTTATCGGCTCTCCCCTCAACTCACTTGACTGTGATGAACTGCTTGGCTTCTTTGGCATCTGGAGTCAAGGACGGTACTACAGTAGCAGGCATCGCTCTGTCCTGCTTATCTGTGTAGGCAGGCACTGTGTACCGTTGACATCTGCCACTACACATGTTGGCTATTGTCCACGGTCTTGCAGTTCTTTGCCAGGAGGTTCCGCAGGTCTGGATTGGAAAGGGCAAAGTCGATTTTCTGTTGGTCGCCCCTTCGATGTTCGCCTCCTTTCTCCTCCTTGAATTGCTGTGCTCGTTTAGCTGTTTTATTGTGCAGTCTGCTTTGCTCGTACTGTGCTCTCGTGCTCCACCTTTTATCCCTGTGGGGAAGTCAAAGGGCCGTCAGGTGTATGTGGTTCTGGTCAATTGCCTGACTTTGCCTGACCCTCATGTTGGGAAATGTCCGGTAAACGACTCTGGTGTTAGTCGTCTTTCTTGGTGTGTGAAGGTTTGTGTCGGAAAAGGGGGGAAGGGCATTGTTTCTAAATGTGCTACGTGGTAGGGTGGGGAAAAAAAGAAGGGAATACTGCGTCTCACCCGTCTTCTCCCATTGTCCGAGAACCCCCCCCCCCACCCCCCATCCAGGTGATCCTCCCTCACTGGTCCACCACCAGGAACTGGATCCAATAGCGTTGCCCGTGTCCTGGCAACCTGGATCACAGATCCCCGGGTACTAGCTAGGGAGACACCTAGGTTTCTCACACCACTCTTTTATTTTTTACTTGTGCTTTTCTTTTATACCTTTTTATCTTCAGGTGCTTGTCTTGCACACTTGCACTGTTTTTTCCACTCTATTCTTCTTCTATGCCTCTTTGCACCTTCCTGCGCTTGTTTCACTCACTTCTGCCTTTGACCATGCACACTTGCACTTACTTTCCTTTGGCCTGCGTTCTTGCACTTTCAATCTGTCAATTTCCTTCTCTGTGCTTACTGGCACCTTTTCCTTAATTTACTTTCGGGCCACTTGCCCTTTCTTGCCTTTCTCATACGCTCTTGCACTTTTCTTTTCCTTTATTTCTGTCCGCTTTAACTTTCCATTCGGGCCCCTTGCCCTTTGTTTCAAATCCATCTTCTTTGCTTTCTGTTCTTTATTTCTGCGCTGCTCGTGTGCACCGTTTCTCTTGTGACACTTTCTTTCACTCTGTTTCTTTCTTTCTACTTTGTTTCGTAAACTGTCCTCCTTGCTTTTCACTTCGAGCCATTTCACCAATCTTGCGTTTTTCTCCTTTTCCCCCTCCAGCCACCCGCACGCTCCTGAGTTTCTCTGTCATGCAAACTCAATGGGTAGCGCGGTGCTGGCAATCGGTCTCACCGGGATGCTTTGAGTCGAGGTCAGGGTCTCACCATCTGCCCCTCAGACACTGTTTGGCCCAGCATACGGCCTAAGGGAACGAGCAATTGAACAGACTCCACCAGCAGGGTCCCAGTTGCATCGCTCCGGCTCTTAGGAACACGGCTACCCAGCCACGCTGCAGCCCGCCTCGGGCACCGGGCCAGCTTTGCAACGTGCCGTTCTCCTCTGGATCCTCTTTCCTGCAGCTCCCAGCTTCGTGGCTTCTCTGATCCCAAGTGCCTCTCCAGCTCGCTCATCCATCTGTGAAAAACCACACCTTTCTATAGCGAAAAAAACAGTCAAGTGGAGTCTGGTGAAATGGTCACTATTAAATGCCTGACTCTATTAGTGGGACAGCTAGAGTTCTTTCTAGGGTAGGTTGCCATTTCTTTCCCCATGTTATTCCTATGGGCAATATTTACTGATCTTAGTTACCTCTTCCTCGTCTCAGTATTGCTTGGAAATGGTGGCCTGGGGGGAGATGGTGAGATTGGAGATACCCCATAAAGGCTCAGGGGAGAGTAGGTCGGGGTATTTCTGGGACTGGTCGGGGTATTTCTGGGACTGGTCGGGGTATTTCTGGGACTGGGAGAATACCATGTCTCGCCCTCGGGTATCCTCCTCCCAATCCCTCGTGATCTTCCCTTGCTTGTCCAACGCCATGGTCGGGATCCAAAAGCGATGGCCCTTCCCTGGCCTCCTGAGTGGCAGATCCTGAGGGAGTGGATGGGAGAATACATTCAGGTTTTCTTACAACTCTAGTGACATTTTGCTGGTGGGTTCATTGCCAGATACAATGTTGGGGGTGCCATCTATACTGTAATTCCCACAGTGGGAAGGATGGTACGCTTTCTGGGTCATATTTGCATATAGATCTTCTTACTATTGACATGAAAATCTTTGCAAACATTTTGGGGAATAGGTTGGACAGAGTACTCCCTTCTCTGAATCATGGTGACCAAGTGGGGTTTGTACGTGGCCGCCAGGGCTCTAATATTCTTTGGAAGACTCTGGACTTGATGTACATGGTCCAGCGCACAGGGATGTCGGCGTGCCTGCTTTCTTTGGACTCAGCAAAGGCCCTTTTCATAGGTTTGAGTGGGGTTTTATGGGAGCCCTATTGGAAAGGTATGGTTATGGGGTTTAACTTTCTGAGTTGTGTAGCTTCACTACAGAAATCCGACGGGCCGTATGAAGGTTAAATGGAGTCTTGTCTGATGGGTTCTTGCTCTCCAGATGCATGAGACAGGGTTGGCCGCTGTCTCTGCAACTTTATGCACTTGTAATGGACTCTGGCGATAGCCGTTAGAGCAAACCCGAATATTCAGGGTATTTGTTGGGGGGTAGGGAGGTTGGAGTTTAAGTGTTCTTTTTGCCGACACCATTTTAGTTTATTTGGCTGATTGTCGGGAATCTCTTAGTTAGCTTATGGGAGTGATTGAGAGGTATGGCAGTCTTGCAGGTTTACGGATTAGCCAAGTCCAGTTTGATGTTCTTGGGGCCTGAGAAAGTGGAAGAGGCGGCGCCTAGTGTTATCAACGGTCTATCTCTGGTCAATTATGCATTTTGTTATTTGTGAATTGAAATTCCTAAAGACCTTAGCCACTTGTTTACTTTACATTTGCACCCCTATTGTAAACTGTCAGGGCAGATCTTCGGCTTTTGTCTAAGCGGTCTCCTGGTTTGAATTAGTGACATCTGTCAAGATGAACATCCTGCCTCGTTTTTTTGCCTCGCTGAGGCACTTAAGGAGCTGAATTTTATGGTTTACAATTTTGTGTGGCAGGATAAGAGGGCCCATATTAGTAGGTCCACGCTGATGCTCCGCAAGTATCATGGAGGTTTTGGATTTCCAGATGTCTATAATGATAAGACAGCCTATTTAATGGGACTGCTGGAACACTTGAGAGATGACCTTTGGAATTATTGAACATTCCTTGAGGATTAGGTGGTTCATCCTAGAAAAGTGAGAGACTTCTTGTGGTCCCCCATAAGGTTGGTCCCAGAGGGGGCACATAATGACCTGGTTTTGGGAGTCTTGTGGGCATTGTGGAAGGAGGGGGCATCTAAACAAGATTTCTACATGGCCCTCTCCCTTAGTTTGCAGTGGGGTCCCCCTCTTGATATTGGCAAGTTGGGTTTATGTAATGCACAGGATTGGTCGTATAGGGGTCTGAAAAGAGCATGCCACTTTTTCAAGGGGGTAGATTTAAGTAGTCTGATGCGTCAGATCCATGTTGGGATTTTCAGTTTTCTTTATTTTTGATTGTTTAAGGTTGAAGGGACGCCTTACAAACCTGAGATGAAAGGTGAAGTTGGGTAGAGATCTCACCCCCACTAGTGAAACATTGTTGCAACAACGGTCCAAGGGTTTCTGGGAATCCGGAGTGAGTGGGGTTTTCCTGAACCATTGTGGGATAAAATATTTAAAGTTGTGTTTCATGGGAACCCCCTAACGACACATGCAATGGAACACAACTTTAAGGTCCTTCAGGGGTGACATAAAGATCCTTACACTCTTTCCAAGATGTTCTTTGCCCAAGTGTTAGAGTGGGGGTTATCCCATATGTGGTGGACATGTCCAGTCATACAGATCTTTTGGGCAGAGCTGAGTTTCAAAAACCTCACAGGTGTCCCCCTGAAGCTGGAAGTGTTGACGGTATGGTTAGGCTTCCCCCCAATGGATTGAGGGTTATCGATTTTCCAAGGATGTGGAGGCATATTTACGAGCAGACAGACTGGCAGTTGTCCAGAATTGGAAACTGGGGGTTCAGGTTAACTGACGATGTGGCCTGACCTGTCCACATTTGAAGAGGAATGGGGTACCCTCACAAAGACTTTGGGATAAAGTGGGGATCCATTTGCAGGCTCTCCTTGTGGGCACACCAGGATTGGATGTGGGCTGAGGTTGTGTGGGCTAAGAAATTGCTCTGTGCTATGAATGTTTTTATATGGATTTCTTTTTCTTTTCTCTTAAGGATTTAAAGGTGTAAAGTATGTTATGGGGAACTTTATTTATTTTAATTGGCAGAGGTTTACAGCAAACGGATATGTCTGAGCACGCCGCGAAATCGGTACACTTGCAGGACATAATATAACCACAGGTAGCATAATACATTTCCAGTAAAGGGTGCAAACAGTTATAGAGCAACATGATACACAAGTTCTTTCCCGAGGGGCAGAGGGTGAACCACTTCCAGATGCGCCCTCCGCCTGATTGTTAAGGTATTAAAGGTGGACCATACATTTCTGGGGCGAGAGTGAGCAGGGAGCAATTTCGGGCCCACGTAAGTGCAGCAAGCCACTTCTAGAAAGTCGGGGGGGAGGAGGAGGTGGCAGGGGCTCTTCCAACATTGAAGTATACACTTCTTAGCAATCATGCAGACCTATGTTCAGAAACCTGGCCATGTGTCTGCGATTTCTACTGTTCCATACACCGAACGCACCCCCAGAGGATCAGGGTCGATCGCTGCATCTGCGATGTCCTCATGAGCCCTCAGTATTCCCTCCCAGAAATCCTCCAGTACATGGCATGTCCAGAACATGTGTAGATGGTCCGCGCCCTCTGCCTTGCAACGAGCACAGGTGTGGTAGTGCAAGCAAATTTAGAAATCCTGAGAGGAGTGTAGTACAGCCTGTTCAGTAATTTAAACTGTATGATCCGGTATCGGAAGTTGAGGGATACTTGACTAGTTTGGGAGCACATCTTTTCCCATCGGAGATGACCAGACCCAATTTGCCTGCCCATTCGTTCGTACTTTGTTATGGGGAACTTAAGAGGTGTATTGGGTTTATTTCTTTTGTGTTAGGTTGTTCATGTCTATGTTTTTGTGGTGTTGGAGGTTTATTGATAAAGCAACAAGACATTTAAAAAATAGGAATTCGGGTGCAAGTGACTTTTTATATCTGGCTATTAGCTTACAACTTCAAATGTTACCCCCTGATTAAAGGGCGGGCAAAGTAAAATGCAGGCGTGGGATCTATCGATTGTGCTTACTACTAAGCTACTTTTTTTTTATTTATATACACAAAATAATCCTCATTCAACAAATGTAACTTTTTGGTATGAGCTGAGTTCATATCCATGTTCTACAAAAAAAAAAAAACAATCTAAGAAGAGCTGGCATACCATGTCACAATATAAACACGAAGTTGGTGTCGGTTTCAAAACAGATCTGCTTTACTGACACTTTTACAAGAGACTGCGTCTGATGCTGCTGTCCTACTATTCAGTGGTTTTGATTTGTTTACATTGAGTACAACACAACAAGATTGCCAGTGCTTTTAGTAAAAATTGACAAAGCCCCATCTGCGAGGAGATTTTATGATTATCATTTGCATGGTGCTCTACGTTGCCTGCGACGAGTATGGGGTATGCAGTAATAAAATCGTGGCAAAAAATGTCGCCTTGGCAGAAATGCTGTGGTTTGAGCCGGTAAAGTCGGCCATGACGAAGGCCATACTAAGGCCTGTTGGGTGCCCATTACCTCCACTTCACTTGCCTGCAACAAGGGTAGAGGGCAGGAGCCCCTCGCACCCCCCCCCCCCCCGAAGCCAGAATTCAGCCCCAGGAGTGCGGGCACACGGAGCAAGGCCTGCCTGACCTTGTCCCATCGGAGCACCTGACCCCGCAATTCCGGGCGCATCGCGGCGCCACAACGAGGCCGCATCTTCACTTTTCTTCGGCCTGCATCCGCCGGCAGGCGGAAACGCCGGCCACGACGAAGGCCATACTAAGGCCTGTTGGGTGCCTGTTCGGAGCCATAGGAGCCAGGGGCCAGGAACCTTGCCCTTTCCGCTCCAGGTTCTTCATTATTAGAAGGTAATGGCAGTTCAAATTAGTATTTATGGACTGTAGATATATACGAATTTAGGGATTAGAATATGAAGATGTCTTCTGAAGCTGCCACTTACATTGCTTGCTTACATTGTGTTGTGCCTTATGGTCGCCAATAGACCACAACTGACTGTGTTTTGCCCTGATTTATGCTGTGCCTTTAGTCTTATGGCCCTTGCCTTTCACTGCCAATTTGATCTTAGGTGACCACTGTCTATGTACATGGTTGTTCTGCCACCTAGCTCTTCTCTCTCACCTAGGTGACCAGGACTGTCATCATGCACGTCAGTGTACTCCTTCCATTACTCTACACACTATCCCTTCGACTTGCCCAAGCTCTCCAGCTACCTACGGTAACAACCTCCACACTCTGGGTTAAAATGGACCAGCCTTCTACCAGCATGGCATCCCCACGACCTCTCGCGTCACCTAGAATGAGCCCGGCAGCACCCGCTGTAGGCCATACCAACCAATACCTCAACGACCCAGCTTTATGGCTGGATCACTTTGCTAGGAAACCTACACCTAACCAACCCTGCCCCCTCTCTCTTAGAAATAAGAGACTAGGCACCAGATTCCGCCTACGCCACATCCGTTACATCTCCAGGAAACAAACCCCCCTCTCTCCTGGATCTCTGTCAACTGCCACCACATGCAAACCCACCACCTCCGAGGTTAAACTGCCCATGTTCAAAGGTGCCCTTATTAATGCTAGATCCCTCACTGCACACGCACTTGACATAGCTGACCTCATCACCACGTCTGACCTTGACTTCATAGCTATCTCCGAAACATGGCTTCATGCCGCATCTGGCCCCTTACTAGCGTTAGCCCTACCGCCGAACTATGGCATCACACGATGTGACCGCTCCACCGCCTCTTCCAAAGGCGGCGGTGTGGCCTTCATCCATAAAAATACTCTTGACCTAAGAGTGTTACCTGATTCCAAACTCACATCAGCTGAATTGCTGTCTGTCAAACTAGCACTCACACCTAACCAAACAGCCACCATGCACCTAATCTATAGACCTCCAGGACCCGCACCAACCTTTGTCAGTGAAATCTCCACTCTCCTCCTCAACAATACAAAGAACAATTCTCAAACAATCATCCTAGGCGACCTCAACTTAGGTCTTGGTGACTTAAAAGATCCTGTGGCCTCTGACCTGGAGATCGCACTATCTGACCTCGGCCTTACCTTATACATCCAAGAGCCTACCCATATTAAAGGTAGAACACTTGACTGGGTAGCTGGCTCCAATTGCAATATCAAGGTCCTTAACAATACCCCCTGTCTATGGTCCGACCATCACATTATAACTTTCAACATTGAAGCCACACCACGAATCCCGTCACCATTAGCCCCAGCACTCCCAACTAGAAGCAAAAAAGATATAACCAAGGAGAAACTCCTCCCATTGTTACTCCCGTCCCTTAACACAGCCACCAACTCTTACTCTGATCCAACCTCACTAGCACACACCTACAACCAATCAATGCGAACTGCCATTGATTGTATAGCACCTCTCAAACTTAGAAAGGCTAAACCTCAAGCTTATCTTAATTCATGGTTCACACCACAGTTAAGATTGCTCCGCAAAGCTAAACGCTGTGCCGAAAATCGATGGAAAAGCCACCCCTCAGACGAGCATAAAGACAGTTTCCTTCTAGCCTCACTCTCCTACAAAGATGCCATCATCACGGCAAAAAAGGAATCTTTCAACAACCGCATTATACAAGCCGACTCGAACACCAAGGAACTCTTTAAAATCCTAAGAGAGCTTGAAACTCCAGTCGCCCCCCCTGACACATGCGTGAAAGATAGTAAATGGTGTGCCAACATCCAAGCAGCCTTACTAAATAAAATCTCCACACTACAAGACAAAATCAAAGATAAACAGGACAGCCTGAAGCGCGACAACCACGTTCTTTCCCTCACTAAGGCCCCCTTGCCAGACTCTGCCAATATCACACCATTCGCATTCTCTCCGCTTACCGTGGCAGAGGTAGAAAATATAATTCTTAGAATTAAGCCAACTAACTGCCAAGGTGACCCGTGCCCAGCCCCTACTATCAAGGACTCAGCGCATGAGTTGGCCCCATTCATCACGGCCTTCATCAACTCTTCCTTTCAAACAGGTATTGTCCCGGACAATCTGAAGGACGCTTGGGTTATCCCACTGCTTAAAAAACCTTCCCTAGACCCTAACATTCCCACTAACTTCCGACCTATCACTACTGTACCATTTCTGCTCAAGATCCTAGACCGTGCCGCATACTTTCAGATCCAAAATTACTTGGAAACTAATAACTTGCTAGGTCTACGACAATCTGGTTTCCGCCCCAGACACGGGACAGAGACCGCATTATTAGACCTTAAAACTCAAATCGAGGTTCTAAAGGATCAAGGCAAACTAGCAATGCTACTACTTCTCGACCTTTCAGCCGCATTCGATCTGGTCAACCATCAGATCCTGTGCGAGCACCTCCATTCCGCTGCCAACTTCTCTTCTTCGGCTGCGGCTTGGATCAAATCTTTCCTGAGCAACAGATCCATGAGAGTCTTTGCCCCATCCGCAGCCGCGGACCCTTCCCCGATTTACTGTGGCGTTCCTCAGGGATCTTGTGTGTCACCTACACTCTATAACATTTTCACGAAACCACTCTTTGATGTGCTTGACTATCTGGGTGTCTCCTATACCAACTATGCGGACGACACCCAGATACTCATCCCCATCACTGGTGATTATCTAGGTGACACCAAGGCCTTTAACGACGTCTACTTGGTCATCCAAGCCTGGATGGCCCAACATCAGTTGTGCTTGAATGATGACAAGACGGAGCTCCTGATCTTGGGCACTGCACAACGCCTGAGCAGACTAGAGCCGTCCTATCAGTCATTCAACATAGATGGTAATATCATTCGTGTCTCAAAAGATACCAAAACGTTAGGTTTCTACCTTGATGCCACACTCTCATTAACCCGACAAACTAATGCTGTCAGATCTGCGTCTGCATACACATGCAAACTTATCGCAGCTTGCAGACCATTCCTCACTACGTCTAACAGCGTTACGCTAGCGAGAACCCTTATTATGGCTAAAATTGATTACTGCAGTGCTCTTTATCTTGGCACCAGCCAAGAGAACCTGAACAGACTTCAAACGACACAAAACAACGCCATTCGTGCCGCTTTAAACATTCCCCGACACCACCACATCACAGAAACCAGAAGTAAGTTAAATTGGCTACCTGTCAAACAGAGAATTTCACTCAAAACACTCGCCCTTACGCACAAATGCCTAGCCAACAAAGCCCCGATCTACCTTGGTAGTCGACTGTCGCGCCATTCTACCTCCCGACCTCTAAGAACAGCCCAATCCCACTGTCTAGCGATTCCCAGATTTAAATTGCAAAAAGCAGGGGGCTCAAGTTTCCCCGTCTTAGCTTCCAAGTTATTGAACTCCCTCCCTGTTTCAATTAGAGCGGAAGACTCTTTCAATACCTTCAAAGCCAATACTAGATCTTGGCTTTTCAACCAGCTTTAAGGCCGGCTTCGCGCTTCTTCCTGACCTACCCTGACTTGCCGACCGCTACTATCACCTATCGGCACTGAAACTACTGTACATATGTATATAAGATCCTCTTGTAAATGTATATAAGGATTCTGTGTTATACCTGCATATCGGATCCCATGTGTAAATGTTTAATGTTTCTCTGTTATACCTGCATATCTGTAACCTTGTACAAATTGCGCCCTGATGCCTGTTGGTTTGCGCGTTATAAATAAATAAAATACAAATACAAACTACAAATAAAGGTGTAACCCATTATACCATATAAGGGGAGCGGGGGTTGCAGGGGTGTCCCTGCGCCCCTTAAATGGTATAATGGTCTGGGGGTTGCTGGGGTGTCCCCCGCATCCTTTACATGTATTGCAGCGGCAAAAAGGCCATTTCTGCCGCGATTTAACACATGGAACCGAGTATGGGGAGGTTTCAAACTTATTTTACATTTACTGCAAATAAACCTGAAATTTTATCTGCAACTTACGTTGCAAATAAGTTTCACTGTGCATGACTGGACTTTGGGTGGCAGCATTGCACCAAATATTAAATGTGCCTATGGTGACATGCACCATTTTACATAAAGCACTGGTAAATATTTTTTCACCCATTACCATGGAGCAAGTGCTTTACCCCTCAGACGAGTATGTAAGCTAATGAACTCTCTGCACATAAAGTTGGATTTTTAATAATTTACAAGGCTTGCTACCTAGGTGGCAACAAGCATTTCCCATTCAGCTAGAACCGTTGGTGGAAATTGTCTTGTGTGAGTATCTAGGAAAGGAGGGTCCATTTGCTTTGCTCTCTGACTTGCATGTTGACTTAACGTCTTCAGAATTCTTTTAGAATCTTTTCATTTGGGTCATGTGTTGCATCATCTCTAACTTCATGTCACTGGAAAATGAGTTTGTAGGCAAACTGGAACAGCAATACATCCCAATGGAGGGTGATCTACAGAGGATCCTGTATTTGATGTAGGTGGGCTTGGGACATGAGTGTCCAGGCTGCAAGTGCCACAGCTTGCCTCTAAGAAGAGGGAATGCTTTCCCTTCTGTTGATAGTTAATGCATAAACTTTTGATGTGTGCTTTTCATGGTCGGAGCTCTATTTCTGCAAGCCTGTTGGATGGGACTCTTTTGATAGCCAATCAAGTATAGGTGTATAGGTGGCTTGGAGAAATGTGATGCCTGTAGGCAAAGGTCATTGCTTCAGCGGTTTGTGGACTTTCTGCTATTGGTCAGTTTGAGGAACCAGGCAAGCACACGTGTCCTAGACCAGGCATGAAGAAATCATTGTGTGTACATTTCTTTTTTTTGTTTGCAAGTATCAAAAAGCAGGATCCAAGAAAGCACTTAAATCAATTTGGCATTTTTGCCATTTGCCTTTTTTGAAACTAGCATTTTGCTGAAAGATAGTTTAAGTGTAATTGAAGCATGCATCGTTGCTTTTACCAAAAAAATGACAAAACAAAAGAAAATGCAGAGCAGTTGCATGGGAAAAGGGGTTAGGATGTGTTGGTGTACTGTGGAGAGAAACCAGGCAAATGAAATGTAAGGCGAAGTGTATTCTCAGACAAAATTTGTTTCTCTGAACACCATCAAGGTAACTCTTGGGCTCCCTGACACATTGGTGTCCCTAATCCCTCTTGTTTAAATCTTTGCAGGCAATGTCTTCCTTGATTTTTCTTTAGAATGGGCAAATTGGCAAGAAATGGTAGGCACCTTCATCCATCATTATGTTGCGTTGGCATGTGCCACCTGCCCATAGTTTTATTTTTGTTAAATCCCATATTGTCACTTTCAAGGTCCTGATCATTCTTCCATATTGGTTCTTAAGGATTTTCAAGGACTATTGCACATATTTACTTTTTGTGTATGCCCTGAATTGATACTATGTTTGACCACCGTCCGGTTTACGAATACCGTATGTATTCGTCATTTTTAACTTTGCTGCTCGACGTGTTGATTCATAGCAGATGAGCTCAGTGCGTCTGGAGTTTTCATTCGGCTCAACAAAATGTTGTCCGAGCTATTCAGCAAGTTGTCATAGACGCAAAGCTTTGAGTGTTTTATCAGGAGTATAAATCTCAAGTTGCAAGCTACTATTCGTGCATAAACTCACTCACCCCCTCGATTTATCCACAAACCCACTGCACACAATTTCTTACCAAGAATCAATTTTCAATAGCCATCAGCTGGTGGTGAGTGGACATTTATTTTGCGGCTTGGTTTTATAATCTTTCACTGTAAATCACAAACTGGTTCCACCATCTTGTATTGTACAGAGGTGGTTCTTTTAACTACATATACTGCGAAGCTGTTGACACTTTTCTTAATAGTTGACTAATGCATCAAGTTACAGAGTGGATTCTGGGTAATGTTTTGCTAGTCGCAATTGTTTCACTTATTCCCTTATTTTGTGTGTGGTTCCAAATCCCATAACTGCTTCACGTGAAATTACCAAACCCAGATATTTTACTGATTTGGCAAGAGTCTAACATGAACCCATTTATGCTGTCCAAAGGCAATTGCTGCAAGATTTGTGATGTTCATCACAGAGTATGAATTCATTCTTGGTGGGTTCTACCTTTTAGTTAGCCAGACAGACAGTTGTCAGCATTGATTGTATATTTTTCTTGATTGTTTTTGTATGATTTCATATTAACAAAATCAAATTGCAGGTAGTATATTCGCATGCTATTTTCACTGCTGTTCCTATTTGACTGTTCCACATTTTCTATTGCTCATATTTGGCATACTACTCTTTATACCACCATTGTTTAGGAAACCGAATACTAGTATGTTTTGGAGTTTAGCCCACATTTGTGAGATATTCTGAGACCTGGACAAGTTTATTAAAAAAAAAGGACACGGCATTGGCCCATTTAAAGCATTGGCTTGCCTTTTCCAAAGTTGCTCAATTCCAAGTTTAAAATTATAATTTTAGTTGAGCCCCCTCTTAAGGCAGCTAGGCCCATTATTTCAAAATAGTGTTTTTTTGTGTTGTGCTTTCTAAGTGTTCACATAAAACGAAACATTGCTGAACAACGAACTGAGGATTGGGACTAAACCCATGTGTTTGTCGAAATTAACTATGATGTTGCTGGTCTAATTATTCTGTCACTAACTCTGTGATTTGCTTTTCATTTGTTTGTTTCTAGAACCCAGCCCCCACCTTTACTTCCAGTTGGTCCTAGTCACAAGTTTGCAGATAATTATTACTGTACACGCGATGGGCGTCGGGAGACATTCCCACCCTTGATCATTATGTCACCAAATAAAGCCATTGCTTCAGAAACTCACGCTGAAAGGTACGTTTTGTGTTCCACAGTTTACTTGGAAAATGTTACATTGCTTTCTTTTGTATGCTGAGCATTTCTTGGCTTGCATTGAACAAGGCATCTCGCCATGAGTGAGATTTTCTGTTGTCTGTATTTGTGTATATCGCTCATCTTTTATAGACATGACCTTCTAGAACTTTAGCCTTGTCTGTCAGTGTGCTGCTGTAAAGCTCCGGATTCTGGTATTTTATTTATTTTGTTTGCTTGTTAGGCGCTTATTCAATAAGAAAATACTGTTTGAAAGCGCCCACAGTGCAGGGATGGAGCAAGGATGGGAAATATATTAAAGCCCAATATTTAAGAGCAGTGGGGGGGTAGGGGGTTAGAAGGGACGAACCTACTATGTGTTGTGAGTGGTCAGAATGTGCAAGTGCAGCAAGGAAGAGGGAGTAAGTGCTGCGGAGTCAGAGCTCAATGGTGAGTCACAGATTAAGTGCTAGGAATGTTGAGTGCTACTGGGGTTGCGGGAGGTTTAAGTGCGAACCTCGAGGGCGGATGGTGCATCTTCAAGTGAGCTGGGCAGAATTGGTGTGGGAGGTCAGGGCTCCGAGGATGCATAAGGGCCCTGGACACTGATCACAGCAACTGTGGAATTAGGAGAGGGAGGGGAGGCTATTCCATAGGAGGGGAGCCCGCTGAGGAAAGTGAACGACCACCTACCCTCTGTTTAGCAAAACGCTTTACAGGCAGAGTTGGTGCCAGAAAAACATAGTGGTCTAGAGGGAGAGTATTTAGTGAGAGAAAGTTGAAGATAGTGTGGTATACCTTAGTCTTGTACGTGTGCTTGATGGGATGGTGTCCTGGCCATGCATGATCTAAAGTCAGTTCGGGTCAATACTTTGCAGTTGGAATCGGAGTACAGGTATGTATGTCTAAGTCTAGCTGAGATATCGGTTTAATCGGTCAGTAATGTATGAATGTCATATGGGATGTGTCTGTGTCCAAGTCTGTAGCCATCATTTTTTGTGTGTACATTTGGTATTTAAAAGGCAATGCATGTGTAGAACAGAGAGGGGCCACAATCTGAGATATCCTGTATTATCCTCCTAGTCATCCATGGGAAGCTTTCGATGACTTGTTGATCTTGAGTGATTCCAATCTTATCTTGTATATGTGGGGGTGAGAAGTGCCAGGCTTTTTTTTAGCTTTTTATTATAGATATTTTAAGGCAAGACTGTGAAAATGACTGTAATTAGGCTCTCGTGAGCCATCTGTAAATGGCGCAACAACAGTATGGAATGCATGAAGGGTAGCCTGATAATGTGCACAACCCGATATGTGATGCAGAGGGATTGGAACTGATTTAACAGGTTGCAAAGTGGCAAGAAAAATGCAAAATCCAGTGCCCAGCTGCAATAAGAAACTGGCTGCAGTGTCCTAAACCAATTGAAAGTGACTTAGTAATAAAGCTGGAAGGGAAACCAATGTAGAACAGTTTGAATTGACCAGGGGATTGTGTACCACTGCATTGATTGCATGAATGCTTTGGGTGCATTCCTGGCTGCACCATGACTTTCAGTTTTTTTACTGAAATAGATAATATAAGTAATCTTATATAGCGTGCGCCCTTCTGCCAGTTATGTTGGCCTTGCTGTTCACGGCTCCATCAAAAAGGTGAATGGGCCATGTTAACTCGAAAAAGCGGGAAGGGAGAAGTGGAAAACCTGTGGCGTTGATGTGTGCAGGTCGAAAGTATGTTACCTCTGTTCCAATATGAAAACTCTGTTCTTTGTAAAGTGTCTCGGTGGGCCCGGGTTTACCTTGTCATAAGGGCATCCCGAGAGTAGCAAAGCATTGATTTGAAAGTGGCTGTAGACATAAGATGGGTAGGTTACACCGGCTGGGTCATCTGAAGGAAATGAGAGTGAAGTGTTATGTTGCAAGATTTTACAAACGAGTAGTTAACAGATGGGGGTGAGTGGGGCGGGGGTGGTGTTAAGGGTTCAAGTTTGTCTTGGTTGTAGATTTCTTTGAGAGATTCCGGTGCAGTCCAATGTCACGCAGGAAGGGATCCGCACATCAATGGAATATCCCACAAGTGGTAGCCTTTTATGTATGCCAAGATCCAAGAGGATTTCTGATTTCAAGGTTAAAGAAAATATTTAATTGAGGTGTTATCCCAGATAGCACTTATTCATATTGAGGAGTTTGGTGTAAATGCTTTTTGGGATCAGTAGTTAAAAGGAGGTTACTCTCACAATAGAACCTGCTCTCATGACACGCTGGATCCCTTGCACATTCATTCAATGTGGTGCTGGGATCGTAAGGCTATCTGTTGCATAGCTCTTGATTGGTTGCTGTTTCTTTTCAAGATGTTTGGTTGAAGAGCCAAATCTTGCTTTTTTCCTGATTGCAAGATGGTTCATTTCCAGGCAAAGATGTTTTATGGCGAGAAAGGAGAATGAGGGGGTCGCCCTTGTTGTTTCTTATTGAAGTCAAGGACTTATGCAGGGTTGCTGGATCTCGGTCTTCTTGAAGAGAGTGTTTTGCTGGAATTTATGTCTGAATTAGAAGAGTCCTCTTCTATGGTATGAGAGATGACAAGGTTTTGAAATTAATAATGTTCTTGATGGATAGCCAGTAGTGAATATGTAGTTCTGGTGTGATGTTCATTCTCTTAATTCCTAGCAGTAATATTGCTGCAGTGTTTTGGACTTTTTTTTTTATCACTGGGTAAACTGGGATTCTGAGAGAGGCAGTTAGCCATGATTTCACATGTACTATCCAGACTAGATTATGCTATGCATCTGTGGGCGAATGTAAGTAAGGTAAGATGCTGCGTACCATGCAGAGTTAGAAAAAGCAGTTTTTGAAAATTGGCCCTTATGTACGCTTCAAGAGTCACGGTATTGCCCATTGTGGTTCGAAGGTACATTCAAATATGGGCCCATCTAGTCTGGTCAAGGGATTGTGGTGTGTTAGGAAATTGTTGGATTGCAGATCATCCTTCTGTTTTGGTAGGGTTGTGTTTTAGTCTGGTTGTTGTCATGCCTTAAGCAGATGTTTTAAAATGTGGAGCCTTTAACTTTTTATTTTAAAGTTCATGTGGAAGTTTGTGTCATCCACATAGTTGTGGTAGATGAGGCCAGATCCATTGATGAGGTAAAGTTGGAATGCCATGAAGATGTGCTAAAGAAGAGATGAGAGTATGAATCCTTGGTACTTCGCAGGTTAATGGGTGAGGCTGGGATTTGTAGGGGTCCATGATGATGGGTTTGGTTCAACCCATGAAGAGGGCGATCCAGCATACATCTGTTTTAGTTTCAATGTTGCCTGTCTTTTTAGAATGGATTTGTGACTGATGGTGTTAAACGCAACTGAGATGTGCAGCAGGATGAGACGACTCAATTTGTGTTGTTTTAAAGATGTGTCCCATGTTGAACACGCAACTCATTATCTACCCTTCTGTGGTCTGAATCCATATTGTGCCTCATCCAGGAGGTTGTTTCTTTTGATCAAGTACCAGAGTTTCCATGGATGCATTTTTCATATAGTTTCCAGATGGAAAGAGTGTTTAAGAATGGGTGGTGCTAGCTAAGTCATTTGGGTTTAAGAACTTGGTGATCTCTGGCCCAAAGACCTGGCCCCATGCAGTTCTCTTATTTCACTGTAATGAGCCTTAGCTCTTTAATTGGGTACAATGTATTCCCCCCCCCCCCCACATGTGGAATTGGTGCACATGTGCTTCCAATTCAGAATGTACTCCTCTTTCTCCATTTCATCCATTCATGATCTACGGCAAAGTGACTGTTACCAGTGAACCTTTCATCCACACAGTCCTACTACTGTGCCGACTTCTTTACTAAATGTCTACAACATAATAAAAATGCAGCTGTACCATGGTCCTTTCTCCTGAATATTGGAAGGCCTATTGCTCATAACCGGTAACCAAAGTTACCCCTTGCTCTTAGTCTTCATTTTTATAGGTTATCTTGTCCTAATTACTGTGCTCCAACAACATACGGCTGGCCATTCACTACAATCGTCTAACGCAGTGGGAAGTATTCTGGATATGGTATTAATAACAAACTTTCCAGAGCTTTGTAAGCCTCTGGTGGGATGTTTTTCCTACTACTGGTGCACTTTTTGCATTTCCCTCACAACTTAAACTCCCCCTTCCCAGACCAACACCACTCCCCCTTGCTACACCTACACACACACACACACCTACATATATATAATATAGGATTTCTCCACCAAGCTCTGGATTTCAGGACTGGTATCGATGTCCCTTAAAGAAGTAGTTCAGACCGGATTAGAGATAATGGTACTCGGGCAGAATGTGCAGTTTTGGCCAGCAGGAAATCCATCAGCAATAATAGCCGGCAAGGCTTAGCAATATTGAGTTTGAGAGGTTGTATCAATACAAATGATCGGGTAGGTTTTCTATAACTATATGGCAGTGGATTGTAAAAATGAAATCGGGAAGGGGGATTTTCAATATTGATTTTATGCAGTATTAACAATAAGGCTCTGACAGGTCACAAGAAGGCCGCGGAAACTGACATTTCCACTGGTTATTTAATAAATTCTAAGAATAAGGCCGCTTTCCCTATTACTAAGCCTATTTTGTGCTCCACCAAGCCTTCGACTTGGTGGAGCACAAAACCCTATGCCATCACCTCGCAACCACTTTAAACTTCTCCCCAAAGGCTTGTGCATGGATCAATTCATTCCTTCAAGAGAGTCATGAAGGTTTTCTCAGAATCCTCCAACGCCACACCCAGTCTGATCAAATGTGGAGTCCCCCAGGGCTCCTGCATTGCCCCCACTCTTTATAACCTCTACACCAGACCCCTGTTCCGTATTCTGGACTCACTGGGCATCTCGTATACCAATTACGCGGATGACACCCAGGTGCTCATACCCCTATCGGGAGACTATCGCACTGATACAGATACCCTCAACATCATCTACTCATTCAATCCTGGATGGCGGATAACTGGCTCTGTCTAAACAGTGAAAAAACCGAACTCCTATTGATCGGGTCCCCTGTTACACTGAGCAAACTTGACAATATAGACAACACCCCCATCGCAGTATCACAAACCATTAAGACTCTAGGCGTATACCTAGAACCTAGCATGACCATGGATAGGCAGGTCAATGCTATAGCCTCCTCAGCAGCATACCATTCCAAACTGATCAATGCTATTAGGCCATTCCTCACTCAACAGAACTGCATTACCATAGCCAGAGCTATCATTGGCTCCAGGCTTGACTATTGCAATGCCCTCTTCGTCAGTACCTCCCAAAGAAACCTGGCAAAACTCCAGATTGCCCAGAACAATGCCTTAAGGGCCGCAACCGGCATTTTACGTAGAGAACACATCTCTTTGGTCAGGAGAGAGGCACACTGGATACCCATCAAAGAAAGGGTTATCTTCAAAACCCTTGCCCTAACTCATAAATGTCTTCATGGACTCGCTCCTCCCTATCTTGAACAAAGGATTCACAAACAAACAGCGTCCAGACCCTCCAGAGCCGCCTATGCCAATCGCATCCCGACTCCTCACACGCGTAGAGTGCGTGCTGGGGGCTCGAGCTTCCCAACCATGGCAGCCTCTCTCTGGAATAACCTACCAAATGAGATTGGATCAATTGAATCCCATGCTGCCTTCCGCAAGGCACTAAAAACTAGGCTTTTTGTCTAGAGGGCTTCCCTTTGTATGATCCCTGTCATATGCTCCTGCATTGAATGATACTGTACAATACTGTTATGTAACTGTACCAACCAAAGCCAACGTTATATACTTTTTGGGCCGCTTATTGTAACCCTCAAGCCAGCCTTCTTAAGTATCCTTGACAGCGCCTCTATGCCCGTGGGCTGTAGCGCGCTCTATAAATGCAAAATAAATAAATGTGTGTACCCTGCCTATACAAATAAGGGCCTTGTCAGTCATTGGGAAGACTCAAATGAATACGTTTGCTGTCCATAAACGAGTCTAACCACTATTCTAACCAACTTAAATAAGGTCAGCAGAATGTCTTCCCTTCTCCTGATTGTCTCTTCTCGGAATGGTTCTCCTTCATTCCAGCGTTGTTCTTACTATACTAGTTAAAAGGTTCTTGTCACGTTATGTATTCATTCTTGCAATTCTCCCACAAGGTCTTTGGGTTGTCTCTCCTCCTTAGGGATAGTTTTGCAGTAATCCCCTTTTACACACGTGTCTTATCTTCTGTCCCTGGCTGCCATGCTTTTTTGATTTTGGTAAGCAATCATTTCTTAGGTTTAGGGATCTCTTTCTTGACAGTTGTTTCCCCTCTCCTGGAGTGGCTCACTTTGCCTATCTGTTCCCTTATGGGGTTCACTTTTCCTTCACTTCATAACCATAGACTTCTCTTTCTGGTATGCCCTATCTGTGCTTCTTGAACTATGGATAGTTTCCCTCTTCCCTGGGTGTGCCCAAGTATTATTGATCTCTTTCAGGCTTAAACCTGATTCTTGTTCTCACATTAGTACAGTTCCACTTAATCAACTTTATATTGAATACCTGGTTAATCCCATGGGGACGAGTTTCTTTGACTTTCTGTTCTTCTCATTAGAGCATTCTCTCTTTGATATGTTCAACTTATTACTTTTTAACGTAGATATTTTCCACTCTTCCCAAGGTATTTGTACCCAAGCTTTAATGATTTCTTATTCAGGTTTAAACGTGACTTTCTTTCTCGCATTATTACAGCTCCACTTTATCAGCTTTATATTCAATATCTTGTCAATGTTACTGGGACGAGTTTCTCCTCGTCGCGGTTCTCAGGTTCACCCCGTTACCTCTGGGTCTGCAGGAGAACTTCCCTGGGGCCTATACTTGCTTGGTTTCTCTTCGTTCACTCTGTCCCTCCACCTTCCCAATTCCGCTGGCGTCCCACTCTTGTCCTATCTCGCTCAGCGAGCAGGTATGGCTGCAGGTAACCGGACTCAGAGTCATTTCGCCGTAGTTTGACGGGCTCACGGCCCACCACAAAGTCATCATGGGCACACCACCAGGATTTGGAACCCAGTCGCCTCTTTCTCACTGCGTGTAAACGCTGGGCCTCAACGATTCAATCTTTCAGGCCACATCTGAAAGTCGCGGGCTCTGCGGCTCCCCTAAACTCTGCCTCTCTCAGGTGTTTACGCTTTCAGGGAGCTCCCGTGCTTAAGTTTGCTTCTCTCTGCTTTGCCTCTGGGTGTGTTCTGTTTTCAGTTTACTCCTCTTGGTTAAATGAAGGTCTCTCCTTAAAGAACAGATCCTCTTTCTTGTTCAATATTGGTATATTTTAGTTTTGTCTTCAGCCACATCGCTGGACTTTTTCTTTATATGCGATAGTCCCATGTAAGCCACCATGGGGAATGGCTTGGGGCATTGCTCACAGGAAGGAGAGTCTCTCCCAGTGAGGTCCCACTTGCCCAGGCCCCTAGGTGGGCTCTTGCGAAGTGGGCTCACCTTCCTAGCCTCAAAGGGGCAGGCATCCCCTTGGGGAGAAGGGACGAATTCCCTTGATTCTTCACATGTGCAGGTTTATCCAGAATCACAGATTACACAGCTTGGAAATTGTATTGCAAGTGTCCCAACCACCATAAAAAGCTCTCCCGTCAAAGCCATAGCCTCGCCATGCAAACATTTCAATGCCCTCCCACGTTGTACCCACATCCATAACCCTACAGATATAGCTGCAACCTCCAGCCCCCTCAAAGGCACAGCCCTGTCATCCAACTGCCCCATGGGCACATCTAATCACTCGCCCAACCCACCCCCACTTCTCAACATTGTTACTCACTTTCAATCCACCCTGAACCCCCACTTAGGACAGCTCCACTCCCTTGCTGCACCACCACGGACACCATGCCATCCTACCACAAGGATGCCAACCAAATCCACCCCTTCCAGGCACATTCCCATCTATCTGGCCACCAATTTGCCAAGACGCAGTACTACCTTCCATTCAGAATTTCACATGTGCATGTGCACCATCCCATACTGACTGCAAGCACATGTGAGAGGAGGAAATCGAGAAGAGGCAATAATGAAGGGTGGATGGGGAAAAGTTTGTGGGTGAAAGGAGAGCGGGCCAGTGGATACATTTCAAACTTTGGAACCAGAAGATCTGAGTTTTAATCACAAATGGTGTGATTTGTCTAACTTTTTCTTTTCTGTTTTTCTTATCTGCTATATATGGGAATTCTTGAAAATAAGACCACTGTATAAATTGCTTTATTCAATCAAAAATAACGGCCACCATCGGACTTGGGATGCTGTTTTGTGGCTTAACTGCACACTATAGGACCAGATGTGGATTTTAATCCTGCCTTTCTCTTGAACCAAATTCTGTGATATCCAAATTCTGTGATATCCTGTGCACATCATGTTTTTCATCTGTTAAATGCGAAAATGCAGAGTATAAAGTGCAATATTGCACCAATGTTAATGCAGAGGAGAGGTCTGATTCAACGCAACTCCTGTTTCTGCCTGTAAAGCTCCATAATCTGATTACTGATCTATTAAGTCACCATTAGCCTATGGTACTTTTATTAGGTGTTGGTGCGTTAAAGCTTCCCATGATGCCAGGGAGGTTAGACTGCTACCCGTTGTCCCCCTGGGAGTGGTATTCAGCAGATGGATCTCATGGGAGGGAAAAATCCCTATGGGACCAGTGACTACTATACTGCCAGAACGCAGTATCTGCCCAACACCTAGATCTCCCCTTCACCCACTGTCTCTCCACCCCTACCCTCCTATCCAGTATGCTTCTATATAACTCTGCAAGTAGAAAGGGACCGAGACAAGGAAAAGTTGAGTTAGTTGTCATGAAGATCCAAGCCAAAGGACTGATGTCTGCAAAGATCAAAGAGAGGAACCTACGTGAATGATCTAGTCTTCAACTACAGACCGTAGTGAATGCCGACATAAAAACGGACAGACTTGCCTATATGTCAGATCCGCTGAGGAGGAACTGAGAGAGCGCCGAATGCTCACTGCAGAGAACAGCAGCAGAAGACCAGGACGTGGAACATCGCGAAGCATGGTGTCGGGGACACAGCGAGAGAAGCAGATAGTCGGCTGGTGAGAGCACCAGCAGCACGACCACATGGTCCAACTACACAGAACAGGGACTATGGTTGGGGGTTCCCAGAGGGTACGTAGAACCCTAATGTCAATAGTACAGGAGAAGTGGGGAAAAGGAGGATAACCTTTATGGGAAATTAAGAGAAGCACACGCAAAGCAATATAATAAAGAGAATAGGGTCTGGGACCCTTGCATCCAAAGGAAATATCGCGTAACCAGGATACCTAATCTTCCTTGTGTCAGTATTTGGAGGGAAGATGACCCAAGTCTGTCAGTTAAGAATGGAGAAGGCAAAGAGAGCTGTGAGAATAAGATACGAGGACAGTACTTGGCAGGCGAGTAAACTAAGTCTGTGTTGGAGCCTGAGAGGCCAGGGAGAGAGGAGAACCAGGTCTGCCAACCAGGGTGTGGGAGTCTCCACGGTTTGGGACAGCATTCAAACTCCTCATCTTCATTGCACTGCCTCATAGAAGAGAACCAGGTCTGCCAACCGGGAAACTACAAAGCTTATGAATGTGAAAATAATGCTACTGATTGTAATCCACATTTCCCTACTTTTGGAAAACTGATCTTGGGCAAATCTGCTTCAGCTTTTGTAGCTAACAAATGTGTGAACGCTTAGAAATAAAAAATAAGCTGGACCCCAATATGAGCTGTGATCTCCCATATTAGCCCACCGATAGGAGGTGGGTTGTGTAATGTGGCGCTGCAGCCATTCAGAAAGCTCAGAGCAGGGTCTTTACCTCCTGGTAAAGCCCCCATTCTGAGCCTCCTCTGAAGCAGAAGGCTGCCATCTTCCCCCACCAGGACAGCATGTAAGGGCTTAATGTGCTGTCCACACCCTCCATAACCCTGACCCACTTAACTGCAGCTGGCTCTGGAAACCCTAAGTGTTCCTGGCACATTTCTGTCACAGCGATGGCTACCTTGGAAAGAGCCTTTGTCAGTGGGGATTTATTGCTTGCATAAAGAAAGCCAAAGAGTGGAAATGGTGATTCATTGAAGTGTCCAAGTTGCTGATTTTGAAAACCGAAAAATCAGCTTTTTATTCTCGTGTTAGTCCTATGAACCTGGAAATCTACCTCCAGGTCCTGGAGACCGATATTGTCAGGCGAAGGCACCAAGCCCAGTTTGGCCAGACCTAACTCTGGTAACCATGTATCCTAGAATCCACTTGGATGAAAGAGCCAACCACGGTTTCTGCAAGGAAATCGGTCCAGTTTTTTTTAGAATTTTTTTATTTATTAGTTTATATAATAGTACATAGATGGGATATTTGAAAGAGTCTCATTGGTGATAAACAAATACAGTCCAGATTTGTAAAGCAGTAAATGTTGGATGGGATGTTCCAAGCCATGCCGTTCTGCAGGGCGGTTCGCTTTGAACGGTACTGCAGCTCCCACAATTCTGTTTTTTATGGAAGTAAAACCCAGACCTGAAAACTCCTGTACTGTGACATTGTTCATCAGCTTGCCCACCTCTCATGGGGAGGTTTCAGTATACATAGTCAGCAGGGGGTTTACAGGAGTCTGCCAGATTGAACTCCTAAGAGTAAGAGGGGGGGGGCATCCAACCACACAAATGGAGAGTGAGCAGGAGCTACCACCCATCCAGTAGAGGAGAACATACTAGACTGCAATCCAATATGTGTTCTTCCCTTTCAAAGACTTCCTCCAGTGGGGCAGGGCTATAGTTTCCCAGGCACTGAGCATGCTCAGACCCAGCAGGTGACTGCCTGAACCAGTCGCGCTGCAACTGTTTCAATCAAGCCCTGTACAAGAGCCAGCTGCTAGCACAGCAGTGACAGGTAGTTTTGGAGCTGCAGACTGGAATTGTGGGTATTGGGAAGGAGCACAGCATACGAGAAGGTGCCTGAGCAGGAGGAAGGAGACGAAGGAGGTTGCCAAAGATCGGGAGAGGAAACTGGAGGTGATTGAGAGGAAGAAGATGGTGTGCAGGAACAACAGGAGTGAAGAGTTTGGAGGGAACAAAGGAGGAGGAGGAGGTAATTCTGATGCGTGAGGAACTATCTTTAGCCCCCCTGATACCCCTAGTGTTACCAGGTTAACTGTTTTCACTCGCCAGGTATCTGTGGAAGGATGGCTCTCCGTCCTGCTTTAACTCTAGCAGGGACGCAAGTCTGTTCAAGGTGGGAACCAGTTAAGTCACTGATTCATATCTCCCAGCCCAGTCCTGATGTGGCGTTTGATGAGTGTTCTTTATCAGGTGAGTCTAATATAAATGCGAGCAATTCCTCAGCGAGTGTTCATACTGCCTACCATGCTCTTATCTTCTTGTTCCTTGTTATTCTATGCACTGCTTTCTTACTGTTTACCTTTTGTCACTTATTCAGCGTTTGTTCTCTACTTCTTTGCTCTTTCTGTCTTCATGCGCATACTGTCTTACTAATGCATACTGTTCTTTGTTATAGCTGCCTGCTGGAGCCGCGGTGATGGAGTAGAACGAGTTTGCAGCTGTGACAGGAGCCAGGTAATATTTTCTTTATATGCGCAATGCCTCCTGTATGCGTGCGATGCTTGCTATGGGCTGGCTTTTGCTTACTGTTCTTTTCTTTACAGGTGTCTCCTGAAATCCTGATGATGGAGCAGAGCAAATCTGCAGCTTGGCAGGAGCCGACCAGAGCTGTGATAGCAGAAACTGGAGAGAGGTCACAGCTGACTACCTGAATGAAGCTGCGTAAGTATTCCAGAGACAGCAGTATAGTTCGGGACAGTGAACTGGAATGGAGCAGAGTTATCGAGGGAGTCCTTGAGTATCTTCAGTGCACACAGGAGCTGTGCCGGTGAGCGTCGCACTGCATTGAGCAGAGAAACGTGATACAAGGGCTGTATGCCGGGGTGCCGTGTATATAGCCAGCCACACCCAAAAGGCATGACTTTAGTTTTCTGTTCTGTCCAGGCTATTCCTCCTCCATGTTGGGGGGCGGAAACAGGAAGTACTTGGATTCCTATTCATCCAAGGGTAATGCATATGGCACCAGGCGCGCCAAGCTTGGGCCCAACCAACCTTTCGTTGTCCCCTAACCCAGTGGCCTTTTAGGAGAACACGTGTCGCTTAGGGAGACTCAGAAAAAAAAAAAAAATATATATATATATATATATATATATATATATATGTGTATACTGTGGAATTGAGACTGGTGCAAGATGGGCAGCCATGAGTCGTGACAGCACTCCCCCCTAAGGCCCCTCTCAAGGGTGGAATGGCCCCTCTCAAGGGTGGAATTCCTGGCCCGGTTTGGTGGGCTAATTGTGATGGAATCTCCTGACTAATCGTGGTGCATGGACATGTTCCTAGGCTCCCATGACCTGTCTTGTGGCCCATAACCCTTCCGTTCAGTAAGATAGTACAGTTTAGATTTAAGTATTTTGGAGTCCAATATATCCTTGACCTCATATTCAGGGTCATTGTCTATGGTTATAGGGACCAGGGGTGCCTTCAGTCTGGTGCCGGGTCAGACAGGTTTCAAGACAGATGCATGAAATACCGGGTGGATATGCATATTTGGAGGCCAGGTTAATCTCACTCTCACAGCAACCGGGTTCATTATGGCCTCAATGGCATATGGGCCAAGTTATTTGGGTCGGAATGTTCTGGATCCCTTCGTGGCTACGTGTTTGGATGCTAACCACACGGTAGCCCCAATCTTGTATGCAAGGGCCTCTTTTCGATGTTCGTCTGCACATTTTTTATGCCTTTCCTTGGCTTGTATTAGTTGTTCCTTGGCTGCTTTGAGAGCTTGGTCAATTTTTGTATGCAGAGCCGTTACTGCGGGTATCTCCAACTCTTCTGGGGGGTGAAGATTGAGGTTCGTGGATGTCGCCCGTATAATCGACTGACTACCACGGTCTGAGATTAAAGCTGCCGGGAAACCGTGTAGCCGGACTATTTGCTCTAGAAAAACCTTTGCCAAAGTGGATGCAGTAGGCAATCCTTTTAAGGGAATGAAATGGGCCATTTTTGAAAACAGATCTACCACGACTAGGATGGTGTTATGGCCGTCACAGGGGCGGAAGGTCAGTGATAGTGTGTGCCATGGCATGAAAGGAACCGCCAGTAGGTGTAAAGGGCCAGCTGGTTTTTGTTTCTCGCCCTTGTTTTGTGCGCAATTCCCACATGCCAGTACAAATTGGGTGACGTCCTTACAAGCTGGCCACCAGTAACTGTTTGATCTTGGACATAGTCTTGGTCACCCCACGGTGCCCTTCCAGTAGCGTAGCGTGTCGTGGTAGGTGGTGAGGATTTGTTCCTGTTGGGTTCTTGTTGGAAGATAGAGGTGACGCATATAATACTGTAACCCCTCAATGAGTGTGTGCTGAGCGCCTTTCAGGGTCCAAGTTTGTAATTCTTCTGTGCTCATGTGTCGCGTATATCTGCCTTTAAGTCGTCTTAACGAGGAGTCTGTTGTAACCCTGAGGAGTTTACTCTCTGGTATGATGGCGACTGGCTCTGGTGTTATATATGCATCTTCTCCTTTGCCCAGACAAGATAAAGCGTCTTCCTTGCCATTACGTGTTCCTGGACGATAGGTAATAACATAATGGTATTCCGCAAAAAACAGAGCCCATCTGAGTTGGCAGGATGACTGTGCTTTGCCGATCTTAAATACTGTAGGTTGCGGTGGTCGGTGATGACGGTAACCGTGTGTCTGTACCCTAGAAGGTAATGCCGCCTTGATTGCAAGAAGTTCTTTGTCGGTGATGGCGTAGTTTATCTCAGAAGGGAGGGGGGGATTTTTTTACCAGAACGCTACCGGGTGTAATTGACCGGTTTCAGGATTCTTTTGCGAAAGGCCCGCTCCCATGACGATGTTAGAAGCGTCTGTTTCAACCACATATGGGAGATGAGCTTTTGGATGCTGCAGTATTAGTGCTGAAGTAAACCTCGTTTTCAAGACCCGAAAGGCTTCTTCAGCTTCTAAAGATCACTCCAAAAGTTTGTTCTTTCGCAGTAAGGATGTGATCAGGTGAACGATGTGGGGAAAAATCTGTGATAAAGCGGCGATAAGAATTTGCGAAGCCTAGCCTAGGAACCTCTGCACACCTTTGATTGACGTCTGGGAAGGCCAGCTGAGAATTGCATCCACCTTGCAGTTGTCCATTCGGATACCCTGAGGATTGAGAATAAACCAAACAAAGGAGGAAAGAAAGGAGTAAGGTGAGCAGAGGAGATTGTCCATTCCATGGAGGAATGGGGGGAGGGTATATTAATGGAGGAGGAGTGGTGCTCAAGAGAGGGTTGCAGGTGATGACAAATGGGAAGAAGAGCGCAATTATCGCAGGTGGTGGTTGGAGGAGATATTGAAGGACGGACAGAGAGTGTGTTACGCTCACCTTAGCTCTGCAGGAGCGCCCGGAGCCTCTTCACTGCGATGAGATAAGTCTGGACCCTCTGAAGCCTGGATTCTCTGGGGCTGCTCCTACGAATGAGGGTACAGGGACAAGATTGTAATTCTGATGCGTGAGGAACTATCTTTATCCCCCTTGATGTCACCCCTAGTGTTACCAGGATAACTGTATGTTTTGACTCACCAGGTATATGTGGAAAGATGGCTCTCAGTCTTGCTTTAACTCTAGCAGGGGCGCAAGTCTGTTCAAGGTGGGAACCAGTTACGTCGCTGATTCATATCGCCAAGCCCAGTCCTGCTGCGGCATTGGATGAGTGTTCTTTATCAGGTGAGTCTGATATCAATGCAGCAATTCCTCAGCGAGTATTCACACTGCCTAGCATGCTCTTATCTTCTTGTTCTTTGTTTTTCAACACGCTGCTTTCCTTCGGTTTACCTCTTGTGTCACTTATTCAGCGCTTGTTCACTACTTCTGTGCGCTTTCTGTCTTCATGCGCTTACTGTCTCACTAATGCATACTGTTTATGTTATAGATGCCTGCTGGAACCGCTGTGATGGAGTAGAACGAGTTTGCAGCTGTGACAGGAGCTGGGGGCGTTGAGGGGGGCTTGTAATGTTTTCTGTATATGCGCAATGCCTTCTGTATGCGCGCGATGCTTGCTATGGCCTGGCTTTTGCTTACTGTTCTTTTCTTTACAGGTGTCTGCCGAAATCCTGATGATGGAGCAGAGCGAATCCGCAGCTGTGACAAGAGCTGGGTAATGTCGTATACGTGCGGTGCGTTTGAATTTTCGCAATGCTTTATTGCCTGGGAGAGGAAGAGGTTCCCATATGCACGAGACAGTTGTAACTAGTCAAGGAAGTGGACGAGGGCTGGGTGTTAAGTTCTAAAGCCTGGATTCAAAGACTGGGAGGTCGCACAGAGAAAAATACCCGGCCTCTGTAACGGCTATGGTGATCAGCCTCCTGGTGTAGATACTGTTACATTGCTTTCCATTGTGACTGTGAAAGGCCTACTGTGAACACGCACGCAGGCACTGAGACCCAGGTGATTAAGCTTCCCAAGAGACCCAACTGCAAAGCTGAGGAACTTTGAGTAGTCCTGAAGGCAGAATGGGCAGTAAATGACAGAGAAGGAAGACTACCCAGGGAAGTAATCCCACAGCTATGGCTTACAAACCCTAGAGGATGGAACCCAGAGATTCTTGTTGGACCCGAAAAAAAGTATGTCCCCCAGCTCAACTTTTGGTTTGCACCTCCAGAGACTTTGAACCATGAAGAAACCATTATGCAGAATTGTCGCACTCGAAACGCCTCCACTCTCTTGGCATCTTAAACTAACATCCTGACTTATATTTGGCATGTTTGACATGGATTTTTTAGGAATACCACAAGGATTTACCCCTAAAGAAGGGTTTCTTTGGCCCTCGTTAGAGTTTTGTTTTCTTACGACTCGCATAGTGGTGTAACTATTTGTGAGCTAACTGTAATTTGTTTTTGAGTGGAAATATGCTTTGCTTTATGTAATAAAATTGCTGCATATTTTATGAATACACTTGATGGTTTTATTAAAGTTTGGAACCTAGTTGGTTTTCAGTTTGCAGTTGGGTTCTGGACAAAATCTTTTGCCTGGACAGTTTAGGCGTTTTGGGGTCGGAGGGCAGACCCTATCCAACATTGGACTTTTGTTCAAAATGTACTTTACAAAATGTTTACGAATTTTCCCAATTAACTTTTGAGTTAGTTGGTCTACACTGATCTTAACTTGTGGTGTGCATTTTCCGTTGATCTCCTTTTTGATTTTCCTTGCCCTCAATAGGTGTTTTATTTTTTTTATTTTTTGCTCCAATAAAATGTAATGGTGTTCCAGTTGTCATTTACTAAAATCGACGCTCTTGCTGATAAACAAGCAGAAACTTTGGCCTTGTCTTCTGAAGAAACCCAGATCCTTAACCTTATGTTTACTCGGCAAGATGCCCAGTTTAAGGATAATCCAGACCAATTGGTGGGACAGTTAGAATAGTTGCAACGGAAGTCAATGAAAAAAATTCCATATGGCTAAACTTGGACAATATTATACTCAACAGATTTCACGTGGACTAAGTTTCACTTCAACGGTTGTTGTGCAGAGGTAGTTCTCAATTTGTTGTGGTATCCTATATTAAATAAGTCCTCAATAGACCTCATTTTGTTAATGACTAAATGGCACATATTAACACGCTTCAAAGCGAGTTAGCTCTGACTAAGTCTAATTAAACACAACTTATCAGCAGTGAAGAGCTACATTCAGTTTTAGAAAATATCAATACTAAATAAGTTACTAAGGAATTTGAAGCTGTGAAATTGAGGCTGTTTTCTCAGGACACTTAAGATTATTTTTTGTTTATACCTAGCAAGAAGCTTATTAATCTCAGAACTTATAACAAACCGAAGGGTGGTTCTTTGTCCTCTGTTTCAGGTGGTGGGATTGAGGGTTGACTTTCCCTCTGGCTGAGCTTCAATTGAAAATGGTGCGAGTGACATTGACGCTGACCTTTGTGACAGTCTACGGCTACAGTACCTAAGCGGAGATCTATTTTTTTTTTTAAAAGTAACACACGGGATCTGATGAGGCTGTAAGAAAGCAACCACCAAGAAAGCAACCCTCTCGCAAGACCGATTGTTCATTTATCAGGCATTTCATTATCTGAGTTTCATTAACTTTGTCCCAGACCACCCAACAGCTAAAGGAACATATGGCTGTGGTTAGATCCTTGGTACACTTGCATCTTAGTAAATCCCAGGTACATCAGAAAGCCAATTATGACTGGAACACTATCACCCATTCCTTTTCTATTGGTCAGAAGGTTTTGTTACTCCTTCCCACCTCGGAACATAAAATGCTCGCCCGTTGACATGGTCTCTATGAGATTCTGGAACAAACAGCACCATGTAATTATCGGGTGTAGCAGCCTGATAGAAGGACCAATATGCAGTTTCATCGTGTCAGTCTGTTAATGGAGTGGACGGAGGACCCAATTGAAACAACTTCTGTGTTGGCCAGTCTCCTGGCTGAGGAAGTAGATGGGATCAATTTAGTCCCAGTCAGTTTATCATGTGATAAGAAACAGGATATACAAACCCTCTTAGACCAGTTCCCCAACGTCTTTGACAGTGATCCAGGAAGAGTAAAAGCTTTCTTTAATCACATATGTACCCCTCCTGATAAAGCCATCAACTTAAAACCTTATCGCATTCCTGAGGCCTGTGGAGAAAATGCTGGCTTCTGATATAATAGAACCATCAGTGTCCCTCGTCCTTGCCAATAGTATGGTGAACCGTCAATTTTGTATTGACTTTAGAAAGTTGAAGGTATTCTCCCAGTTCGACAACTATCCTATGCCTAGGATAGATGTTCTTATTGATCGACTGGGACCTGCACATTTTCTCTCCACAGTTAATCTTGCTAAAGGCTATTGGCAGTTCCCAGTGAATGCTTGATGGGGGGGAAAAGACTGCTTTCTCCACTCCTATGGGACTATTTCAATTTAAAGTCCTACCATTTGGTTTCGACAGGGCACCCGCAACCTTGGAGATAAATGGATCAAGTCATTCGGTCCTCTTCTGGGTCTTGCAGGCCCACTTGGAAGATATAGCCATTCATAGTAAAACCCTGGAAGAGCACTTGACTCCCCTCTGAGATTACCAGGGTCCTAAGGAAAGCTGGTCTTGCGGTCAACCGAACAAAATGCCATTTGGCTCAATCTTTGTCGGCAGTGGGCTTTTACAACCCCCAAACCAAAAAGGTTAAAGCCATACAAGAGACCCCTATACCCAAAACAAAACGGGACCTAAGAGCCTTTCTTGGGTTGGTGTAGGGTATTACAGGAGATTTATACCAAACTACGCTTCCATCACCTCCTTTCTTACTGATATACTAAGAAACCCAGAACCCCCAAAACTCAAACTGGATAAAACAGATCAGGCCTGTTTTACCACTTTAAATTCAATCCTTTTTAGTGCTCCTGTATTGAAAGTCCTCAGTTTTACCAAAGAATTTGTTCTTCAAACAGACTGGCCTAGGAGCCTTGTTGTACCAGGAGTATAAGGGAATAGAACACCCATTATTATACATCAGCCGAAAGCTTTTTCCCAGAGAAAACACTTACGCAACAATCGAGCGAGAGGCTCTACTCATAAAGTAGGCTGTGGGGTATTTGAGATATTGTCTAACTGGTAGAAGGTTTCGGCTAGTTACCGACCACTCACTCCTTACATGGATGAGCCTCAATGAAGATGCAAACCCCAGGATTATGTGCTGGTTTCTTGATCTGCAACCATATTGCTTGTGTGTGGAACACCAAAGAGGTAAAGAGAAGGGTAATGTAGACCTTTTGTCACATTTTTCACTTGGAGATGAGTAAACCAGTGGCATAAGGGCAAAGTTATGTGACAAATCTGAGGATGTTTTCCCTTCTCCCCTAGGGGGAGACCTTTCCCATGGGGCCAGAGCGGCACATCCAAAGTACATTTATTCTGTTGCAAGGTCAGTCACTTTAATATACTTGGCAAACCTTAAGTGCAGGAGATTACTATGTATCTTGCATCTGTATTGAAAGGGAGTACTTTGAAGAGGAAGATCATGGAGAGTCCGAGGATCACCTGGGAGAAGCATAGTGAGCAGTCTAGCTTCTCGCGAGATGTCACTTGCCTGAACGGATACAGCTGGCCGGCGTAGGAGTTCAAAAGGAACTCAGCTATGAGACAGGAAGAGAATGATCCTCTAGGGAGGAACTGTGGGAGCTGTGCACCGGGCTGGCATAGAAAAGCCAAAGGGGAAGAAGCCACGAGGAGAAGGATAACCCAAACGCGGTCCGAGCGGGAAGGACGTTTTGTGCTGCTACTGATGCGTATCTCAGGGCACCCCAGGCTCTGGTGAACCGCCTGAAAGGCTGGACGCATGCAACCGGGCAGAAAGATTCCTGCAGACCCCGCCATTCACCAGAGAGCTGCCAAATCCTTGAGGAGTAACGCGGAGGCTGGAGAAATGCTGGTACCTACCGAGCAGCAGGAAACTGATGCGCTGGATTTCCAGGATGCATTGGAGGTCCAGGAAGGCAAGGGGGTGAATACAGACGTTGGAGAAGGAGGGTCTAGGACCCTGAAGGGACATTACGAGTCTGGGGGGAGCGGTACCCATATGGGAACAAAGTATAAGAGGGTCGGGGACCCTGAGAAACCCCAAGAGAAGAGAATATATTTGGCAGAAGAGTGGACAGAACATAGGATAACAAACTGCGAGTCTGGGACCCGCACCCATGTGAAGGACAGCACCTACTATTATGAAGAATAAAAGAGTCTGGGACTCGCATGAAAGAGAGATGGTTCACTATAGGAAGCTAGCTTGGTAGAGTTAACCAAGCTATATTGAGAGTCTTGGACTCTCAACCATGTGAGAGATTGAAAGGGTCAAGTACCCCGGAATTGGTAAAACAGAATCCTACATCTTATGACTAACTGTATCAAGTTGGCAAGACAAAGGGCCTAATCATGAATTGGGCGGTACACCTTAAATGCAGCGGTTACTATTACCGCTGCGTTTATGGGCTGGCCCTATTATGAGTTGGGCGAAAAGTTTGGAGTTTTACCCCCAGCTTTTTTCTAGTCGAGATTCTGGGATATCTGGCAGCCTTTCCTGATCTACATCCCAAAGGGCAATAAGGATCTTGCATGTCCCACCAGGCCCTACAAATATTTAGTCCTTTTTAATTGAGACGAACTGTGAATTGTATGTTGCCCAAAAAAATGTATTCTAATTTTTTTTTGTAACTCCCCTAACAACAAAGAGGTTTCGAAGCACGGACCCGGGATTCAAACCTGTGTTGCTCTACGTCATCTTGCTTCCAAGACTATTGTGTTGCCATTGAGCTATACTACCCGTGCCTAGCCCCCAAAATGCAAATATTGAACTATTACAGACTCTTACCTGTCTAATTACCCTTGCACTATGTATATTTTAGCTATAGTGCAATGTTGCAGGCAGGGTTAGGGAGGAGGTTTGTAGAAGGCGCACACCTAAATTGAGTTTTTTTTTGTTTTTTTTTTTACTTTTGAATGATTGTTGGGCTTTTATTTCTCTGCAAGTTAAAATGGTAATAACAATTTTTTGAGAAACATATGCTAATTCAGGTATTTGGTGTATAGCTCTCTCATTCACAGTTCACACTGCTATCCCCTTTGCATAGGTCAATGCGTCTATGCTGTAGCTAAGTATGGAAACCAGCGGTTGGGTGGCATAGTGTATTAGTTTGTGCGTATATAATCTACTATGGGGCAGGGAGTTTGAAAGACTAGTGTGCAGAAGTAGGTACTCTTACCTGGGGTTCTAACCTCTATAGTTATGACTTTTCCTATTTGGACCTGTTGCAGGACCAAGGGTTCCCAACAAGTTGTGAAGGTAGGATAGCTCCTGACTAAGAGTACATGAAACACCATAAAAGTAATACTTCATTTTTGCTAAATTAATAATTATTTAATGATCTCTGTAAAATGTTATAATTCATATGGAACATAAGGACTCCTATTTGTGCCCCAGGTCACAAGGCTACAAATTCCTCCGCCTCATATGTATTTCCTTCCTCCCCACGGTCTATGGTTAAGACAGCCTCTGCCCTTTTGTTGGGGGCATTCAACTGTATTCTAGAAGAGGATCATGTATTGCAGTAGGTCTGTAAATGTACAGACTGGATGGAACTATTGCTCGCTAATTTGCTTAAACATCTAGTTGGCTTTGCTTCTCGGTTTTCTCTTACATAATAAAAACAGAGTGGATGGCTTAGCAGGCAGAGAACTGGGAAAACTAGGTGGACATTGTAGTTTACAGACCTCTCACTTTTCATTGTAGCCTGTAAAAAGCAACAGATGAGAGAAAATGTCAAGGCGTTCGGGATCATCTTATGGGTTGAGCACCAGTTGCACTGATGGATGCAACCAGCAGTTCAGACCTAGGCATTCAAACGTGTTCACTCGTCCATATGATGCACCTTTCCCAACAAAAATGAGATGTTGACGCAGAATTAGATACACAAATCGAACTTTTACTGAAATAAATGGAGACTGTGCTGTGTTTTTACAGTAGTAATACTGTAATTGTGCATTATGTAACAGTTGGAGTGCAGGGTCAAGGAAACGCAAATCACAGCAAAGTCTGAGACAGTCCCATGTGCATCTGACGGTATCAACAAACGGTATCAACTGTATGCGCAGGAGGAAGGCCATGGGCCACAGAGGACACAATGCACAAGAAACCCACCAATAGTTTCTATGACTCCAAGGGGACGAAAAGCTCTGATGGGTCAATTTCAACCGAAGAGGTGTTACAAGTGCGACAGCCTATTGCACTTGGCCAACAACCCTGATTCACAGCTCTCAGAATAATCTGCAGGATTTGCAAAGACAAGGGACATCTCGTGAGATGCTGCAGGAGCAAGAATTCAGCAACAAACTGGGTCAACTAGATCTAAGATGAAGAGTAAGAGGAGTTCATTTCCACAGTGAAAGATCAGGAAGATCTGTAAAGTCCCAAGGCGACAGTTGCCCTGAATGGTGTACTTATCGTCATGATTGACCCTGGAGCCAAGTACACGTTACTACTGGAGATCATGTGTAACAATGCTTTTGGAAACTTAATATCTGCATGAAGTTGACATAAATCCCAAAGTATTTGATTGTTTACACATTTAACTAGCCTGATGGTTTCTAGCCACATTGCAGTTTAAGGGGCGAGAAGCCACAGGGAAAGTGTATATCTCGAAAAGAGGATCACAAGTTGGGGCCACCAAAAGAAGTTAGAAGTAAAGCTGGATCCAAATGCAGAGGGGTACTGTACTGGCAAGAGAGAATGGGGTCATTGGACACAATGCAGAAGCACAAACAATTGTTTGCTGACACCTCCTCCGCGTCCACCTATCTTTCTCAACCTGTGGTGCTTCACCTTGAACTTCCATCAACTGTCTTCGACAAGTTAATTTATAATCATCACCACCATTCTCCCATTCACATTAGGCTCATGATATCCTCTGAATATGTAACTTGTTTTGCTTCTTTGTCTGCGGCTTGGTTTCTGCGTGAAATAGTCGGTTCTTAGTGTGCGCTGCGCACTTAACTATTGCGATAGCTACTGGGAGCTGTAGTGCTTTAATAAGTCTGTCCAATAAGGCGGCATATTGCACCGGAGTAGCCCCTCCTATTCCAACGGGCCAACCCTGCGTGCACTGTTGTCGTAACATAGGCGAGTCACTGTACATGGTTACTTCCTAATCTGCGTTATTTTCCAGCGTGACAATTGGCGCCACGAACTGCAGTCTGTGCTGAAAAGTGGGACGGTAGTCGTGCACTTCAACTCCCCATTAGCCATGTGCCTTACCACAGCTCCACTGTATATCTTTGCCCATCAGTTTGATCGATGTTTGATGAGCCATCAATGAAGAGAATCTCCAAGTTGCTAGAGCACTTTCCTTCACCCTCGGAATCTCGTCATACAACTCCTCATAGTTGAAGCAATCATGTGCCTGTTCGTCAGCTGCTGGTGGTTCGGCTACAAACGTGGCAGTATTCGCTGTTTTACATCCCACTATTTTAATTGCCAGATTCGGTATGACCACCTCATAAGCAGAAGCACTTTGAGACGTCAACGTACCCTTAGGTTTTTCCAAAACAGCCAATAATGCATGTTCAAAGGACATCGTCGTGGAACACCCCATCACTATACTAGCAGCTTTTTCTATTGTGCACGCGGCTGCTGCCAAAGATTGTTTGCAGTGGATGTGATCCCTCATTACTGGATCCAAAATCCCACTGTAATATGCTAAAGGCTTATTCCCCAAGGTAGTTCTCTGCATGAATACTGCTGTCATAACTGTTCCATTAGTTTGTGAAAATAAAAAGAATTCCTCAGAATAATTGAATTCCCCTAAAACTGGAGCGATTTCCTCAGTCCATACAATCTTTTCCTGTCTCGCTTGAGCCTTTTTCAGGACTTGCAACAACGGCTTTGTGTACAAACTATAATCAAATACCCATGCCCTCACATAATTGCACAGTCACATGAATGTGCTTTATCGTGTGCGGTGTCGTAGTTTTCCAAATTTCCTTCATGCGAAATTAACTGTCCTATGTATAACGCCTCATCTTGACAATACTGTAGTTTCTCTGTCTACCTTGTATCCCTTCTCAGCTAAAATAATCATTAGCTGAACTGAGTCACAGCTGCACTCTTCTGATGTGCTGCAGACCAAAATATCCTCTACGTATTGGAACAAAACACTTGGAAAAGAAATATTGCTTAAGTCCATCTGCAGTACTCTATTTAAAATCGATGGAGACTCATAGTACCCCTGAGGGTAATCTTGTGCTTTTTAACTTAGTCTGTCTGAACGTAAATGACATCCGATCCTGAGAATCTTTATGTAACGGGATTGAGAAAAATGCATTTTTCAAATCAATGGCAGTGAAATATCGCGCCTCAACAGGGATACTACATAAGATCGTCGCCGGGTTAGGAACTAGAGGAAACCCGGCCTCTACAATCTGGTTAATTAGGTGCATTTTTTGTACTAAGCGCCATGACTGCCTTTTGATTTTATTTTTCCACAGGATACCACGCAGTATTGCAAGGTGACTCTGTCACTAAAATACCTTGATCCATCATGGCGGATATCATCTTTAAAATACCTTTGTCTGCCTCTCTCGACATAGGATACTGTTGTGCTGGAGGTAAAATTGCTCCTGGCGTCAGTTTAATCTCAACTTCTCCAATCCCCTTTTAATAGGCCTACATCATAAGGACCTGTAGTCCATAAAGAAACTTGCACTTTCATGTATTCATCAAAAGATGTAGGGCGCTGTCTCACTATCGTCATCCTTTGTGGAATCTCGCATTTTTCTAGTCTAACCCAATATGTAATGCTCATCTCGAACACTACTTTGTCATCAGATGGGTCATCCTTAAACATGTCCTCATCAGTGACGTCAGTTAATCTGTAACCTTCTCCGATAGCGATTACTACTGTGCTCCATGATCTGCCCTTGCCATCAAATCCTACGAGCATAGCCAAGACCCCTCGTACTACAGCTGCTTGCAGCTCTAAGGGAAAAAATCTGTTCCACTCCCCCCACATCCCCTTCGTCCATGGGAATCTCTGGTCTAAAGAGTGGTGTCATAATCTTACCTACTAAACCAGGCAGCCATGTTAACAAAATGCGTACCCCATAATGAAACACCTCCTGGTTCTAACGGTACCCCTCGTATGGCCATTTGCCCTGTAAATGCCCTGTAAATGCCATAATGAATTCACTAACATTTAAGTAATGTATCCCTGGTGTTGACACACACTGCCTTCATCAGTATAAGAAAATTGTCATATTCAACTTAGTCAAATCTCGACCCAGTATAGTAACTGGTGTTGCCTTGAATACAACAATGGCACCGGCCTATCTCCTATCGAGACTAGTAATTCTTCAGTAAAAGGAACTCTACTTGTATCTCCTGTGAAACCTTGAGTGTTCATGGCATTACCCGAGAGTAAAAATGTTCCCTCCCATATACATGAGCGAATCGCACCCGAGTCTACTAGAAAAGGATTTGCCTCCTATCATGATGTCAACCCTTATCCTAGGAGTCGGTAACTGTCCTGTGTTTGCACTCTGCTGTATTTGCATGGGGGCATGCTGCGACTGTCCTTGTGGTGAACTCAATGGTGCTTGCAAAGCCTGTTTTGTTCTCGGCGCTTGTGCTTGATACACTGCTTGATCTTGGGCAAATCATCCCTATTTTGTGTGCAATATGCAGGTGGAAATGCATCCCCCCCCTCTTGATAACTGCCCATTCTGTACATACCCTTGACTCCCGCATGCTCACGCTATATGTCCTGTCATTTCACATGTCCAACATACAGGAGGAAGTCTCAGAATCTGCCCTCCCTGCATGCCCTAATTATCACTCTGTATAGGCTGAAACCCACCTTGGTTATTCTGAAAGTTCCCTTCATTATTCTGAAAGTCTCCTCTTCCGCGGAAGGTTCCCATTCCTCGGTATGCAAATCCATTCCCCCCCCCCTCGATTGGCCTGCCTTTGGTTATTCACCTGTAGCATACCCAATGTCTGCTGTGCTCCCTGCCCTTCTCAACTAGTTAACTTCGCCCCTTCTATAGCGTACTTTGATAGCTTTTTCTGCACCAACTTAGTCGCCTCATGCTTCCTACCTTTCTTTTGGCTTTTCTCTTGTAACAAACGGCAATGATGCATTATTGTCAACTGTATCTCTGGTTAATGTTTTGCCTCCATACCCACCAGCTTCTTGAGATGTCTCTGTACCTTGTTTGGTAGCCCTTGACATAACATATGATAGAATACAGGTATATATTTTCCCCAAGGCTTGCGTGGTTCCAAGCGCCATTGCTCTTGGGAATTCTGAATATAAATCAACGGATCCTTTCCTTCCTGTATCTTTTGTGCCATTATAGCTCCCATATCGGACGTGTCTGGATACTGTACTCGAAGAGCTTTCCACACGGCTGCTCTACAATTATTGAACAGTGCTCCGTCATGAGCAGTATTCTCAGCAGTGACGCCTGTGTATCCTGCTCTTGACCAAATGCCCTCAGCTCTTTTCCCCAAGTATAGCTGCTAGGCTAGAAGACCTGTAATGTCCCCTATAGCTAACGTGTTACCTCCTGTCATTTTCTCAAATTCATAAATCATTTTCCGGCACCCGACATTAAACTCGGGAGTTTGCACCTTAGATTATCCTTATCCATCTGGGACCACAGTGTATATACTGTGGTCTGACCCCTCCTTTCTCTAACAATGGAAATTACGAAATCCCAACTCGCATTCATCCCCCATCGTTTGTCTGTCCATAGCTGGGACAGTGGTTCCACACCGTCGTCTTCCTGGTAATGACCTTAGTCTACTCACATAAAGTGGCGAGTACCCTCTCACACTAGGGGATCGTCCTGTAGGCCGATCTAGCCGCGCCAGAGACTCTGACGCCTAAGATTTCGGTAGGTCTAGATCTGACCATCTTTCTTCTGTCCGTAGTATAACACCCTTCAAAACCATATGCATTGATGCCCTCCTGCCCACGGGAGGTTTCTCTATCTTCGTATCCTGTCCCCAACTTGTGTGAGACTCTTCTTTCTGGTCTCTATTCAGAGTCAGCCTGTCCAAAGACAGAGTTCTATGCTCCAGGCTAAACAAACTTCCCTCTTTCCTTGCGACTGCGCACTTTGAAATCGATAAATTTTTCCCTTGCTTTTTTGATTTTCTTGGTCCTCGTGTCATGATGAACCTTATCAATTTTTATTTGTTCCTTAGATTCTTCTTTAACCCTTTCCTCTGCCTGTCTTTTCACCTCTTCTCACGTTTACTCTACACATTTCTTCGTCTTTGTATCCTTCATCTCTTCGTCTTTGTATCCTTCTATTTCTTAATTTCTGTTCTTCCTCTCCTAGCTTATCTCGTTCTTCGATTACTCTTCGTCGATTATCATACGTTCTTTGTTCTTCTGCTCTTTCTTGTTTTTTCAACTGTTCATATTGAGGCATCCCTTCTTCATCCTATCTTTCAGTCTCTTCCTCTTTCAAACGTTTTTCTTGTCTTTTTCGTCTTGTTCATCCTCTTCTTGCCTTGCTTCCCCAATGCTCTTTCCATCATGTTTGAGCAATATCTGACTGCCCATCCATTTGTTCTGTATGAACGCTATCTCGTCGGCTTTGTCTTTCTCTCCCTTCCATTTTTTTATCTCTCTGTCTAGAGTCATAACTGGTTGGTCACTTCTTTCCTTGTCTTGTGGGACTTTAGGAATCGCATCTCTCGTTGCTGCTACATGCAGGTGACTTATACGTGGATTACTATGCCGTGTTGCTGCCTTGTGATCTCTTAAGGGATATAATCCTTCATCTTTCACAGTATTGCCATTTACTTCAGATGCAGAAGGGGGAGTAGAAGGATCTTCACCCCTCCCTCTTTACACTGGTTAAGCATCCAGTCCTCAGAAGGTGGGTCTTCCCGTTCCTCCTTGTACATCTTCCAGAGCTCTAAGCTTGCCAACCTTTTTTTTAACTTTTCTGTATATGTTGCATTCAAGTATGTCATATTTTGTAGGACCGTTTAAGACAACGATCCCCCTTGTGGCCATAGCATGAACAATTTATCTGCCATACCCTTAACCCATTCTGCACTATATTGCTTAAATTTGGGTGCGTGTTTTGGCAGCTGTCTGCACAAATGTATGAGCGGGGGAATATCCATCGTGAAAGTCACAATTGACTATCACCACTTTCTGTTATGTCACAAAAATAAAAAACTTTCCAGAAAAATACAATGTGAGCGTGCACCAATCGTCGCAGCTCAAAGCCTCTGTATCACGTTTTACTTCAGTGTACCTATCCATTGAACATCATCAGTTTAACTAATAAAAAAAATAATCTGATTTCTTCAAATCTCATCGTTTCCATCCAGTCTTTTTTCCTTATTTCTCAATTTTTCATTTCCTTACCACATATATCTCATGCAACATATAAACAGACCGACAACACTGACAAATGGGCCGGCTCACATGTACTTTAGTCCACGCTCTTTGTGACTACTTCTGCCCCTAAAAATAACTCCTAGGGAGTATGAGCTGTGCTCCTTAACGACACCTTGGTCGTTTGCCTAGATATCAACTTGGATTTTAGAAAGAGCTCCTTCTAAACATCGTTGACGTAAGTCAACAGGCTACCTATATAGATCACTTTGTCTATATACCTTATACTGTGACGCTCATAGTCTCAAATAATAAAATATCCCAACCAACCCTCCGTTACTCTACCCCCGTTATCACTCTTCCCCTCTCGATACTCATTCAGTTTGCCACCTCACTCGGCCTACTCACCATTTGCGTTTTCGACTTCCAACCCTCGGGATCGTCTCATCCTCAAACAAGCCGCTTCAGTCCGCTCAGCTTCCTATAGATGTCGGGAGGGGATGCCGCCTGAAAATGAGGGACCCGTCCCACCTATACGTGCAAGATTTTTAAACTAACCGCTGTTATGTACAGGGAGCCTTACGTTCTTCCAGTTAAAAGGCAGAGGATGTCCGATACTACCGGGGACCCCAAAGCTTACTAGAGCAATGGTTTTTAACCATCAGCTGTGCTACTGCGTGAACTCCGGCATCCGACCCAGCCCTTTAAGACGAGGTATCAATACTTAAGAGACAGATGGAGATGCAGAATATTACTTGCATCAATAATCAGAATTGACTCGGGAAGCTGGCAAAGTGTGACTGTTTTAATATCAATTATCTAAAATGCTCGGTCAGATTATATACTGAAAAACCCATCCCTATTGACATCAATCTACGTTGCAAACTACAAAAACCTATTTGGAGTGGTGATAGGCTTACAAGGAACATCTACGTATACGTTCCATACTGGTAAGGGAAAGTGATTGGGTCTCAAACATCAGGTGGGGCAACTAAGCCCTCCTTTAGTGCAGGTCACTAAGAACGTCATCGAATACATGACGTCCCATTGGTTACACATATTATAGGGCCCTCTATTACGTGTCCCTCTATAATTGGTTGGCACCCTTGTACCCCTCTGTAATATTCCACATGCTCAAGCAGCACGCAGGCTGGCATCTAGGTGCCAGTGGGCTGATCACAACCATAGCTTCCCACCTATTAGCCCTGGCATCCATCACTTGCAGCCTACTAGTCAATTAAGGCTTTGAACTCTGCCTTTGAAATGTTCTCTGTGCTGGAAAATGAGGGAGTATAACCTACTGTCTTCTCGTTTTCGATACAGCTCATCATAGTGTCTATTTTCATCTTACCAGGCGACTGTAGACCACAATTTTGAGTCCTACTGCATTTAAAATACTATTTGATGAACCTCTGACGTCTTCAATGTTCTCGCTTCTCATTAGAGACTAGAGCTCTGCTCTTCCACACAATCTTATTGTTTGTACACACATCCAGGCCCAAAGCAGCCTTGACTTCTTGGTGTTGATCCAACCAAACCTTTCTTTGATCCACCTCCATGGTTGAGTTTTCGATTTCTAACTGCGACATATTAAAAACGTCTTTCTGCTTTCGGAATCCAGCACTGCTAAAGCGCATTGTGGAATTATCCATAGTCCTTACATTCCCTATGTATATACGTTGGTTCATCACCGCAATCAATTCACTACATAACCAGCCTTAAAGAATAATCTTTCTACTTGTGTTGCTGCTTCTGTACAATTGTGAAATTACTTAATATCTTTATCTATTCTGTAGCATGAGCAGCACCATCTCGAGCCCGAAATGTTGCTCATCTTTAACACCTTGAATTTAGAGTGTATAGAATATTTGTTCTCTCGTCTCTGCATCTCTTCTGGGTGCGTCAATTTGGCTCTTCATGACATCACCAGTCTGCTTTCTCGCTTGCTTTTCCCATTTCCTCTGGGATTTCATTCAAATGGCCATCATATTGTCGTGTATGCATGTACAGCTTTTTCAATGGAAATCTTACTTCCAGGATTCTCTTTGGTACAGGTATTCTCACTGGCAGTGCACGTGTTTCACATTCTGGCTCCCAACATATAGGCATCATGGGGGATGAACTTTGGTTGGGGGTACTTGGCTCCACCTCTACAGTGCAATTCAGTCAAATTATCAAGGAATCATTAAGGTCGACCTAGGAAAATGAGGAGTGGGTGAAAACGGTTAGAGATCGGTTTAGCCCACAGATTCACACCACCAGCAATTCACCTTTTGAGTTGAGCAGGAAGGCCAGCACCAAGCTTTTTCCATGATGGCTTGGAAAGTTTGATACTATAGAGATGTGAGTGAGTGAAAGCAGGATAAGGAAGCAACGGATGATTAACAGTGTTGCATGGCAAGACTGAAGTAAGGCAAAACAGTGTTCCCCCTCGTTGGGGATTGGGTCTGGATTAAGTTAGAAGAGAAGGATGCATGTGGTCAAAACCCATCAGAGTTCAAATGATTTTGTATAGGGCCATTAAGACTGTGGATGGCAGAGTATGAAATATGGAGAGTGTGATGGAGTTGGGTGTGCATAGAACCTGTTCTTTGCCAAGCAATTCAGATGTAGTGTTGCAGGGAAGATTGAGAAGTGGGAGAAGTTTGGACACCGAGATACCTGAAGGATTATACAGAGTAACAAGAGGAAGCTTTGAGAAGAAAGAGGATGTGTAGTATGCTGTTAGGTTCTAGAATGCAGGGAGAAGGAACATGGAGAGAAGGCGGTTGAGAGTTCAGAGTGAAAAGTGGTGAGGGGAGAGCTCCTTATATCCTGTGGCAGCTAAATAATCATAACTTAACTCATCTGGCTCTACCTTTGTTAACACTGCAGAGGTGAATCTTCATGATGGATGCAGAAATTGCAAATAACAAAATGTAGCATCCCAGGGCCGTATCCTGGGATGGGAAGGGTAAACGAGTTTTGAGTAAGAATCCCTACAAGGATGGGGCTGCTGCTGAGAAAAATGTAGTGGCTACATCAAAACTCGTAAAGGATTTTGAGTTTGACTTCCGGCTTAGTGGAGGATAGTCGGTCTGTTCATGAGGGCGTTAAGTCCTTGCACACAAAAATAGAGCAGATCAGCAGTGGTCATGACACGCAGCTTGTACGGTACTAACCCATTGTGACAACCGAGGTCCCTGGCTTGTGTTAAAATCTACAGAAGGCAATGCAGCAGACAGTATGGCCTTGCTCTGAGGAGTTTCACGAGTACTCTGCCTATAAAACGGGGCTCTCAAGACTGGCTTTGGGTGTAAGATGTGACTGCAGGATTCAGGTGCAGAGGTTTGATTGATTAATTTATTGTCAAAGTGAGAGAGGAGGAACATTGATTTCGGTGTGCATACTCCGTTTTCTAATATTTGAGTATTGTCATAACTTTAAATAATTACTGATAAGATTGTTTTAAACTTAGCTCTGTCATTGAACACCAAAGCAACTCGTGCACCAGTAGCTAGCAGTACATTGACACAGACATGCCCACAATTGTAAGGTTCCATTTATTGAATCTGTTTTACAAATAATAAACTGCCTTAGGTACACGGCTGATGTGGGCTGGTTTAAAAAAAAAAAAAAAAAAACGCCAAGCAAAATGTTCAAAATGTTTAAATAAGAGTCCTAATTGTAAGCACTAGATGTTTGCCTCTATCCATTAAGCAGAATGGCTGAAAACCTCTCTTCACATAACTGAAAGAGCAGTCAGATAATTGTGTGGGCAGACTATATATGATATGAGACACCTATGGGTTATTGGAAGTAGGAAGGAACACAGAGGAGACATTCAGGTGAGCATGTTGCAATCCAAAATAGAGGTAAGACACACGGGTGTAAAGCTGAAAACCAGTTTTTATTTTTTTATTTTGGCCAAAGAGCAATTACTTTTTTTAATGAGTGACTTCAAGTGACTGTTTCTTTGCGCAAAACTGGATTGATAACATACAAGAAGGCTATTTATTACAAGTGCAATATGAAGCAAGTGATCTAACACGGTTTTTAGTGCAATGCCTAATTATATTAAAGTAATAAATGAATAATGCATAAGAAGGGCTAAACCATTTAAAACTGTAAAGGAAAAACCGCATACATAAAAGTGAACGAGAAGCAGCTATTTTTATACAAAAGAAAGATGGTCTTTTTCCTATATTGAACGTTAATTTGAAAAATAGTGTTTATTTTACTTTTTTATTTTTATTTCAAATACCAAGCATTTTAACTGAATGGTAGTGAGCTCTGGGAATATGGCAACATGGCCGAACTAGAAAAGGATGAAGGAATTATTCTGAAGGATAATATCCTGAAACGCCTTTTGGGACTCAATACCGACTAGATTAGAACTTGGTCTATTAGGGATAGCCCATACAGTTACATTGAAGCCCTGACTGTAGTGGCTTAAAATATGCAATGATGGGACCTTGGAAACATATTATTACGCCCTACACAATAAAATCACTCTCCAGAATGCTATGAAAATACCATGGCTAAGCTATATTACGAATGTGTTGAATAACCTAGTGCTGATGGGATCTTTGGTATAATCACCAAATGTTTGGCCTAAAGTATATGATGGTGGGTGGTGCACAGTACCTACAACATATGGTACCTTTGGGAGCTATTCACGAATTGTGTCCAAAATAAATGATCCCTAGAGAACATGAGAATTAAACAGCTGCTAGGTCTAGAGCCATACCTTGACTCCAAGAGAAACACGAAAATCCTTATGACCAAAATGAGAATGTGCACTCTACCTGCACTTGCACGTTCTGAATACTCACAAGGCCTAGTAGGTTTGTCTTTATCCTCCAGTGTTTATTTTGTTTTCAATCCCATGGTCCCTCCCTGTTGCTTTGAAACACAATTTACTTGTTGTACAAGCGCCTAACAAATGCATAATAAATAGACCCCTCTGGAGCCTTTTGTGTCTCATTGGATTAAGGATTCTGGGACTTGTCCTCTTGTGTCAATTGTGAGGGACACATTTGTCACTTTTTATTAATATGCCCCCATACTACTGTTCAGAAGGAATTTCTCAAACCTCTGTTTATTTTACGTAACATTAGATGATTGAAGGATGCTCTAAATTTTGTAAAACCTACCAGACTCCAGATGAAATCGACTATTTTACTTTAATTTTGAGAAATCTTGGTCAATTCAACAACTGCTTTTTATGAATACTGCTATTTGATTTGCTTATGCTTTCTACATTGTGTACAGAAATGGTTTAACTGAGATTTTGAAAAATCTTGTATTTAAATGGAGTTTTTCTTTTTTTTTTTAAATATGTATTCCATTGAAACTGTTCAGTGATGATTTGTTGTATGGATTTTAGGAAGTTGAGCTTTTTCTGCCACGCTGTTATCTTAATTCTATTCTAGAGTGTTTACATATGGTTCATTTGCAACTTACACTGTTGCCGTGTGATGTCAAATAGTTTTTTCATTAGGCTGCATTTTCTGTTTTGCTTTTTATGGCTCATCTTTGAAATAAAGCTTGATTTCCATCTAAAAACATGGCTGACTAATCTGACGACAAAAGTTCCTACGTCAGCTGAAAACGGGCCTGTTCACTGAAATATGTATCAGTGACCTAGATGCTTGAATCCACCCCTGTACAAAAATGTGATCAGAAATGTTGGACTGCATGATAATGAAAGGGCCATGTTCAAAGAGTTTGCTTCTGTGTTCCTAGAATACTGCCTTGTAATTACAAATGTGTAGCTCTACAGGACTAGAAATACTGAGAGGAAGCTAACTGGGTGGAGCTTATTCGGACTACTGAATGCCCAACAGTGTTGGTTAGAGGCGGGTTTTTGAATGGCCAGGAAAATTGTTGGTAAAAGAGGTATTTTTGAGGAGGATAGAAGCAAGAGTTATTTGGGACCCGATTATTTTTTTTAATTTTTTTAAATTTTTTTACTTCCCATTTTATTCCTCTCCCCACTTGTTTCAACTAACCCTCGGTCCCATGGTTGGGAAGGATGCTACAGAGAGTTCTTCCTTGTTAGATGCATAATGAAATAGAAGTGTGGATTCGCTGTATGTTATGCCACGCTCATGCCCAATTAAAAATTGAACGGATTGGTTTCACTGAAGAGAAACCAACAGAACCAATTGAGTTACTCTGAGAGGGAGTATTAGCTCCTATGTGATGAAAGCAATTCAGGATTTTTCCGGATGCCAATTTCACAGTTAGGAATGATAAACTGTGGACGAGCGAAATTAAATGACCTGTGGGAAATTGGTACAGTTCAAAACCTGACCCAAGACCATTAAGGCTTGTTTAGGGCAGGTCATGATGGGAACTGTTCCTTTTGAAAGCCTGATTAGGCTGGAGCAGTCAGTAATTTTAGGCAGAGTGTGGCATTTCATTGACTTTTCCTGGCCCCTTTGGGATTACAATTATTGATATGTGAAAGGGCCACCTGGCAGGTCTGGTTTTGGGAGCGTTATGAGAGTAGTGATGAGCACTTCAGTATGCACAGCGGTATTCACTCAGTTCAAGCTACAAACTCCTAACTGAGGCTCTTCTTTAATCTTTAAGGCAGGAAGTAAAGTGCACATCTTTAGACTTTGTTTGAGATACCATAACAGTGTGACCTCCTACTTCTGTGGCAGTTCCTAAATTTGAGTCTGGCAACGTTCAACCTCCCCGAAGTAGTGTTAGAAATGGCTGGTAATGTGCAAATCACTGTTCATTTATGTGTATATTTGAGTGACACTGGGATCCAATCGGCCAGCTGTGTTTTTGGCGTGTATTTCCGTGTGAATTAGTACATGAAATAATGGTGTTTGAATCGCCATGGAAATTTCACATGATTGAGCCTTGGACACAATGTGTGGGCGTGTTAAAGGATGCTGCCACCAGAGGCGGAATAGAAAGTTCTCTTCAACTGATGTGCTAGAAAAGGAAAGTAATTACTTGATGCATTGTGATTTCAGACTCAACACTCAATAGATCAAAGAACTGATTTGCCGCGGCCTTAATGGTTTCTTTTTCTCTTGACAGCAAAGACACTGAGGTTGCACCTATTGAAACAAAACCCGTTTTACCAGGAGTACCTCCCCGAAAATGGGTGCTGTCGAAGGATGAACCATACTTGTGAATGGAACATTGCAGAAGATGATCCTCCATATATTTAAGTTAAAAACATTTGACAGTGAACACACGAACAGCCGACTGCCAACTGTGGTGGAAATGTGTCATTGTGCACTGTATAGAAAATGCGCTTCTAAAAGAACTTTGATAGCTAAATAAATTAAAGCAAGCTCTTCAGTTTTTTTCTTCAATTTGAATTTTGTGTATTTTTAAATACATCCCTCTAAACAGTATCATTGTTTCAATTCAGAATTTCGCCATGTTCATGCTTTCCTAGAAAGATAGAATTTTGAGACGACACTGGGCTTCACATCCACTGTTTAAAGGCGTAGAAACAGTTTCTCAAATAGTATATTGACCTCAAATAGAGAGATTCATCTACAATCTATAACGCAAACAATCCATGATGTTTCCCCTGCTTCAGTAGTAAGTGTTTTTGTCATCCTTTCGTTAAGGCCCTCTCGCATCTGCCACCGATTTTTGCCAGCCTTTATACATTGCCTTGGTGGTGGGAAAATCACATTTGCTTTGTTTTAGGGTGATCAAGGATTCCTACCCATTGCCTAGAGCTGCATTGCGGCTGTGTATGTGTTCAGCCCTATGTCCAGGACCATCTTATACTTGTTTCTTAGGCAGTTTGCAGAGTATTTATCCACCTTTCTTCATTGCCTTGTGAGTCTCTTCTGACAGTTTATAATTCTTCCTTAGACCCTCTTCTTGACTGACTCCCTTCCCTCTCACCAGCCTCTTTTTGTTACCTGCCATATCTATCCACAGACATGTTTAAGTACTCTCTCCAGTGGCCCAATATTTCATTGATTGTTATCCCATTTGGCCTCCTTTGGCATTCCAGAAACCTAACTTGGTCTATTCCTTTACTTCAGTCCAACGTTTGGAGGCAGGTCTTCTACACCATTTAGGCACAATTTGTTAAAGTGGCCAGGTCAAGGTGGCTTTTTAAAATATTTCGCCCTTTTGACTAAAATGTTTTTCTTGGGACAGGATTGCATTACATGCAGAACGTTTGCTAGTTTTTCTCCACATTGCATGTCTGCATCTAATTTTAATCTGCCTATATGAGGGGCAGTTTATTCCTTGCTATACTTCCTATTGGATTAGCATAGTCTTGGACTATGCAGTTCTCAAGTTTCCCTGCGACATGCAGGAGTCCTGTCCTGAAATGGGGACTCAGTCATATATTTAAAATGGGTGTAAGACAATACTGCCAATGCTTGAAAACTGGCGATTGGATAATCAATGTTGTTTGAAGCGCTTTTTTAAATGACCATCCAAACTGTACAACCCCTTAACTTCAGGAGCCTTAACGAGTAGGTGATAAAATCACTTTGGAGCAGCAGTTGCTTCATATAAAAATCAAAAATGCCCTTATACCATCTCTGCAGAGAAAGAAGTATATGCATACATTCTCTGGTCTCTTGTGAAGCCCAGAATAAGCAGGGGAAGTCGAGTAAAACGGGAAAACTCGGAACAAGTGACCCCAGCTAATTCTACAAGTGGAGAAAAGGGTAGGTGTTTGTGTTTATGCTGAAATCGTCAGTCTGCAAAGCTTCAAGGAGTAACTACACCAGAATCCTTCAAGCAGCAACCAGCATAAGGGTTGGTGATGTGCTGGCAACTGTAGCTAAGGTTCCTTTTCTAGTGGCTGAATTCTGGGCATGCATGGCAGAGCTCTTGCTACTCGTGCCAGTGAGCAGTCTAGTCCTACACAGCCATCCTCTTTTCTACATGTTGAGTATGCCGGTGAGCCATTTGTGTTTGCTGAATGTGTAATGCAGAATTATGCGAGGGAACGGGTCCTGCACTTGAGCACTGGACAGCCGCACCATGGTGCCATGAGCAAAGTAGATGTGGTGGGACCAAGACTGGTTACCTCGCACTCTAGATTCCTTACAGGGAATGCTCTGCACTTCAGAACCGTCGGAGCAAACCACAGGACCATGAGCTATGTAAGCATGGACTGCCAGACCCCCACCCACCCTCCCTCCCCCCATGACTTAATTACAAAATTCAAAAAAAGGCGGACTGCATTACCTAACTCATGGCAAGGGGAAATGTAAGAGTAATGGCAATGTCACACGAACACATCTGTGTCTTTCATTATAATTGTACTTTTATAATGCGCTTAATACTGGGGACCATAAGCGCAATCCTGGAATTCAAACCTGCGTTGATATGCTTTGTTTTGCCCCCAAGCTATCCTCCCGGCCCAATACCTTTGTCTGGTATTGTTTCCAAGGCTTTGAATAGTTTGAGTCACACAGTCCAATCCTCCTTTGGCACCCTGAGTGGCGGTAGGCTGGAAGATTCCCTGCGGCCCCGGGATCTCCTTGTTTCATCAGGCCTGTATTTAGAGAGATGCTCCTAACTGATAATCTAGGTGGCTATGGGAAGGGCTCCGGTAGACTGACCTCTATTCCCACACAGACTCCTTTTCACAGCAAACGCCTCTGTAGCCTACCACATCCCTTTCACAAGTAGACCGAGGCACAATTTCTTCTTTACATTCCCAAGCAGCAGTTGGGAAACGCTCAGATACCATCCTTGATCAGAGCCGTACCCAAATACCTCAGTGGGACTATGTTCCTATGGCAGGGCTGCATGCAGTGACCTACTCTTCTGCCTGACTTGATGAATGCAGCATGACCCTTTAAGCCACAGAACCACTCATTAACCCAAATGACGAATAAGGGATGACGTATGTAGGGAAACCAATACAGACTCAGGGAAACGCCTATTTCATAAAGGGTGAATAACCTATGGGACCAGAGTTTGAGAGGGGGAGGGGTCAGCAGGAGGCAATCGGCATCATCAACTGATAAGGTAGGCGACAGCGAACACTGTTCTCGTTGGAATATATCCCTATTACCACACTAGCCCATAAACTTAAATTAAATGTGTTAACCTCCCAACGCAAAGACCACATCTTCACAACACATACGATACAAACACAACCTTAACTGCACACTAGACGGCTATAGCAGAAACACTACTCTGCGTGTGTCCACATTACCTGCTGTGCTTTTAAACCTAGGCCTTTTTCCCCTTGATTCAGGTGACTCGAATCTAGGTGTTCTTGCATTACCTGCTGTGCTTTGATAGCTAGGCCTTTTTCCTACTATCCAGGTGACTCGAATCTAGGTGTGTTTATTATTAAACACATTACCCTAGCACTTAACCCCCACTGCCCCCCCCCCCATTGAGAGAGCCAGACCCCACCTACAACAAACCGAAGGGGGACCTTCCCCTTACTCGCCAAAGAGATAATTTTGCTGTAGAGTAAGGACCTTCCCAGAACTCCTTCTGCATACTACCTTCCCACCTACCCACAAGACCACTGAGAGTGCACAGTTAAAGGGATGGTCTAGTAAACATTTTTATTTAAAAAATAGATAGGCCACATAAAAAAATACTAGCATCCTCCGTTTTAAAACTTCCTATGTAAAATTTTGAGCTATTCAAGCTCAAAATTCGAAAAAGCAAGCACAGGGGCGCAGCCATTTTGTGAAATGGAGGCCCTCCTCTGCTGGCTTTTGCGGCACTAATGAAGGAAAAGCCAGCCAGCTGTAGTAAACAAAAGCTACCACTGGGTGGCTTTCCCTTCATTAGTGCTGTAGGCGGAGGACGGGGACCAGGGACCAGAGCAAGAAAGCTGCAGCTGAATCTCGGTAAGTGCCATTTATTTTTTTTACAAAAAATAAGCACTAGCTGTGTTTTTTTTTTCTAAGTTTTCCGGGCTGGAGGAGCCCGGAAAACGTAGAAATAAAACCGCAGCTTTAAAAACGTTGTATTTATGTTTGCGGTCGCTTTTGAAGCGACCGCAAACATAAATACAACGTTATTGTGTTGGAAAACGCTGCAGTTTTTCTTTCCGAGTTTCTCAGGCTCCTCCGAGCCGGAGGAGCTTGAGAAACTTGGAAAGAAAAACCGCAGCGTTTTCCAACACAACCGCGTTGTGTCTGCCTGAATCTGCTTTACCATTTGGGGCTCTCGGGCTCCCCGTGGGGAGCCCGAGAGCCCCAAATTGAAAAGCAGATTCAGGAAGAAACAACGCAGCATTGCGGAAAACAACCGCGTTGTCTGCCTGAATCTGCTTTTCCATTTGGGGCTCTCGGGCTCCCCGAGAGCCCCAAATGGGAAAGCAGATTCAGGCAGACAACGCAGCATTTAGCATTTCCCATTTGGGGCTCTCGGGACACACGCGGTTGTGTTGGAAAACGCTGCGGTTTTTCTTTCCAAGTTTTTCAGGAACTTGGAAAGAAAAACCGCAGCGTTTTCCAACACAATAATGTTGTATTTGTTTGCGGTCGCTTCAAAAGCGACCGCAAACATAAATACAACGTTTTTAAAGCTGCGGTTTTATTTCTAAGTTTTCCGGGCTCCTCCAGCCCGGAAAACTTAGAAAAAAACCTGCAGCTAGTGCTTATTTTTTGTAAAAAAAAATAAATAGCACTTACCGAGATTCAGCTGCAGCTTTCCTGCTCTGGTCTCCAGTCCGCGTCCTCCGAGTCCCGGCACTAATGAAGGGAAAGCCACCCAGCGGTAGACTTTGTTTACTACAGCTGGCTGGCTTTTCCTTCATTAGTGCCGCAAAAGCAAAAGCCAGCACAGGAGGGCCTCCATTTCACAAAATGGCTGCGCCCCTGTGCTTGCTTTTTCGTATTTTGAGCTTGAATAGCTCAAAATTTTACATAGAAAGTTTTAAAACGGAGGATGCTAGTATTTTTTTTTTTATGTATTTTTTTAAAATAAAAATGTTTACTAGACCATCCCTTTAAAGCTATAATCACAAACGCAAGGAAGGAAAGAACCATTGCAAACCCAATTTTATAAGGTGTTGCTCGTGGGCCACCGCCCCTGCAACATAAACAACTTACCACTAAGGACCACAATATGTCACGAAACAGGACAGCGCGAAAGGAAAACGAGAGAAAGAATAAACAAAATGAAATCGCACCTTAATTGGACACTGTCACAAGTACAGGGCACACCTCCTCAAACACAGAGGACAACAGAACAAACAAGAAGAGAAGAATCCCTCTACCACGCAACCTTCCACCCGCCACAACATCTCAGTACCACCATCAAAGCCTGACGCACCAAGACCTTGCAGGAAAAGACCAGGATCAGAGAGCAAGAATTTAAAAAAAAAATCGATTTCCCCTCACCATATATCACAAAAACACTGGGACACTTCCATCAACCACAACGAAATACAGAAGAGGAAACTGAAGTAATCACATACCCAACACTCAACGTAGCAGACCTACTCAACGACGAAACAGACGCCACTGAACAACCTTCGCAACATGGGAAGAGACCAATGCTACTATCACAAGACAAAGCCAATACTAACAAAAAAGCAAAACCAGACAAATCCACAGCAAGCTCATCAACGCAAGATCGATGTCCAAGCACGCCACAGAGATCTACAACCTGCTATGTGACGGCGGCACTGACATCCTATTCATCACAGAAAGGTGGTTAGATGAAAACCACAAAATTACACTTCATAGCTGCCTACCCAAAAAAGTTCTTGCGAATAGACAGGAATTAAAAAAGAGATGGATTTGGCAGTAGCATAAAAGGAACATCTGAAAATAACGGACGAACCACTAAACATCAATGTGAATCCCTAATCCTTCACCTGACAGTAAACCCCAAAACAAACCTCAAATTCATATAACGCAGCATTAATTGACACCTTTGTAGAAGCAATTGCCAACCTAGCCATAAAACACAAACACCGGATAATGGGTCTTCAACATCTGGCTTGAAAAAGAACACGCAAACGCTTACTGAGCAACTCGTCACAATGAAACTATGCCAGCTTGTAAAAGGAGCAACACACACAGCAGGACGCGCGCTTGATGCAATTTTTGCCAACACAAACCTTCTCACCACTGCCCTGCCGATTCAAATACTCTGGAGGGACCACCTCATCATTCCTTTTGTGATCACGCTACCAACAAAAGCAACTGAACAACCCAAAACTCCCTATGACTGTTGAAACTGGAAGATCATAAAAACCAGCAATTTGGCAGAACAACTTGACATCACAAAACCAATTACCTAGACGAAAGTGACCTCAACGGAAAAACACAGCTTTTTCAAAGATGGAACGCCAAAACAATCGACAGCATCTCCCAGAAAAAGCTGTTCACCCCCTCACGCAAGAGAGCAATGATAGTGGTTTACCCCCTTCCTCAGTGCCATGAAAAGGAACAATAAGAAGCTTGAACTAGAACGGAGGAAAGAATATGATCAGACAAAAAAAAAATCGCACTCCCAACAACAAATGAGATCTTACAAAAAAGAAATGAAAGTAAAAAAGATACGACAACCGAATCACCAAAGTCGCCAGCACCCAAAAAGAACTGTTCAACATTATAAACTAAATGAGGAACCCACCGGGTTGCAACAACGCACTGGTACTCTCTCTAAAACTATGCAACGACCTTGCGTACCACTTAAGAAGAAAAAAACATCTATCGGATCATACAAAGCGGACCAGTCCATTAAAACTCACAACCCTTCCCACCGACCATGGAACCACAGAATAAACTCAAAGGTTTTCCTCAAATATCAGTAGTGTTTTTCGTCAAGCTGGTAAAACATAGCAATAAAGCAGGCTCCCCATGGATCCATGCCCTCCAGACATATACAAAGCAATGCTCACACAGGGCAGTCAGTTGGAACACTTCAGAAACCTCTTTACCTTGTCATTGGCAACAGGAGAATTACCATGATCCTTAAAATCTGCATACATCAAACTGCTCCTCAAGGACTTGGCAGGCGACTTGGAAGACCTCCAACTACAGTTCTATCTCTAACATTCCCTACACAGCAAAACTGCTAGAAACCTATGTCTATAAACTAGCACAGGAACAAACAGAAAAATTCCAGCAGTTGGTCTAGGACCAAGTCTGTTTTAGACCCACGAGAGGAACAGAGATGGCACTCCTATCTATATGGGACAATTTTAAAAAACAAACTCATATTCCAACACAAACTCTGCCCTAATACTACTCAACCTCTCTGCAGCCTTTGACACAGTCCGCCATGACATCCTCCTCCAAAGACTAGATGAAATGGGAATATCCGATCTAGACCTGGACTGGATTAAACCATTCCTAACTGATAGAACAAAAACATTCTGGATGAAACCCTTCAAATCCACTCCACGTCCCCACTGCTTTTCAATATCTACCTGACTCCATTAATCAAGATCATGAAATGACACACCCTTATCTGCTACAACTACACAGATGACACAAATCTATAAAATCAAAGACCCACAAGAAGAGAACACAACGCTTGAAGACTGCTTAAAAGAACTCCACGAATGGATGAACCGAAACAGCCTCAAACTCAGCCCAGGCAAGACAGAAATTATGATTATCTCCAAAAAACCAGGAAAATAACCAGTACATATAATGGCCCAGAGAACTAGGAACAGCACTCGCACCATCGAAAATAGTCAAAAACCTTGGCTTACTAATGGACAACACACTCAAACTAGAACTGCAAGTGAACACAATTATCAAGAAATGTCTTCCTCCTACTCATGATAAAAAGAATTCTACCCTTCCTCTCCTTCACCCATAAAACACTGACCATCATCGCACTCATGTCCAGAATAGTCTATGCCAACAGCCTTTATCACGGAATGCTGGAACACCTACTGAAAAAACTGCAACGTATACAAAATGCAGCAGCTAGACTCCTCCTAAAACTATCACGAAGGGACCACTACATCAACCCTGCGCTAAAAATGCTACACTGGCTGCCAATCAAACAGCAAATTGCATTCAAAATGAAGTGCATTACGCACAGAGCAATTCATGGCGAAGGGGCAGAATTCCTACAAAAGAAAATTACCATCTATCTACCAACAAATCTTTGATCAAACAATGACATCTGCCTGGAGCCAAAACCATACACAAGAAAAAAAAAACTTGGATGATCATCATTCTACCACCTGCCAGCCAAAACATGGTACACCCTTCCAAAAGAAATACGCAATACAATCACTTAAGATTCAGAAAATCACTTAAAACCTGGCTCTTCTGCTCACAATCGGATGGGAATAAGTAAAAACACTAAGACATCTCTGGAAATAAAACGGAACATAATTGACACACATGTACGGAAGAAGCCGGGTAGGGAACAAACCCAAGGCATACCTGCACCTAGACCACCTCCAACACTATGCTCTGCCCAAGAATAAGGACCCTAGCCACAGACGAGCTAGCATTAACCAAAAACTAGACAAAGAGCAGCATCTAATCGGATGGAGTGAAACAATCCTATAAACCCATGGAGACAATGGCATCCAACCCCCTGGTGAACTACAAACGTTCCTAATACCATACAGTTCCTGGCCCGGTGGTTGTTTGGGGGCATTTAAATCTACCCCACCCTCAGACCACCAAACAGTTTCAAAGATAAAAGACCAATGGCGCAGAACGCTGCTCAGGACTCGGTGAGTGTAGAACATCCAAAAAACAAGGTAAGAAAAGTCCCACCAACCCAACTGCTAAACCTCAAATCTCCTCTCTGCACACATCTCTCAAATGCTAAACAAACACAACCATGTCCTTGCACAGCAATCTGTACCTAATTCACTACGCCGCAACAACTAAATAAACCACAGATAGACTCGCAGAACAGCACATGGGAGTCTACCGATCCATGAATCACCCATGCTCAGCGAACGGTGCTAACCGAACTGAAGCTGCCTACAGCACATCACAATCTTTTCTTGCTCTTCCTTTGTCTTGCTATACTGCACCCCACCCTCTTACATTTCAGAGCCGCTAGAGTGCCAGGGGACCACTCCGGTGGTGATGGTGCGCAGTATAAATATCCTTTAACATTAACATCCACCTATAAAAAGGGTGCAGAGGCCCAAAATGGCTAGTATCTTGAAGGAAGGCAAATAACTTGGAAGATGGCAAGACACCGAGAGCAATAAAAGGGAGTGCACTTGAGAGAAATAGCAACAAGCCTGCTGAGGGCTTCATTCCAGACACTGGTTAAGACCTGACCCAGATAGGCCAGGATGTTGCAGACGCTGCGAGGAAAAAAAAATAAGAGCCAATGAATCTGTGGAAGGAAGTTATCCTGAATTAGTGTGCTTGAGTGACCCGAGTGAATGATGACATGAATTCGGTGGAAGCCTGGGCATGTCGGCGGTATGTGTTCCATGAGCCAATTAATCATGCAAGCTTATATGCATGGATGTCAGGTGCACCCTGTTTCTGCTACCATAACGCTGTCCTGGTGACCCAATGACTGATTTACCTAAAACAGGAGAGTCCTAGAGTAAAGTTTCTATCTCTTTACCATGGCTGACTCCTGTGCCATAAATCCAGAATTATACCATACTTCAATATATGGCAATGATTTGGAAAAAATACTTGTGATGGGTGGGCAGCAGTTTATCTTCAGCACCCACTGCCTGCAAACGCTTATGGATGTCCGTCTCTGCAGCTCACTCCATCCTTTTCAGCTCCATGCATGCGCAGCAGAAGCATTTCAGATGGACCCATTCAGAGCCTTAATGGTGAACATTTATGCAGACTGCATCATGCCTTCATATTGTACTGCACCACAGGGCACTAACAAAGTGCTGGACCACAGGGATTCCGAGATGGTGCAATCTTTATGGTTTGTAAAGGAGTAGCTTCCTAAGTAAAGCACTGCAAGGTTTTTTAGTGGTGCCTGATCAGACTATAGTCCGTCTCCTAGTGCCACATGCAGAAGTCCACTGCTTGCATCTTTCTACTATGTGATTGGGTTGTGCACAGCTATAAGAATGGTGCTGCCCCTGGCTGGCTTGTTCACTTGTGATGTGCTAACTAATTTGACTACACCTGCACGTTCTGCTTTTACTATGCTACAACCATAGCAAGGAAACCCCTTTCTCTGGTACTATGCCCGTAAGCGGTTGTGCCCCAGCCCCATGTCACAGTATATTTTGAACAAGTGATTCTACTTTATTCGTGAGCCAGTACCTTCACATGGAACCTCCACCACTGATTGGGCATCTCCACCGTTTCGGTGCTCTGTGGATTCAAAGCATGCATCCTTCCACATTCTGTTTTTGGAACTCTGCTTCGAGTAAAGGACCAAGCCTCGATCATGTACACACAGATTGAGGCCAACTCCTAATCAAATTAGTGCTACATCGTAGGGTACTAACTACTGTATGCTACAATACACCAGGTATGCCGGCATGAGGCATGCTAGGTGACTTGTGTAAAAGAACTAAAACTAACTATTGCTGCACCTTTTTAATGGAGTGGTGCCCAGGGGTGAGTGCTGGCACCAGAGCTTCTGCAGAGATTGGCCAAGCTGCTATGTTGCCCCTCAACAGACTAAAGCTGGCTCTTGCTGCACCATGGGGCAAGCCTGTTCGTTGCAAAATACAAAAAAGCTAATCCGAGCAGAGCATAAGTCACACCCACCTCTCCTGTGCCCTCCTGATGCATTTGAATTTTTAGTAATTCTGTGAATATTCCAGATAGAAAACTGCGAGAAGAGAAGACTTTGGCCCAGAGGGAGACCAATGGTTGGAAGGTTAAAACATCTGACCAAAAACACTAAGCTAGGGGGAACAAGTACTTGCTGGGAGGAGAGTGTAAAAAGGTCCCATGGTTGGAGATATAGACTAGGGTGGTCATGGGGGCCAGGTGCCACCATACACGCTCTGATGCAAGCCCCAGAGAAGGTTTACAGCGGGTCCCCTCATCCCCAAGTCGATTTCTAGATTAGGGGGAATTCCCCACCATGCTGTCCCTATCCATCGCATCATAGAAGGGTCCCACTGGGCAGCATAGTATTGATGCATCCGAAGATCATGTAGTTTGCAGAGCTGCCAGTGTCCAACGTTTACTAAATAGTGAGTCCTAGTTGCCTGAAAGGCAACAGCTTGTTTTCACGCTTGCCGAGTGGTATAGGACCTTGCATAATCATGCTTGTGTCCATCTGTTAGATTCTGAAGCGGTATGTCAGGGTAGAAAGCATTATCTGTACTATAACACTGGTTTGGGATATGTTACAAATATCAGTCAAGCAGAATAATAGTAATGGGGAACACTGGTTCGTGGGATCAGTCGACAAAATCAGTCATCAGCAACAAGGCGTTCATAAGTAAGCATCATTCTCCCACACTTTGACCAGGAAGCACATTTATTTAACACACTCTTTCACAGACGCACACAGCTGTGCAGACAAACGTGTCTTTTTTACACCTACATTGTCAGGCCCTGTGAGGAGTCAGAAATGTGAGGTGGACAACGTTTGAATGAGTTCTCAAAATATGCCATTTTATCAAGTTATACGTTTCAACGGAAACCTCACTATTCTTGCCCTGACGAGGATTTACCCTCTAAGAAAGGATATCTGGACCGCAAACATAAAATACACAAGAACATATATGGCAATTCACAACAGCATCAGCAATTGTATTTCTAATGTATTTACAGTCTCTTTTTATAACCTGGGTGAAGTTAGGTTCAGTTCCCATGTTCAACAAAAAGAAATCAGGAATTCCAGGTTTGCAAGAATGTTCCAGCTCAGTTCTTGGTTCCTTCAGTTTGTCAAAAGAAAGTTCTGTTAACCAATGTTCAACCAAAAGAAAGATTGCTCTTCTTCCTTGAATAATTGTTTCCACTTCATCAAATAGTGTCAATGGTGTTCTGTATCAAGATGCTTTTCCACAACCTATGAATGTCAAAGAAGAAACACGGTTCCTTGTTAGGTTCAAAGAAACCCAACTTCTGACAAGGTTAAAGAAACACAGCTTCTTGTTACCTCTTTTCAATTCTTCCTAGCAACCTAAATCGCAGTTTATATCTTTGTCAGGGTGGCTTTACCTGCTTTCACCTGGATAACTCTCATACCAGGTTAACTTCTACAAGGCTTCACCATGCGGGTCTACTTGCCTGCCGGATATTGTTTGACATTTAACTGGGCTTCTGAAGTTTTTAATCTGACAACCAAAGTTTTACCAAAGCTCAAATAGTTTGCAACGATGTGACTTTTAGCAACTTTTCAGAAAATACAATATCCGCATTAGCGCTCCTCAACACCTTCATGTAGGCCAGGTACTCTTCCTCTGAATGTTCACCTTTCAGAAGGGAAGCCTCATTGCCACTGGTCTTTCTTCAACATCAATATTTACCAAAACTTCAGCAGTTTGCAGTTTTGCGACTTTGGACAACTTTTTAGAAACCAGATTCACTCAGTGCCTCTCAACACTTCCAAGTAAGCAAGACACACTTCTTCTGAACATTCACTTTTCAGAAGGGCAGCCTCTTGCCATTCTTTTTTTTTTTTTTTAAACTTTATTTTTGGTTGCAGTTCACATTACACACGCAGTAACCTCCCAATAGTACAGGATGCACATAATATAAGCATAGTTTCCACCCATTCATTTCAATATATACAACATCATTGCATTTCCTAATGTTAGACATGTATTGCTGGCTTTATGGCACACAATTCAGTCAGAATCTGACTCTCCAGCGCTTGGTGAGGTGGTAAGCAGGTAATTTCTGAATGCTGACCATATGTCTTTAGGTCTACACGGAGAGGGGACCAGTCCTATGTATGTTTCTTCACATTCATGCACGTATGTCAGTGCTGTTAGGAATTGTTCAGCGCGAGGGGCATAGGCGCTTTTCCATTTCTGCAAGATACATTTCTTAGCCACTACACATGCAATGTTGAACAGCCTCCTGGTTTTTTCCGGGAGTTTTCCTATGTCGCCGAACAGGTATTTTTGGGGGTTGAGCTGTGCAGGGATTTGTGTAATGTCTTCCAGTATGGTTGCTACTTCCCTCCAGAATCTAGTTATTTCAGGACAGGCCCAATACATATGGTATGAATCAGCTTGAGGGTTATTGCATTTGGGACAGTTTGTATTAGCAGATTCCTTAAATTTAGTCATTTTGACTCGGGTGTAGTGCAGTCTATTGAGTATTTTGAATTGTATGAGTCTGACCCCCGCATTGAGGGCGATTTTCTTTGTAATTAGGCAGTATCTGGTCCATGTTCCTTCCTCTATTGTTGTACCCATGTCTTTTTCCCAGGAGGACTTTATATTATTGGATGATGTTGTGTGTGTTTGGATTAAGGTATACAATGAGGAGACGCACATGCTGGGCTGCGTATGAAGTGTCTGGTAGCAGGGGTGCTCGGGCGGTTCAGCTGGGTATGATGGCCAGCGTTTCGTGAACGCTGCCCTCATGCGGTGGTATTGTAGCGTGATGAGTTGGCCCCGCCCAACTGTGTCTGCAAAGTCCTCAGGGGTGACGAAACTGCCATTGGGAAACATGGCCTTCATTATGATGTCATAATTCAGGACCCAGGCTTTCTGTATAGAGGGATAGTACGTGGGTGCGATGCCCGTTAAATTCCATAATGGGGCTTGGGAGTCGTAGGGGGTTTCAATATGGAGGCGCCTGCTGATTGCGGCCCATGCAGCGATTGTGCAAGATGCGGGGTCATATTCGCATTCGTCTTTGTGGGATTTCGCAAAGATTATAGATCGCAAGTCCGTTGGGCGGACCGAGTGCCGTTCTATGGGAACATGTGGTGCTTCTAATGCGGGGTTCTGCCAGTATTTGGCGTATTGAGCCTGTGACACTAGGTAATACAGCTCATAATCGGGTGCATCGAAGCCACCCGTGTCATAGGGTTCCACCAGTTTTTCCCATTTGAGTCTGTTGGCACCCCCGTTCCAGATGAAGGTGGTTGCCAAGGACCATAGGTTTTCAAAAAAGGGCTTGCCTGGCCATATTGGGACATTATTAAAGATATATAGGAGCTTAGGGAGGATTACCATTTTGAGTACCGCTATCCGACCAGCCAGTGATATGGGCAATCTAGTCCAGAGAGAGTTTAGTGTCGATCGTCTGCAGTGTGGCTTCGTAGTTGTCTATATATAGTGATTGTTTATCTCTAGATACCAGGATCCCCAGATATCTGATGTAATCAGGGGACCATTTTAGGCCGTGTGTGCATGAGGGGCAGGTGGTGGCCTGTGTTAGAGGGAAGATTTCAGATTTGGCTGTATTTATTTTGTACCCCGAGTGTAAGGTGAAGTCCTGTATTACTGCCAGTATGGGTTCTAGGTTGTTTTCAGGTTTACAAATATACAATAAGGCATCGTCCGCATACAATGAGAGAGACTGGTAGGTGCCGGCCAACTTTATGCCCCTCATTTCTTGTTCTCTTCTGCATGCAGCTGCCATTGGTTCGATAGTGAGTGCAAAAAGGATAGGGGAGAAGGGACAACCCTGTCTGGTACCTCAATGTAAAGTAAGTTGGGTAGAGCGGGTGCGGTTTGTTAGGACCCTGGCTTTGGGAGAGGTATAGAGAAGCCTGACGCAGTGTATAAAATATGGGCCAAAGCCGAATTTTTTGAGGACCTCAAACATGTATAACCATGAGACGGAATCAAACGCTTTCTCGGCGTCCAACTCGATAGCCACAGCCTGTGTCTGGTTTGATCTGTGCCATAATACCGAACAGTCTGCGCAGGTTTAGGGCAGTGGATCTTGTTGGGATGAAGCTGCATTGGTCAGGGTGTATTAAAGTAGTCATTTTAGGGAGAAGTCTGTTTGCAAGTACTTTTGCGTATATCTTGGCGTCTTTATTTATGAGGGACGGTGGACGATGGGACGCGCGGTCGTGGGCTGGGCGTCTAGGTTTTAGTAGGACTGTTATGACTGCATCAGTCATTGACTCTGGGAGCGAGCCGGAGCTCAAGGCTTCCTCCCATACATGGGTTAATATAGGGGATAGTATTTCTGTATATGTTTTGTAGAGGTCGGAGCCTAGGCCATCAGGGCCTGGGGTTTTTCCAGCTGCCAGTGACTTGATCGCCTCAGCGATTTCCTCCTTGGTTATTTCCTGTTCAAGGGCAAGGTTGTCTTCAGGTGTGAGTCTAGGGAGATCGATCCCGTTCAAGTATGTTTCAATGTCTTCCTGACTTCGCGTATCGTGGTTTGCGTATAGGCTGGTGTAATATTTAGCAAATTCGGTGTTGATTTCTTCCTCTGTATGCACGGGATCGCCTTTGTCTGTCATGATACTAGTGATGGGGGCATGATAGTGCTCATTACGTAATATACGTGCCAAATGGTTCCCTGCTCTATTTCCTTCACCATATCTATGGGCCCTGGTTGGAACGGACATGTATTGTAGTTCTTGGATTGCTAGCTCATTGAATCTAAGAAGGTGTGAATTGATATCGGCCACTGTGTTCTTGTTGTGCGTTACACTATAATCGTTTTCAAGGGTTTTCAGGTGCGTTTTGGTCCTATTTAGATTGGATCTAACACTTTTCAGAAGGCCAGTAGTTTTAGACATAAGACTTCCCCCTCACCCAGACTTTAAATGTTTCCCACACCGTGGCCCACTTCCCCACCGACCCCGTGTTCAACTGGAAGAATTCCTCCATCTCAATTTGCAGAGATTCAACTACGTTAGGGTCCTTCAGGATATTTGGAGGCATCCTCCAGCGCTGAGTTGGTCGTTTAATGTTCTGGAGTGATATCTCAATCGTAACAGGGGAGTGGTCAGAGAGTGTACGGGGGAGTATTTCACAGCTCACTACAGAGCTCAGCAGGGAAAGGATATGAATCAGTAATCTATTCTAGATTCGGAGTCATGGGCTGTTGAATAGAAAGTGTATTGACGGTCTGTAGGGTGTAGTCCTCTCCAAGCATCGGACAGAGCCCTGTCCTGCAGGGCTTGATGTATGGTATTCGCGGATCTGGTGAGTGACCTTTGTCGACTGGAGGACCTGTCCAATAGTACATCTAGGATAGTATTAAAGTCTCCACCCCACAGCACCCATGTATCAGTTGTTGTGTCGATTACATTGAGGAGATGCACATAAAATTCGGGGTCATCCATGTTTGGGCCATAGGAGTTGAACAGTAGTATTTTTTTTTTCCCCCCTCCACTGCGCCCCATACCACTAGGTATCTACCCAAGGGGTCGATTTTACTTTTTCGAGGGTAAACCCGCACAAAGGATGTATCAATGTGAGGACACCTCTGTTCTGTGACGAATATTCGGTATAATATCTGTTGTTACCCCATTGTTTCAGGAGATTTTCATTTGACTCCCACAGTGCATGGGTCTCCTGAAGCATTACCATGTGCGGGTGGTGTCTGTTAATGTATGCCCCCACTTTGCTGGATTTTGCTCTGTTATTCAGACCTTGGACGTTCCAGGTTAGTAATTTAAGTGTTAACCCGTTAGAGGTGTGTGATCTCTGTGCCATTTCAACAAGTTATAGTTAGTTTTGGGAGGAAGGGGTATCGCTGTGGGGGGATCGGCGCATGACTCTGTGCTTGCATTTTTACCATTGAACACAAGTTAACCGCTTCCCAAATTGCCCAACTGGGGCTTTCAACGTGAACCACCATATATCTGGCCATTGAAACACCCAAATCCCCCGTACCCACCCCCACCCACATCATCTGGTCCAACTTGATGATGAACCCCATTTAAAACCATGTGGTTTCACTCGTGGAGGGGGACGAGTGCTGCAACACTGCTTCCGTAGCCGAGCACGTCTCATCCGGCTATCTTTAATGATTGGAGAGTAATATAAAACACAACTAGAAAGAACAGTTCTGCCTTTCTCTGATGACATAATGATGAGCGTCTTGCTGAAGAAACGAGGAGGTTAGGTGCTGTGGTCGATCAATATGCCATGTCGAGATCTATACCGGCTGCTGCAGAATAATTTGATCAAGTTAGTTTCTTCCAGGAGGTAGGGGAATAACGGATTGCACATAGGCCAATGCAGCCGCCGGGGAGTCAAAGAAATGCGCACATCCGCCGTGTTGTATACGTAGCTTTGCTGGAAACAGAGCATATGGGACCTGTCTCACCCGCAGCTGACGTTTGATGGATTCATACGAATGTCTCTAGGTTTGGACTCACGCAGAGAAGTCCGGATATATGTGTATATTGTCATTGCCATGTCTCAAAGGGCCCTTTTCTCTTGCCAGTCTCAAAACAGCATCTCTATAATTTAGTAGCTTTGCCACGATCGTGCAGGGGGGGGGCACCTGGTTTGGGGGCGATGTGTCCGTTCGACCAAAAATTGAGGCGAAAAGGTGTCAGAACCAAGGAGGGTCTTTAAGAGGGTTTTGAGTTGAGTTTCCATCGGGCCTTTGCAAAAGGATTCTGCTAAGCCGACAATGCGTATATTGTTCCTTCTCGACCTCGTCTCCAAGTCCTCACACTTATCACAGAGTTTATTCATTTTGCTTTTCAAGACAGTAATGTCATGAGTGTTACGGTGGGTCGAGTCTTCGTTTGCACTTATTCTGTTTTCAGCATCCGTGATTCTATTTATTTATAGTGTGCTGCAGCCCACAGGCTCTTGGCGCTTGAGCAATGCTTGATTCACTCTTGGATTGGGCAATGCTGTTTTGCTCATGTTTTGGGCAATGCTTGTTTCCAAGAACTCACAATTATCAACTTTGTCACTTCACCTTAGTGCTGCATTATTTCCAACTGCTTCATAATTGACTCTTCAGTTAACCTTTACCTCAGAATCACTTTTAAGTGCACACAATCAGCCTCATCTGTTTTCTGCAGTATTTGTATTCAATTAACTTGATTCAGAGAAGAGTGTGTTACTCTTACGCAAGTGCTATGGAAGAGGTTCACCCATACGCGAGTGCTACTTTTGTGGCTTTCCATTGTCTGACAATCAAATGTCGATTTCATACTGCTTTGGCTCACATGCAAGTGATTTCTGCTTGGCTACAGTTGCTGGCCTTTGTTCGTGCAAGGGATCAGAACATTAGTAACACTCACCGGCATCTGTGTTGCTCCCTTCGCATGTTGCAGGACTTTAACTTCTCCTGGCTTCATTTTAACATACACACTTCTCCAGTTAAGGTGTCCTTGTTCCTGCCATGCAGTTAAGGAGCTTCTCTTGCTCCTGGAACCTTCGGCTGCACGCCAACTTTCAGCTAACGTCTTTGGCACGCTTCTTGCTGTGTAATTTCTGAATCGGGTTCATATGGGGGGGAAAAGCAATCGTCCTTCTGCTACGCAACCTCTGCACTTTGAATATAGGAGGAACAAGACAGTCTCAGGACAGGCAGCTGAAATCTACTCAGTTAAAGTCCCAGGGTCCCTTCTTTCCCCCCAGTTCTACTTGGGCTGCCAACAATGTGCTCTCCTGCTGCTGCTATGACTAATCCAATTCCATCTACGTTTCATGGCCTGCACCTAAGGTGGCCTTTTGAGCCTCTCTGCTTCCCTCAGGTGTGGGTCATTATGCCAAACAAGTGTAGAATTCCTACAACATTGCTCTTGCACCCGCTTCCGCGTTCCATTACTTAGGGGATTATGGGACGTGTAGTCTCCCGTAACAAAATTAGGTTTTCTTGTCCGCTTTCCATTTTTAAATGCAGAGTTACGTCCCTTAAATGCATTTAGGGAAAAATCACAAGTTTACTTGATGAGGAGAAGGTAGTTTGTTCAAGACATTATTTATAGGTTTCCTTTCACTGTACCTCTGGGAGTAAGGGGGATGTTTAACCTTAGAAGTCTCAAACACCACAGCAAAAGGCTTAATGTGTGGGTCAGATGCATCATAATGACAATAAGCCATTACATGCCTTGGTGCCTGAAAAAAGGTTCTTCCCTTTTAAAGACAAATACTTTGTCTCATCCCATGGGCTCTCCTTACCACCCTGGTCCTTGTCTCCTCCCAGGCAATCCTCTCGCAGTAAACCCCCCACCCCCCAAAGTTAGGATCAGGAAGTGTCTGCCTTTCACTGGCCACCTGGGGGGAGACTTTAGGCAAGGTTTTAGTGAGGGATCAGCAGGATTAATCAAAGGCATCCTTTGTGCATCTGCCTGACATAGGCTCGGGTTGGTTTTGGCTGCTTCTAGAACTCTTCCAGAGGGGTCATTGTGACAAATTGGATTCTGCCTCGCAGAAGTAAAATAGTAAGCAGGGACAAAATGGCTCACTTAGCCCTCACACTTCGACAAACCAAAACACAATACAATCATAAAGGTAAAACGAGCACAGTTGAGAGATATACCTCCTTCACCCTTTGTGGTAGTGCAGGCCCAGGGCAGGATATACTCTGAAGAGGCGTGTGAAGGTGAACCAGTAGTGATCCAAACAGCACAGTATCACCGTTCAAAATAAAGAGCATGTCCAATCAAAGTCCTGTTAAAATATAAACACTTTAATAAACTACACCATCTGCAAGTAGAAAGAAAAGGGACTACTGTACGAAAACCCACCACAGAGGAGAGTCGGAGAAGATGCAAAAGACTGGAGAAAGTAGCACTTTGAGCTTAGTTGTAGGGGTTTTAGGTAAGGTACTGCCAAAAGGGATATCTTGGTGAAGACTGGGACAATCATGACCCACCCAGTCTGTAGGGCCCCAGTGGCCCGGGGGGCAGTTTAGTGTCCCAGTACCTGAATTAGGTTTTTGCCAGCTGATGCATCAGACCTAGGTTGAATACTGGTGCAGGATGTTCTGTCTCAGTCAGGCACATAGGATCGTGGAGGCCTTGGCAGCAAGCTTGTGTCGAGCAGGGGGGAATGTGGGTGCTTTGTGTGGTTGAACAGCAGTGGTTCAAATACTGCAGGTCAGGGCGGTCCCAACAATGCTTCAACATTGGCCGGGCTTAGTCAGGCTTTAGCAGCTGGCAGAGGTTGGCGATTGACGCTTCAATGGGTTAAGTCGCGGGCAGCAGTCGTAAAGTGCTGATCAAGGGGGCGTCTTGGTGCCATCAATGATGTGGCAGTTCTCAGGCTAGCTGGGACGAGCCAAGTGGTAACTGCTAGGCCATAAAGACTGCATATGGAAACTACGGCACAATAACCATATACACTAGTGACATGACGGACATGAGGTTCGATTTCCAAACAAGTCTGGTTTATTTCAAAGTATCTGTTGGCCGACTGGGTCTTAACGTCTCACAACGTGTGTTCCCAGACCTCGTGAGACGCAAGAGCGCAAGCCATGGTCAAACAGCAATATATATACATAACAATTAATCTTTATGAAGGCAATTCGATCCGCCCATAAACGTATTATTCAGGCTAGGGTTCGGTGATCGACCGTAATGACAAATATAACACGTTTTCACAAGTCTTCATTCAGTCTAAACATAGTTATTCTAGCAATGGCAGCAGAGACAGCTTTCTTATTATGGGGAACATGGAGCTTCTGGTTGAGCAAGAATATTGTGTTCTCGGCAGGGAAAACATTCCTTATTACGTTATCTGTATGGCTCGGGTCATGAGAAAAAGGTCAGATAGTTCTGAAGCAGAAAATACCACTCTCTGCGAAGGAGTACCGCTGAAAGATTATAATTCATGTTTTAACTGCCTTTTACTACAGCGTTTGCATGACAGGCTGGCACCTGGACTACTGATTAGATGCAGTTTCTGCTTGACTGACTTCAAGGACTGGTGGGGGGGAAAAGAACAATGTATCTATATACTTTGACATTCCTGTCTGTGTTAGTATTTCAGCATTCAGGCCGTGGCCTTGCACCGCGTTTGAATTCGAAGCATAGAATACATTTGCAAAGCGTTTTGACAGAAAGGAAAAAACAAATGGCCGACATTTCATAAAATTTGCTGGTCTCTGCACAGGCGAGTACCATGTGTGCTGAATGCAAGCAGGCTGCGTTACGGCATGATAGCTGGTGCAGAGACCTCTTTCCATGGTGACTGGTGGGAGCTCAATCGCAGAAGGGGAGTGCATTGCACATGACTTGCACATTGTAAGATAGTGTGTACTCTGGTGTGTTGCATGTGGTAAGCCCGTAGCCCATTCGATGCACGGATGGAGGCCTTGCACCAAAAATGATGTGCCGTGGGTGCAATTAGTTGTGACATTGTTGCCTTCTGTGTGTGGTCCGTCAGCATTTGTCATGGCCACAGGCCCCAGACTCATATAGAGATGTGAGCAGGAACACTTTATTTCAGTGCAGGGGTGCTTTTACTTTATTTCAGTGCAGGAGAGCTTTTATTTTACAAGAACTTTCCATGAGCTGAAAGCCTTTATTCCAGAGAACATCCTCATGTGCCGACTCATCGGGTGTGGCTCCCTAGGCCTGGTCTACATGTGCTGACTCATCGGGTTTGGCAGGCAGGCTGAACCTGGTGGGCGTGGCTTCAGAAGCTCCGCTTTATAAGCTGCTCCATCCTTAAGGCCGGAGCTTTGTGTTACTGTGCACTCGCATGCAACGTGACGCTCACCGCCACTTGGACCAGTTTACTTACCTTTGAAACCAGGCATTCTCCTGTATACTCGCCTCCAGGAAACCGGTGCTTCATCGCTTTATCTGCAGACTCATCTCCTGACATCCAGTTATCTTGATCCCGTCGCCACAGCACTGCACTCTGTATCCACAAACTCGGACCCTGTGAAGAAGAAGAAAGACAAGGTTAGAACATCCGTTCCAGGGCCGCGCCGCATTTGAACCCCGCGCGTCCCCTAGTTAACTTACCAGCTACTGTACCTCTGCAGCTTCGTTCCTCATTCCCTCTGGCTGCACCCTCGAGCTCTGCAGCTTCTGCCGGGCCGGCAACATCACCTGCAAGGGAAGAAAGCAAAAGAGCAAACATCAAAAGTGGAACGGACAGCAATACAAGACAAAGAACTTTACAAAGGCAAACAGGAACACTTACCTGAAGTATAGTGGCTTAGTCGCAGCAGAACTGGACTACCACGTGCAAGGGACCAGTGAAGGAAATCCGGCCAGATCATAAAGCGCCCCTACCAGAAGCAGCAGGACGGAGTGCTGTCATACCAGGCATCAGGACCAAAGCCCTCAGCTCCGGGAGCAGGCATCCAGACATTTGTTTAAAAATCAGCAGCCCCGGCCATAGGCGCCAGGCTCATAGACTTTACTTCTCCAGCATGGGGTCTGGCATGGATTCACATGCTCATGAATATTCCCCGTCGTCAGGCTGGGAATCCTCGGTAAAGAAAAAAACCAGTATCAGTTTCGTTTCTGATCTGTCTTTCGTAGTAATGACCAATCACTGGTCTCTGCGTCATACTGACCACAGCCAATGACTGCCCTCTACCTAAGCACCGCCTCTGGCAGCCATCTTCAGATTTTTACCGCACGTTCATGTGTTGGGATCCTCGTGCTATTGCTCTCGAGCGTTAGTGCTATTTTTTCATGTTTTTTCTCAAAAACTTCGTTTTTTTCGGTCAAAAGAGCCTCAAGCTCCACCGACTCTCCATCCGATCAACGGGGACCCGTGTCGGGTTCGTCTGCGCCCCTCAAGGGTGAAGATTTCGTCGAGCTACGCTTTTGGAGGACTCCAGAAGCTTCTCAGGCCCGGACATGGCCCAGGCGAAGGGAAGCTCGACGCCCGGAAAGCTGTTCAGGGTCTGCCCTGGATGCCAGCTGCAGAACGTCTTTAAGGAGGACGAACACTCCTTTTGTCTCTACTGCTTACATGAGGACAAGACGCACGTGGAGAAGGACTGTGCGTTTTGCGGCAATATGTCGGAGCGGACCATGAAGGACCGCCATCAACGTCTCGGCAACTGGCTGGAAGGGAAGAGCCCGTCAGGCGAGAAGACAGAGGAAGAAATCCGAGCGGTCTTCTAACACCTTTGAGGTCGCCCCGGCGACGGGGGTCCAACACAAGGCCAAGCACCGCAAGTCCGCTGGCACCGGGAGCGCCGAACGGTCGGGCTCTACGGGCGCCAGGCAGGGCGCACCCTCCCCGGCACCTTCAGCCACGAGCCAAAGCTCTGGGTCGGGTAAGAGGAAGGGCGAGCACCCGGCGAAGCTCCTGGAGAGGCCCCGGACGAGCTCGAAGGCCCCATCGGAGGGGGAGCGAGGCAGTGTTCCCCCCCCTCAAGGATAAGGCGGTGAGCGCACCTAAGGTGGTGAAGGCCTTAATCTATCCAGCCAAGCCCTCTATCGAAACTGTCGCGGCGGCCCTGGCTCAGCCTGTGGAGGCTACACCAGTGGTGGCGACCTCGGGGCTCAGAGTCTACCTGCCACCTCGGAGGGAGTCCTCTTTTGTGCCCATCGATAGGACCCCCGTGAAATCCCCGGCGGGGAAGAAAAAGGGGGGGCAGGGCGTCGTCGTAGATTCGGCTTCAACCTCGGAGGAAGAGCTGATCGAGGTCTTAAGCCACGGCCTTGGCGTGGAAGAAGACCGGCCCGTCGGGATGGATCCCGACGCAGGTGACGACGACATCGTCGAGGGTGCCGACGGGGCCCCTGATCGCCCGTCGGATTCCCCTCTGCCAGCGCCGCAAGACAACTCGGCGGCCATTTTGTTGGCTATACAGTCCTTATGCTCAGAGATAAGGACGAGACTACCGTTGCCGACGGAGGAACCTCTCCCGTCGGGGGATCCTGTACCGGGACCTTCTGGTGTTCCCCCGCCCAAGAAAAGAAGGATTCACCCTCCACCTCCTTTTCAGCCGTCGCGCCCCGTCCAGCCCTCCTCCCCGTCCACCCGAGGGGATGATACGGGGACTGACACGGCAGCGACGGGTACGGACGACGAGGTATACGACGAGGATCTACCGTCGTCACCTCCCACCAGGGCTTCTCCGCCCGACGAGATTGGATCGTTCCACTCCATGATCGCCAGGGCAGCCGAGCTTTTCCAACTCTGCCCTGAGGAGAAGAAAAAGGAAGGATTCCTTTACCAACGGCGCGAGGCCAAGAGGAAGACGGTCCTCGCGGTGCCTCTACTGGACGACATTTGGGAGGAGGGCCTCGCCCTCCTCAAGAACCCTTCCACGACGCCAGCTAGAAGAGACCGGTACGAGAAGAAGTACCGGGTCCCGGACGCGGCCCCCCTGTGCCTCCGGGCGCAGCCTACCCCGGACTCCGTCGTCTCCGCGGCGGCCAGGAAGAAAGCGGGGGGGGGGTGCGGCCTCCACATCGACTTCCCCACCGGACGGCGAGGGAAAGAAATTGGACGCTATGGGACGCAGGGTCATCTCGTCTGCAGCGACGACGATTAAAGCGGCCAACGCCTTGGCTATCGTGGCCCGCTACGACAGGGAGCTATGGTACAAACTGGCTCCCCTGCTGGACTTCCTACCGGACGACAAGAGGGCGGATGCCCTGGAGATCCTACAGGAAGGTGAGGTGGCGTCGGACCACGCCATCACTATTGCGACGGACATCGCCGACACTGGGTTTCGCCAGTTGGGCAACGGCATGTGCCTTAGGCGGCGTGGATGGCTCAAGGCTACGGACTTCCGTCAAGACGTACAGACCAGAGTCCTGGACATGCCGTTCGATGGGAACAACCTGTTTGGGAAAACAGTGGACGATTCCCTTCAGGCCATTAAAGCGGACACTTAGACGGCCCGGGCCCTTGGGGTTCTGCAGCAATGACGGACGCCCTTTCGGAGCAGCGGAGGCAAGGGCGCCTCCAAAGGTTCCGGCGGCGGTTTCTCCACCTACCGTCAAGCGGCCCGCTCGTCGTCTCAGGAGGCCTACAGAGGACGAGGCAAGTCTGGCGGACCCCGCCGTCGTCACCAAGGAGGTCAAGGCGGCAAAGCCTCGTCGAAACAGGATTGAACCGGCCGTGGGGTCGGGCCCCCACCGAAGCACCCCGGTGGGAGGCCGGCTGGCGAGCTTCGTCAGCGTGTGGGAGTCCATCTCCACCGACCGTTGGGTGCTGGACGCCTTAGCCCGGGGCCACGCGCTCGAGTTTCAAAGAAGGTGCCCGCGCGTCCCCCCCGTGGCCAGGAAAGAGCTTCACATCCCTCAGCTTCTCCTGGAGGTAAAGGCGATGCTCAGGAAGGGCGCCATCGAACTCGTCCCAAAGAGGCTTCGGGGCTCCGGAGTTTACTCGAGATACTTCCTCGTGAAGAAGAAGACGGGAGGATGGCGCCCCATCCTAGACCTGCGACGTCTGAACAAGTTCATCAAGGCGCAGAAGATCTGGATGGTCACCCTCCAGCACGTCCTGGGTCAGCTGGAGGAAGGAGACTTCCTGTCGTTGGATTTGGAGGATGCCTACTTCCATATTCCCATCCTAAAGGGGCACCGAAAATTCCTCAGGTTTGTGGTCCAAGGGCGTCACTACCAGTTCAAAGCCCTCCCCTTCGGACTACGGTCGGCACCCAGGGTATTCACCAAGTGCCTTGCACCGGTGGCGGCGCAGCTGCGCCGCGAGGGGATCCACGTCTACCCCTACCTGGACGACTGGCTCATCCGAGCCAAGACGAGGGAGCTCGCCGTGGAGCACACGGCAAGGACCGTCCAACTTCTCACGGACCTGGGATTCTCCGTGAACTACGCCAAGTCCCACCTGGTACCGGCGCAAAACGCACTGTTTCTGGGAGCGAAGCTCGACACAGTGTCCCTTCTGGCCTCCCCGTCGGAGGAAAGGACCAGGTCCATCCTGGGCAAGGTACAGCGGATGTTGGTTTCCGACGCGGCCAAGGTGAGGTCCATCAAGTCCCTCCTCGGAATGATGTCTTCTTGCATCTACCTCATTCCCATGTGCAGGCTCCGGATGCGCCTGTTGCAGGAGTTCCTGGACGCGCGCTGGATCCAAACGATGGGCGGCTTTGAGGAGAGGATCACACTAGACAAGAGTTTCCGCCGAGCGGTCCGGTGGTGGGGCACCCGCGTGCATCTGACGGCGGGTATGGACTTCCAGACCCCAGACCACCAGGAGACAGTGACCACGGATGCCTCCCTGGAAGGGTGGGGAGCGCACACCGAAAATCTGCACGCGAGAGGCCTTTGGCTCCCGACGGAGAAGTCCCTCCATATCAACGTCCTGGAGCTCCGTGCAGTGTTCTGGGCCCTCAGGTCCTTCCTTCCGTCCCTCAAGGGCAAGGTGGTGAGGATCTTCACCGACAACACCACCACCATGTTTTACATCAGGAAACGGGGCGGAACCAGGTCCCCAGCACTGTCCAAGGAGGCGCAGGACCTGTGGCATTGGGCCGTCGCCCAAAGGATGTTTCTGGTGCCGTTTCATCTGGCAGGGATAAAAAAACACCATCGCGACTCACTCAGCAGGGAGCTGCGCTCGTGCCACGAGTGGGAACTACGGCAGGATCTAGTGGATCGCCTCTTCCGACGGTGGGGCACACCCCAGATCGACCTGTTCGCGACGGCGACGAACTCCAAGTGCCGGAGGTTCGCCAGCAGGTTTCCCCAGGCGAGGAGCATGGGCGATGCTTTCTCGTTCCCCTGGGAGGGCCTGTTCCTCTACGCGCTCCCTCCTTTGCCACTGCTAATCCGGCTCGTCAACCAGCTCAAGAGGTCACGGTGCAGGATGATCCTCGTCGCACCTGCGTGGCCGAGGCAGATATGGTTCCCGGACCTTCTGGACTTGTCAGCGTCCCTGCCAATCAAGCTGCCGGTGGACGCGGATCTACTCTCCAGGGAAGGAGGCGCCATCCTCCACCACGACCCGAAATCGCTGAACTTGCAGGCCTGGCTCCTGCAGCGCTAGAGTTTGGAGGATACGACATACCGGCCGACTGCAGAGAGGTTCTTGCAAAGGCCAGGGCGTCCTCGACTCTTAAATGCTACGGACACAAATGGAAGAGGTTCTCTGTCTGGTGCCACGCACAGAAGATTAACCCTCTACGGATTACGGCTCCCCAGGTACTGCCGTACCTGCTGACGCTGGCCAAAGCTGGACTGGCACACGCGTCCATCTTGCTGCGATCTCCCGATACACCAGAACCACGGGGCGGACGTCCTTGTGGTCTCATCGTCTGGTGAAAGAGTTCATGAAGGGACTGTTCAGATCGTTCCCGCCGGTGAAGGCTCCGGCCCCGGCGTGGGAGCTCAACGTGGTGCTGACCAAGCTCATGGGACCTCCGTTCGAGCCTCTGCACTCGGCCCCGTTGAAGTTTCTGTCGTGGAAAACAGCGTTTCTTGTGGCCATCACCTCCGCACGACGGGTGGGAGAGATCCAGGCCCTTTCCTGCAAGGCCCCGTACTTGACTTTTCACGACACGAGGGTAGTGCTCAGGACGCACCCCTCCTTCATGCCCAAGGTACCGTCGGACTTCCATCTCTACGAACCCTTGGTGTTGCCTGTGTTCTTCCCGTCGCCTTCGTCGCCGGCTGAGAGGACTTTGCACTCGCTGGATGTGGCTAGAGCGCTGAAGTTCTACGTGGACCGCACGAAGTGTTTTCGGAAGACGTCACAACTCTTTGTGAACTTTGGACCTGTCAATCAGGGGAAGGCTCTCTCGAAGGCTTCCATTTCCAGATGGCTCTCCGGCTGTATCATGTACTGTCATCGGTTGGCAAACCGACCGCTGCCTGGCCGTCCGAGAGCCCATTCCACCAGAGCGATCGCAGCTACCACGGCGTTCCTTTCTGGTGTGCCCCTGCTGGACATATGTAGGGCTGCTACGTGGAGGTCGACGCACACCTTCACGAAATTCTACTGCGTCGATCGGGATTCCAGGGAGGAGTCCAGGGTCGGCCAAGCAGTGCTGCGCAACCTGTTCGCCTGAGGTGAGCCTGGTGAGGAGGTAAGATGCTTAATGTTGAGTTTGATGTAATGCTTAATGTTGAGCCTTTGCCACCTCCCGTGGTTGTGCATGTGTGTACTGCTATGTATTCTTTATTCATGAGCATGTGAATCCATGCCAGACCCCATGCTGGAGAAGGAACAAGTTACTTACCTGTAACTGTTGTTCTCCAGCATGGGTCTGGCATGGATTCACATGCGAACCCTCCCGCCTACCCCTCTGCGGCTCTTCACTTGGTCATACTGCCACTTCACGTGCTTCCAAATCTGAAGATGGCTGCCAGAGGCGGTGCTTAGGTAGAGGGCAGTCATTGGCTGTGGTCAGTATGACGCAGAGACCAGTGATTGGTTATTACTACGAAAGACAGATCAGAAACGAAACTGATACTGGTTTTTTTCTTTACCGAGGATTCCCAGCCTGACGACGGGGAATATTCATGAGCATGTGAATCCATGCCAGACCCATGCTGGAGAACAACAGTTAGAGGTAAGTAACTTGTTCCTTACCTGATACAGACCATGCTGCAAAAGAGTCCAAGCCTACATGAGGCCTGGATGGGACTATTTTGTCACGGACTATTTTTTACTCGGGCGTGGCTCTAGGGAACTTCTTACATGGAACTACTTTGGAGGCTATTTAAACCACACCCGAACAGCAGCACATGCTTTGCGTTATCCTGCATCCAGCAGCGTGACGCTCACTGTGCCTGCAGCCAGCATCCAGTCTTCTGCCACGTCCGCCTCGAATCCGGAGCTCCTAGAATAAAGAAGAGGAAAAGGACAAGGTTAGAAAATGAACTTATTTCAAATTCCTCACCTAATTCCGGAACCATTTCATCTCCGGACCTGGAAAGTACATCAGTCCTGCACGCGTCGCTTCGCCAGCTCCAGCACGGCACCATACTCACCAGTTCTCACTGCATCTTTCGATCCGGTACTGTCCATCATTTCTTCGCCGTAATCCGGCACCTAGGGGACACAAGAATAAACAAATTGAGCCAAGGGAATCAACAAATACAACCTCTTACCACCATAGACTTACCACCGGCGGTATTATTCCATAACTCTCCACATTTTCATATGCCGCATCTGTAAAGAGGGAGAAAAACAACACGTTAACGCATGCAATAGTTACCGGACAGCGTTGGGTAACACAGACTCTTACCTGAACGCCAGCAGCAGCTACGAGACCTTCTCACGAACTCAGTTGCAATTTAAGGAAGGAAGGGGACAAGAGTGAACATCGGGCACATTGAACTGTTTGAACTTGATACTTACAAATCCCGCCAGGGACTTCAGAGTCAATACTTACCGGAATTCTCCCAACACCTTCAAACCAGTGAAGTAACTGGTATCTACGCGCCCCTGCAAGAGACGCAGGATGGAGAGCTCATCTTTTACGAACATAAGGTGAGGTTACTAAGGGGATATCGGAGGTGATTAGTGGGGGACAGCGAGAACAGTTGGGAGGCCATCACTAAAACCTACAGGTGGTTAATCCCTGTGTCCACTTGCAGGAAAATACTTCTTCGGGTCCAGCAGACAAGACTAGGCGGGCCAGTCCAGACAGTCATCTCTGCACTACGCATCACGTTGAAGGAGGCCGCAGCTGTCCGGGTCCGATCGACACCCCTGTGGGGTCCAGCTGAGCGTAACAGTGCTCGCCAGAACTAATCAACAGGTGAGCTTTCCAGTGATAGCGCATCTCACGGGTACCACGGTTTGGGAGAAGGGGTCTGGAAGGGGCTCAAGTGCACAAGCTGGCATACTCACACCCCCTATTCTCCACGCAGAGCAGTCCCGAACAGCATCACCTATTACCAGTCGCCACATAAGCGCAGAGGGCGAAGTCGGACCAGAGCGACCTCAACCCCGGGAGGGCTGCAACCATCCCCCAACGCGTCCGCAAAGATCAGGTGAGCGTAACAGCATTGCATACATTGTTGCAGCCATGGGTGTGGTGCTTGTTAGAACATCCTACAGTGTTTGTCCATGGATGCAGCTAATGGAGTTAACAGTTCTGCAGTGTGTGCACTGTGTGCAGTGTTGGAATACTGTCAGTATAGAAGCGGCTAGGGTTGAAGTGCATCTTCTATGTGCATGGATACTGCAGTATGTGAAGTGGGTGCAATACTCAAATAGTGTGTGCAGAGAAATGGATAGGGATGAATTGCATATTTCATAGGATTATGTAATGTTCATTGCGCGGAGTGCTGACTACTATACTGCACTATGAGGTATTGCTTTTGTGTACTGAATAGAGTGCTGGGAGCATGGCCACTGTTGTAGAATTCTTTTTGGTTTTGGTTTGGTTGGCAGTAACTCCATACTGTGTGAATGAAAGTGGGTATGAGTGCCAGAGGCTGTGGAATGTTTGTAGAATCTGCTGTTTCATGTTTCCATGCATAGCTGTATTAAGGTGCGGAGGTTGGGTGGCGGTGGCTGTGGTACGTGTGTGTAGTGTGGTACTTGGGCACATGTTTCCATGCATGGCTGCATTATGTTGCAGTGAGTGTGGGCAAGGCCTAGACTATTGGGTGCATGGCCAAAGGCCGTAGGCCATAGGCCATGCACCCAATAGTCTAGCCCTTGCCCACACCCATCGCAGCAATACAGTGTAGTCTGCTCTGTCAGAGGGTGCTCACCTTTACAGAATGTTTGTGGAGCAAATGTTACTCTTCATAGAGCACCAGAAGTGTGCTGGCATGCATATATTGTTGCTTCCATGGGTGTGCTCCTTGTTAGAACATCCTACAGTTTACAGTGTATGGCTGGAGATTGTGCATTGAAAAATCCTGCAGTGTGCCCACTGGGTGCAGTGTTGAAACACTGTCAGTATAAAAGAGGGTAGGCTTGAAGTGAATGGTCTATGTGCTTGAATCTTCTGGTTTGTGTAGCTTCCTGGGAGTAGGCCCAATGTTGTGAAGATTGGGTGGTCTGGTTGGCAGTGACAGAATATTTTGTGAATGGAATTGGGTAGGGGTGACGGAGGCAGTGGTATGTTTATGGGCTCTGCTAACTGTTATATGTTTCCATGCATCACTGTCTTATAGTGCTGGGGTTGGATAGAAGTGCTGCTTACGTTTGTGGATTGTGGTTTCTGGCCACATGTCTGCATGCCTGGCTCCAATATGTTGTGCTGGGTGTGGGCAAGCAGTAGACTCTTGTGTGCATGGTCAAAGGCATGCCGGGTGCCGCTCTGGATGATTTTGCATGCTCATATCGTGGATTTTTTCCCAGACCTTTGTACTGAAGGTGCTTTGGAAGCACATGCAACATGTACTCGGAGTGTTGAACAGTAAATATGGACTGCTGTACAGAAATTATAGTGTTGGCTGCAGAGTTCTTGGCTGTGATTGCTGCATGCATGCGTGATTATTTCACAGTACTCAATGAGGGAGTGCTGGAAGAAGAACAGTGGAGAGGGGACAAGGACTGTCCCTGCTTCACTAGGGTGTAACCCTCGCTGTAGCTGGGAAAGTGCACGTACCACATCCTGCCATTCTCAGTATGGTGGGCATGCGAATGTAACTGTGGGGATTATGGAATCAGGTGTCAAGGGTGTGGTTCACAGGAAGGGGTGGTGCTACTTTTCCCCCCAATACTCTCTCTCTGTAATGAGGTTGGTAGAGATGGAGAGACGCACAGTGCTGCTTGTGGGTGAATACATTTGTACAAGATCTGCAAAGGTATGCCGTGCAAAGAGGCGTTGCTGCTATTTTCAGATTGGAAGGAGTAGACGCTTTGTGGGCCTGTCTCTATGCATGCAGTTTTGGTGGGATGGTTCGTCTTTGCAGATATGTCGCCTCTATCGTTACTGGTCAAGTTGTCGTGGTGCATTATGGAGGTCTACATTAAGGTTATATGTCATGTGGACGGTTGCTCTGTCACCGGAAGTTGATGAATGCAATGATGCAGATTTTTCCCACTGCCAAAGTCGTTTTCTCGATCATTCCATCAAGAGGAGTATGGGACCATACCGGTGTAATTTGTCTCCAGCCAATGCTTGGAAGGTGTCTTCTAAACAGAAGCATGTCTGCATTCATGTGCACTTTGGAATGTTCTCCACCCACTATGAGAGCATTAAATTGCTAAGTATACACTGCTTCCATGCAAATGGCATTTCTTTGCATGTCATTGGCAATACCATTTTCTTTTACACTGTGCAAGAAGTGTTGACCATAATTTGGTCCAAATTGAAGGAGGAGAAACAAACAAACTCATACAAAGTGAAAAAACAAAAACAGTTGTTTGCAAGCACTTAAAAAAACACGTAACAAAAAAACATTAAAATAAAAAGACAAAAACATTTCAGAGGGACCACTAAAAACCCAATCCCCTATCCTGTTTCACCTCCCCCTTCCTAGCATGAAAAATAAGTGGATTCTGCAGTAGTTTCAGGATTACCCATGCCACATCCGGACATTTTCAGGATGGGAGCCATGGAAATGGGACTGTGGATGCTATCGGCATTACGCAATAAGGTTTGTGGTTGTGGTGTGAGCGCAAAAACTGTGGCAGAAGGTCTCTTTGCACAAAGGTGCAGAAGTCTATGGTGGAAGTGTGCAAGGTAAGGGCCAGGCATCCTGTTTGTATGCATGCACTGTATGTACTTGTGTGAAGTTGGTAACATGCATTCAATGCTGTTTTTGTGTGATCATTTTTTAAAAGATTGTAGTAAGTGGGGTACTGCGGGAAACAAAAACCTGTAGAGTGTACCAGGTAAGTGGCAGGCATCCTGTTGGCATGAATGCAATGTGTGCATGGTATTATATGATGTGAAATTGTATGATATGCCATTTATAATGCGCCTATACACAAGTTTTGCAAAGCGCGACGAGGCAAGGGAGGGGTAATAGAGGGGAATCCGAGACAACCAACCTACTAGGCCAGGTGTCACTCTGATCGCCCAAGTGCGCATGGGTAGGGGGAGGGGAAAGTGCAGTACATGGGAAGAAGATCAAATGACAATAAGTAAAAATACTGCCCAATAGTGCCTAGTGCAAGGATAAGTGCAGACATCAGGTGGTGGTGGAACTGTTTGCGATACAGAAAACAGTCCCCAATGCAGGGTTAGCTAGAAAGGCTGTGCAGGGGTGCTTCTGGCGGGGGGAGGTGGCCTGGGCCCGACATCAGAGAGTGGCCAGGTAACCAGTGGAGAATCCGTTGCAGCCAGGGAGCAGAGGAGAAAAAGCAGACACAAACAGAAAGGCTTTGAGGTGCTTCCGGAACCAGTGATGGTTCTCCTCAAGTTTCAGGGTGGCAGGGAGGCTGTTGCAGAGGGAAGCCCCAGCCGAAGAAAGAGATCTACCACCAACTGGTTGCTTGCAGAAGCGACTGACCCTGAGGGAGTTGGAGGCTGATGAGGGAAGAGCTCGAGCAGGGAGATATTTAGGAAGTGAGAGTTGAAAATATTGAGGTTCCAGGGCCCAGAAGGTTTTCACCTTTATTCATCGCAGCCACTGGGAGCTATTGCAGACATTTCAGTCCAGGAGAGATACAATCCCTGGGCTTGAGGCCCAGGACAAGTCGCGCAGTCCTCTTCTGGATGAGTTGCAGAGGGCAGAGAGTAGAAGTGGGCAGACTTAAAAAGAGGCTGTTGCAATAGTCCAGCCTAGAGAGAACCACATCTGTGTAGACCGTGACCTTTTGGGAGCTTGCTTTAGGTTGGTAAGATACGTTCAGTGCTGGTTTGGGTGCCTTATTTTTATGATTTATGTAGGAGATGGGTTAGTGGGGGAAGAAACTTTGTAGCATTGTCGGAAGGAAAGAAGAGGGTATCTGTTTCGATATTACAATGTATGATCTGGGTAAAGGACAACTTTGCAAGCACATACCATTGGCGTGCCACTTGATGGTAGGGGATGAAAGAAAAAACAGTATGCTTTTCAAAAACATAATGGTCGCTCATTGGCAGATACTGTGCGCAGAGGCACTTATAACAGAGTTGTAAACATACTGCATAAAAAGTATTCACACCTCTATTTTGTGGTGCTCATGTGGATGAATGTTGATGCACAAATCTTGCAATCTTTTACTGAACCTTCTACTGGACGTGCTTTCGAATGACAAACACTTGCAGACTGAATTTGTAACGGTACATTTGAAGTGTTGTGCAGGGCTGACAGTGTTGGATGCAACGTCTTCAATGGCATTGGTGGAGGCGTGTGTGACTATTTACCCGTACCCAATGAGGTAGTGGTGGACAAAAAATAGTGGAAAGCAAAGGACGACTGCTCCTGCTTTACTGGGGCGTGGCCCTGCAGTACTTTTGGAAGCGCACGTGCCACATTCTGTGCTTCTCACCATGCTGGCCAATGGAAATGGAACTGTGGGGATTATCCAACCAGGTACTGAGGGTGTGGTTCACAGGAAGGGGCAGTAAAACTGTTTTACAGTACTCTGTGTAGTGAGGCTGGCCGACATGGAGAAACACGTTGTATTGACTTTGGGTGATGCCTTTGTGCTAGATCTGCACAATTATGCCCCGGAAAGACACTTTGATGGCAATTTCGGTATGGAAGGAGTAGACTCATTATGGTGCGCTGTCTATGACTGCAGTTTTGCTGATATGCATGCACTTTCCAGAGACCTGGCCACTTTTGCAACAGTTGTTGTTGTCGTCATGCACTACGACGGGAATGCATTTGGGTTACGTGGCATGTTTAGGATTGTTAAAAAATAAAAATATATAAAAAAATAATTTGGCATTTATATAGCGCTACGAACCCTCAGGTATCTGAGCGCTGCTTATTATTACCCACGGTGTGTGGTGCTCATTTATCGACCTCGGAAGGATGAAACGCTGAGTTTGGCGCGGCCGGGATTCGAACCTGCGTTCGCAGGCTCTGCACGGATGTCAAAGCGAGCGCTCTACTCGCTGTGCCACTTGACCGGCTTCCGTCGACTGAAGAGGTTGCTAAATGTAGCAAATGTGAAGAGGCTTTTTCCCACTGCAAAGGTGCTTTTCTCATCCATAACACCAAGAACAGTATGGGACAATGTTCCTGGATGTTGTTCCGAGCCAGAGGTTGAAAGGTGTCTCGTCACCAGAAGCATGTATACTTTTTTGTCCAATGGTGGGATGTTCTTCTGCAACAATGACCTCATTAGTTGTGGAAATGCAGAGTTTTTCCAAGCAAATGACATTTTGTTGTCGCCCATTGGTAATGTTTTGTTTGCCCGGCTACAGGATGTGGTGAAGTTTACTCTAACAATGTGAGCACAGGAAAACGCAACATCAAATAAAAACCAGAAAAAAGGTGTTTCACTAGAAGCACCAAAAAAATAAAAAATAAAATTAAAAAGGCTCTTTTCAGAGCCGCCAATGAAAACGAACTCCCCTACCCTGGTTGCAATTTATTCCCCAACGCCGGCACGCAGCACGAAATCCACATTCGGGGATTTTGAGGCTGGCCATGGAAATGGGACTGTGGAGCCTGAGGTATTGTGCAATACCGGTTCTGGGTGTGGTATGTACGCAGAGGACTGTTGTACAGAACTGATACTGTTACATGGAGAGCTCTTCAATGTGACTGGTGGATGCGTGTGGAAAGTTCTAACAGAACCCAATGACGGAGCACTGGAAAGAAGAAAGTGAAAGGGAAGAAGGAATGTTTCTGCTGTATTGGGGCACGGCCCTCGCCCTACATAGGGAAACGCACGTGCTACATAGTACCGTTTTCAGCATGCTATCCTTGGGGACTATCGCAACTGAGGGTGTGAGTCACAGGAAGGGCCGTTAATACTTTTATCCATTACTGTGCGTACTGAGCCGGGCTGATATGGTTTCCATTACTTGCAGAGGTAATGTAGCACAGCAGATTCGGTCCACCATCAGTTACAGGGCAAACCTACGTGGCCTTCTACTCTGTGCTGAAAAGCTACAAACAGATTGCAGAGCAGCTCTGGGGTTCGGCCTTTTGTAGGGCTGCTGTGGAGAACTTGCACCCGGAAAACAGGCCTACATAACGGCCCATGCGCAGTGTCTGTGTGGTTGCATGGTGACATCGCCACTGTTCTCCCTTGGGATGTCTGTCCGCAGGATGCATTTTGGGCGGAATATGTTGTGCGCATGTGCCTATGTGTGCTATCCACACCGTTGCCACTTCTCTAATGATTAATAGTATGACACATGTGCACCAACCATTTTGGGAGAAGCTGGGTCTTTATAGGGTATAGCAGGTGGGATGTTTATCTGTACCGCTACCTGTAGTTTGTGGGTGGGTGGTGCGACCTAATTAATGTGCTTTCACATATGGTGCACAGTGGTGGTGTCACCAGGACACAGAGGAACAGATACACATGCGTGAACTTGCACAACAATCAAACGTCCTCTCCCACACATAATTATAGGTGGTGCACAACATGCGAACATGCGTGTTGTTCTGGCGTCGTATGGATTCCTCCATTGTCATTGCGGATAGGCCGGGCAGGTGCCGTGTCTGTAGGACACCTATCTTTTGCTTAATTGCAGTCATTCCTACGAGGACTATTCGGCGCGGCGTCATAACGCCATTTAAAAAAATAAACAATACCATATATACACTCAGTAACAATTTCAATATCATTGTTTACTTGCACACATTCATACACACCATTAGTAAAGGGAAGGGGTCACAGAAGTGGAGAATTGGGGATTTGCACAGGTTGGTCGTGAGGGGAGGAAAAGATTGAAGTATCGCCGTATCATCTTCCATCACACAGATTTTGAGGGGATGGTGGGCTGTGACATGGGGAACGGCTTCACGTGCAGGTCTGCCAGTGCGGTTTCATTTTGTCCATAATATACCCTTGTACGCAATCTTTTAATTGTTCTCCAATTCTTCCATTTTGTCTTCCAGGCTGTCCATTTTGCTATTTACAAGAGTTTCTTTCCTTTCCTATGCCTGCATGCTGTTGTGGAAGAGGTGCCGTTTGTGCTGCCTTGCTTTCGTTTCCAATATGTTGTTTTACAGAAAAGGAAATGTCAGGTGTACATGAAGCAACATATACTACATAAATTACATTTTACACTACTGATAGTACTAATGGGGTTAGTATCATAAGTCATTGCGTCATGAGGGACATTTTCTTCCAGCCACTGTAAGGTGCTTGCCATTGCTACGTACAAAAAAAACTTTCTGCTTCTGTACTATTGTATACTGCACCACCTGCGCAATTATCAGACAACATGTAGTGTGCTTGCTATGTTGCAGTGATGTTCTGGTCTTAGTACTTTTCCGTCCTTACTCTGGCCATTCGTTCTTTGTTCCCATGCACAGTAGCATTGAGGTAAGATTGTTGAAGGGAGACGTCACTTCTGTTGTTGGTGTATTCTGTTACGGTGTAGTCCCTATGCCTTTGTGCTGTTTGCTTCATAAGTATACTCTCTTACCTTGCAATTCATGTACATGCCGCTGCTTGCATATGTTCCTTGTGCTTGTACCACCATGTAAGAGAGCCCCTGCCTTTCTGAGCAGGTTGGATGCCACCCGATGTCTGCGACCAGACGCATACTCGGAGACTGCTGTGCGCATTAATATAGTCCCCACAGGTTCAGTATGTTGTACAGTATATCTAAAAAAGTAAGGGTATCCTGCAAAAAAAAAATACACTATGCAATTCACTGAAGAAGCATTATGCTTAAGATGCACGAGTAAAAACCTATGAAATTCACTGACAAAAAATGTGATGTCATGTTTGACGTCATGGGTGTTAGTCTTAGCAGTGCACAGTGGTGGGGTGAGTTATGGGTGCTTAGGTCACCATAACTAGCGAATTTCTGTTTTTTTTTGGTTTTACTTGTAACCATAATATGGATAGGTTGTTATTAATGTGAAGTAAGTGTAATGTTCCTTTCAAGTACTTGTTGCACTGAATTTGATTTTTTTTTTTTTTTTTTTTAGGGCAACTGAAACATATCGTTCCTTTAACAACATTTTTTGTCAGTGAACTTCATATCTTTTTAGTAGTGCAACTTACACATAATGTCCCTTTAACAATGTTTTTTGTCAGTGATATATATGGTTCCATGTCATTTAACTGCAGGATGTTTTTTCGCAGGGTTTTTTACCGCAATTTTTTTAATGAAAAAACCCATCAACATTTTTTTACATCATTTTTGGGGGGGTTTCCCCCCCCCCCACCACCCCATTTTCTTTTGTTTGTATTTATTCCCATACACCCACACCCCATATATATAATTTACTAACCCCCCCTAAAAAAGTTGATCGTTTTTTTCGAAAAGAAATTTGTGGCAAAAACCCCAGTGAAAAAACATCCCGCGATGAAAGGACGTCGTACCATATATATATATATGGGCAGAGATTCTATGCAGTGAGAAAATTCACACACCATGGCTTTCTTTTGCTACACATGTTTTTCAGGGGACTGTGCCCGTCACATACAGTTTTCTCTTCACACTTGATAGTTTTCTTGCCCACGAGGTGGGGCTGAATAGCTCCGTAGCGCCTTCGATTGCTGCTGGCGGCTTCCACACACAACGATTGGCGTTCTAAAAATAATAAGGTCGGCTTGATTCTAAATCTTGTCATAAGCATTAAACCTCGAACTCCGGGGCTGCACACTACTCTAATGGTCACAGAACAGTGATCATCGAGTGCCAGAGCTATAATTAGTCCCATCACGCTCTGATCGCTTCCGCGACCGCAGTTCGCTCTTACAATATATTTGGAACATTGCGGTCGCCAGAACCTTTCGTCCCATCGTGAACCGTGACTGTCCAATAGCATACTCTACCTCCTGAAATGCGGATAAGCTCTGCCACAACTCTCGCATGCCGTGCTCGCCTTGCCCTGACAATGCTAGTGCTGGCTGTATAATTCATTCACACAACCTCACACACAGTAATTGGCAATGGAAATTAATGCACTAAACTGGCTGCCCGAGCAGGAAAGAGGAGGTTTTAAGTGGATAGCCTTTATAGGGATGGATATGGACGATTGGTCGAGTGTGTGCTGAGTGTGTGGTGTTGCTGGTGAAACCGGCCTCTTTTGCACTTGCTGAATTCACGTTGTTTGGACAGACTTTGCTGCCATGACATTCTCTGCGAGGCATTATTTCCTGCCTCTGCTGCTCTGGCCTAGAGACCATCGACATTGCAGCAATCCACTCACTGAGGCTGCATCCTGTGGCAACCCGCCAAGAATATATTCTACAATAGCACAACTCGAGCGTGTGAGCGCTTGTGTCAAGTGTGTGATGAGTGTCTAGTGGCCTGGTGGTCGAGGGGAGTGGGGCCTCTCTCCCATGCCATATCCCCACTAGCCATCCTGCTCACATTTTTGCCAATTCAAGGTAAGATTACCTATTGTTTATCTTTGCTGGATAAGAAATGACCAGTAAAGCAACCCTGCTTAGTGCCGCTGGGCAAAAAAAACGCCTCTGTAAGAAAAGTATAATAAACACGAAATGGTAACTGATACTTCACACCTTACTGTCTCAAGCTGACATTACAGCTTTTTTCAAGGCAAAACGCCCATCTGAGCCTTGCCACTCATCAGTAACATTTGAAGATGACCAAGACGTTTCTCTATCACAAGCCATGGACAACAATTGTTTGTTAAAGCTTGTGGTCAACTTAAAACGGGCTTTTATGGGCGGCGAACCTATTTCATCGGAAACTAATAATTTGGAGGACATCATCGACATCAATTTTTCTAATTCAGCGGACATGGTGGTCATCGCCTCTCATTCTGATTCTGCCACCACAGAACACTCTATAAGTGATACTGATAGGTCTCACTCAAATGACCTCTCCAGGGAAGGCCAAGCACCACTCAAGGCCAATCTTGACACAATGGTGTCTAAGATTCATGCTCAATCCTCCACATCGGCCTTAATCATGGAGGAACAACGTGCAGGCAAAGCCCTGATGCTGCAATTGCTTGATCTGCTTGCATCTCTCACTAAAAAAAGATCTGAAACTGCTGAACCACTAGTCCGCTCTGTTCTCAATCGGAAGGGCAGGTTGTAAAGAATGGGAAAAAGGCAACAAACTTATCGCCACCCTCTGAAAGGAAAAATAAATCAATTTCAGTGGGATGGGATTTTGAAGAAGTGCATATCCCCCCACCCATGTAATCAAAAAACGCCCTCAAGATAAACGCCAACCACCTATCTCACACTTTCTTCCCACTGCATTAAAGCCTATGGACAAATCATCGAGGACAAAACAAAATGGAGCTTTTCCAGTCAAGAATGTCAGTAAACAAAAGGTCACACTAGTTAAAAAATGTGCGCCTGACGGCACTGTCCGACAGGCATACTTGCAACGGTCTTTTAAGATTGGGGGGCAAAGATTGCATCACAGTCAAAAAAGATCAGCTAACTAATGGCCTAGATACTGCAGCATGCGCGCCACATACTTCTGATGTTGATCTTGACAGGAGCACGCAGAACATTATGCAAACATTGCAAAATCAACGTCAGTTTGCCCAGCCGCAGATTACTCTCCTGATAATCCATCCAAATGCATTAAAAGATGAGGGAACGTGGATTATCCTAGAAGAAAACATTCCAACTGCCTACAGTCCTTTTTTGAATAGGACCGCCCTTTTGTCTATTTTCCAACAACTGCCATACCTTGATGTAATTCAAACCACGGACATACTAAAAATTGAACTACCATTATGGAACAGCTCTACGAACTAGGCATTGGTTGATTTCGTGTCCCCTTTAATGTTGGCACTATTGAAAACTCATGCAGACCATTTGTCACAGTCAGGATACACATTGAGTTCATGTAAAAAGACCAAAAAACCTACTCAATCTGCACCCAAACATGAACCTGCTATGGCCAAGCTCACAAACAAAGAATTCTGAGCGTGCAGTGATGAGAGATTTACAAACCCAAAGTACTCAAACTCGTGAAAACGTGCTTGACACTGAATACTGGATGCCGGTGTGTCCTCAACCCGGAGAAAACTGACCAAATAAGCCAATCTCTTCTATACACTGGCTATGTTGGAATACAAGTAGACTTCGATCTCCTTTGATGCATATAGAGGGCCAAAAACTACTAGAGGATATTGATATATTTATCATACAAGAAATCTGGTGTACTTTGCCTATTGCCATAGACGGCTTGCATATATTGTATAACCATGCTAACCCCTCGAAGCAGGGGCGTTGGTGGCCTAGCTACAGGTGTCACGCACTTCCCTTCTTGGCGTCTATGGAGAGCGTGGAAACTAGGACGCCATTGAATGTTCCACCATTCTGCCTTTACTTACTGGTGTGTGGGTCTAGTTTATTTTACTTTTCGGAAGCTTTGTTCCTTAAAGCCACGCCCTGCCCTTGCAACGGCGTGTTGCAACCCTACCCTTGTCCTTCGGTTTCTGCGCTGTGCTTAGTAACCTTTTTTTTGGGTTTCTCTTCAGATTTGCTTCCAGCCTTTTGGCTACCTTGTTTCCTTCTGTCTACCTTCTGCAGTAAGTTGGCTTACTGTAGCTCCCAAGCGGGCTACTTTCGCTCCAGCGGCTGCGGATCCTTTGTTTATTTACCTTTTGACTTTCGGGTCTTGTCCCGTCTCGACGTCTGCTTACCTACTTTCCGTGGCTCCCTTGCCACAGCCTTGCTGTCTGTTCTTTTTCCTCTCATTTTTCTTTTTTCTTCCGTACCTGTTTGTTTCCTGTTAACTTCCATTAGGATTTCTGCATACCCGAGTGTCTTCCACTCGCCCATTCTCTCTTGTTTCATGTGTGGAATCCTCCTGCCTCCAGTATACCCCAGTGCTCCTCCAGTCATCTAATCCAGTGGCAGACGATCTTTCAGCATTCCTGTCTCTACCTTTGGGAACTATGGGAACTCATCAACAACAGATTACATCTTCTTACAACTTCAACCAGCCAAGTTCCTGAGAGGTTGTTTCTGCCTTGGGATTTTTCATCTCACTGGTTCTCTCACGGGAAGGGGTCCTCTGCTGGTCTGCTCTAAAGAGACAGCTGGGTGGTGTCTACCCGAGGGAGACCATACCTCTACAAGAAAAACATCCAACACGATGGAGTAAGGGGAAACGGCATACAGCATCCTCACAAGATAAAGGTGAGGGGGAGAACGGAGTGTGTGATAACCAAGAGTTCACCAAACCTACAGAGCGTGATAGTTTGCAACGCTAACAAGAAACCAATATGGCTACTGCAGAGCCGATCCAAGAACTAGTGAATGCAGTACAAGGCCTGTCTCAGGAAGTACAGACTCTTAAAACAGAGACTGCTACACTACAGCAAATGATGGCGAATCAGGACAAGTTGCGAGCAGAACTTCCACCCATGCTTCTGGCTTCCGGGAAATATGATGGTTCACCTCGAAGATTTAAGGAATCCATGGATGCCTGAATTATTTACGTCGCCAAACATATGCCTCAGACCAGGCGTGCATTGGGTTTCTCATTTCTAACCTCACAGGGAACGCCCTGGCCTGGGCTACTCTTCTGGTTACAGGTGTCAGCCCACTTCTGCAAGATTGCTCTGCCTTCACCGCACAGTTCAAACAAGCCTTTGAAAGACAAGAAACAGTCCAGGTTGCCAGTGAGGACTTACTGGACATCTGACAAGAATAATCGGACCTACTAACGTACATTTCACAGTTTAAAAGGGTAGCTGCCGAGACTGGATGCCCGTAAGCTGCTCAATACAATATTTTCCAGCGGGGCCTCCGTGAAGATCTCAAAGACGAGTTGGCTAGAATACCCCAACCCATGACGTTTACTGACCTATTATCTACCGTCCTACAAGTGGCCTACCGTCTTGCCGAACGAAGGGCTGAACGAAAGAAAGGCCGCAATCCATTCTCCCATCCTGATCCTCTGGTGCCAATACCCTCCTCACCTAGACCGTCTAGAGAAGAACCAATGCAGATTGGAGTTGCCCGTGGTCCTTTAAGCCCTGAAGAACGAAAGAGAAGAAAAGGCAATCCGCTCTGTATGTATTGTGGGTCCAACACACATATTTTAAGGGACTGCCCAGAAGTACCACCACGATGGCCGGGAAATGGCCAACCTCGGAACCAATAGGGGCGGGTTTTTGAGGAGGACTCGCCAGTCCCTACGTCTGTCTGTCACCTCCACTACCTCTACTGAAGATAACCGACTAATGGTAGTGAGCCTGCAGCTTCACTACGAACAAAAAATCATTGATGCCCTGGGTCTGGTTGACTGTGGAGCAGCTTGCCGTTTTATGGACACGGTGTGGGCCAAAAAGACGGGAATTCTTCTACTGGAAAAAAAGGAAGACCAGAAAGTGGAAGGAGTTGATGGTAGGCCCCTAGGTTCTGGATTGATTACTCACGTCACCACACCTCTCAACTTGACCGTCTTGCAACATACAGAAGTGATACAATTTGACCTTATAAGAGCCGCGCATTTCCCTGTCATCTTTGGAGTATCATGGCTTCGGGAGCACAACCCTGCTATAGACTGGGCCAAAAATCAGATGGCCTTTACCTCAAATTACTGTGCTAAGACTTGCCTACAAGGAAGCAATTATGTCACTGTTAAAACACTTGTGGATTCCCTACCGCCACAGGCTACTGTAGGGGTCCATAACATTCCTTGCAGCCTGAATACAGTGATGTGTTCTGTAACAACGATCCACAACAGCTACCCCCGCACAGACCAGAAGACTGTGCGATTGACCTAGTACCAGATGCTCTGGTACCCTTTGGCCACATGTTTTTCTTATCACTCAAAGAGAAAGAGGTAATTCGGAAGTACCTCAACGAGAATAAGCTGCATGGCCTTATCCGTCCATCACGTTGACCAGCTGGAGCGTCTTTGTTTTTTGTCCCTAAACGAGACACCCGCGAAGTGAGGCCATGCATGGACTATCGTGGCCTCAACTAAGTCACCATATGGGACAGATATCCCATGCCCCTTATCAAACATATTTTGGAAGCTGTACAAGGGGCTGTAATCTTTTCTAAACTCAGCCTACGAAGGGCATACCATCTACTCCGAGTCTGTGCGGGGGACGAATGGAAGACTGCATTCCGTACCCCGTACGGACATTTTGAATACCGAGTCATGCCTTTCAGATTGGGGAACGCTCCACCCATATTCCAAAGACTTATGGATGGCCTGTTTTCTGATCTCTTGTTCCATACCACCATTATGTATCTGGACAATATTTTGGTATTCTCGTCCTCTCATCGACATCACCAAGAACACCTTTGCCAAGTTGTTCAACGACTTAGACAATCACCTTTTAATCAAATCGGAAAAATATGTGTTTCAAGCTACTACCGTTCCTTACCTAGGTTCATTTTATCCAGTGCTGGAATACAGATGGACCCCCAGAAGGTGGAAGCTATTCTTAAATGGCCTACACCCGTTTCAGTGAAAGAGATTCAAAAGTTCTTAGGATTCGCAAATTTTTACTGCAAATTCATTGCAGATTTCCCCGATACTGTCTTGCCAATCACTGTCCTACTTAAGAAAACCTCAGCACCATTTGCTTGGACCTGACAGGCAGAAAAACCATTCCTCCACCTCAAACGGCTCTTCTGTACCGCTCCCATCCTTCGACAGCCAGATCAAGAACGCCCTTTCATTGTGGAAACGGACGCGTCAGCAGCCGCCCTGGGAGCCGCTTTGTTACAAGATTACCAAGGTAAAGAACATCCAGTGGCCTACATCTCTAAAACCCTTTCTCCGAGTCAGACCAACTATTCTGTAATAAAAAAGGACCTCCTTGCCATGAAGACCGCCTGCGAGGAGTGGCGTCATCTGCTCCAAGGTGCTGCTTGTCTGTTCATTCTAAGGACAGATCATAAAATCTGAAAATAATACAACAGATGGAATGTACCAACTCTCGCAAAGCCAGGTGGGCTTACTTCTTTGCCCAATACGAGTTTACCATTACCTACATACCCGGATCAAAGAACATATCTGCAGATGCTCTCTCCGAGATACCCATACCAGGGGTAACCTTGGAACACCCACCTTAACCTATCATTCCTTCACATAAGATTGTCAGCCAGGTTTCGACCTTTCTGCAAAAATTAAGGACGGCTACTAGCCGTGTTACCTTACTCCCAACCCTCACTAACCAGGATGTTATCAGCAAACACGATGGTTTGCTGTTTATCAACAAACGGCTGTATCTTCCGGACCCCGACACCCGGCACCTCGCCCTCAGGTCGTGCCATGACAGTCCCTTGGCTGGTCATCGGGGCAGTCTAACAACACAGAACTCCTAAAAAGACAGTTTTGGAGGCCTGGCTTAGCCTCAGATGTGTACAAGTATGTCCAATCTTGTCCCATCTGTTACGTGCCAAATGCAATCTCCAGAAACCTATCGGTTTGTTGCAACAGGCGCCTCTGCCAACAAGACCCTGGAGTGTCCTGTCTACTGATTTTATAGTTGATCTGCCACCCTCGGAAGGCTGTACTTACATAATGGTGGACTCTTTCTCAAAATTGGCACACTTCTCTCCGTTACCAGGCCTTCCTACCGCCGCAGAGATGGCTACTGTATTCATTAAAGACATCTTCCGGCTCCATGGACTACCTGATAAGATTATATCCGATCGGGGCAGCCAGTATGCCTCCTGCTTTTTGAGGGCCCTTTGTTCCAAGCTAGAGATAGAGAGAGCTATGTCCTCCAGGTTTTCACCCACAGACGAACTGGCAAACGGAGAGGCTTAATGCCTCATTAGAACAATTCCTCTGGTGATGCATCAATTCACAACAGGACAATTGGGTAGCTTTACTACAAACCGCTAAGTTCTCTTACAACAACTCCAAACACAGCGCCACTACCCTGAGTACTTTTTACAGCACTTATGGATTTCACCCCTGTGCCTTGTTACCTGAAGACCTCTAAGCTTCCGCAGTTCCATCAGTGGATGCGATACTCACTAACATATCTGAGGGTCATGCCATTGCCAACAAATCCCTGCAAGCCGCCCATTCGAGGTATAGTACTCAAATCAACCCACACCGGCAGCCCTCGCTTATGTGGGAGAAGGGTACTAAAGTCTGGCTTTCAACCAAGTATCTCCCGCGATGGTTGCGGGTATCCAGGTTGTCACCAAGGTATTTGGGTCCCTTTTCAATAACCAAACGGGTCAGTCCGGTTGCATAGCGTCTAATGCTGCCTAACCATATGAAATGTATACATCCAGTCTTCCACGCTTCACTGCTCAAAGAATTCCATATCGATCCCTACCAGCGTTCGTGCCCTCGGAATCTGATCATCAAAGACATCACTCCAGATGAATACGAGGTAGCATGCCTAGTGGACTACAGATCAGAAAGGAGCGCTTAGAATACCTAGTCCACTGAAAAGGATACCCCCACTCAGAAGACTCTTGGGAACCTAAAACCCACCTGCGTGCTTCTAGATTGGTTCGTAGGTTACATTGATGTCACCCCACCAAGCCAGGTGGTCCACTCACGAGGAGGGGGTATACTGTCATGCGCTTCCCTTCTTGGCGTCTATGTAGCATGTGGAAACTAGGACGCCATTGAATGTTCCACCATTCTGCCTTTACTTCCTGGTGTGTGGGTCTAGTTTATTTGACTTTTCGGAAGCTTTGTTCCTTAAAGCCACGCCCCGGCCTGGCAATGGCTCGTTGCAACCCTACACGTGTCCTTGGTTTTCCGTGCTGTGCTTAGTAACCTTTTTTCGGGTTTCTCTTCAGATTTGCTTCCAGCCTTTTGCCTACCTTGTTTCCTTCCGTCTACCTTCTGCGGTTCCTTTGCTTGCTGTGGCTCCCGAGTGGGCTACTATCGCTCCAGTGGCTGCAGATCCTTTGTTTGTTTACCTTTTGACTTCCGGGTCTCGTCCCGTCTCGACATCTGCTTACCAACTTTCCGTGGCTCCCTTGCCACAGCCTTGCTGTCTGTTCTTTTTCCTCTAATTTTTCCTTTTTCTTCCGTACCTGTTTCTGTTAACTTCCATTAGGATTTCTGCATACCCAAGGGTCTTCCACTCGCCAATTCTCTCTTGGCTCGTGTGTGGAATCCTCCAGCCCCCAGTATACCCCAGTGCTCCTCCAGTCATCTAATCCAGTGGCAGACGATCTTTCAGCATTCCTGTCTCTACCTTTGGGAAATCATCAACAACATATTACATCTTCTTACAACTTCAACCAGCCAAGTTCTACAATCCACCTGAGAGGTTTTTTCTGCCTTGGGCTTTTTCCTCTCACTGGCTCTCACGGGAAGGGGTCCTCTGCTGGTCTGCTCTAAAGAGACGGCAGGGTGGTGTCTACATCCGACACGAGGGAGGAAGGGGAAACGGCATACAGCATCCTCAGAAGATACAGGTGAGGAGGAGGGGGAGAACGGAGTGTGTGATAACCGAGAGGTCACCAAACATACAGCGTGTGATAATAGGTGTCAAGGCTAATATAAAGTTGATCCCCTTCTCAAATGTGAAGAAATCTCCTTACGTTCTGATGGGAATCCTGTTACTCCCTCTTGATCAATTTGAGGAAATCTTGATTATTAACAGATATGATCCCCTGGGTGGCGTGCAAACTAGTGCTATACAGAAAACTTTGATCAATGCTATTTCCTATTGGTATGAGAGATCACCAACTGGTCATGTTGTGCTTGCGGGTGACCTTAATAAAAGGGACCTGTATTTGACTAATACCTCTCTAGCTAATTAAACTGGGGTGTCCAACCCAGGCCTTTAAGAGGAGGTAGCAATACTTTGAGATGGATGGAGATGCAGAATATACTCAAACATCAATAACCAAACTGACTCAGGAAGTTGGCAAAGTGTGTCTGTTTTGATATCAACCATCTAAAACAGGGAGTCACAACGAACATTAAAAAACCTACTTGGGAAGGTGATACGCTTGCAGGGAACATCTAGGTATTCGTTCCATACTTGTCAGGGAAGGTGATTGGGTTTCAAACATCAGGTGGGGCAACTAAGCACTCCTCTAGTGCAGGTTTCTATGAACGTCATCAAATACATGACATCCCATTGGCTATACAAACTATAGGGCTCCCTATTATGTGGCCATCTATAATTGGTTGGCACCCTCGTACCCCCCTGTAATATTCCACACATGTAAGCAGCACGTAGGCTGGCACCCAGGTGCTGGTGGGCTGGTCATAACCATAGCTTCCCACCAATTAGCCTGTCATCTATCATCACTCTTGCAGCTTGCTAGTCAATTAAGGCTTTGAACTTGGCCTTGGAAATGTTATCTGTACTGGAGAATATGAGGGAGTATAGGCATACTTTGTCTTCTTGGTTTCGATACAGCTCGTACCACTGTCTATTTCCATCTGATCATGTGACTGCAGACCATGTTTTTGAGTCTTGCCACATTTAAAATACTATTAAATTATGGACCTCTGACGTCTTCAATGTTCTCGCTTCTCACCTAAGACAGGAGTGTTGTTCTTTTCACACGTTCTGTAACCACTACTCCAACATTCAGGCCCACAGTGGCCAACCAAGCCTTTCTTTGATTCACCTCCATGGTTACGTTTTTAATTTCTAACTGCAGCATACTGAAAAGGTTTTCTGTTCACGGGATCCATCTCTGCTAAAGCACGTTGTGGAATCATCCATAGTCCTTACATTTCCTATGTATATACGTTGGCGCATCACCGCAATCTATTCTCTACATAGCCAGCCCTTAAGAATACATTGTCTACTTGTGTTACTGCATCTGTACAATTGTAAAGTGACTTGATATCTTCTTCATTACTTCTGTAGCATGAGCATCTTCATCTCGAGCCAGAAATTTTGCTCATCTTCAACACCTCCACTTTAGAGCCTATAGAATATTTAAGTTCTCTCATTTCCGCATCTCTTCTGGGTGCATCAGCTCTGTTTTTTCATGACATCACCAATCTTCCCTTCTGCTCAGTTTTCATATTCCTCCGGGATTTCATTCAAATGGCCATCATATTTTCGTGAATGCATGTATGGCTTTCTCAATGGGAATCTTACTTCTAGGATTCTCTTTGCTATAGGTATCCTCACTGGCATCGCGCGTGCCTCACACTCTGGCTCCCAACATATAGGCAGTATGGGGGAGGAGTTTTGGGTGGGGGTACTTAGCTCCACCTCTACACTCCCCCCTCTGGATGATTCATCGACCACTCTCTCATCAACCTTCACATCTAGACATCCTTGCCTGTAGAAAGGCTTCTTTGGGACCCAAATCTTTATGACTCCTTTCAGGAATCCCATTGATTTCACATGCTCATCAGTACTCCAGGACATGAGCATGCATTGTCCACTTGGACTGCAGTAGATCCATTTCCCCACATAATTCTTATGGTTCTTTGGGTACAGGAACTTCGTTCCCTTGGATTTCTACATCTGTCAGCTATTTGGTTTTCCATCCTGACTCAACATCAATCATGATTTTATTTCCTACAGATTTCTTTGCAGTCTTCCTGCATTGCGAGATTATTATCCTGATCACAAAGAATCTTAGCAATACCATCACTATCAGGGCTCCAAGGAACTTGAATATATCTGCCATCCATTGCGGAACCCACAAAAATATTGATCGAAACCAACTGTCATCAGCAATGTCTTCCACTTCGTCTACCATCTGGACCTGTAACTTCATCAGCATTGATATGGCCTCTGTCAAGGTGCCATTCTCGTCGTCGTGAGAAGGTATGAATGTGCAACATGATTCTCCAATTTTGGCTCAAACACCTCCATCCATAGCTGTGACCATGTCCAAGATGTATCTGTTCTGTAGAGTCATCAGTCGTATGGCTATCAGCTCTGTTTTGATAGCATTGAATCCTTTATGGTAGTGGTGACCATCTGCAACAATTCCTATCTGGTTATTTGTAACCACTTAGTATTTGCATCCATCTGGATCCTGGGCATGAAGATTATTGTGAATATTGATGAAGTCTTACTAAACAATCTATGTTCATACGGGATAGAATCAAAGGCTTCTATTGACTTGGCTGATAGATTCAGGAGTTCTGCAGATCTCTTCTTCCTCAGGTGAGCATCTGCTTTCAGGACCTCACCAATATTCAGGTCACTTTTAGGAATCACCAATGCTGGAACATGGACGTTCACTATAGAACATAGTCCTCCCCAATCCTTGGGCAGCTTCATGTAGGCTCTGGATCCACAAGCCCAGCAATGATCCATTATCACTGCTGTTCCTGCTCCCATTTTAGAGCAATCAACTGTAGTCTTGCACCCTATATTAGTTCCCATGTGCTTTTTCCCTTTTCTCTGGAAGCAAACTGTCCCATTTATCAATGGGATTACTGTCAGCGGACCTGCTTCATCTTCAACCCACGTTAGTCGTTTGACATACTTAGCCCATGGTTTAGAACACTCATTGTCTATTTTCTGTACTTGTAGTATATATTCATCTTTTAGCAGGTGAGCTGTGCATGACACCAGCCCTTCTTCCCATCCTTTTCTAGACTTCACTTTTCCATAGATGAACAGCTGGGCTCGTTCCCAGCATCCAGACATCCTAGCTATGTCCTCCTTCTCAGAACAGTTCAGTCTCTGCATTTCTTCAATGATTACTTCATCTTGTCCTGCAGCAGGATACACAATCATTTTGCTTTTCCATTTAGATTCCTTTTCCATCTGTGTAGTCTTGATATAATCCCCCGGGAATGGAAATGACCATTTCACTCCCCATCCCAGAGCAGCCCAACTGCCTTGAAACTGGCCTCTCGTCAGGCATGCTGCAAGGTCAATAAGACATCTGGCCTCATTCTCTGGGATTTCTTTAACAATGAAAGTTAGAACTGTGGTCATAGCATAAGGTATGAGAGCAGAAATGTAGCAACTCTCTTTAGATGTTCTCTCTCCCACCTCTGTTGTTTACCAAATGTGCTATGCTGTCTAGATAATCATTTAGCTCATGATCATCCTCCCTTGTTCTTCCCTTAAGTCTCCTTCTTGCCTCATGAGCTTATATAATCATCTCATGAAGTATGTCAGCATAATTCCTCCTCACTGGGGGAATTCTAGGGCCATTTGTCAGTGAAATCAGTGTCTTTACATGTGCCACTGGTGTAGGAACATCCACATAAGGTTTCTTGTTATTGGCATAATGCAAAGGTATCAAAGAATCATGAAAAACTTGCAAAGCTGACCTCCCCTCAAAGGGAAGCCTAGACCTATCTGTCACAGGACTAGATACTTTCATATGTATTTGCTGGAGTAGGGACAATCGCATAAGGCCTTGCCTGCCTTATAATTGCCACGTATGTACCCTCCTGCTGCATAGGAAGATGCACAGGAACAACTGACTTATTTGGATCTACATAATAGACAGTACGTACTGTGAAAGAGAGAAGAATGATAATGAACATGATGCATGCATATATTATATACCAATATGTCAATTTTATACAACAATAGCCTCTTGCACGTTGTGGTGCTCTCGTTGTTTACCACATTGTTGTTGCTATCGATTTTGCCCATAGTGCTTATGATTACTTTTAAGGAACGAAAACCCACATTTTAATCGGGCAATCTCATAAAATATTCTGGCAACGCTGGCTGATTGCAGGGTGGTTGATAGCAGATAGCACACCAGCTCAACATTCTTAAAGGGCCAAATACAGCCACCTTAATTTTAGGAGACTTCAATCGTTGGTACGGTGACCTCAATGACAAAGAAGCTAGCAACTTACAAAGTCTGCTTAACAATATTGATTTCAAGATCAATAACCAAGAACCCACGATGGACAATGGTCACATGATGGAATGGGTTATCACAAACAATCTGGAAACCCAGAGACTTCGTGACAGAACCGTGCATATGGTCAGATCACCACAGCATAACGTTTCACATCTCCTTGCCTTACCCCAAGTCCAAAATTCCCAACCACCCCATTCCAGCGACATACCAAAACTATAAAAACATAGACAGGAATCTACTTGCTCAATGCCTTACCAACGCGGAAAACAGCCAAGGTGAGAAGGTCTCATGTGAATCTCTATTGTCTAATTTATTAGGCCACATTGACAAATTAATAAATCATGCAGCACCTCTTCAAACAAAACCTTCTAGACCAGTAAAAAAACAAAAACTTTGGTTCACTAGTGAACTCGCAGACCAAGAAAAGGTTAAGAGAAATAGAGAAAACAGTTGGCGAAAAAACCTCTCGCCTGCCAACAAAGCTTCCTGGAAAGAAAGTGAAACCAAATACAAACTTATGATACTAGAAGCCAAGAAAAACGATTATAACAACCAAATTACAGTGGCTGCTAATTCCACTAGTAAACTTTTTAACATCTTAAAATCAGTGGAAACCCCCATTGCCATCACTCCCCCGTTCTCACCCACACAAGAAGAATGTGATGCTTCCCAGACTGCCTTCTTCAATAAAATTTCTAAAGCCAGGGATACTATTCTAAATTCACTAACGAACAAAACAACATCAATGACAATGCCCCCGGAGATTCCGCCTCCTCTCTCAGAAACCTTCAGGTTTTTAGAAATCACGGTGGAAGACATGACTAAAACTCTTACCTACATGAAACCCACCACCTGTGCAGAGAACATTCTCCCTCCTAAAATAATATTGGACAATGTGGACATCTTTGCACCGATGCTAACTAAAATCATCAATGCTTCCTTTAGAGATCAGGAAGTACTTAAGGCCATCAAAAAAGTTAGTTACACCTTTGGTCAAAAAACCCAACCTCTACCAAAGAGACCCCAATAACCTGAGACCCATTACAAACTGCAACTTTATATTGAAAATCATGGATAAGATTGCCACTAGTCAGCTACAGGCACATGTTGAATCTACTAATTCTCTGTATCCTCAACAATCAGGTTTTCGCCCGGCTCACAGCACGGAGTCGGCCATGCTTGATTTACAGTCTAAGATGCTTAGCATCATTGACAAAGGAAAGGCAGGCCTCCTCATTCTTCTCGACCTAAGTGCTGCGTTCGACCTATTGGATCATAACTTACTCCAGTCCGCTCTGAAGCAAACTGTTCAGAGAAAGCCATCGACTGGATCATGTCGTTCCTAAAAAATAGGATATCTAAGGTCCACTGGGGCGATAAGTTCTCCATGGAAAAGGAAATTATATGCGGAGTTCCCCAAGGCGCTAGCATGTCACCGCTACTATTTAACATCTATCTGAGATACCTATGCCTTGTCCTCGATCACATCAATGCATTCTTTACCAACTACGCCGATGACACGCAGCTGGTGTTCGAGGTAAGTGGAGACTACCAGAAAGTTCGTGACAAGCTCACCTTGATATACAACAATGTGGAACATTGGATGGACTCCAATTGGATGTGCCTTAATGGTCAAAAAACAGAGCTTATGATCTTCGGCTCCTCATCAGTCAGAGCTAAACTATCTACCTCGTACAAATCCTTCAAAATAAAAGACACACAGATTCAGGTCCTAAGTAATGTCAAAACCCTGGGTATGATGCTTGAAGCATACTTGGGGACCAATGCGCAGGCACAATATATTTAAAAACCTGTGCTTATCACCTCAGACTACTAAAATCCATTCTGCCTTGCATATCAGAGGACAACAGTGCCACCATTGCTAGAGCCATCATAATGTCTCGTTTGGACTATGGCAATGCCTTGGTTCTAGGTGCCTCCACAAAATGTTTACACAGCTACCAAGTTGTCCAGAATAACGCGGTAAGGATTGTGAAGCATAAAACCAGATCACAACACATCAGTGACTCCAGAAGGGAGCTACACTGGCTGAAAATTGAGGATAGGGTACATTTCAAGGCCTTAACAATCATGCACAGATGTATCTATTGAAAAGCCCCAGCGTACTTGAAATCCATGATTCAATCCTATGCTCCTGGCCGAACACTCAGATCAACCCATCTTTGCAAAATTACAGTTGCTTCGCATAAACTCAAATGCGGTCTTGGCAGATCCTTCCCAATACTGGCAGCTGGCCTTTGGAATAATCTTCCTACCCACACTAGACTGGAAACCAACTACATGAGTTTCCGCAAGCAGGTGAAAACTCTTATCTTTGCCTCCTGCTCATCTGTTTGTCAGTCCCGTTTTTGCAAAGCCCCCATCCATTTGCAATCGTGTCCTTGTTTCTGCACCCCGAGGCTTGCGGACTACCGGCGCATTATAAATATAAACAAAATAAATAAATAAAATAGGGTCTCCGGATGAATACAAAAGAGTTGTCTTTTTGCCAAACCAAATGAGGATGAGCTTCCAGCAAATAATAAAAGACCAAGGCCGGTAGATTGTGAATGTCGTCACTCGACAAACCCATCCAGCGTTCAAGATGTGTCAGGCAATAAACAGATCTGCCTGCAAATTTCATGTATCAACCAGTTTATCACAGGTCGATTCCTTGGACCCCTCAGGAATACACAAGTATTGGTTTGTCGTCCAAAAAGATAAGGATGCTCTACAATCAAGAAATAAAAGACCATTCCCAGCAGTCTGTGTGCGTCCTCCTCAGACAGGACCATCTGTACTTGCTGTACCATACTCAGGTAGCTGGAGGATTTGCTCCATGATGGCTGCGAGCAATCTCTCCCGATTGGACAATTTTTAGGATCTTGCAAAAACACATGACCTTCAGTAGTTCTCCCAACCAATGAAGGATTTGCACGAAGAATGAAGAGGAAAACAGCAAGAATGATCTGATGAACATTGCCATTAGGCACCACCATGGGCACCTCCAAAGAGAAACTCTGTGAGAAAGGAATCTGGGGAACTGCTCCCTTTTCCAATTGCCAAAGATGAACTCTTGGTCTGGCATTTCTTTTCCTTTCAAGACTTCAATATGTCACAGTCCAATGTCAGCAAGCTCCTGTGGCTCAAGAAGAAAAGCTTTTTCACTCCTTGCTTAGCAGCTACAAAGAGTGTCTCAGAAGAACCACAGTCCAATGAACTCTTTATCTGTCTACTGGACAGTCTCTGCGTCCTTATTCCTCGTCATCGATCTAGTCTGTACATGCAGAACTTCTCTGTGGCTTACTTCCGAATGGGGTGGGGTGAAGCGGCCTTGCTGGTGTAGACGTTCATGTCTCCAAGGACTATCCAAGTGCGTCTTTCTAGCACCTTCACTGCCGACAGAGTGACGTCCTTTACACATGAAAGGACTGTTAACATGGGCTGATGCCATTGAGGGTAAAGTTCCTGATCAGCATTTGATCTCCGGGAAACAATCTTGGTAATAATATTTCACTTGATACGGTTGCTGTATGGTCTTCACCTGTGTTTTGAGACCAACACCCCGTCCGCTTGAGTTGTTCTGAAATGACAGAGATACTTGTAGTCATACATGTTAAGTAGGCATGTAGCTCATCTCCTAACAATTCTGCTGTTGTCTGGGCATCACTTCTAGTCCCCAATGGAGGAGTGAGAGGCATTGCCATTTACCTCCCTGTTACTAGTTCATGGGGCGTAAGATGATGGTCAGAGCCTTGTTGATTCCTCAATGCATATAATGCAAGATGCAAGCAATGCAGCCATCCTTTTTTTAATGTTAACTTAAGCTTGGATATTCTCTCTTTGAGCAGATCATTGAGTCTCTCACACATCTGTTCGCTTGCGGGTGATAAGCTGAGGAAAACGTATGCTTTATACTAAGCAATAAGCTAATTTGTTTGAACACTTAATTTACAAAATGTTGGCCATTATCTGATCTCAATACTTCACATATTCCCCATCTAGGAAATACTTCTCGGACTAAAATCTTCGCAGTGCAAGTGGCGTCTGCGCGTGGCATGGACCAGCCTCGATCCACCTAGAAAATGGGCACACCACCACTGTTGTATATCTATATCCATTACAGACTTGCAGCATGTCAACATAGTCAATATGTAAATGCTGAAAAGGACCATTCGGTTGAGGTATAACTCCTCTGGCTGTTCGCAACGTGTGCACATTAGTAAACTTTTGACATACGATGCAATTTACTATATAAAAATCAATGTGTTCTAACAAATTCGGTACAAACCATTCCTCCGCAATAGTTGCTGCAAGGCTTTCCTTAGTGACATGCGCAGGGTAGTTTAGCTGTTCCAACGCCACCCTTAATAAGGCGACAGGCATTACTGGTTTACCAGTGCTTTCCTGCCACCACAATGCCTCGGAAGGGGATAAAGAACATCCCCTCCATTTCCACAGATCTTTCTCATCCTGTGGTGCTTCACCTCGGACTTCCATCCATTGTGTCTTCGATAAGTTATTAAAGCTTTCATTTAAAATCATTATCACCACCATTCTTTCATTCATATCAGGCGTATTAAAGTTCATAATGTCTGCTGAATATGCAACTCGTTTTGCTTTTTCATCTGCGGTTTGGTTTCCATGTGAAATAAAGTCTGCTCTTTTAGTGTGTGCTGCGCACTTAACAATTGTGATGGCTACTGGGAGTTGTAGTGCTTTAATAAGTCTGTCCAATAGAGCAGCTTTTTGCACTGGAGGGCCATCCACTCTGAGGTAGCCCTCCTTTTCCAACGTGCTAGCCCTGCATGTACTGTCGACGTCACATACGCAGAGTCACTGTACATGATTGTTTCCTGGTCTGCGTTTTTCTCTAGCGTGACCATCAGCGCCACTAATTCTGCAGCCTGTGCTGAAAAGTAAGATGGTAGTCGTGCACTTGTCCTTACTTCGATTTCCCTGTTCGCTGTGTGTCTCATCACAGCCGTGCCTGAATATCTTTGCTCATCAGTTTGATCGATTTTTGAATACCCATCAATAAAAAGAATCTCCCCAGCTGCTAAAGCATTTCTTTCACTCTCTGGATTTCATCATAGAATTCCTCATAGTTTGAACAATCATGTGCATGCTCGTCTTCTGCCAGTGATTAGATTACAAACGTGGCAGGGTTCCCTGTCTTACATCTAATTGTTTTAATCGCTGGATTTGAGATGACCACCTCATAAGCAGAAGCTCTTCGAGACATCAGTGTACCTTTAGGTTTTTCCAAAACAGCAAAAAATGCATGTTCAACAAACACTGTCATAGAACAACCCATTAATAGCAAACGCGGCGGCTGCCAAAGATTGTTCGCTGGGAAAGTGAACCCTCATTACTGGGTCCAAAATCCCACTGTAAGATGCTAGGGGCTTTTACCCCAATGCAATTCTCTGCGTGAGTATTGCCATCATAACTGTTCCATTTGTTTGCAAGAATAAAAATAATTTCTCCGAATAATTAGGAATCCCTAAGATTGGAGCTGTACAAATTGCCGTTTTTAACTCATCAAACCCTTCCTCCATTTCCTAAGTGTGATGCTGGAAATGCATTTGAGGGACAGGGCCTCCCTGTCCTTGTCCTGTAGTCCTTTTTCATGTCTGTTCTGTATTGTTTTCTGCCCAGGAGTCCATGTGGGACTCCTGGCAGTGCAGCTCTTTCTGTTTTTGGTTTGGTGTACAGACCAATGGGATACCCTTATGGCATCCATGGGTGGGGGTATAATCCTGTGCCCCTAGTGTATGTTGGGCACCTGTGTGTAGCCCACAGAGCAGGGTATGGGCTGGTGGCAGCTCCATGCTGAATTTGACAGGTGCTCTGAGTATCCTCCATTTTGGGATACTCTGGCTCTGCCATTGGAATCAGTTGATTCCTGATGGAAGACAAGATGGCTTTCTATTGCCTGTTACCTTGTTTTCCCAAAGTCCTGGGAAGCCCTGACTCTGTCCCTTCCCCGTGACTGGCTGTTGGGTGGAAGCCCCATATATGGTGGTGTTGTGAGGTCCAGGCCAGACTGGCTGGAGCCTTCCCAGTGACTGTATCTTGTGGGTAGACCCTGTGGGTGGGACCTGGGAGAAATTAGTGTGTAACCAATATGCACTTCTTGTTGTGGATGTCTGGTTTCTGGTGTTTGACACAATGACTGAGACAGCCCTGCCTGAAACTGGCATGAATGCAGTGTGTAGTGTTGAATGTGAGGGTACTTGTCCCAATACACATTCCTTGTTGTGAGTGTCTGAGAGGGAGGAGTATGGCCTGAATGCACTGTATGCCTGTTTGGCTGACTGAGTGCTGAATGCCCTTCTGAGTGATTGGTTGCTTGAGTGTGACGGAGCAGAATGAATGAGAGATCAACTAGTATATCTGGGGGCCTCTCACTGCTATAATTCGTTCAGAAGCTGGAGTTGAAACTAACATAGAAACTGAAGCTGAATCTCAAAGCCGAGCCTGGAGAAGAAGGTTGACTGCTGTCTTCCTTTGCCGAAATCCGCCGAGCCGTCGAGACTGATCCAAGAGAGGACCTGATTAGGCACCCTCTTCCAGTGCTCCGAAGGATCATAGAGCACCGCTAACCTTCGCCGAAGCTCCCTGGAAGTCAGACCCTCAACAGGCTGCCGGCCGGAGACGGGGACTGCCGAGGAGAATGAAGATAAGCACCGGACATTCCGTCCACCGCCATCGACCAGGATTTGCAGGTTTGCATTACCGCTGGAGGCCCGTCGAAGCTGTGTTGCCCAGAAGAGGGGACCGCTTGATGCCTTGCAATCGATGACCAGAGCCGCACGCTCCTTTGCCTAAGACATTTGATTCACGGACGCGCTCGTCCGCACCCCTGCCTGCCTTATCCTACCGGAAAAGACCAGGCCGTCGACGCTCCGAGGAGCATCTGCCGGTGGGTTTACTGCCATCCAACAACCGTAGACACGCTGGACGACTTGACGCCCTTGCTGGGCCACAGTTCTTCACAAACCCTCGGCCACTGCTGGGCCACAGTTCTTCACAAACTCTTTGCAGTCCACAACTACCGACATCGAGGTGCCCTGCACTCCTCTTCCTTGCAGGACATCCCCCCTTTGTTGTTGACGAGCACCGCTGGGACCGAAGCTGCCGCCTAGATGCCGAGTTCACTTTTTTCGAGGGATCTCGATGATCCGTGGCTCCTGCTTTAAAGGGAGCCACTCAAGAAGGATCCATTGACGACTCACCATCGAACACTGCTATTCCAGGTACATTGGGGTGGTAGAAACATTATAGAAGGAAATAAGACTTATAGAACAATACATGGACTGGGCTTGTGATATATCATTATTTTACAGGTTGCCCAGGTTGGGGGGGGGGGTCTCCACACAGAACTGTGTCTAACGGTAGAGGCCAGTATTCTGCCAATTGTTCTAACCAACTGCTTTCCTCCTATGCCTATTGTTGGTTATCTTTATTAAGTGATTTGTGTGACATTTACCCAGAGTAGAGTTGATGCACTTTAATGAAATCTGATAATAATTGTGGTACCACTTAGAACTGTATATATCTGCCATTGTAGATTAACTGAGCACAAAGTGAGTTATTGTGATTGTGTATATAACCTTGAACCTTAATTAGATAAAGACTGTGTTGTAACTAATACAGTGTGTGGACATTGCTACCAACAATAGAGCATCTTGGCTGGGGTCATCTGTGTAAAGACTGGAGGGGGTGTATGTACTTCTGCTCTCTATATGGCCGAGGAGAGGCACAGAGGACCCCAGCCAAGATTCTCTATAGGGTAGCGCTGGTCGAGCAATCAAGGCCTAGCTTCTCAGGAGGTGATGCAGGATGGTTCTTAAGTACAGTGTAGTCCTGTAAGTGGTTTCAACCCAGCACTCCAACTAAGTCAATGCCTAGCGTGAGATGCCCAGCTGGAACCGTTAATTTATATATTTTTGTGTCAAAAGTTATTTTATTTCTGAATGATGTACCCTTATATCACGCCCCTCTCTTTGAATCCCCCCCGGTCTCATTGAACCAAGAAGTAGGTTGGTTTTGCAAAGTTAAAAGATTTATTTGATTAATTAAACAATATATATATCGCTCTTTTATGAATATGAACAATATCTAGATATCATACTTATTCATATTTATACACTGATCAGCAATGGGTGATATCACAACAACCAACAATCTCTTTAATCAATAGGAGTATGGGTGAGAAGAATAATGTAGCAGAGAATAAAACTGTGTGTGGGCTCAATGAAATGCAATGATATGAAATTAATGCAGCACAGAAATGAAACTTGATATGAATTCAATCAAAGACAATGTAATCACTCTTTCCCCATGTTACTACTCAATCCCCCCTAATATGCAACAGGAAGAGATGGAATAAGGGCACACAGGTTTCAGGAATATACAATCAACAAATGCAAGTTCAATACCAATTCCCCCAGCAAGCTTAGAGAACAGGAATGATTTTTAAACAGGTCAAATGCTTTTGAATGTGATTTGAAATGAATGGGAAACATGCTAAAATTACTTTAATTCACTAAAAGGGATTAAAAACTAGTGGGAGTCGCCTTGGATAGGTTCAGGTAGACACTAGCAATGATGTTTGAATGACTGGCAGATAAGAAACTGAATTCAGCGGTTGAATGCAAGAAATAGCAATTTTATATGGGATGAAATTGAGCCAAATGCAGAATCGCGGCAAACTTTTCAGCGTGCGAGAAATGCGATTACAGACAAACTGTAGTTCACTTGAAAGCTGAGGATGGTAACTTCGATTTGACATTCAAAGTTTGTTCCTAGCATGTACAGTTCAGAAGTTATGTAGGGTTTAGTAAAGGTCAATTTTTCTCAAAAAGAGTCAAGATTTCAAATGAGATTGCGCTTTTGAATTACAAACAGGTTCTTTACACTAGAGAGTCTATGAAGCCACAAGCCCAGTGTGCACCACCGGTTGATTGGGCCTGCCGAGACGCTTGCCTTTCTTCAAAGATATATTAGCGCATAGATGATTTATCACTACAATTATCACAGAATTATATGGATGAAAGAAGGATTCAGGATGGACAAAAGAGATTCTACAATGCAGTACTGGATATTTTGGAATGGGTTAGATAGGATTACTTAAAACTAAGAGATTGGCTATGGACAGTTCTATGCTAAATACTCACAACTATGGGTTTGGAATGCGCCCATCAAGATCTGGTGAAAGGTTTGGACTGCAATTCGCTCGCCACCGGACAGGATTCAGGTGCTTGGTTCTGCACTTTAGCAAGGCACTCTGGTCTCTACGCGGCCTCTGGGACTGGATCTGATGGGTTGGTTCTGGGTTACAGCTCTGCTCTACTGGTTTGGATCTCTGGGTTCTAGCAAGGGTTCTTGGCCAGAAGCAGCAAAACAGCACAGCCAGGCTGTTGAATTTCTTGTGCCCCCTGGAGGTTTGGGGTTAAAATCAGGTTGCAGGATTTTAAGGGCCACCTGAGAAGGGTTCAGCTTTTTGGATTGGGCCTTCTGCTTCAGGGTTCTGGAGTCTGGATCTGGGTTCTGGAGTCTGGATCTGGATTCTTCCTGCAGGGCGCTTCGCGAGTAGATCAGTTGATGAGTGAAATTGTGTCTCTGGGTCCTCAACAGTCCCTATTTATATATTTTCCAAAGGGGTGGATATGCTGATTATACTATGCCCAACCCTCTAAGAATCCGATAGGTCAGAGAATTTCCTCTCCCCTGATTTGAGAAGCAACCAGTGTGTCATGATGTGTCATGATGTATCATAGTGACACTGTGTTTATGGTCCAGGGTGAAACCTCCCCTTTGTTCCTATACAGTAAATATATTTTTCATATAAAATATCTTTCCAATATCACCAACTTGCTAATACTACATATTTACATTCCAGATTAAATAAGGCACGTATCTATCAAAGTCTCATCTTCCTAAGAGTTTTGGTTCACACATGACAGTTTTTCGTGCTTTTGGCTGGTTACCCAGTGTCAGATCTGTACAATTCTTTTCTAGATACATGCACATAACATCTGGGCATACTCCTGTGAAGTTTAATATTTTTAACATTACCACAATAGCTACAATATCAACATTTTTGTGGTTCAGTCTCTGAATATCGCACAGATTCCAGAGTAGTTTTAAACGGTGAGCGACATTTTCATTTTAATAACCTCTAAATTCCATATTTTGACCAGTTCGGCACAATTTTCTATAAGTCTTTTTTCTCAAACTTAGTTTCTTCAGTTCCAAATCCACATCTTCAGTCTGGCCCCACCTCCAATGCTTGGCTGAGCCAGAGAGTAACATGAGCTTGTTCCTGCCTGGGTTGGTTTCTGTTGACGCCCCAAATTAGCATTCCCTTTCAGCTCAAGAAGCCCATCGTCTCTTTACCAGAGCAGCAAAGCAAATCCCCTCCTCCTCTCATTAGCATCCAAATGAGAGATCCTGCCCTTTTGGTGGGAAGGAGAAGGGAGGTGTGTTCCTCAGTGGGGGAAACCTCTTTGAAGTTTAGCTGAATCAGGTTACCTTATAGTAAATTGTGACATTGTTCTTTGTGAAAATGAAAGTTACAAATTTAAAAACAAGCAAACATATCTTCAATTCCAGTCTTTTTCAACATAGAAATTAAATAGTGGCAACCTATATTGCATTTGACGGCAAGTCTCTTCTTTCCCCACACTTTGTTTTTAATGTACCAGTTTAAAAGACAGGTTAAGTAATCGCCAGCTTCTGACACAGGCGAGCAGTGGTACTGCGCCCATTTTTAACATATTTTCCCAAGCAAGCATCTTTAAATGTGGATTTTCTTCTGATAAATGTACTTCTGCTGACATTGTACTTGGGTGGATTCTTGAAGTAAAGTGATGTTTAACACCCAACAAGGAGGTTGGATCTTTTGTGAAGTTTGAGAACTATGATTTTTGCAAATTTAACAGCCAAGGAAAAACAAATTTTCAAGCAGCTCTGTGTTTCTCTTGCAATGCAGCACTACTTTTTCAAGTAGTTTCATTTTACTTTGTGGGTAGCCAAATGATGGGTTTTGGCAGTGGTCTTCTGTGTTACCGCAGACATAGGCAACATGGATTGGTGGCCTATTTTTCAGGTTTCCTGCGCTCTTCTGGGTGATTTTTAGCACGCATAATGCTTTCCGGCGGCCATTATGATGTTCCTGATGCACATAGCGCACAGTAATGTTGCAGGGCACAGACTAGTGGGTTAAAACATCCCATAAGCCCCCCTCTTGCGATTTGGCGTTCACCGTCCATCAATGGGAATTCGCAAGACTGGGATGTCAGTCTCATCTCTTTTGATTCCCAAAATGGCAAAGTTCATCATCTTTTCCTCCATCAGGGGTGGATCGATCGGTTCTCCTCGCCCAGTCCTGATGTGAGTATGGAGCAATACTCTGGGCCCCTCGGGTCTTTCCTCCCGGTCCCCGGGTAGTCCTCCTTGGTTAGTCTCCATGGTTTGCAATCCTAGGATGACAAAGCAAAAGCATATTTGTAGACATTTCCCCACCACTATTAATGTAGTGGGGCAGACACATGCATTTTTATAAATCAGGACACATTGTTCTATGGTAAATCATGGACTATATATGGAATATTTTATAGTTGGGTTCTAGGGAGCTGGAGGGACCCCCTCTGGGGTTCAAGGAGACTTCTCCAGTTGCTGCAGAGTGTGCCTAGGATGGCAACACTTTAGTTGGTTAATATGGACCCACTTATCTTCCCCCTCTGCCAAACTGCCTTTGGGGATGCAGATTTTGTAGGCGACTGGTGAAATTTTGTCTACAATTTCAAAAGGACCCCTCCAGGTAGGCACAAATGTGAGCTGTTTGGCCTGGTTCCTTTGGAAATTGTATAAGTTGACTCGGTCTCCTACATTGTATTCTTTTCTATTAGTCTTTAAGTCATAGTGGGTCTTCATGCTGTCTGCAGATCTCTCTAGATTTCGCCTAGCATAGGCAAAAGCATGTTGAAGGTGTTTTCTCAGATTTTCAACATACTCATGAGTTGTGGAGGCATTGATCAATGTCTGCTCTTGGGTTCTGTAGAGCAGATGCTAGGGAAGCACCATCCTGCGTCCAGTCATCATTTCAAACAGTGACATTTTAGTTGCAGATGGAGGGGTAGATCCGATGGCCATTAGGACAAGCGGTAATCGAATATCCCAACTTGGCCCAGAATCTGCCACAAGCTTTTTTAATATGCTCACAATTGTTTTGTTGTATCTCTCTACTGCACCACTAGAGGCCCCCTGGTAAGCAATGTGTAGCTTCCTTTTTACCCCAAGTATCCCCCACATCTTTGTCATTACTTCGCTGGTGAAATGGCTACCTCGGTCTGACTCGATCCTTTGGGGTAGTCCAAAATGCGAAAAGATGTGATTGATCATTAGGGCAGCTGCTGTTTCTGCCTTGCAGTTTGGGGCCGGGAGACATTCCACCCATGGAATAGTAATGGCATAGTAAATGGCATAGTAAACAAGCATGTCACGCTCAACATGTACTTGTTTCCCCTAGAAGAGCGAATCACGGGCCCGATGAAATCGACTTGTAAATCTGACCATGGCAGTGTCATCCCCCTCTTTTGGAGAGGGACACGGTGTGTGAGGGATGTTGGCTGAAATTGGGCACACACAAGACACCCCTTCAAGTATTGGTCGAGGTCCTGCCCCATGTGTGGCCAGTATGCAACCTCTCTTAAGATTTCAAGTGTGATATGAAACCCCCTATGACCGGCTGTGGCCGCATCATGGCCGTGACTTAACATCAGGCTTCGGAATGAGGTAGGGACCACCCACTGATCATGGCCGGCTAGGGATCTTCTTACCAACAAACCGTCTTGGATTCGGAACATTTTTGGACATTTCATCAACACTTTGAGGTCCTCTTTCCCAATGTAATCGGTATCCGTCAGGGGAAAGTTCTCAGGGTCCTCAATGTGTTGATAAAACGTACCAATTATTTGATCCCCTTTTTGAGCCGTAATCAAATCAGCATCTGGGGTCTCCTTACTCCATTGTGCAGTTGAGAGTTAATTGTCATCATTTGTCTGGGACCTAGTGATAGCAGTGACCTGGATCTCCCCCAACAAGGAATCGATCTCTAGGAAATCCGTTGGATGGCTCCGGTTTTGGCCAGCTGATCAGCTAAGTCATTTCCAGTTTTGTCTGGTCCCTCTACTTTAGAATGACCCTTGATCTTTTTCCAGTAGATGGTCATCCCATTCGAGGTGACCAGATCATCAATATTTTTAATTAATTTCCCATGTTTCAAGGGTTTGTTGTTAGCACATAACATGCCACTGGTTTTCCAGTTAACCAGGTGCTCCAAGAACCCATTCCGTACATAATCCGAATCAGTGATTATGACCAGTTCGTGGAGTTGATGTTGGACAGCAGTGAGGATGGCTTGATGCACAGCCATCAACTCTGCCACTTGACTACTTCGGGGACCAATCTTGTACCCAGCGGAGAGTTCTGGGGTCTCATTCACCCATGCATTCCCTACACCAGCCAAAAGTTCTTTTTCCCGTTGTTGTCAACATAGTAAGAGCATCCATCCACATAGACTGGGGCATTCCCTCACACTTGTCTTCTTCAAAGACTTTGTGTGGGGAATTGAGGTATGCCTCCATGTTGTCCTTGATTTTTAGACTCTCGTCCTCAAGACAGTTTTCTCTGGCACAATCATGCAAGTCAGCCAGACCTTGCGCGAGGGGACTTTTCTTCTTTTGGCCATATCTGACCTCCACAGGAAAGCTTTGCATTGAGAGAATCCAGGAAGTCATTCGGGAAGAACTCACATTTCCGGCCTGGATTCTGTCACTTTGGAGATATTGCAGAGGCTGGTGTGGAGTCTCCACTATGATGTGGTCCCCCTGGATAAACGGGCGGTAATTCTTCAATGCCCACACCGTTGCCAGGAGGGCCTTCTCACAATCGTTGAATTTTTCCTCCACAGAGGATAATGTTTTACTCACATAGGACATTACTTTATTGACCTTGTAAGGCTTTTGGTATAATACTGCAGTCAAGCATGTATTAGAGAACCCTGTCTCTAAGAAGAACTCCTTGTTTTTGACAGGGTAAGCTAGGCAAGGCGCTTGTGAGAGGCTTCTTTTGAGTTGTCGTACTGCCTCGGCTTGTTCTGGACCCCACCCCCACTTGACCCTCCCTTCAAAAGATGAATCAGCGGTATTGTGATCTCTGCGTAGTCCTCAATGAACTTTCTACTATAATTAGTCAGTCCAAGGAGGCTCCTTAGTTCCCGCAGAGTTGTGGGGTCTTTCAATTTCTGGAGTGCTTCCACTTTCTTTTCCTAGGGACAGAGATCTTGAGGAGTAATCTCATGCCCCAAGAAATTTACACGGGTTCTACACCACTGTGCCTTTTGAAAGGAAAGTTTTGCTCCGGCAGCCCTCAACTGTATCAGAACATAACGGATCTCCACTATGTGTTCCTCGACAGTTGAGCTTTTAATGAGTACATCATCTACATAGGCCAGGTTACCCCTTTCACCCAGGTCGGGCATGGCCTTATGTAGGAAAATGTTGAATTCATTCCCGGAGTTGATGTATCCGAAGGGAGTCCGGGTCCATGTGTACTGCTGCCCCCCAAAGGTAAAGGCCAGCTTGTATTGGTCCTCCCTACTGACAGGCACAGTCCAGTATCCATTGGTCAGGTCTATTGCAGTGAATACCTGTGACCCCTGGATCTGGGCCAGCCCTTAGTCAATGTAGGGAAGAGGCCATCGGGAAGTAAGGACCCATTTGTTGAGCTCCCTAAGGTCGGTGCAGAGTCTCCACTGGCCGTTTGGCTTCAATATCCCCAGCACCGGATTATTGAAAGTGCTGTGGACTGGACAGATTATCCCACGGGACTCAAGGTTCTTAATTATTTCAGTAAGGGACTCCCTTGATGCGAGAGGGAAGCGATATTGCTTCACAAACACTGGAGTCATGCCAGGGTCCATGGGAATTGTTGTTGTGTGGCCACAGTCATATGAGTCCACCACAAAGAGATCTTAAAAATCCAAGAAAACTTTTGCTTCTGCTCCAGAGTCTCAAAGGCATCCGCTAGGTTGACTCTCTCTTCAACCATCTGCCTGAAGCCTGGAAAGACTTCTGGTTATGCCATCTCAGCGGCCTCCTCCAGCTGGGTGGAGAAGTCCCTGGTCAAAGTGCTGATTTGGACTGGTGGCTTCAGGTGGGAAAGGCAGTCCTCATGGACCTGGAAAATCACGTCATCCCTCCTGAAGTCACAGGTCACATTTTCCTTACCATAAGGGCAGGAAGTGTACACCAGGAAATTCCCCCTGTGCCGGGTAAAGATCCTGTCTGGTGTTGTGTTGTCATCACTGTCACTGTCAAAACAGTCCTTGGGGATTGGTCCTAACAGTTCATTGCCTAAATCTATGGAAAAATGTCAGTCATCAACCGCCATTCCAATAATGGTGCCTGCGGCTAGAATGATACTCTTTAAGTCGCTGTTATCCACCTCTATTGTAATGGTGTCATGTTCTATGTTGACTAATGGTGTTGGATTTACCCCCAACCCTTGCTGTTGGAGAGAAGCATTTAGATGAATATAGGCATCAGGGTTTTTCAATTTATGTCCTCTTTTAACTTTCACTTCCAGGGAGAATTGTCGGGTCCTTTCTGGGATGGTGACTTCCTCGCCAATCTGAATTTCAACTGCATAAGGCAGCAATTGAGCTGACCTAAATGCTTTCTCTGGGTCATCAAAGCCCATGGGATTATCCGCTAATCAAGACCAAGCTTTGAAGTTTATTAGGTCCAAACTAATGGTAAAGCGATTGAGAATGTCACTGCCTAAGTAAAAGGTGGCAGTGACGTCTCGTACAACCCAACAATTATGGACTATGCTCTTGTTGCCGATGGAGATTTTGAGCATACACCTGCTTGGCAGGAGATGTTTGGAATTGGGTGTTTCCAGATCCATTTCCCATTTGTCTATCAGTTTGAATGTGGGAATGGCTGGATCTTTTGGGAGTTGGTGGAACATGGCTTCGCTGATGAAGCTCTTACAGTTGTTCACACACACTCGGGCGAGAACAGAGTCCTTCCCTTCATTTAACTGAATAGGGATGAACAACTGCTCTCCAATTTGCTGAATATCAGCCAGACTCTGAGCTGATTTCTTATCTTTCTGGACTATAGGAGTAGGAATATCTGATTGTGGATTGGTAAAGAATTTTAGAGCGTTTCCTTCCAGTGTGGAATACCACCTTAGACTGGAAGGAAGGTTGATTTTCAGAAATAGAGAGGACCCCACCCCCCCATCACCAGTTTGTTGTCCTACTGCTGTTACTGTCACGTCTGGGATTTGATTGTTCTGTAAGTGAAATTCTACTTGGTCAGATTTTTGTTCAACCATGTGGCATGTGCCGTTTAAATTAACATGGTTGACACTCTGTTTTAATTTTATTGGTCGGTTAGTCTGGGTCCAGAGGACCTTGTTTACACAGTCTATTAGGGGTGACAACCTTTGCAAGAGGTCATTCCCTAGCAAACAAGTGGTGCCCTCTGGAGTCACAACTATGACCGGGTGCTTCACCTTATGTTGCCCAATTTTAATGTCCAAATCCGCAGTCCCCTCCATGGGAATTTCCTTCCCGTCAAAGTCCTGAAGTTGTCCAGGAAGAGGGGTGAGAGGAATTTGGTATTCCCCCCCCTTCCTGAATTCAGTTTATCAAAGGCCTTTTTGGACAGAAGGGTAGCTTGGGATCCAGTGTCCACCAGTGCCAAAATTGTACCCTGCCTCGGTATTTGTACCAGGGCATAGTATCTTCCCTCCTTCTCCGCAAGGGGGCACAGATAATGTACATTTTTGGACAACTTGTGGGTTCGTTTTTTGATTTTGGACACTGATAGAATTCTGTGGGGAGCCTAGGGAATCTGAAAAAAAGGTGGCAACTAGATATGGGAGAAGTTTTGGGTTCCCCTGGTTCCGGTTCTGGGCTGCCCCCCCTTTTTGGAGGCAGTCACCAGGATGGGTTTGACCCAGGGGATTTTCAGGCTGTTGGTTCTGGGGTAGGATGATGGGCGGCGCTAGCTCACTCCCCCCAGTCTGGATTTGAATCCTTTGGGATCCATTCTTCTTTGGGAGGAGTTCCCCCATCTCTGAAGGAGAAGATCCTTTTCCCAGGATCCTCTGAGGACCCCTCTCCTTCAAATTGGAGGATTTGTACCTCCTCCACAAAATGGGTCTGTTTGGGTTCTTTGTTTCTCCTACCCCCCACCCCCTCTGCTCCTTGGGTGTCAGACTTTCAGGGGCAGGAGATTTTGCTTCCGGTTCCTGGGTTTCCAGTGGCTTTTTACAAGTGGGGAAGGAAGCTTCCTCCAAGGCTTTACACACCCCTTCCCCTTGTGCCTCCTCCCTGGGGACCGGTGGGTTGTCGTGGTGCTACCCCCGTCATTGCTCTGGAGCACCAGGTCCGGAGTTTGGGGCATTCTGCGCCGGCATGCTCATCTGAGGGTTCTGTTGAGCCCTCAGCATGCAACCCAGATCCTGTGTCATGTTTTGGACCCGGCGATCTAGCTGCGACACCCGCTCAGGCTGATACAGGGTTCTCATTTCTCCCCTGGGCTGATCCCGGGAAGGGTAACTATCCCTTCTCTGAAAGTACCCCGGGTTTAGAAAACTTGGGTACCCCTCCACCCTTGGCCTCCCCTCTCCCGGATTAGGTTGTCTGGGCTCAGGAAATTGGGGAATGAAGGATGGATTGTTCTAGGATTGAAAGTTTTGCTGGTACCTGGGGGAAAAGTTCTGTCCAGGATTTGGGGAATTCCTGCCCTCCTGGGTGAAGTGAGGAGGAAAGTTTCCTGGGTTAGCAGGTGCTCGGTCTGGAGGGGTCCACACTTAACCCAGGATGGGTCGGTTCCCCTTGTAGCGGGGACTTATGTAGTCAGGGGAGTGAGGGATCCCATTTGTGGGACTATCTCCTTGGCTCCCTGTCTGTGACTGGCCCGAGGGCCTTCTGGGCTTGGGATTGCTCTGATTTTGTGCAGGCAGGTTTTTAGGCTCACCATCTCCAAATCTAAAATGGGGGCAACCCTCACCTCTGCCACCTTAGCAGCAGCAGGGGTGTTGGTTGTTTTTGGGACTTTTTGAGTATTTTTGTTTTCTATGGGCTTTTGCACCTCATAGATTTGGGTGGCCTGTTCAATGACCCAGTCTAGTGGTCTTTTCTCATGAAAATCTCTCACTAGCTGGGTCATGATGTACTTTGGTAGAGCGTGGAAAAAAGTATTGACAAATTCTCTGCTGTCCATGCGCACCCTTCTGGTAGTCTGCGCAAAGACACGCTTTAATTCCTGCACAAATTCTTGTGGGGCCTGATCCTCCCCACATTGTAAGTTGTAGGCTGCCCTAAGAGCCTCTTGGGGATTTCTGTGAACAGAGAAATGCTTCAAGATGGCTGCCCTATAGGTGGACCATCTAGAATGATTTTGGTCCTCCAGCCCTGCAAAGAAACTGGAGTATTCTGGTGAGAAGGTCCATTTCACATACTGAATGCAGCTACTGCTGTCTTTCAAATGGAAAGTTTCCATCATCTGCTCAAAGAGCTCTAAGTGCTCCCAAACAGAATATTTGGCGTTCTTATGATAAGGCGTGATGACGCTCCTTATCGCCTTGATTTTCATTAAAGGGTCCTTAAGCAAGGCCCTTTTTGCCTTATTGGCCTTCTTGGTTCAGGTAACCCTGGTCCATTCCTCCTCTGATTCAGAGGCACTGCTCCCAGAGGTGCCCGTCTGATCTTCTAGGTTTTCCCGGATTTTGCGAGCCTGGGAATGGCTCGCAGAATGTGGGGACCTAGTCTCCTGTGTCCTGGGACGCTCAGAGGAGTCTTCTGATTCCTCCTTGCTCCCAGGATTTGATGGGTACCCCCCCCCCCACTGTCCGAGCTGGGCAGAGGTTTTCAGGATGCCCTTAGTGGGCCTACTCTCATGGGGTTCCCCACTAAATCTTACAGTACTTGGGAACCCATACCCAGATGTCCGCCCATCCATTCCTGGGAGGTGCTGGTCTATGAGCCCCATACTTCTGATTGGATTGAAATCTGCCATCCCCGTGGCCCTGGGCTCATGTGCGCCAGTGGACATGGGGCTGGCAGAGTCCAGGGATTGGGAGAGATGAAGACCTCTGGTACTAGGGTTCCTGAGGTTATGCTCAGGTGTTTCCCTTTCCCAGCGGACCTCATCTCTATCAGCCCCTGCTCCCTGTTGCCATGCAAGAACCTGGGCTTTCTGTTCCTAAATCAAGGCCTTACTAGTCTCTATCAGTCTCTCTTGCATGGCTACCTCCCCGTGGAGCCTGTCATTGTTCTAACAGAGAGCCTCATTTTCTCTCTGTGCTTCCTGGGTTGTTTTTGAGTACTGGTACAGTCTTTGCTGCAGGAGGGTTACCGTCTGAGTCCTGTCCAGACTGGGCTGGTCCTTCCTTGCTAGAGCCTCTTCCACCCTCCTGGTGTGCTCTAACAGTTTTTGATGGTCTTTTTGGTGGTCACCCCATCCCTGGAGGGCCAGGTGATTTTCTTCCAGTTTCTCTTTTAAATAACAGGCTTCCTGGCCTTAGGTGTCCCTTTCCTGAACAAGAGCCTACCTCTGTGCCGCCAGGTCATCCCTCTGTCTTTGAAGCGCACCAGCTTTCTGGCGTTCTTCATCAAACTCTGCCTGGCGTTCTTCATCAAACTCTGCCTGGGTACACAGGTCTTTCAAAATCAATGTATTGCTTTCCTCTTTCTCTCTGTCTAGTTGGATTTGCAGGGTAGCGACCTGCTCTGTGCATACCCTGTTGAAATTGATCTCTTGCTCCAGCTTTTTCTGGCTCTGCAGTAGGGAGTCCAAACTGTCTTGATACTCCTTCTGCAAGGCCAGAATTCTGGTATCCTGTTCTGCCTTTTCCTGCTGCAGGATACCCATGTCCTCTTTTATTTTGACTATATACTGCCTGCTTTCATTTTAGGCCTCCTGGCTCCTCTGTAGCGTCTGCTCAGAAGAGTCCAGATCAGTTTGGGCCTTTTCTAATGCCATCAGTTGCCTACTTGCCAGATCTCGGCCTTCAGCATATTTATCCTGTATGGCTCCAACAGATAAATATAGATATGCCGCAATTTTGGCAATCTTATTCTGCACATCCTTGGCCTTAGGGGCCATATATAGTTCACTCAGGGCCACATGTAAGGGACCCTGGTCTTTCCATATATCTAACCCTGTTGCAGTGATCTGTTGTGTGATTGTCTGCAACCACATATTCTGATCCTGCTCTGTCCATACCCCTCTCACAAATAACTTATGCAAAAGGTGTTCTCTAGCCATATTGATGTCTACCAATGTCGCCATTCTGGAAATATTAATTTCCTTCCTGACTTACAGAAGTTTTCTTTTATTTTTGCAAAACAGACTGTTTCCTTAGAGCGTTCCCTTTTGAGGGGTGCTTTTACAGTGTAACACAGCATGGTAGCCCAACAGTATTTATGTACACTGTCAGTTAGCACACTGTATTAAGCTGTCACAAATGGTATATCTAATCCAGAAATCCCGCGACGAGCCCCCAATCTGTAAGTGGTTTTAACCCAGCACTCCAACTAAGTCAATGCTTAGCGTGAGATGCCCAGCTGGAACCCTTAATTTATATATTTTTAATGTCGAAAGTTCTTTTATTTCTGAGTGATGTACCCTTATATCACGCCCCTCTCTTTGAATCCCGCCCAGTCTCACTGAACCAAGAAGTAGGTTGGCTTTGCAAAGTTAAAAGATTTATTTGATGAATTAAACAATATATATATCACACTTTTATGAATATGAACAATATCTAGATATCACACTTATTAATATTTATACACTGATCAGCAATGGGTGATATCACAACAATCAACAATCTCTTTAATCAATAGGAGTATGGGTGAGGAGAATAATGTAGCAGAGAATAAAACTTTGTGTGGGTTCAATGAAATGCAACGATATGAAATTAATGCAGCACAGAAATGAAACTTGATATGAATTCAATCAAAGACAATGTAATCACTCTTTCCCCCTGTTACTACTCAATCCCCCCTAATATGCAATATGAAGAGATGGAATGAGGGTACACAGGTTTCAGGAATATACAATCAACAAATGCGAGTTCAATCCCAATTCCCCCAGCAAGCTTAGAGAAAAGGAATGATTTTAAACAGGTCAAATGCTTTTGAATGCGATTTGAAATGAATGGGAAAATGCTAAAATGACTTTAATTTGCTAATGGGGATTCAAAACCAGTGGGAGTCGCTTTGGATAGGTTCAGGTAGACACTAGCAATGATGTTTGAATGACTGGCTGATAAGAAACTGAGTTCAGCGGTTGAATGCAAGAAATAGCAATTTTACATGGGATGAAATTGAGCCAAATGCAGAATCGCTGCAAACTTTTCAGCACACGAGAAATGCGATTACAGAAAAACTATAAGGAGCTGGAGTGCGGTTCTTAGTTTGTTTGAAAACTGAGGATGTTAGCTTCGATGTGCATTTAAATTTCCTTGCATGTACGGTTCAGAAGTTATGAAGGTTTTAGTAAAGGTCGATTTTTCTCAAAAAGAGTCAAGATTTCAAATGAGATTGCGCTTTTGAATTACAAACAGGTTCTTTACACTAGAGAGTCTATGAAGCAACAAGCTACACGACAGCACACCCACCATCCCAGTGGCGCCACCGGTTGATTGGGCCTGCCGAGATGCTTGCCTTTCTTCAAAAATATATTAGCGCAAACATGATTTATCACTACAATCATCACATAATTATATGGATGAGAGAAGGATTCAGGATGGACAAAAGAGATTCTACAATGCAGTTCTGGATATGTTGGAATGGGTTGGATAGGATTACTTAAAACAAAGAGATTGGCTTTGGACAGTTCTATGCTAAATACTCACAACTATGGGTTTGGAATGGGCCCGTCAAGATCTGGTCAAAGGTTTGGACTGGAATTTGCTCGCCACCAGACTTGATTCAGGCGCTTGGTTCTGCACTTCAGCAAGGCACCCTGGTCTCTACGCGGCCTCTGGGACTGTATCTGATGAGTTGGTTCTGGGTTACAGCTCTGCTCTACCGGTTTGGATCTCTGGGTTCTAGCAAGGGTTCTTGGCCAGAAGCAGCAAGACAGCACAGCCAGGCTGTTGAATTTCTTGTGCCCCTTGGAAGTTTGGGGTTAAAATCAGGTTGCAGGATTTTAAGGGCCAGCTGAGAAGGGTTCAGCTTTTTGGATTGGGCCTTCTGCTTCAGGGTTCTGGAGTCTGGATCTGGGTTCTGGATTCTTCCTGCAGGGCGCTTCACCAGTAGATGAGTTGATGAGTGACTGTGTGTCTCTGGGACCTCAACAGTCCCTATTTATATATTTTCAAAAGGGGTGGGTAGGCTGATTATACTATGCCCAACCCTCTAAGAATCCGATAGGTCATAGAATTTCCTCTCCCCTGATTTGAGAAGCAACCAGAGTGTCATGATGTGTCATAATGACACTGTGTTTATGGTCCAGGGAGAAACCTCCCCTTTGTTCCTATACAGTATATATTTTTTTCATATAAAACATCTTTCCAATATCACCAACTTGCTAATACTACATATTTACATTACAGATTAAATAAGGCACGTATCCATCAAAGTCTAATCTTCCTAAGAGTTTTGGTTCACAAATGACAGTTTTCCGCGCTTTTGGCTGGTTACCCAGTGTCAAATCTGTACAATTTTTCTAGATACATGCACATAACATCTGGGCATATTTTTAACATTATCACAATAGCTACAATATCAACATTTTCGTGGTTCAGTCTCTGAATATCACACAGATTCCAGAGTAGTTTTAAACTGTGAGCGACATTTTAATTTTAATAACCTCTAAATTCCATATTTTTACCAATTCGGCACAATTTTCTATAAGTCTTTTTCTCAAACATATAGTTTCTTCAGTTCCAAATCCACATTTTCAGTCTAGCCCCGCCTCCAAGGCTTGGCTGAGCCAGAGAGTAACATGAGCTTGTTCCTGCCTGTGCTGGTTTCTGTTGACGCCCCAAATTAGCATTCCCCTTCAGCTCAAGACGCCCATTGTCTCTTTACCAGAGCAGCAGAGCAAATCCCCTCCTCCTCTCATTAGCATCCAAATGAGAGATCCTGTCCTTTTGGTGGGAAGGAGAAGGGTGGTGTGTTCCTCAGTGTGGGAAACCTCTTTGAAGTTTAGCTGAATCAGGTTACCTTATAGTAAATTGTGACCTTGTTCTTTGTGAAAATTAAAGTTATACATTTAAAAACAAGCAAACATATCTTCAATTCCAGTCTTTTTCAACATAGAAATTAAATAGTGGCAACCTATATTGCATTTGATGGCAAGTCTCTTCTTTCCCCACACTTTGATTTTAATGTTCCAGTTTAAAAGACAGGTTAAGTAATCGCCAGCTTCTGACACACGCGAGTGGTGGTACTGTGCCCATTTTTAACATATTTTTTCCAAGCAAGCATCTTTAAATGTGGATTTTCTTCTGATAAATGTACTTCTGCTAACATTGTACTTGGGTGGATTCTTGAAGTAAAGTGATGTTTAACACCCAACAAGGAGGTTGGATCTTTTGTGAGGTTTGGGAACCATGATCTTTGCAAATTTAACAGCCAAGGAAAAACGGATTTTCAAGCAGCTCTGTGTTTCTCTTGCATTGCAGTACTACTTTTTCAAGTAGTTTCATTTTACTTTGTGGGTAGCCAAATGATAGGTTTTGGCAGTCGTCTTCTGTGTTACTGCAGACATAGGCAACATGGATTGGTGGCCTATTTTTCAGGTTTCCTGCGCACTTCTGGGTGATTTGTAGCGCACATAATGCTTTCCGGCAGCCATTATGATGTTCCTGATGCACAAAGCGCACAGTAATGTTGCAGGGCACAGACTAATGGGTTAAAACATCCCACAGTCCCCAAGCCCTCACAAAGGAATGTCCACACATTGTATTAGTTAAAGCACAGTCTTTATATAATTAATATTTAAGGTTACGTACACTATGACAATAACTCACTTTGTGCTCAGAAAATCAACAATGGCAAATATATACAATTCTAAAGTGGTACCACAATTATTATCAGATCTCATTAAAGTGCATCAACGATACTCTGGTTAAATGTCACACAGATCACTTAATAAAGGCAACCAACTATAGACTTAGGAGGAAAGTAGTTGGTTAAAACAATTATCAGAATACTGGGCTCCAGCGTTAAACACAGTTCTGTGTGGGGATCCCCCACCTGGGCAACCTGTAAAGTAAAGGTATATCACAAGCCCAGTCCATATATTGTTCTATAAGTCTTATTTCCTTCTATAATGTTTCTACCCCCCCAATGTACCTGGTAGAGCAGAGTTCTTCGCAGAGGTGCCGATGGATCCTTCTTGAGTGACTCCCTTTAAAGCAGGAGCCACGGATCGTCAAGAGGCATTGAAGAAGGTGAACTTGGCATCAACGGCATCAATGAAAAGTTCGAAGGTGCCGAGACAACAGCGTCGATCCAGGCGGTGCTCTTCGGCGACGTCCTGCAAGGATGAGGTGTGCAGGGCACCTCGGCATTTGATAGTTCAGGACCGCAAAGAGTTTCTGAAGAAATGTGGCCAGACAAGGGCATCGAGTCGTCAGTCTTTGTGGTCTTTGGGTGGCGGGAAACCCACCGGCGGATTCTCCTCAGCGTGTCAGCATCCTTGACTTTCTCCAGCAGGATAAAGCGGTCATCGGTGCGGACAAGGGAGTCCTTCAATTCAACAGTCTTAGGCAAAGGAGCAGGTGGCTCCGGTCGTCGGCGGCACAGCGTCAAGCAGTCCCCTCTTCTGGGCAACACGGCTTTGACAGGCCTCCAGCGGTTACGGCAATACTCCGAACCCTGGTCGACGGCAATGGACTTCGACAGCATTGATGTCCGGGTGCTTCACTTCGTTCTCCTCAGCAGTCCCCGTCTCCGGTCAGCAGCCTTTCGACAGTCTGACTTCCAGGGAGCTTCGGCGAAGGTTAGCAGTGCTCGATGGTCCCTCGGAGCACGGGAAGAGGGCGCCTAGCCATGTCCTCTCTCGGATCAGTCCTCGATGAACTCGACAGCTTTCGGATCGGGTTGAAGCAATTGCAGCAGCAGTTCTTCTTCCAGCTGGGCGTCAAGGATAAGCAGTTCCAGTTACTCTTGAAGTGTCAACTCAGCTTCTGAACAATTTCCAGTGGTGAGAGGTCTCCAGATATACTATTCTGTCTCTCATCCACACTGCTGGGTCACACTCAGCAGCCACTCATACAGAAGGGCATTCATGCAGATAGCCAATCAGGCATACAGTGCATTCAGGCCATACTCCTCCCTCTCAGACACTCACAACAAGGAATGTGTATTGGGACAAGCACCCAGCCATTCAACACTACACACTGCATTCATACCAGTTTTGGGCAGGGCTGTCTCAGTCATTGTGTCAAACACCAGAAACCAGACACCCACAACAAGAAGTGCATATTGATCACACCCTCCATTCACCCAGGTCCCATCCACAGGGTGTACCCACAAGATACAGTGACTGGGAAGGCTCCAGCCAGTCTGGCCTGGACTTTACAACAACACCATATATGGAACTTCAACCCAACAGCCAGTCAGGGGGAAGGGACAGAGTCAGGGCTTCCCAGGACTTTGGAAAAACAAAGTAACAGGCAATAGAAAGCAAGAGGCCACAGGGGCCATCTTGTTTCCTAATAGGAATCAACAGATTCCAATGGCAGGGTCTGGGTATCCCAAAATGGAGGATACTCAGAGCACCTGTCAAATTCAGCATGGAGCTGCCACCAGCCCATACCCTGCTCTGTGGGCCACACACAGGTGCCCAAAAACATACACTTGAGGCACAGTGTTGCACCCCCACCCATGGGTGCCATAAGGGTATCCCATGGGTCTGTACACCAAACCTAAAACAGGAATAGCTGCACTGCCAGGAGTCCCACATGGACTCCTGGGCAGAAAACAATACAGAACACAAATGCAAAAGAACTACAGGACAAGGACAGGGAGGTCCTGTCCCTCCAATGCATTTCCAGCATCACACTCTGTGCCTCTCCTCTACCATATAGAGAGCAGGAGTACAGACACCCCCCTCCAGTCTTTACACTCAGTCCATACACTCTTTTCCTGATTTGCTTGAGCCTTTTTCGGGACTTGCAACAATGGCCTTGTGTATGAACTATAATCAAATACCTATGCTCTCACATAATTGCATAGTCCCAAAAACTGTTGTATGTGCTTTATGGTGTGCGGTTTTGCTGTTTTCAAAATTGACTCAGCCCTTTCAGGTGTAACTTTCTTTCCTTCATGCGAAATTAACTGACCTATGTATAACACCTCTTCTTGGCAATACTGCAAACAACGTCAGATCTTGGGAATCTTAATGCAGTGGGATTGAGAAAAACACATTTTTCAAGTCATTCACAATGAAATATCGCGCCTCAACAGGGATACTACATAAGATCGTCGCTGGATTAGGAACTAGAGGAAACTCGGCCTCTACAACCTGGTTAATTGGGTGCATGTCCTGAATAAATGCCACAACCCCCCTTCGATTTTTTTGACTGGATACAGTGCGGTATTGCATGGTGACTCTGACATCACTAATATGCCTTGATCCATCATGGCAGATATCCTCTTAAAAATACCCTTGTCTGCCTCTCGAGACATGGGATACTGTTGTGCACGAGGTAAAATTGCTCCTGGCTTCAATTTAATTTTGACTTCTCCAACCCCCTTCAATAGGCCTATGTCATAGTCCGTAAGCCTATGGACTATTTTTTGACTATGTCATAGGGGCCTGTAGTCCACAAAGAAACTGGCACTTTGCCATTTCTTCATCAAAAAATGCAAGACGCTGTCTCAGCATCATCATTCTTTGTGGAACCTTGCGTCTTTCTGCCCTAACCCATTATGTTATGCTCATTTCGAACACTACTTCGTCATCAGAGGGGTCATCTTTAAACATGTCCTCATCAGTTACGTCAGTTAATCTGTAACCCTCTCCAATGGCAATTACTCTGCTCCATGATCTGCCTTTATCATCAAATCCTATAAGCATAGCCAAGACCCCTCATACTACAGCTGCTTGCAACTCTAAGGGATAAATCCGTACCCCCTCTTCTTCCATGGGAATCTCCGGTCTAAAGAGAAACTCATAAGGTATTCTCATAGTCTTACCTACTAAACCAGGCAGCCAAGTTAACAAAATGCGTAACCCCATAATCAAATACTTCTGGTTCTAACGGTACCCCTCGTATGGCTATTATTCATGGCGTTGAACACACTATGCCTTCATCAGTAAAAGAAATCGTCATGTTCAATTTCGTCCTTAGATCTTGACCCAGTATATTAACTGGTGTCTGTTTTGAATACAACAATGGAACATACATATTGCATCCTCCTATAGAGACTGGCAATTCTTCAGTAAAAGGAACTCTACTTGTTGCTCCTGTGAAAACTTGAGCATTTATGGCATTACCTGATAGTAAAAATGTTCCCTCCCGTATACATAAGCGAGTTGCACCTCTGTCTACCAAAAAGGAAAAAGATTTGCTTCCAATCGTGATGACAGCCCTCTGTTCCTTTTGAGTATTTGGCGTTGCTGATAGTACTGAACACATCAAGTCACCCAGTGAATTGTTCTATTGTTGGGACATGCTTATTCCTGTGCCCGTGAAAGGATTCCCACTCTCGATGACACCCACTATCCTGGAAGTCAGTAACTGTCCTGTGTTTGCACTCTGCTGTATTTGCATAGGTGTGTACTGTGACTGCCCTTGTGGCAGATTCAATGGTGCTTGCTGTGGTTGCATAGCCTGTTGTGTTCTCAGCGTTTGTACTTCATACACTGTTTGATCTTGGGCAAACCTGTCTCTTCCTTGTGAGCGATATGCAGGCGGATTAGCACCCCACCTCTTGAGAACTGCCCCTTCTGTACATATCCTTGGCTCCCACATATTTGTGTTATATGCCCTGTCATACCACATGTCCAACATACAAGAGGGAGTCTTCTAATTTGCCCTCCCTGCATGCCTTGATTACCATTCTGCATAGGCTGAGACCCACCTTGGTTACTTTGGAGGTTCCCTTGATTATTCTGAAAGCCTCCTCTTCCACTGAGGTTTCCTCTACCTCGTGGTATAAATCCATTCCCTACTTGATCGAACTGCCATTGGTTATCCACATGCAGCATACCTGCTGCTTGCTGTGATCCTGACCCTTCTCTACTAGTTAACATTGCCGTTCTATAGCATACTTTGATTTGATAGCTTTTACTGTACCAATTTAGCCTCCTCAAGCTTCCTACCATCTTCATTCTTTAGATGTTTCTCCTGTAACAATCGGCAATTATGTGCTTTGGTCAGCTGTATTTCTGGCCATGGGTTTGCCTCCATACCCACCACCTTCTTGAGCTGTCTCTGCACCTTGTATGGCAGCCCTTGACATAATATATGATAGAATACAGGTGTAGATTTTCCCCAAGGCTCGCACATTTCCAAGCTCCACTTCCCTTGGAAATTCTGAATGTAAATAAATAGATCCTCCCCTTCCTGCATTTTACATACCATTATAGCTCCCATATCTCACGTGTTGGGATACTGTACTCAAAGCGCTTTCCAGACTGCCACTCTACAATTATTAAATGGTGCTCTATCATGAGCACTGTTCTGGGCAGTGACACCTGCATATCCTGCTTGTGACCAAATGCCATCAGCTCTCTCCCGAAGTATAGCTGCTCGAAGACCTTTAATGTCCCCTATAGCCAACGTATTTCCTCCTGTCATTTTCTCTAATTCATAGATCCATTTTCCGGCACCCCACGTTAAACTCAGGAGTTTACACCTTAAATTATCCTTATCCATTTGGGGCCATGGTATATGCTGCGGTCTGACCCCTCCTTTTCCTAACAACGGGAACTGCAAGATCCCAAAATCGCATTCATCCCCATCGTTTGCCTGTCCTTAGTAGGGACAATGGTTCCACACGTCTTCTTCCTGGTAATGACCTAAGTCTACACCCATAAGGTGGCGCGTCCCCCCTCACACCATGGGATCGCTCTTTTGATCGATCTGGCCACGCCAGGAGCTCTGGCATCTTCGATTTAGGTAGATACAGATCTATCCATCTTACTTCCCTATCTGTCGGATAACATCCTTCAGGATCACATGCATTAGCCCCCTCCTCCCCACGCAAGGTTTCTCTGTCTTCGTCTGAGATATCTTGTCCCCAACTAGTGTGACTTCCCTCTTTCTCATCTCGATTCAGAGTCAGCTTGTCCAAAGACAAGGCGCTATGTTCTAGGCTGAACAAACTTCTATCCTTCCCCTGCTACTGGGCACCTTCAAATCGATCGTTCTTTCCCTTCTTTTTTTATTTACTTTTGGTCCTCATTTCATGATAAACCTTATTGATTTTTTTCTCCAATGCTTATTATATCAAAATCGTCGTCTAGATTTGCTCTAGACGGACCTGGCATTGGTTCATGTGTCGGGAAGAATTCTTCTACGTCCTCCCATGCTACTACTGGTTTAGGTGCCATTAATTATCTCTCTATGCCTGTGCCTTCTCTTGAGTTCTATTTCCTTGTCAAACTCTCTTCGTTTCCTTGCTTTCTCCCCTCCCCTTTCTTCTTCCTGACTTTTCACCTCTCTTCTCTCATTTGCTCTATGTACTTCTTCATCTCTGCGTCTTTGTATTCTTTTATCTCTTAGATTCTGTTCTTCATCTTCCTCTCTTTTCTTTTCTAGCCTATCTCTTTCTTCGATTGCTCTGTGTATATTATCATGCTTCCCTTGCTCTTCTGCTCTTTCCCGTTTTTTCAACTGCTCATCTTGATACAGCTGTTCTCGCCTCTGTCTACTCTTTCTTTTGGCCTTGTCTTCTTTCAATCGTTTCTCTCTTTCTTTATCTTTCTTATCCTGTATGTCCTGATCTTCCTTTTGTCTTACTTCCTCAATGCTCTTTTCATCAAGTTTGAGCAATATCTGACGGCCCATCCATTCGTTCTATACGTCTATAGCGCTACCTCGTCAGCTTTATCTTTCTTTCCTTTCCACCTTTTTTTTCTCTCTCTATATCTAGAGACATACCTGATCGATCACTTCTCTCCTTGTCCTGTGGGACTTTAGGAATTACATCTCTTTCTGGAGTCTTTTTGGGACTCTCATGGCTGCTACATGCAGGCGATTTATACGTAGGGTTGTAATACCCCATCACTGCTTTAAGCTCTCTTAAAGGATACAATCCTTCATCTTTCATACTATTGCCATTTACTTCAGACGCTGTAGGGGTACAGAAGGCTCTTCACCCCCTCTTTACATTAGTTAAGCATCCAGTCTTCAGGAGGTGGGTCTTCCCGTTCCTCCTGGTACATCTTCCAAAGCTCTAAGCTGGCTAACCTCTTTTCTAACTTTTTCCCTGTGTATGCTGCATGCAAATATATCGTCATATGCTGCAAAACTGCTTTAGACAGCGATCCCCCTTGTGGTCTTGGCATGAACATTTTATCTGCCATACCCTTAACCCATTGTGCACTGTACTGCTTAGGCTTGGGTGCGTGTTTCGGCAGCTGTCTGCACAAGTGTTTAAGCAGAGTAATATCCTCCATCATGACGTAGTCACAATCGATTGTCACAACTTATCATTATTTCACACAAAGAAATGCTTTCCAGAAAAAGAATACAATATGAGCATGCACAAATCGTCGCAGCTCCAAACCTTTATATCACATTTACTTCAATCTACCTATTCACTAAACATTATCAGTCAACTATATGAATAAATAATTGCATTTCAAATCTCACTGTTTCCACCACAGTATAGTTCTTCCTTGTGTTCAATATTGCATTTATTTGCCACATACATCATGTACAATATTCAGACAAACAGACAAACTGACAGACTGGCCGGCCCACATATATTTCCATCAACGCTCCTCATGACCATTCCGCCCCTAAAAATGTCTCTAATGGAGTATGAAAAGTCCTCTTTAATGATCCTTGATCTTTTGTAGCCTAGTAACGTCCACCTGGACTTTAGGACAAGTTCCTTCTAAACGTCCTCTACGTAGGATACTGGGCTCATTATTTAGATCGCTCCTTGTCTGTATACCTTAAACTGTGAAGCTCATTGCTCCTTGTCTTATACACAAAAAATTAAATACCCAACCAACCCTGTGGTACTCTATCCCCATTATCATTCTTCCCCACTCAGTGCTCATTCAGTTTTCCACCTCACTCAGCCTACTCACCATTTGCATTTTCAACTTCCGACTGTCAGGAAGAGCGGGTGGAAGATTTGGAATAGTTGGAGGCTTTAACTTACTCAATGGTAAGTCTAGTCCTCACTCAACATGGCGTTGGTTCCTATAAATACCGACTCTGCCCCCTAAACTGGTGCGTTGTATCTGTTCTTTTTGCTATAACGCTCCTCAGTGCTCGTAGCGTATCTCTGCTAATTCCCCCTCTGGTTCCTCCTTGTTGGCTACTGTGTCGTGTTCTTTCCATTTCTGTCAGCCTTCCCTTTTCCTTCATTTATTACTTCCTACAGCCTGCTCGTGTGGGTTTGTTTACGAGCTGCTGCATTTTTCTCTCCTACCTCTCTCGCTCACTGCTCGGCGTCTGCCTTTCCTCGCTCAGGCTGCCGGCGTTGTCAAGGGCGCGAGCCACAATCTCCTCCTCCTGCTCAAGCTACCTTGCTTTGCCTGTCATTCTTCGCTCTGCGGTCTTCAACCGCCTGGGACGCGAGCGGCAACCCTTTCCTCCTGCTAGGTTTGAGCCCCTCAGTACGCGGCGCCTGCCGTTTCTCGTTCGAAGCTTGCACTCGCCTTAATATCGTGGGGCAAGTCTGTTATGTCTTTATATTCTGACTTACCTTACAGCTTATATATTTTCCTTCTTACGCTTTCGTGCTTGTTTACATTCATACTTACTCTGCTGTCTGCTTCTTTGCAGTATTTCTTCACTTTCCATATTTACTTCCCTTTTGGCATATCTTACTCCTATTTCTACACATCATTTCCTTGGGATCCTTAAGACTATTGGAAGGATTATTGGACATTCCGCTGAACGAAGGTGTTTCTTCCATTAGACTTTAATTATTGGAACCCTACTCAGTCACCTTGCATCTTCATCATCTCCAGGGTTTTTTCTGCCTTTCGGCTTTTTCCCTGGTAGTGAGGCTGGCCCCCCGGGGCCGCCCTAAAGCAGGTTTCCATATCTGCCAAGGTGGCCTCCGAGGGGCCAGACCTTATTTACATGAGAGAAAGGCTCGGAAACCCAACGTCAAGACTTCTAAGAAGAAGAAGGACTGTAGAAAGACCAAGACTGCTCTGGAGGAGCTGGATTCTGAAGAATCAGGTGAGGAGATTGGGGAGATAGACCTGAAGCCTGACACCGACTCTGGGGATCGCCTCCTCCTCCTCAACCAGCAGCTTCAACCTTAGGTTCATTAAGCTTCTTGTAGAAGTTAGGAGGGGATTCCGCTTGAAAACGAGGGACACGTCCCACCTATACTTGCAAGTTTTATTTACACTAGTGGCCGCTGGCTACAAGGAGCTTTGCGTTCCTCCAGCTAAATGGCGGAGGACGTCCAATATTTTCAGGACCCCAAAGCTGACTAGGTCGATGGATTTTAAACCATCCTCTGCTACCACGTGAACTGGGGTGTCCGAACCAGCCTTTTAAGGTGAGGTAGCAATAGTTTGAGATGGATGGAGATGCAAAATATACTCAAACATCAATAACCAAACTGACTCAGGAACTTGGCAAAGTGCATCTGTTTTAATATCAATTATCTAAAACTGGGAGTTACAATGAACATCAATGTGTTCACTCGATATTGACACTCCATGCATGTCATGAAAAAAATGACTTTTATAGTAAAAACTCATAATTATTAACTTCAATCTATGGGCACACTACAAAAACCTACTTGGGAAGGTGATAGGCTTACAGGGAACATCTAGGTATATGTTCCATACTTGTCAGGGAAGGTGATTGGGTTTCTAACATCAGGTTGGGCAACTAATCCCTCCTCTAGTGCAGGTTTCTATGAACGTCATCAAATACACAATGTCCCATTGGTTATACAAACTATAGGGCTCTCTATTACGTGGCCCCCTATAATTGGTTGGCACCCTCATACCCCCTGTAATATTCCACACACGTAAGTTGCACGGAGGCTGGCAGCCAGGTGCTGGTGGGCTGGTCATAACCATAGCTTCCCACCAATTAGCCTGTCATCTATCATCACTCTTGCAGCCTGCTAGTCAATTAAGGCTTTGAACCTGGCCTTGGAAATGTTCTCTGTACTGGAGAATATGAGGGAATATAGGCATACTCTCTCTTCTTGATGTCGATACAGCTCGTCCCACTATTTCCTTCTAACCACGTGACTGCAGACCATGTTTTCGATTCTTGCTGCATTTAAAATACTATTAAATGATGAACCTCTGGCGTCTTCAATGTTCTCGCTTTTCACCTAAAACAGGACTTTTGTTCTTTTCACACGTTCTGTTACCACTTCTCGAACATTCAAGCCCATGGTGGCCTTGACTTCCTGGTCTTGGGCCAACCAAGCCTTTCTTTGTTTCATCTCAATGGTTACATTTTCAATTTCTAACTGCGGCATACTGAAAAAGTATTTCTGTTCATGGGATGCAGCTCTACTAAAGTACGTTGTGGAATCATCCATAATCCTTACATTTCCTATGTATATACGTGGGCGCATCGCCGCAATCTATTCACTACATAGCCAGCCTTTAAGAATACTTTGTCTACTTGCGTTACTACATCTGTACAATTGTAAAATAACTTAATATCATCTTCATTACTTCTCTAGAATGAGCATCTCTATCTCGAGCCCGAAATGTTGCTCATCTTTAACACCACCTCTTTAGAGCCTGTAGAATATTTGTTCTCTCGTTTCTGCATCTCTTCTGGCTGTGTGAACTCTGCTTTTTCATGACATCACCAATCTTCCTTTTTGCTCAGTTTTCATACTTCCTCCGGGATTTAATTCAAATGGCCATCATATTGTTGTGAATGCATGTATGGCTATGTCTCAATGGGAATCTTACTTCCAGGATTCTCGTTGGTATAGGTATTCTCACTGGCATCGCACGTGTCTCACACTCTGGCTCCCAACATATAGTCAGCATGGGGGAGGAGCTCTGGGTGGGGGTACTTGGCATGACCTCTACATAATGGTCAAAATTCCTGGCATAAAATCATGGACTTTTTCGATCTAAAATGTCTAGATCTTCCATCCACCCAAGAGCATAAATTTCAACATACATGGTCTAACGGCATCTCAAAGTAATTTATTGACTATGTCATAACTAACCCGCAAATGAGTGCCTTTTGTAGTCAAACGCATAGACTGAGTGACCATGGGCCACTTTTTTGGTCCATGGAATTATAAAGCTCTTGCTCTCCTATAGGCAAATGTCCCATGTTAACGATTAATTATTCGGGTAACCGACTTCGATGGTCAACTGAGAACATCAAATTCACTAATAGGGTGTGAAAACCAAGACCTATCTAGCCTGATGGCTGCTTTACCTGCAGCCGAGTGGGATTTGGGTAAAACGGTTATTGTCAATATTCAGCCACTCATAAATAAGAAATGGAGACCTAGACCTAACAATATTACAAATAACTATGTCTCCTACGATCCTGTAATTGCAGAAAGAAAAATAATATATCACAGGGAATGTGCTGCAGTCAGATCTAACTTTAAATTAGTCTACCAAAACAGACAAAAAGAGTTAACAAGTCTGTCCACTAAGTATAGAAACTGGCAAAAACAGCACAAGCAATCAATTAGAGGATTAAATTGGCAGAGATTATTTTCTTGGTTAAAAACACATAACACAAGAAAATTCTGGCAATATCATAATAACTTTCAAAAGTCCTTTTCCCCACAAGGACTTCATCCCATATCCCAGGAGGCCTGGTTATCATATGTGGAGCAATTATATTATATTTCACATAATCATTTCCAGGACCTAAGGTCAACTAGGTACAGTGAGACTGAGTATGTCGCGCCAGAGAATTGGGACTTACTTTGATCTGACATTAATGAGGAAACTTTAGAGTGACTAATTCGCAAATCAAAAGCCTCTAAGGCCCCTGGCCCGGATGGAATTCCCAATATAGTTTTCAAGGAAAACCCGTTGTTGTGGGCACAACTTCTAGTGGGATATTTCTCTTACATAATTCAGACTGGCAAAATACCTGATAATTGGCAGAAATCCATATTGGTTCCTATTTTCAAAAAAGCAAATAGATTAGAGCCATCAAACTATTACCTTTTGGCAATGATGGATTCCAGCCACAAACGTTTTGCCAATATACTGCTGGAACAACTTACACACTGGTTGGAAGAAAAGAACATCCTGGCTACCTTCCAAACAGGATTTAGAAAAAGTGACAATACCATCACTAACACCTCCACTATTCAGTTTCTCACAAATGCTAGTGTCAAAGGGAGGAATAGCAAAGGTTTCTGCTGTTTCATTGATTTCTCCAAGGCGTTCGATCTTGTCTCAAGACCTAAGTTATGGGCCAAATTGAAAAAATGGGGAAAATCAACAACTGAATTATCATATTCAATCCCTCTATTCAAACACTTCAATTACTATATGCTGCAGCTCTGAGGGTTATTACTAAGAGTTTACATCAGTAAACCGGGGCTGGAAGCAGGGATGTATATTGTGACCCATTTTATATAATGCATAAACAGCAGATTTGGTACCGGCTCTTAAGACCGTCCGTAACTTTCCACCAAGAATAAATGGTACCAAGGTCATCAGTGTGTCATACGCGGATGACATTATTCTCTTTGACCTGACCCAATTTGACTGGCAGCGATCATTGCTTGCACTTTCCAACTATGCTAGGGAAAACAATAAAATGGTCATAAACAAACTTAAGACCAGAACGATGCACCATGGTAGGACCAAAACAACTGTTGAGAAATTTAAATGGCAGGTGGAAAAAACGGTACTGGAGAAACAGTACTGGTGAACGTACAAGAGTACAAGAGTTCTTATATTTGGGTTTTCGTCACCGTCATATTACGAGGCTTTCACTCACGAAAAAGTCTGGAAAAGATAGTTGGCCATCAAAAACTATATAGAGCATTGGGGGGGTCCAACATCGAAGGCTTAGTTCAAATCTACAAGGCAAGTATTGCTCCCTCCGTTTTATACGCCTTGGAAGTTTTACCATCAGCACATGTAAAATTGCTGGAGAAACTTGGGCAAAATTACTAAAAACAATAATGAACCTCCCTAAATCTGTGCCAGTGGAAGCCTTGAGGCTTAAATATGGCCTCCAATCCCTATACTCAATGTGATCTGTTAGAAAGATATTATTGTATGCTAAACTGCGCACAACAGAACGCATTGTTCCAATTGTTGGGTCAAGAGTTGGAGGTTGATTGTCATAATTCTTTCATTATGGAACTTTAAGATTTCACTAAAAAATATTTGTCTGACTTGGGTCTCCACTTGGACATCTTTGAAAGTCATCCAGACTATAATTATTCAAGTCAAAACTCTGCAATGGGACTTAGCTGCCAACATTGATAAACTTCATAACCATAAAAGGTATAGGGAATATTCATGCCAAGGCTTTAAGGGGGAATTCCTCATAGTTATTTAACCAAATGGTCTAGTCCAGAACTAAGGCGTTTTACCATGCAACTACGTTTTAACATCTTGCAGACTAAGGAGTCCACTAGTCATTGGAAAAACTCCTTGCCTCATGATGAGATTTGTAGATGGTGCAATCTTAAAGTAGAGACTAGCCGTCATGTGTTAACTTCCTGTGCAGCCTTGGAGTTTTATTATAGGAGTGGTTATGGACATTTTCGTTAGATAATGTAAGTGGGGATCAATTTTGGGCTGCATTGGTAGGGGCTCGCTCAGTTGTGATAAACGCTGCTGCCCTTGATATTTCGAAGTGTGTCATCAACGTGAAACAGGTTGCCCAAAGTATATGATGAATTGTGGGTTTTACAATTTTACGAAATGCTAATATTGACTGCAAGAATCTGTGTTTACATGATTATGTAGTATTAATTTGAGTGTTTTTTAATTTGGATTTTAAGATGATGTTAAAAGTTTCAATGGAAACTTATAAGATGCATTTTTTCTTATTCTGTATATTTTATACCTTTCTAAACATATGTGTGCTTTAGGTTTTGTAAATAAAATAATGCACAATAAAACAAAAATGTTTAAAAACCTGGCACTGACCAGGGGTGGCCCGCCGATAGATCTTGTCCTGGAGAGTTGTCAATGGGATCTGAGACATCTAATGGATCTTTCCTGGCCCCAGGGGCTTAAGCAACTTGCCAAGCGCATTATCATAGCTAACCCTGGAGCTCCTTATGATGCGATTATTGCGGCCAAGAAAAGAGTTATGCGAGCCACACTGAGACATACTAAGTGTGATATGGCGAACCAACCTTTAACTTACCTAGAACAAGTTAAAATCAAAAAAGCAATTTCGGGCATGGTTGAAGGGTCATAAAGCAAGTTACTCCTCTGCCAGATGGCAGTTAATCCACTCCTTGGTAACAACTCACGATTCGAAAATGTTTTGGCATATGCTAAGAATGTTTCTAGCTAATGGTGCATCCCATGATGTTTGTTGTGTCACCGAGGCCTCCTGGGGCAGTTCTCTTATAGAACAGTATTTCTCTCCTAGTGAGCATAGTTGTACGGATATCAGAATCTCAATAGTCAACACCTGTGTCTGGTCTCACATTATGACGGCTGATATAAAGGGTATGATTAAGAAATCTAAAACCTCACGGGCCATCGGCCCGGACGGTCTTTGCAATGCCGTTCTAAAGATGAACCCCCCATTTTGGGTTACCTTATTAAAAATACTTTTTCTACGCATATGCAAGGATGGCGATATTCCACAAACCTGGCGGGATTCGATCTTGGTCCCTGTGTTCAAACGGGGACCTCGGGAGGATCCAACTTGTTAGTGCCTTCTAGCTATGCTGGATTGTAGCTTCAAATATTTTGCAGGACTGCTTCTTAATCTGCTGACCGAGTGGGTGGAGAGAGAAAACTTACTCGGCCCGCATCACTCTCATTTAGAATGGGCTTTAACACCCCCATTCTATTGGGATTCTCCAGACACTCATATCGGATGCATATATTTACCCGGGTATGTATTTGTATCTATGTTTCGTGGACTACAGTGCTGCCTTCGACAGTGTGATCCGTCCTAGACTATGGGAGAAATTGGTAGCAAGGGGTATAGACCCTTCTTTACTGTACTGCATAAAGCTCCTGTACTGTGACACTAGCATGAGGGTTAGATTATCGCAGGAGGGGGCACTGACAAGGTCCTTTAGCACAAATAGGGGTCTTAAACAGGGGTGTGCATTGGCACCACTCCTATATAACCTATACATTTCTGACCTGCACCAGTCCTTAAAATTGGCCCGTAACTTTCCTCCTAGGTATGGCATGACGGAGATAGTCTGTCTCATGTACGCAGATGACACGGTGGAGATGGACGGACTGCACTTGGATTACAATGTTCGTTTAATGCACTTCAGGCTTATTCAAATCTAAATGGCCTGAAAATAAATATCACCAAGACCAAGGTTATGAGCTGTGTCAGCAGGATAAAGGCCAGGAAGCCATTCCCTTGGGTATTGGAAAATGATAGGATGGAGCCTGTCCTCACTTTCAAGTACCTTGGAGTACATCTGCAGGCTTCTCCGTCTCTGGCTCATCTGGAGGAGGGTATTGCATTGAAAACTTAGTCCAAGTGGTTGGCAATTAGGCGGGTCATTTTAAATAACGGGGGACCATCCATCGAAGCACTTGTGATCGCATATAGGGTGTCCATAATACCCACTATTATGTATGCTCTTGAGGTCTTTCCATGTAAGGCTCTCTCATGGCTCCCTATATTGGAGGCCAAGATTCTTTGGCCTATTTTGAACCTTCCTAGTTGTGTCCCCGTGGAGGCTGTAAGACTTGAATTGGGCCTTCACTCACTTCTGTCTGCCTGGAAAATCACGGCCTGTAAGTTATGGGCAGAGATCAAATATAATTGGAGTGCTATGCCTTCTCTGCTTTTTTCCACAATGGAACAAACACACCACTTGCCGACAAAAAAGCTCATAGTTTAGGGAATTGGAGGCAACAGTGGGCTCGCACTGTTATGATATTAACTTATTTTGCCACAATAAGAGTGATATCCCCTTATTTTTGAGTAAGCTTAGTGCCAAATTTCACATAGTTGCCTACATGCCAACATTTTGGATCAGCTGGGAGGGAGATTCTCTCCAAGCAATCGGAATAGGTGAATTTCCCCATTAGAATGCATTGTTTTAGGAGGGGGGCAGTAAAAAATTGCAACATTTTTGCTGCCTAAATCGGGAGGGTTGGCATGTATGTAGCTGACCAGATCTCATCCCTCAGCAGATTGGCAGAGACAAGCAAGTATGCTACCTACACCCAACAGGGTTTAATTGGGGACATCCCCCGCAAATATCTGGTGTCACTCCGATTTCCAGGAAACTCACTAGATATCTACCTTTTAATCTATTCCCGGTACTCGCTTATACAGATCACTAAAGACGCTCACCTCTGTCGTCTCCGCCAAGCACAAGTGGAAGCTCATACATACCAACCCTCTCGATTTAGGCGGGAAACACCTGATTTTTGCGTGAAAAATAATGCTATTTTTTTTCACTTTTTTTTTTATTTAAATTTTCAGCAGAAGAAAAACAAGTTCCCCAGAGGTCATATAACAAGAACAACAACAAAAGTATCTAACCATCAACTAAACCCTTCCACTATCCCCCCTCCCTATCCCTCCCATTTCCTCCCCCCCTTAACCCCAGATAGACTAGGCCTCGGAAATTCCTTGGTGCTAGAGACTGAGAGTAGGGACCAAACACATACGTAGCAGTACATTTGGGCCATGCTAATGGCGAAGTCCCCGCAACCATCCAAGCCTGCTTCCGCCAGTAAAAGCTTCAGCAGCCCCACCCAGGCGACATGATACAGAAAAACCACAAAGCAGATCATAGTTTCAAGGCTTCACAGTCCGCAGTGAGTATAACCACAGTCCATTCCTGCAAAAAAGATGACATAGAATCGTTGGTAATAGCAGAAAGTTTCTCGTACTCAGAAATAGCAATTAACTTGGTAAACCATTCTGTCTTGGAAGGCGCTAGCAAACTCTTCCACTTCTGAGCCAGAGCCAGCCTCCCCGCTCTCAACATGGCCCCCATTACCCTCGAGAAGGAACCCACCTCTTTATCATGTAGAGGAGTGCCCAGAAGAACTTCGAGCGGGTGCAGGGAGGGACATGTTCCCAGGATGTCTTTAATCCAGCTGAGCACCTCCGTCCAATATAACCGGACACTCCCACCACATGTGAAACCAGGTACCTTTATTGCAACACAATCTGGGACACCATGGGGACACTTCTACAAACATCCTAGACAGGGCAACCGGAGGACCATGCCAGGAGTGTAAAATCTTAAAATTATGCTCCATTGCCGCCGTGTACAGCCCACCAGGATAAACTGACCTAAACACTGACTGCCAAGATGGGTCATCTAAGGACAAGCCCAACCCTTCCTCCCAGATACGCTTAAACGACTGCCTACCCACTAGGTCAGAAGAAATGAGCACATTATAAATCTTGGAGAGGGATCTCTTCCTAGACTTGGCTTCCGCACAAATCCTTTCAAAAGGAGTTAAAGGGCGCGATAAATCAGCCACCAACCGCGCTTGGGTGAGGATTCCCTTCAGTCGCAAATACTCAAAGACCGAGAGTGGCTTGTCCCCAAACACCTCTGCCATTTGGGTGTATTCCATGAAATACCATTCAGCAAACAACTGAGCAGCCCTTTCCAAACTCTGATCAGACCAGAGCTGCGTTTCCCGGAACCCCTTCGTGCCCAAATCGATCGGGGGACCCCACAAAGATGACAGGGGGGAGGGCCAAGAGGAAAGAAGCCTATTATCTCTAGAAGGCTTCCAAACCGACCAGAAGACAGCGAGAACAGGGTGCGATTTAATGGGCTTTGCGATGGAGCTCGGGGGAGACCACAAAAGGTCCCTAACCTTTCTCGGATGGACTTGAACATCTTCCACATACGTCCAGTATGTCTGCAGATCATCCCTCAAATGCTCCAACATGACTCACAATTGAGCCGCCTTAAAATACCCTCTAAAGTCTGGGAACCCAAAACCACCAAAAGACTTGGGAAGGGTCAAGGTAGCCAAACTAACTCTGGGTCTCTTCCCATTCCAAATGAAACGGAGGATACGCGATTGCAATGCAGCAAAGAAGGAATCCGGCACCAGACATGGAAGAGACATAAAAAGATAGAGGAGCCGCGGGAGAATATTCATTTTAACCACCACCATACACCCAAACCATGAAAGGGTCAAGGGGGCCCTCCTTAAGAGATTGCCCTGGATTTTTGCCTGGAGAGGAGGGAAGTTTAGCTCAAACATATTTACCTAGATCCCTGGGAATATCAATACCCAGATATCTGGAATACACACGCTCCACAAGCACCTCATATACTTCTTCTCTTCCCTCAATTTCAAAATCCACCCCCCATGGGCATAATGCATGACTTGGACAAATTGACCTTTAAACCCTGAGAAGGAGCCGAAACAACGAATCAGACCCAACAACCGCGAGAGAGTCACATGGAGACCTGTCAGATACACTAAAATATCATCCGCAAACAAGGATAGTTTAAATTCATGGTCTCCGCACTGTACCCCCGTAAGGCCCTCATCAGCCCTGACTGCAATGGCAAAAGGCTCCATTGCCAATGCATATAACAGAGGAGAGAGGGGACATCCCTGACACGTGCCCCAAGAGAGCCGAACTCCATCGACATGCAGCCATTAACCAACACCTTGGCTGAGGGGCCATTGTACAGAGCAGCAACCCATCTACAAAAATTGTCCCGAAAGCCCACTTTCCGTAACACCCTCCCCATGTAAAGCCATTCTAGGCGGTCGAAGGCCTTCTCAGAGTCCAGAGACGAGAGATGATAGGCCTCCAAATTCTGCTTCGAGGCCTCGTGCATTAGCCCCAAGGTCTTCCTCACATTATCAGTCCCCTGGCGACCGGAGATGAAACCAACCTGGTCGCCATGAACCAGGGAGGGAAGAAATTTAGATAGCCTATTCATTGAGAGCTTAGCCAAAATCTTAACATAACATCTACGTTAAGGAGGGAAATGGGTCTATATGACTGACATCGCGCGGGATCCTTCCCATCTTTCGGTAACACTCAATAGGAGCTGACATCATAGAGGGGGGCAAGGAACCAGATTCCAAGGCGGAGTTAAACACCTTAGCCAGAAATGGGGCTACCGCAGCACAGAATGTTTTATAAAACCGGACAGTGAAGCCATCATCTCCCGGAGCCGTGCCACTCTTCAAGGAGGAAATATTGTCAACCACCTCCTGGGGAGAGACTGGGAGCTCCAACACACCAAGGCCCTCAGCAGAGAGACGAGGAATATGCAGTGATTCCAGAAATTGGTCTACATCAGCCCCGTCCCCTGAATATTCCAACGAATAAAGACCCTCGTAATAGTGCCCAAACTCCGCTGCTATCTTATCATCCTGCAGAACCCCCTCCCCCGTCCGACCTGTAATACGATTTACCCGCCTGCTGTTTCGCAGCTCCCTTAGGCGTCAAGCCAGGATCTTATCCGCCTTTTCCCCCCGCTCCATATACCGCTGTTTCAGAAATGCCAGCTTTCTTTCCGTTTGTCCCACGAGCAAGGTAGACAATTTAGCCTTGAGGTTCTGAAGCTCTTCCCATTTTCCCGGGGCCATCTGAGACTTCAGCTTTCCTCCCGGCTGAATGGCAGCAATTTGTTCCCTCAACTTAAGTTCCTCCCTGCCCCGCTCCCTCTTTCTTCTTGCGCCCATCTCTATGAGTACGCCCCTCACTGTGGCCTTAAATGCATCCCACACTCCCAGGACATCCACCTGCCCTGTGTCGTTGAGAAGGAAATATTCATTAATTGAGCCCAAGAGGGACTCCTTGAGCTCCTTATCTAACAACAAGGTATCATTACATATCCACCGAGCCCTAGCCGGCGTCTGCGGGGGAACCCCTAATGTGACCCAAACTAAATCATGGTCGGACCACGGGACAACCTCCACACCAAAGTTCGAGACACTTTCCCGAAGCGTTGAATCCACTAAGATGAGATCTATCCTAGAGAACGCCCCGTGTACCGTAGAGTAAAAAAGTGAAAAGAGGTTCACGGTTCCCCTCAACGGAGTGCACATCAACCAAGCCCAACCCCTCATTAGTCCGTCAAAATGAGTCCGCCATTTTCCACTGAACCTGCTGGTCTGGGCAGGAGGAAAGGGACTTCCTATCCCTATCCGGCCAGAGAACCATGTTAAAATCCCCACCCACTATCAAAGCACCCTCTGCAAAACCCTGAATCGACTCCCCCACCTTTTCCCAAAAGCAATCCTGTGCCTCATTTGGGGCATAGACCCCTACCAGGGTAATCAACCTGCCTTTCACTGACCCCTTGACCATAATGTAGCGCCCCTCTGAGTTGGACCTATGAGCCTTTGGGAAAAAAAGAGCCTTGGGGGAAATCAACAAAGCAACTCCCCGCTTCTTCACCACATACGAGGAATGGAACACGTGTTGAATGGCTTTAGCTCGAAACAATGGTTCCTTTCCCCTAACCCAGTGGGTTTTCTGCATAAAAAAGAAGTGCAGCTTAAGCCTAGTGAGTTCCCTCGCCACAGGGACCTTTTCGTAGGAGAGTTCAATCCCCGCACATTCAGGGACCCCACCAACAACCTCTGCATAGAATCATCCATTAGCTGGGCCATAAGAAGCTCCCCCCACCCCTTGAGGGCCACGCCTGATTGTCCGCTCCTCCAGCTCACCCGCACCAAGGGCGATCAACAAAGGACCTTTGTAACCCCTTCTCCACAGAGACCCCAAAAACCCAAGACACACCCCTAAACCAAGAAAACAATAACCAGACCCCCCAATACCCCCCAAAACCATCCCAATAACACCAGCTCCCTCCCACCCCCCCTCCACCCCCGAGCGCCTGGATAGACTGTGACATCTCACTGCTGCACTACCAGGCCGCCACAGATCGCCTCCACCAGGGAGCTTCACACATCATGTTAACAAATAACATATTGATCCCTAATCAAGAAGCGAGCCCCAAACACCACCCCCTATATATGCCACCCCCCCCAACCCCCGAGACCCCTTCATAAGCTTGGAACAAAACCAAGAACCAGTAACACAGGAGGCGGCCAAGGCCAGAACGAGACCAGCCAGATGGCCCCATAAAACTCCACACAACAACCAGCACAGAAAGCTTCACCAACAAAGTCAAGGCGTCGGCTGCTTTAGGGACGGGGGCACCACTCTCCTGAATTTCCTATGCCCCCGCACACGACGCCGACCCACAAATTCCGAAGGGCCAGGGCGGTCCCCGTCTGACCCCTTCCCCTCCCTGCATCGTCCTTAGAAGGGGCATCTCCCAAGAGCTCACGAGAGACTCGCTGAATGTCAGTTTCTGAGGAGAGTATTTGTAACCATCTAGCTCAAAGGCAAGGGAAAATGGGTGGCCCCATCTATAACATACTCCCTTGGATTGTAACCACCTCGTCAAGGGACCGCAAAGGCGCCGTCGAGCAAGGGTGAGCGCCGACAGATCTTGATAAATCTTGATTTGCGCACCTTTCCAGTCGACAGGGCCCTTCTTACGTGCTAAATCCAGGATCTTGGCTTTTTCAGAAAAGTAGTGAAATTTCACAATGACCGTACGGGGCTCACCCGTGCGCCCCCCCGCCCTATGGGCCCTATCGATTGTGGGCTTGCGGGTATTTTCGCCATCAAAAAGGCTACTTACAATCGCCTTGACCCCTCTCACAATGTCCGCCTGAGACTCCCTCTCCAATTCTGGCATACCAAAAAATCTCAGATTAGAGCGCCGTTCCCTATTTTCTAAGTCATCCAGTTTAGGGGTGACCTTCTCCTCCCACCTCTCAAGCTCAGCCAGCCTCATATCAAATTGCGTCTCAAAAAGGTCTGCCGAGGTCTGGTTGGCCACAAGGGCCTGAACACGATCCTCCACGGCGTCAACCTTCTTGTCCAGAGAATCCAGGCGTTTGTTGACATCAGCTCTAAAGCCTCGTATATCCTCCAGCAGGGCCGCCATGTTACGGCTCACTGACAGAGCCTCAGACGCCTCCAACTGGGCCCCTGCCTGCATGGTGGCATCCTCCCCCTTCTCTGCCACCACTCTCCGATATTTTTGCAGGGCCTGCGCCCAGTCCATTCAAGGGGGATAACGAGGGCACCCCAAACAGAATAACAGGAGACATCTTGGGGAGGTAATGCTAGGGCCCACGACCTGGCCTGGGAGGCCTCTCCCCTCCAGCCGGTCGCAGATCAACTTACGGCCCGCAGACAGACTGCCTCTCCCCTCCAGCCGGGCGCAGATCAACTTACGGCCCGCAGGCAGACTGCCGCTTCGGCCCAACTGACAGCCAACCTATTTCACCCCCGGAAAAGGAGAAAGAAGCCTGTCATACCATCTTCACTCTTCCTGGCTGACTGGGAACAAGAATATATATAATCTGACTTATAATCACAGCACGGGTAACAATATACAGAGGAAGGTGTCTTTGTGGGAGCTGCAGTGCACAAGGAAATCAAACGTTTTCTACTTTCAAACAGGAAGTAGCTCTGTGCCGTGATGTCCTTTGTTCCGTAGCAAACAATTGAAAGACAATGAAGCGCCCCTTGAGAGGTTTGCTGTGAGCGACGTGACCGGCTATTTAAATGCTCTTCAAGTCATGCGGGCTTTTAGCAGCATACATGCAGCCTGAGAGTTTGTAACACGAGGTCAACGTATTGCAGGACAAATCTCACAACTTTAGGAAAAAGGCTCACCAAAAGTGACCCCGTGTCCAGCGAATGTCCAGCCCAAACAGGACTTCGGGGGGAGGAGGGGAACAACTCGCCATCCACAAACCTCCACGGGCCACCTATACCTGGTGCACCCCAGCCCGACTCACCACCACAGCCCGGGCCGAGCCTCCGAGTAGCCCTCCTCCGCCCCAACAGAACACTGCAACAAAATAGTGGGAGCCCTCCAGGACACGGCCGAGGAGGCCTCCGTGCCACGCCGGACGCTCACTCCGGGGGGCTCCCCGCACCGAGGCTCTCTCTCAAGTCCGGCGGCCCGCTCCAACAACTACCGCTCTTACACCTCGAGGAGGCGGGAAGGTAAACGCTGCTACTGATCTCTATATCCCAGTCCCGGCCGCGGACCCAGCTCCAGCAGCGCACCGGAGCGCTCAATACTCCGCTCCACTGGTCGCTGCAGGACGCCCCCGGGGGGGCAGAAAGGTCACCAGCGCCCCCAACAACACCGCTCCGGCCCCGCAGTCTGGGCCAAGAGCGCATCTACGGAGCTGCACCTCCTCCACCGCAGGGCAGACGTCTCCCTCGCGGCGCGCCCGCCAGGGACGACAACAGGCCACACACACCACCATCCCAACTCCGGTCTCCCAGGGACGCTGGACTCCGAGACCGCTCTCCGCAGGCTCTCTCCAGGTTCGGTCCTCCTTCAAGGGGGTCCAAGACGAATTTCAACAGGGCTGGGGGGCTCAATTCCCACAGATTTAGCGCCCCGGGACGGAGACCGGCCGAGAAACGTTAGCACATCTCGGCGCTCCCTGGCACAGACATGCCAACCCTCCAGATTTAGGCGGGAGACTCCCGATTTTGAAATAAAAAAGATTGCAAAATATTGCATTTTTCACGTTCTCCCGCCTAAAATAATTATAGCCCCAATGCATTCCCACAGGGAAATTAATTTCTCCCGAATTCTCTCATGAAATCTCCCTCCCGGGTGGCTCAGAATGTTGGCATGTATGCTGGCGGCTCCCCATAATGCTATTTTTCACGTTGTCCCACCTAAAATTAATCTTTGCCCAATGCAGTCCTATGGGGAAATCTTTGTCTCCCGATTTTTCTCACGTAATCTCCCGCACAAGTGGGTTGAAATGTTGGCATGTATGGAAACGGCCTGCCACGTGCTGACCAATTGCAGGGTCTTGTATGCCTTATATTTAAGGGGCTATGCCAAATTTTGAATCTGATAAGGTTTGAGCATGCTGTACTCTGCTGAATCCCATGTCATTTCTGCCGGGGCCTTCCGTGTGGCTTTAAATTAACAAAGAACACAACATTTTTAAGTTACTTTGTTTAGGACACTTTGTGTGAATGATTTACCAACCTAATGTATTTGTTTTTTAAGAAACGTACATGAATTGTATTATGAAGTGAAAGGTTTTTATGCACAAGTAGCACATGTAACCTGTAACGAAAAATCATGGTTGATGTATTTTATTGGCTTTTCTTTTTTATAATCAGGTTTGGTATATTGATATTTTCTATTGTGCGAAAAGACCAACTGTGTTTTAAATGCACGTGAAAATAAAAAAATTAAGACCATCTTTAAGAAATTAAGAAAACATTAAAATCGTGTCACTGAATTCTTATATTTCTTCGTAAACTCTACAATCTGAGCGTTACCAAACGATTCGATCCTTGTGGGCAGCCAACGTCCCGGTTTTAATATTGTCCATTTTGCTATCATGTTGTTTAAGATGGCCGCCGTAATGGATGCCCATCGTAGTGTGGCGCTTTGTAAAGGTCTGCTCAGTTTGTCCTTCTTCAGTGTTCAACGATGCTTGTCCTTAGACGAAGAATGATTTTGTCCCTTTTCGATATTTGAGCATTTGGTGCTTGTTTCGTTTATGACTGCAGTCAGCGACTTTCGAATGAGTTGCACCATGTACCGGGCTACGTGGTGGGGATTGCTGCTACTTGCGATGATTGTGCAGGTGTTACATGGTGAGTTACAATATCCACCTTATTCGTCCTGCCGGGGGTCACGGCACCTCGTTCATTCACTATTACCATGTGCAGCATGGTCCTCCACGCCTAACCAGAGCTGGGTTGCTATTGGGTAATGTGGTGGAAATGCCGCCTTCTGCTACAATGACATGACTCTGATTGGCCGTGAGCTTTGTCGCTCTCAGCCACTCCCCCCTTCTTTTCAGGAGCAGTAGAGCGCCTTCATACATCGGGTCTGATATCATAATCTCACTGACTTCTGTAACATTGAAGAAATGAAGAGAGGCGGTCTTAAAAATCAAAAAATATGCGTAAATGACGGATTTTCCAATGGAAATCTAATATAAGACGAAGGGAACATTTAAAGCGCCGAATTGTGAACTTTGTGATGCTTTTATTTGTTAAATGACAGTTCCCATACACAATTATTTTCATCCACTGTTTCACAAAGAATAGTTCACGTTGGTCGGGCGTTTTAGCCGTCGGTTACATCAAAATGATTTCGATATGCGCATTCAAGGTTTTTTGTTCTGTGATATTGAGCGTTTATCAAGTTAAGATATAATGGGACCTTATTGGTCTATCATTCATCACGTTTCTAGAGCAATTTCTCGCATGTGTATTATAGTTTGTTACTTCCAAACAACCCCATCTATTATTTATACTGGTATTGATATGAAATAGTTTCAACTAGAAGAAACGTCAGTGTAACAGATAGTGGAATGCTGCTTATTATCCATCATTGACGCATGTGTTGTTTTATCCTGTAATGCTGAAGTTAGACTGCGGACGGCTACGAAGTGGTGTGGTGTAGTCATGCCTTTTACACTGCAGGTGTTTGTAGGTAATCATGTCTTGGCATTTACAAGCAGGCGTGATTTGATAATGTAAGATTTTTCCACTTTTATCACTGGCCTGCTCTTCCGCCTGGATTGATTATGGAACAGTGCCACTATGACATTCTGTAGAACATGGAATGTAGAATGTGGAGTGTGGAATTGTGAAGGAAAGATGCAGCTGTGGAAGGAGCCCTGGAACAACCCTGCTCCAACATTCCTTAGTGATTCTCCTCACAGCCGCCACTCTGTCCCTCCAGACTCCGCTCTTGAAGAATTCTCACCAGCTGATCTTCTTTTTTTAAGTGGACACCCATGCAAACTCTGGTGACATTCCAAACTGCCCCGTCTGAGGTTTTGACAGCACCATGTAACTTCTCCACAACCTTTACAGGCTCAGACCAGTCCAATCCTCCAACCAGGGGAGTTGCTAGGTGTGGAAAAGACCCGGGGCTAAGCTGATGTCGGAACTGTTGGGACTGGGGGCTAGCTAGTCTTTTGGCTGTAGCTCCTGAGATTCTATCCGGGGCTACAACCAAAAGATCAGGGGCTATATCCCCCTTAGCCCCCCCCCCCCTAGCAACGCCCCTGCCTCCAACTTCCCTGCTAGGGCGGAATCTGGAGGAAACCAGTCATGAGGAGAATTACTCAGGAATCTTGGAGCATGGCTATTAAGGGCTTGTCCCAGACGATGATGTGGTAGACCCTTATATTTAAGGCACTATGTCGAGTAGATATGCATAGTTCCTAACAATTGTGAAGGAAAGATGCAGTGAAGAAGGAGCAGTTAAAGAGCAGATTGCAAGCTTCTAGTGAAACTGGTGGGCTGTTGATTGTTATCTTAAAGAAGGCATATCAACTTTCCTGGTCTCTTCATCTCCCCATCATTTAGGAAACGCCATACATGTTAGACATTTTATGATTATTCAGAGGGCAGAAAAAGGTGGACTTTGCTTTATTTTGTGTAGCTTTACAAAGCACTGGCAACTACTGGCTCACTTCTAATTTGAACGAAGATTACACTTGTGAGAGGACCATCCACCTTTGTGAGGCACTGTCGTTGACCTACTCGTAATACTAATTGGCCTCCTGGTTACTCTAAAATGAAGCAAAAATGTTACAAAAGTTTGGTTTCGAAGTTAAAAAATCCAACTTAAAAGCCCAGCCTTATTCCAATCAAATAAAGAAAAGATCATGGGAAGATTTTCCATTATTAGTCAGTTCCACTCTCCTCAGGTCTTCCCGCATTCACGATGCACTTTGGCACCCTCCTTCTTCTTGGCCTCTGGATTCTCAGGCTTCTTGTTTAGGCTGCTTCTCAGCCTCTGTCTTCTGTTATGCTTGACATTCCTCCAGCGTCTCACGCTCCCCAGTTGTCATTTTACGACAAAACATACCAAATATCCAATGCATGCAGCTGCAAACACTTTTCAAATAAAAAAAAGATCTTTATTATGTTTTCTTTTATAATGCATTGAGTAAGTAACTAGGGAGAATAAATTAATTACTAGGGTGATCTTACATTGGGGACATGTTTTAGGGAGACCTTTGCATTAATATATTGCTTGACCAATATTTGAATCATATGAAATTTCTTCTGAATACCTACAGTTTTTCCAGCCCTAATGAACTCATTGGAAAGTTCCAATTGGGGCACCTCTTGCACAGTCATTTCTCTTTGTAAGGGCTTGTATAAAAACTTAGAAAGGTTGACAGATTTGTGGTAACCAGTTGTAGACTTTCGAAGTTAAACATTAAATATTTGGCTGCAAATGAGACCTTTCACGTTAATGCTAAAAATACCAGAGGTTTTCTTTTAGAACCTGCACCTCCTGCCCCCCCCTTTCTTCTCAGTTGAGAGAAGGATGGAAGGAGAGACCTACAAATGACAAGTTACCTTTTTGAAGGTCCTCTCCATCTATTTAAACAGCACAGTGAATGTAAATGAAAACCTAGACACACATCTTGGGCTTGAATGATCAGAAATGTTCAGCAGTGACCTAATCCACGCCTCCCGCATGTTCTTTTTTCTATCCACGGGTGTTCGTGTGTGCTGCTTTCGTGTTGTGATCCTCTGCCCTGAGTGCTCTGCTGTGAGCTCTTGTAATGGCAATGTTGTAAACAAGCCGACCAATGGCTGTCTTTAGGCAGAACAAAAGCAGAGGTCCTCATCACTCACAGAAATCCTGTTGCCCTTGTTGAAAACCAGCCAATGATAAAAAAAACACCTACACCCATACCCCTTTTACCACCCTAAAGACCACATTTCAGAGACATTGTTATATATACTATCATGCTAAGAAAAATATTCTATTTATATTTAATTGTTAATGCATTTTAAAACTTTTTTTTATTTAGTTATTTTAATCATCTTAATCTCCGTCATATCTTCTCTGTCAAAGCCAGATTATGCTAGTTCCAAATTCAGGAAATCGCCCCATATTTTATCAAAGTGTCTCTTTTTTTCTGCAATGCCATCGCAACCCTTTCAATGTTACACATTGAGTACATTTCCTCCATCCATCACTTCTTTGTTGGAAACAGCGCTGATTTCCAATTACGTAGACTTTTTTTTTTTTTCTTTCCATCTCAATCCCCTAAAACTTGCTCCTTGGTTTATGATTGTGTAAATAAGGGGTACGTCTCACTTGTTTTCAATGTATACTATTTATGGATAGATTATTTTAAATTGAATGTATTTTACAATGTGTTTGTAAGAGGGGAAAATGTAATAAAGTAATATTAAAAAAGTAAACCAGCCAGTGATGGTGGCATAAATCACCTTTTAACTTGCGGGTTACACCCATGATGGAAGCTAGTTGGCAGCCATGCATCACTGCCCCTCAGAGACCCAGAGAAGAGCTTTAAAACCCAGAGGCTCTAGGCTAAACCCAGAGGGTAGGCATTTTTACCCATAGTTGCTCTTCATTCTGCAGCCTCAAGTTCTGAAAGTGCCTTTCAGCTGTCTCGCTGTACGACCATGTGACTTGGTTTCTCTTTCTTTGATTTTGCTGCAATATTTGGCCTGTATTCCTCTGCAAACTTTGCGGGTCCAAGAGCAGTGTCGGAATACTTTCCCACACTTGGCTATTTGGTTTCTCAACTCATTTATTTCCGGCTTGAAGGTGTCACTACCATGTTCCCAATTGGGTTTTGGGAGTTTGAATAATCGCATTTCGGAAAATAACACATTTTAGAGTGGGTGGTGAACCTTCAGGGTCTCGCTCCTTCCACCCTCTTGAAGGTACATCGGGTAGCAAATGGACCAACCCAGTTCCTTGTGGGTTTCCGAGCTAGGGATTTGCTCTATAATCTTACACGCACATACATTGCTCTAGCATCCCTCAAGGCCTCATCGTATGTGGACGTCATCTTCCCTGCCTCTGTGCTAAATGCACTTCTGACTGAAGCACTCTTCCCTTACCTGACAATCAACTGCTCCCTAATGCAAGGTACTTTCTGCTTGGCCCTCAAGATCAAACAAATCCTCTAGCTTCTCAAGAAACCAACACTGAAGCCCGACAACCTCAGCAACTACTGCCCCATCACCCATCTTCCCTGTGTATGTAAGATCCTTGAGATGTAGTAGCTACCCAGCTCCTCCAACGCATTGAAGCCAACTACCTCCTTCAGTCCTACCAATCTGGTTTCAAAAACAGATTCAGCACAGAAACGGCTACCATCAAGGTTATTGACAATACCCTTAAAATGCTTGATGATAGTGTGACGAATCCTATGATGTCGTTCCTTCTCCTAGAGGGGGCAACCTTGTCCATGAGGCCAGGAAGATGAAGCCGCTACACGATGGTCCCCCTGGGGTTGGTACTCAATGGGAAGACCTCCTGGGGAGGGATTCCACCTCTGGGATACAGAGAGGACCTATGTGTTCATTCCACCACGCACCCAGCTCTTTCACATCTCCTCCCTTAACTTACACCGCTTCTACCAACTTCTCTATGTACCTGTGCCAAACCTTTAATACCTATAGTACTGGGACAAGGAAGAACAGGGTTGACTATACTGAATATCTATGTCGAGAGATGCTGCAACGAGGAAGAGGCAAGGAGCCCTGAACAACCGCTCCAAGAATTGGATTGAATACTCTAGTAGCCAAACTATAAGCAGCTTAAAGTTGGAAGGAGGCCTAACAGAATTGTCAGTCCTTTCCAGGAGGCACAGCAGGCAAAAACCCAACCCCGCAGACGGCGAAGTTGGAAGAGAAACAGCTGACCGTGACGTGGATCGTGGTAACCCAACATCCCTACCTGCTCTGCCGAGAGCTAGCAGACCGAGACAAGCAAGAGAAGGACGTCCACATGCTGGAGAACGCTGTGCAACGCCGACAAGCAGAGGTGCGCAGCCTGGCTCAGAGGAAGTGCAGCAGAGCCGCCGAAAGAAGCGTGAAAATATGAGGCTGAGAAAACCTGTTAATAGACTCAGAGAGGTCTGAGACAGATGCTATGGATGAAGAGCCCAACAGCAAGGTACGGGGGCTTCCTGGGTCCGTAAATCGGTCTGCGACCCAAGCCTGAGAAACCATATTGAAGAGGTCTGGGAACCAAATTGAAGGGGTCAGGGACCCAAATAACATGCCAGGGGCGTATACCACAACTTGCCCATAGTCACTGAAAGGGCTCTATGAAGAAGGGCATGAGACCGGCAAGGGGAAGGTAGACCTTCCCTTCCACGGACAGGAACTATTTTAATTTCCTTTCGAGTTTAAGGGATAGAAGTTGGATTTTGACTCTGGACTCTTATTTTGAGACTTTCTGACAAGCTCTTTAGTTTTTAGTTGAGGCAGGGGAACCTCTCTGAGTTGGGGAAAGATAGGTTTTCCTCTTGATTTCTTTGATAATGAAGTCTTTGCCCAAAACCAGTCTCCTCCTTCCACACCTTTACATATAGGCTATACGTCTCTCCTAGTTATCCTTGACATCTCAGCAGCATTTCACAAAGACCACCGACAATCTGCATCACCACATGGGGAGCAGCAAAATCATCCTCCGCTAATAGCCAGCAGTTTATAAAACTGGATTCCTCTACATTACCAACTCTACTCATCTGCTGTGCAGTCCAAAAATATCGATCCTCTCCTGCCCCCCTGTGGTGATCTTCAATCTTTACAGGGAACTGTCTGGAAATCTCCTTTCTCCACTGCGCCTTCCTCCACACAGCATTCATATCCACCAGTACGTAGTGATGCACAGTTCTATCTTAAGATATCCTTCATAAAAGACATCCACAGGCTTGAGGCCTACCTCTCATTAAATAATAAGCAAGAAAGTGGACCTTGGCAGTGAGGTTGGAAGGATAATGCTAACGTATACTGTTTATACACACAATAAATGTATTAGAAAACATGAAAAAACTAAAAATCATAAAAATCACATTAAATCTCTTCACATTTGACATCAATTTCATTCCACCATACATACACATTCACATTCGCACACATCCAATGTCAATAATAATCTACATATGGGTTCTCTCTTATAGGAGCCACTCTTAAAAAACATAAATGGTATTTGAATTCTTCACACCCAGCCAAAGCTAATGGTATGCATATCTGTTAAGTCGCACAAAAGGCTTATTAACACAGTCTACATATGTTTCAGTCGGTATGGGCGGCTTTCCCAATAAGCCTAACAGTTACTCCGACCTTCTTCAGGACATGGGAGGGGCTAGGATGTCGCCTCGCCCTTATAACAAAGCCAGATGCAAGATGTCTCCAAACCAGAATCTCTAAAAACAAACGAGCACAAAATCTAATTACCACGCAACCTTACTTACAAATTGTGCATATAAATCTTGCGTGATTATATATGTTCGCACTCGCCTCCAGGCTGTATTCATGGAGTAAAAAACGAACTGTGGAATGGGGAGGGACAGAGACACAGAGCGAATCAAGTGCTACCATCCCTGTCTAATATGCAGTTAAATCATCTTGCACATCTAGGAAATTGATTATATCCACATAGACCTTATTTCTTACTGTACAGTGTCGGCTGTCAGCGTAGCTCGGTGTCCACCTCGGTGTGCATACATTGAATCAGCAAAACTGTGCTGTAAATAAACACAGAACACTCAGAAGAATAAGGGATCCTGCTCCCCCATCTGTCTTGCGGAGGCTTCATGCTCGAATACTGCATGTTAAAAAAAAAATAATAAAAAAAAAAAACTTGCTTAGTGTTGCGATGTCTGATGAAAAAGTGGCCAAAATATTCTTCACTTCTCACACTACGTTGGCGCCCAATGCTTCCAAAGAAAACCGGCGAAATCTTCCCAGGAGGTCACCAACAGGTATTCCTCTCGGTTCTGGTGAGACAAACAAAACAGTCATCCCATTGATACCGTTCATGCTTCACATGGTATCATTTTATTTATGGCGCACATCTGTGTCCAGCCAACTCAGGCTCACATCCTGAGTGGCAATGTTTATGTCAAATCAATGTAGTATGCACCGCAATGTAGCCTGCTATGGGCGCATACATGGGGGCAAGAGACAACACCACCGCTTAGTGCTGACTTTACTAGGACGTTTACAAACACGTGACAAGTGATTTAACCAAAAGCACTCGTACACTAACATCATAATGATTTTTATCTTCAAGATGTTTAGCTCTATCTTCCACTGTATGTCGGCCGCATCCACACTGCAATCACTTCGGCCGGCATGAAAAAGACACACAGTATTATGTGCAAGCTCCTGTTCCTTCCCGTGCTGATGGCCTACCCGCATATGAATAACAAACATCCGGGTGCGTTCCAAAAAACACCCCGCATGGACCCAGTAGTTACCAGCCGTCTGCTGGCCTGCCACATTCATTTCTGCAATGCATCGTCTAACATGGGGCGGCATGTATCTCGCCCAGCTCTATACACGGCTGGATTCGCTGTTTGTAGATCCATGGGTATAGAAATAGGACAAGGAGAAATCCTCACATATGCTGTTGTCAATGGGGCTGCATCGTTAACGCTGTGGGGGCACATAAAACTGTCAAAGAAGATTTGCCCAATCAAATAGTTGGCGTGTTTCTGAACAGCATGCCACGTACACCCGTGGTATCCAATCACCAAGCTAATCCGAGACTAGGTTCTAATACACACCTCTGAAAGGTAGAGGTGGCAACTAGCAAGAAGTCACACGGTAGTCCATCCAAGTAGTAGGAATGGGGACACATCGTAGTGTATCCCGGGCATACGTCGCTCTCTGGCTGGACATTTTTCTCCATGCACTCATACATGGAGGTTATGAGCCATCAACACAACCGGAGTGTATTTATAGGCAGAAATTCACAATAAACTATTGTTAAAAAATGTGTTTGTCCCATTCAACTGATACGTTCAGGTCACGTCAGACCGTGTCCAGGGAGTAGATCCATTTGTGTTCAATTTTATGCAACACAGTGGCCATGTCACCTCCTCTTGTCTGCGTCCTTACGGTTTGTAACACAATCCAACTTGCGTCTGTGTGGGCCGCTCTAGTGAAGTGGTCCACAAGAGGTTTATCAGGTACTTTGTTTCTTATACAGGACCTGTGTTCTGAGATCCTCTGACAGATCTGTGGGCAGTTTTGCCCACATATAGCAAATTGCATGGGCATGAGATAATATAGATTGTGTTCTTGGTTAAACAGTTTGTGTGTCCCTTTATTGCCATTTAATTTCTCCATGTTCGAAACCATGCCTCTTTTGCGTGAATGGGCATGCTGCACAATTTCCGCACTTGTAGTGGCCAGTGACCGGTTGTAAACCCCATTTGGTTCAGTACTGCCTGATTGATCTCATTTTCCATATATGTGTGCACCAATTTTTGCCTCAAATTACTGTTGTGCTTGAAGGTGAACATCGATTATTTTTTTAGTATTTTTTATTTTTTATTTTTGTTTTTTTGGCCAGGCTCCCCGGTTGTTTTGTGAAGTGCCAGTTTTTATTAATTCTTTTTTTTATCGCGTTACTTATTGGTGTATAAGTAGAAACACATATAAGTCGATCATTAATGGTCTTTTCCATATATGTAAGGCATATATCTCTGTGTGTGTTGTACGTCCTTTTTATAGTTTTCCTTAACCAGATCAGTCTTCTGGTGTATCCCCTATCAATCAACCTTCCCTTGAGTTTTGTTGCTTGTCCGACAAATTCCTGTTTGTTCGTAAAGTTTCTCCGTATTCAGAGAAACTGTCCGTATGGCAGATTGAATTTAAGGTCATTAAGCATTTTTTGATCCATTCCACAATTCGTTTTTTCCTCCATAAATACAGCCTGGAGGTGAGTGCGAACGTATATAATCACATGCAAAATTTGTAGGTGCCGCTGATGAAATAATGAGAGGTTGGGTGGTAATTAGATTTTGTGTGTGTTTGTTTTTAGAGAATCTGGTTTTGAAGACATCTTGCATCTGACTTGGTTGTAAGGGCGAGGCGACATCTACGCCCCTCCCATGCCCTGAAGAAGGTTGGAGTAACTGTTAGGCTTATTGGGAAAGCCGCCTATGCTGACCAAAACATAGGTAACATAGGTAGACTGTGTTAGTAAGCCTTTTGTGCGATTTAACAGATATGCATACCATTAGCTTTGGCTGGGTGTGAAGTATTCAAATACCATTTGTTTTTTAAGAGGGTCTCATATAAGGGTACCCATATGTAGATTATTGTTGACACTTGATATGTCCGACTGTGGATGTGTGCGAATGTGTATGTTGGAATGAAATTGATGTCAAATGTGAGATTTAATGTGATTTTTTTAAGACCGTATTGTTTTTTCATGTTTTCTAATCCATTTATTTTGTGTAGGACTACTATATGTTAGCACCATCCTTCCAACCTCATTGCCAAGGTCCACTCTCTTGCTTAATATTGTATTACTTACCTGGACGACCTTTGGTGTTACAGGTACCCTTTCATTATATACTCCCTCTCATTAATCCAGTCGTGGGTGTCCAGTGCTTACCTGAAGATCAACTCCTCCAAGACTGAATTCCTACTGCTGACCAACCCCGAACTCCCAGACATACTGACCTGGCTCTGTACTATGCACCTCGAGGACTCTGCCCCCCAACTGGCCACCTACGCTAAGTCCCTTGGGTCCGACAACGACCGACGCCTCTCCTTCAATCTGTAGATAGCACAGAAGAGCTAAACGGCTTAGTACCAACTTTCTCTTCCTTGGAAAATCAAGCAATTCATCCCAGAAACAACTTGAGATCAGCTGTCCACACCTTGGTCCTCTCCCACCTAGAGGGTTGCAATGCCCCTTTGGAATGTTTTCCGGTGACCTCTTGGTTCCCCTGAGATATATCCTACAGGCTGCAGCAAGACACATCAAAGGACTCTGCAAGTTCGACCATCACCCTGATCCTCACCAAACTGCACTGGCTCCCACTGCAAGCCCAAATATTCAAATGCTGCTGCATCATCTACAAGGCACTCGCCCTGAAGTCTCCAAGCTACCTCACTGAGAAACTCAGCATCTCCAGAGGCCTACGATCTACCAGAAGTAAGTATATGTGCGGGCTTGAGCTGCGCTGGCACAGAAAGGAAAAGGAAAAACGGGAGACAGACGTCTGTCTTCGCCAAGACTCTGGAACCTTCTCCCCCCTCAACATTCAACTCGCACCATCGCCTCTACAGTTTAGGAATGAGTGCAAGACCCTCTTCAAGAAAGGAATGGCTCTCCTCTAACATCTAGGCCCATGCAACATCCAATCCCCACCATACCAGAGCCTTGGTCATCTGATCCCTACTGCCCCCCTTTCTCCTGGTTACTTAGATCTATTTCCCCCATCCCATGTTGGCTCCTCACTCCCTTGTTTCTCTGATCCCTAACCCATGATTTTAAAGCACGTTGTTTCCCGAATGTTGGTTCCGCTCTCAATAAATACCCTAATAATAATAACTGGGTTTGTCGATGTTCCCCAAGTAAGTTTTAAGGAAATTGTGTGGCAGCTAGATCATTTGTAAGCACACAACAGGGCTCAAAATTAAGATTTGTTAAACAGGAGCTAAAGTACGCTCCTGGGACCCAGCATTAACCAGTGACCTGGAGCTACCACTGGGGAATGAAGAGCTAGTACATGGCGTTCCGCAGATTTAACTTCCACATAAAATGGAAACTTTTGTTCATTACCTATGAACACTTATGTCGTTTATATGTGTCCTAAAGTTTATTTAGCAAATTTCTCAAACGCAGAGTTAAATTCACATCAGTGTTTGTTCAGCATCATTTGGCCTGAGGAGTCAAAAGTAGCTCCTGGTAGCTGTTGGTGTTAAGCTAACCAAGCTCTTCTAATCTACAAGCAAGAGCTAAATGGCTCCCAGCTGCCCGCTGGCATTGTCCTGAACATTTTAGAACTTTAAAACATTTTACAGGGGGATTTGGGTTTTCTCTCCAAGGAAGTGATGGGACATGTGCCATTGCATTTACCCTGTAACGTTTATTACTATTTGGGTGGGGTGACGGGCGTTTACCCGTGGCAGGACTATTTTCTATCTTGCACGCTCCTTGGACAGGTCAATCTCTGCCACTACTGTGGTGAGTATGAGCAGAACGATATTGACATCACAGCCTTTCCCAGTCTCGAATCCTGGGGCCCTACTGTAAAGACCGGAGGGGGGGCCTGCACTTCTGCTCTCTATATGGTAGGGGGGAGGCACAGAGACCCCTGCCAAGATTCTCTATTACGGTAGCAATAGACGAGCAATCAAGGCCTAGCTTCTCGGGAGGTGATGCGAGCTGGTTCTTTAGTACAGTGTAGTCCCCGAACACCCACGAAGGAATGGCCACACACTGAATCTGTTAAAACACAGTCTTTATATAATTAATATTTAAGGTCATATACAAAATCTCGATAACTCACTTTGTACTAAATCAACAATGGTAAATATGTACAATTCTAAAGTGGTACCACTAACGTTAGTAGATCTTATTTAAGTGCATACGGTCAGAATGACACACAGATCAAAATAAAGAGGAAACTAGCAGTAGAGAGAGGAAGGAAAGCAGGATGGTTGAGCAATAGGCAGAGTACTGGCAACTACTGTTAAACACAGCTCTGAGTGGAGATTCCCCCCCACCTGGGCAACCTGTAGAAGCAAGATACAAGCCCAGTCCATATATTGTTCACCCTTAGACTTCCCCATAGTTCTGCAACCCCAAAGTACCTTGGTGGTGTAGCCTTCCGCATCAGGGAAATCGACAACCCTTCTTGAGTGTCCTCCCTTTCAGGCAGGAGTCATGGGTCGTCGAATGTCTGACGGAGAACAGGTCGAGCTACGACGGTGAAGTGGCCGTGTCGTTCCTAGCGGTGCTCGTTGATAGGGAAGCGTAAACGTCCTGCCAGGAAGAGGCATGCGGGACACCTTGGTGTCGATAGTTCTGGGCCGCAAAGAGTTGAAGAACTGTGGCCCAGCAAGGGCGTCGAGTCGTCGGCGTCTCTGTGGTCTTTGGGTGGCGGGAAACCCACCGGTGGATACAGCGACGATGCGGAGGAGAGCGTCCTTGGATCAATGAAGTTCTTAGGCAACGGGAGCATGGCGGCTCCGTTTGGCGACGGTGGTCGGAGACAGTGGCGGACAACAGTCCGGGCACTTCTCCTTGGAGTTCCGCAGCAGTCCCCGTATCGGGTCGGCAGCCTGTCGAAGGTCTGTCTACCAGGGAGCTTAGGCATAGATCAGATGTGCACGATGGTCCCTCGTGGCTCGGGAAGAGGGCGCCTTACCAGGTCCTCTCTGGGTCAGTTCTTGAAGCACAGCAGCTTTCAGATTGCGAAGGAGAGCAACAGCAATTGTTCTCGTCCAGCAGGGCTCAAGGTTAAGCTTCACTCCAGTTACTCGTCGTAGTGGACTTCAGCTTCTGAACACGATTCCTAGCAGCGAGAGGTCGCCAGATATCATGTTGATCTCCCATTCATTCCGCTGGGTCGCACTCAAGCATCCAATCACGACTACGGGCATTCATGCAGGCAGGCAGTCAATCTGGCAAACGAGGTATTCAGGCCATTCACTTCTCTCCAGACACTCGCAACAAGTTATGTGTATTGGGACAAGTACCGAGCCATTCAACACTCCAAGCTGCATTCATACCGGTTTCGGGCAGGGCTGTCTCAACCATTGTGTCAAACACCAGATACTAGACAGTCACAACATAGAATGTATATTCGTCACACACTCCATTCACCCAGGTCCCACCCACAGGCGTACCCACAACATACGGTCGTTGAGAAGGCTCCAGCCAGTCTGGTCGGCACTTCCCCACATTACCATATACAGAACTTCCACCCAACAGCCAGTCGGGGGAAGGGACAGAGGCAGGGCTTCCCGGGACTTTGGGAAGATCAGGGTAACAGGTGATGGAAGGCAAGAGGCCATGGGGGCCATTTTGTCTCCATCAGGAATCTACCGATTCCAATGACGGGGCCTGGGCATCCCAAAATGGAGATCGCTCAGGGCACCAGTCATTTCAGCACAGAGCTGCCACCAGCCTGTACCCTGCTCTGTGGGTCACACACAGGTGCCTATCTTGGGTTTGTTCTTAGCTCCAAAGGTATCGGAATGGATCCTTCCAAGGTTGACTCTATCCTGTCTTGGCTTGTTCCTACTACTGTGAAACATATTCAATCCTTCCTGGGGCTTGCTAGCTTTTACAGGAAATTCATACCCGCGTTTTCTGACATTGTACACCCTATTGTAACACTGTTAAGGAAAGACACTCTGTTTCAGTGGTCCACAGCTCAGGAGTCGGCATTTCAACAATCGAAATTGGAATTCACTCGAGCTCCCATCCTAGCTCAGCCTGATACAGATCGACCGTTCCTAGTTGAGACAGATGCATCCGGCTACGCCATCGGAGCAGTCTTGAAACAAGAACGTGATGATACGATGGAACATCCCATTGCCTATTCATCCCCTACCTTGACTCCCAGTGAAACTCATTATTCCGTCCTGGAGAAGGAGTTGCTAGCCATCAGACAAGCCTTCACTGACTGGCGTCATCTCCTTTTGGGAGCCAAGCGTCCAGTACAAGTTTGCATGGACCATCGGAACTTACAAGTGTTACAATCCCTGGAGTGCAGAAACAGCCGTCAGGCCCGTTGGGTTTGGGCCTTCTTTTTTGCCCAATACCAGTTTCAAATTCTTCACCTTCCTGGAACACAAAACATCATAGCTGATGCCTTGTCCAGACGTCCTGACTACGAACCTCTCAAAGCACGCTCCTTTCCCAAGATGTTTCCTGACTTTGTAATTGTAGCTCAAGCTGTTTCTCTCCTGGAGGACATTCGGGCTAAGACGTTTTCTTCCAAACTCTGGGAGGAATACGAAAGGAATAATTTTGGGAGCCTTCAGCTGAAAGACGGATATCACATCCACCCTCTGTCCTTTACAGAGACAGTTCTGGTGGCCACGGATGAAAGACGACGTAAAAACCTATGTCCAATCCTGTGCAGTTTGTAACCAGAACAAACATGATAACAGAAGACCGACAGGTCTCTTACACCAACCAGCAATGCCAACACAACCTTGGGAAGTCATAGCCACAGATTCTATCGTGGAATTACCCCCATCCAGAGGGTACACAACCATAATGGTTACAATCGATCTGTGTACACACATGGCTCACTTTACACCCTTGTTAAAGCTACCATCTTCATCTCAAATGGCTGGAATTTTCCTGGAAAACATATTCAGACTTCATGGACTACCTTCCAAAATCATCTCTGACAGAGGCCCCCAATACATATCCCAATTTTGGAAACCACTATGTCAAATATTGGGGATTCAGCATGCATTGTCATCAGGATGTCACCCACAAACCAACGGAGCAACAGAACGAGTCAACCAGACTCTAAAGCAGTATCTTCGCTGTTTCTCCACCAATTGGTCACTTCTGATTCCTGTAGCTGAGTTCGCTTACAACAATTTGGATCATTCAGCCATCAAAACCAGCCCGTTCTTCTGTAGCCAGGGATTTCATCCTTCAGTTCTACCATCTATCCTGCCTCATCCAACCCCAGTCCCTGCGGTTGATTCCTAAAGACGCTAAAGAACGACTGGAGAAGGCCAGGAAAGATGTCAAACGTTATGCAGACACCAAAAGAAGACCAAGCCCTCCTTACGCGGTTGGGGACAAAGTTTGGCTTTCCTCGAAACTTCTTTCCAGACATCTACGACCAGATAAATTGGCCCCCAAGTATTATGGACCCTTCTCCATAAAAGAAATCGTTAATCCAGTAGCCTATCGACTCCAGCTTCCGGATTCGTGGAAAAGGATTCATCCAGTCTTCCACACTTCCTTGCTAAAACCGTTAGTGTAATCCAACCAAACTGCTCCTTCCTTCCTGGAACTCTTTCATTCCTTTCCTCTTACCTTGTTTTCGTGGTTAATCTCCTGGAAAATCGCTGTGCTCTGAGTCGGAGCCCGACTCCTTTCAAACCGACTCGCCTTCTTCCTGGTTCCTCGCCCGGATACTGAACGCTTCCTAGCGGAAGGATACAACCCTCTCGCTGGACTCCGAAAACCCGCGTCCAGGTTTATACAAGTCCCGGACAGTAAGAAAGAAGGAATCTACGCCCAAGAAAGTCACAAGAAAAGAGAAACAGGTGAGAAAGGGAGAAACTTGTGACAGATGCACTGTAAATAGCAGTTATGTTCTAAGCTCAGAGATGGAACGGTGGCCGAATCCCTATACATAAATAAAGGATTATAAAACATCAAATTGCGTGAGAAGATATTTCGGTGGCGACAAGGTGGGGATTAAGAGGAACAGCAGCCCACTGTGTAGCTGTTCCGTCTGATGAGGATTTCTCTTTTTGAAGGAGCAGAAGTTTTGTCGAAAGGATTTCAATTGGAAAAAGGAAACAGAACAATTGTATTCTTTACCTGAAGTAAGTCAAGCGCTTGCTGCAATTACAAGACAGTATTGAATTACGTGATTTTATGCGTTTCCTTTAGAAATGGACAAACTTTAAATTTAGCCAATTGCTCAATTTTAAGTACAGCTGCCGCTATAAGTTTAAAGAATTTGCACGCTGCGTTACTGCTTACTTAAATTAAGTTAAAGTCAATATTATACTGAGACTTCTCCAAAACGGCATTATACTGACCCTGTTAAAGGAATTCAGTTACGCACGTAGTAAAGGATTTTATCCGTGATACTGTATCGTATAAAGGTGCCATATTTGACATAAATAGAACTTAATATTTGTCAATATACAAGCACGATTATTTCGAATGGAATTGAGACGTTGCATCTTTCAGAAACAGCGCCACTTCAAAAACAGTGTGAAGTGCATTATACAAAACTGATGTTACTTACCGATGCGGCACGATCTGCAATGCTCCATGCGGATTGCGCAGTGAAACAAACTAATATTAAGTGTTGTCCTTCAGAGGAAAGGACCTAAAGGTGTAATACAACGTGACTCCATTTTGTTTCAAAAACACATTTGTAACGTCGTGAATGAGATGGCCTAATACACTTTATATACATACTACGGATAAAACATTACATCGATTCAAAACGGAATAACTTTGTAACAACAAAACAAAATATACGTTGTGAACGATATAAGAACCATCATACTCTGTATATATGTGTTATGCTCACCTGGTCTCTGCGGAGACGTTTGGGCACGGTTGCAGCCCTCCCTGAACTTGAATCACCCCTTCAAGCCTCTCCCTCAGTAGAAAAGCTGTGAGTGGTGGTACGTGGTGATATTGCTCCTGCGTGGAGATAAGAGTGTGTGAGTGTGCCAATCTGTGATTGTTGTACCTCTCGAACTCGTACGGTTTCTGTGAGCATACACCGGCCCATAAACCTCACCTCTGAATTATGGAAGATAAGCTCTCCATCCTGCTACTTCTGTCAGGGGCCCGTCGAATGGGATCTAGTTCCTTCACTGATCCCTGATTAGTCCAGTCCAGCTGTGACTATGCTTCTCCTTATGATTAAGTCTTTCTTGAGCTCTTGTGATGCTGTTCGTTCTGTTAAATGTCTTTATATGTTGCTCCTATTTATGCCCGCAATAATGTCTCTCTTCTGTTTTCTTCCCTTAGATGGAAATGCGGCCTCAATGCAGCTGTGAGACGCGAGACACGGGCGGGTGGAAGATGGATGCTACCGCAATGGTCGACAGCAGGTAAGTGATGGTTTAAGGAAAGCACGAAGTATGGCGAAGCGCAACCTTAAACTGACTGTTTTTTCGATGTCTAACCTTGTCTTCTGTTTTCACTTGCAGGGGCTGCTGTCGACGTTGGAGCGTGTCGTGCTGAAGTGCCAAGATGAAGCTTTGTCATTCCGGAAAGTGTAAAGATGAATACTTGGTTTGCTGAAGAGATGTACAGGTAAGAACAGCATCCCCCAGTTGGTAAGTATGCTGGCAGGAAGCAGGATCTTCAAAGGTAAGTCTGACCTCAGGCAACGGTGAGCGTTACGCTGCTTGCAAGTGCAGAATAACGCAAAGTGTCTGTCTTGAGGATCGGGGCAGCTTATATAGCTGAGATCGTGGGCATGCCCATTAGGGCCGGTTTACCAGCCACACCTAGAGAGTGAGCACGTGCGAAGGCAATCCATTAGCAGCCACACCCAAATGGAGCTGCTTAATGGATGCTTAATGGATGGAACGTTCAAGGTTAATGCATCTGAAGTGCTATGTCCATAATAAAAGCTTTTTGGTGTTAAATGGATGTTCTTGTTTACTTTTGTTCATGAGCCTGGTGCCAAAGGCGCCAGGGCAGTGTCCACCCAGGTCTCCTGTGCATGCGACCCCTGCATACCTGTGCCCCTGACTTCATGACCATGACAATATGTTACGGATGAAAAATTACATCAATTTATGCGGATTCATAATGGAATAATTTTATTCTCAACTACAAAACAAATTATATTGCTTGAAAAGATTTATCTCACAAAACAATATACAGAAAAATTAGGACCCAGCTTCTCACACAAATACTGCATAAGGGTCAATAAAATATAACGGAACTACAAATCACAAGAAATAAAACTACTAGGAAAGCACCAAATAAACTACATGAAATAAATGGAAAAAAATGTTTTAAAGTGCAAGTACTGAAGTAAGAACTATGCATATATAATAAAAAGAGAATATAAATCATACCAGCCACAATGCAAGGCACAACACCTCCCGATTATTTTCTGAATACAAAAGGAGAGCCAAATATTCCATGGAAGCGATTGGAAAAAAAAAAGGTTTGATCAATATGTTCTCGCTGCCCATGGACTAAACATTTCTAATGAAAGAAAAAAAGTTTGATACATTGTTTAGGTAATTATGGGAAAAACAATTCGAGAATTTACCTAGATTATGTGAGGAGGAGGCACAAGCTCTTACAGAGTATGAAAAATGCATTAAAGTTTTAGATCGCCATTATGAGAAAGACTGTAAGCATCATTTTAGAAAGATATCATTTCGGCAAACGCAAGCAGGAAGAAAATGAAACCATAGAACAATTTATCACAGCTCTGCGTGGTTTAGCCATATCATGTGAGTTTTGGAATACACTTGATGAGAGACTCTGTGATGAGTTCATGTTGGAATGTAGGGACAGCAAAATTAGGGAAGCACTGTGGTCCAAAGGGAATCCAGCTTTAGAAGAAGTAGTCAGAGTTGCGAAGGAAGTGGAACACACCAATAAGTGTGTTAAAGAACTTGAAAAGAGAACGGAGGATGAGAATAAGAAAGAACGGATACCACATATTCCCAAGGTATTAGCTGTGCAAGGAAATTAATACACCAGGAAGAAAAGTCTAGTCAAGAAAGATATGTTACATATGAAGAAGAAATATCAAAAAGACAAAAGGGAGAAGCAAGTAATAAACGTAGATGTGACAGCTTATTTCACTTAGCCACCGGTGACAAATGTCCGGCTATAAAAGAGTTGTGTAAAAGATGCAATAGGTGAGGACATCTCACTATTTGTTGCAGAACTAAAAACGAAAATATAAATTGTTTAGATGAACTGTGAGAGTTCTGAAGAGTGTACTTTTGCGGTTGAAGATTTTGTGTCATGTGGAACCTACAATGATGATGATGGTGATAAAGAAAGGCCAATGACAATGATCGGGTTAAATTGTAAACAAATTAATATGGTAATTGACTCTGGTGCAAAATGTACCCTAACCATAGTTTTTGTTTGACAAGTACTTTGAAACCAACATCAATCTAAATCCGATTGATATCAAACCAGTAAAACGTATAGAACGTATTGGTTGGTTTTGGGCAGTTATGAAGTTTAAAGACAGATCAGCTAAAGGAAAGGTATATGTTACAGTGATAGGAATGCAACCCCTGTTGAGTTGCTTTCACCAAGCCAGACTGAAAATAAAATTAGATGCCAGTGCGGAAAAGTCAGTCTGCGCTGTGGATCAGGAAGTACAAAAAAGACCATTTGATGAACACATTGTGTTCAGGGAAAAACTGGGTGTTTGAAAGGATTTCAACCATAAGATAAAGTTAAAGAATGATGCAGTTCCTGTGGTAAAGAAATTGAGCCCAGTACCGTTGAATGTAAAGCCAGCGGTAAAAGAAGAACTTGAAAGATTGGTGGCTGATGATGTAACTAAAAGAATTGAGTCATCAGAATGGGTGTCACCTTTGGTCATAGTGTACAAACCTAATGGGAAGTTGAGGTTGTGCATATATCTTAGGTGTGTAAATAAATGTGTTATTCCTGATAGACATCCATTACCGAACATAGCTGAAATGTTGGGTACTATTAGAGGTGCGAAGATTATGAGTACGTTGGACCTGAGGTCTGCTTACCATCAGGTAATGTTAACATCCTTTGGCTGGAGACATTACTGCATTTGTTACCAGTGAAGGTTTATTCCGATGTAAGAGAATGCCTTTTGTTTTGATTTCTGCTGCATCAGTTTTTCAAAGGGTGATGTATCAACTTTTTCATCAGATGCAAGGCTTTTTGTGTTTTCAGGATGATGTTCTAATATTTGGTAAAGATCAAATGGAACATGATGATGGACTGTAAAAAGTGTTAAACATATTAAAGAACGCTGGACTCACTTTGAGCAAGGATAAATGTACATTTAATAGGTCTGCCTTATCATATATAGGCCGTGAAATTTCAGAGAAAGGCATCAGACCTAAAGAAAAGTCGACAGCATTCTGAAATTTGTTAGCCCAGATAACAAGGAGAAATAAATCTCATTTTTTAGGGATGGCTGAATTCTATGCAAAATTTATACCAGACCTTGCGAGTAAGACATTTCACATGAGGAAATTAGTTTTTTTGAGTGGAATGAGGTCTGTGAGGATGAGTTAAATAAAATAAAGTTGGATTTGAATGCAGCACCTACACTCCAATCCTTTAATCCTAACATTACTAGCACCATTACTACTGATGCTAGCAATCAAGGATTGGGGGCAGTATTATCGCGAATGGAAGCTGGAAGTGAGTTTCCTATTGCGTTTTCTTCAATAGTATTGAAGCAAGTGGAAACAAATTACTCAACTATTGAGAAGGAGCTTTTGGCAGTTAAATGGGCTATTGAAAAGTTTAGGTCATTCATATGGCGAACGAAATTTGTTGTGAGGTCTGATCACAAACCTCTTAAAGAGATTCTCACCACCAAGGGTTGGACAAAACGTCATCTAGAATTAGAAAATGGCTAGCGAGTCTCCAAGAATATAATTTTGAGGTAGAATTTATAGAAGGAGCCAAAAATAAATCGCCTGATTTTCTACCACATTGGTTAATCTTGAGGAATACATTTTAAGTGTATGTCATCAAGTTGTATCTGAGAATGAATGGTTTTGAGCGATGGATTTAGATGAAACTCTTACAAAGGTGAGGGAATTGCAAAATGCTGGTGTAAAAAGTAATGAAATCAGAAAAGGTGTTTTGCCAGATGTAGTGAGACTTGTATTCGATGAGTTACATTTGCATAAGGGTTTGGTTTTGAGGAATGGAAAACTTTATCTGCCTGTAGGGGTGAGGGAATTTATTTTACAGATGGCCCATGAGGGAAATCAAGGGATGACCAAGACTAAGCAAAGAGTCAGACAGGAGTTTTGGTGGCCTGTGGTTGATTAGGAAGTAGAAAGAATCATCTGTGACTGTTATAATTGTGAAGATTCAGTTAAAGGATACGTGACTAGACACATGCCTAGGCCCATAACTTCAATTCCCACCATGCCGTGGGATAGAGTTGGTTTAGATAGTGTAGGTCCCATAAGAAGTCAAGGTAATTTAAAATATTGCATGGTACTTATAGACATGTTGTCTAGGTGGGTAGAAGTAGAGTGGGTACAGAACATTTGTTCGAAAGATTTTATTGTATTTTTGGACAGGATTTGTAAATGTGAAGGGTATCCAACTACTATAATCACTGACAATGGGGTCCAATTGGTTTCTCAAGAAATGAATTTGTTTCTGAAAGAAAATGGAGTGGAGCATAAGACCAGCTCCATTTATCATCCCCAGACCAATGGGATTGTGGAAAGGTTTAATAAGGTTATTAAAAATAGTATCAGAGGTGCATTGGCCAATGATACTGATTGGAAGGAAGCGTTGGAAGATACCATTACTGCACATATATTTACGCCGCATTCCACTACTGGAATTTCACCTTTTGAAATACTAAGGGGTAGGAAACCCAATACAAGACTGTGTCCGGCATGTTTGGGCAGAGCGTGTATCAAAAAGGTTGACTGTGAAGAGGTGCGCAGAAGAGTGTTAGAGTATAATAAATGGTTGTTTGATATGAGGAATGCTGTTAGAGGCGCAAATGAAAGTGGGTGATTGGGTGAGAATAAAACTCCCGGGAGTCACTGTTAGAGGATTAAATGGTCTAATCCTATTCAAACTGTTAAAAAGTTTGATGCGGCCATAAAAGTATCAGACGGCAGAGTTTGGAATCTCAATAGTGTGTAAATGTTCAAAACAAGAATGTGGTAGGGGAAACCATTTTGGGAACAGAAGTGAGGTAGAGAAAGACAATGAGCGGCAAGTTTCTAGAAATGCTTGTAACAAACGAGTATGTACAAGACCATCGTATCTCAAAGATTATGTAACTTGAAATCCGTATTTAATTGTGCCTCATCTTATTCATTGGAAGGGTTATATGTGATGTAATAACCCACTGTATTGTTTGTTCATTTAATGTTCTTTTGGTTTATTCCTTATATTTCAGTTTTATCTTTTCTATACAGTTTAGGAGTTCCTCACCTATTTTGTTACTGTAAAGAAGGCATGTGTGTAGTATCTCATTGTTATAATATACTTTATTAATGCAGGTGTTTAGAGCTGTGAAACATGGAATGTTGGAAGCTGGAATGTTATAGGAAGAGGGATGCTAGAATGGAGAGAATGAAGAAGGATGCACTGTAAATAGCAGTTATGTTCTAGGCTCAGAGATGACCGGTGGGCGAATCCCTATATATAAATAAAGGATTATAAAACATCAAATTGTGTGAGAAGATATTTCAATCTCATCACTACTCCTGGTCCCTCTCACCATTTTGTTGCTGGCCACTTAGATTGCTTTTCTAATGCCGCAAAAAGTAACTGTGATTATGGTCCGAGAACATCTATCCCTAAACGCTTCCACGCACCTTCTGAAGTGGCAGTGCGAAAAGTCCTCAACATACGTTCAACCATAATGTCCATTCCTGACCACTGCTACCTCTTGCAATTTTGTTGGTGCCTCTTTTTCTGGGATTGCCTTCATGCACGTAACTCCCTCTTGAGGGTCTTGGGGGCCACCATTTGGTTGCCTCAAAGCAACAACCCTTCTACCACTCTGATCTGCTCTCTAACTTCCCAACAGGAATGTTTCTCCACGTCTACAAAGCTCTTCTTTGGCCAATCTTCCCACACCCACTCCATGACCTGCAGAAGAGCGGGATCTTGTTAGATCTCGTTTAACCACTGATCCGTTGTAACTGTGGAATATGGGTGTTTGGTAAGTGAGGTCACTACGCTTGCTACAGCTTCTTCTTCACAATATACTGGGGTGGGGTCCAAGGTATGCAGCAATCGTGATGTGAAGTCGGCCACTCTGTTGTGCACCCTGGTACATACTTTACACAAAAGTCATACTCTTGCAACTTTGTGCTCAGTCGCTGAAACCGCTGAGTCGCTCTTGACGGACCCTTCATTGTGTGCACCATAAGTAAGGGCTTGTGATCTGTGCAGATAGTGAACGTTTTCCTCCAAATGCATTTCCTAATATACTCCACACCCCACACACGCTAAGAATTCCTCGATTCAGACCTAGTGTCATGGCTCTTGCTGCATTCTATCCTTATCAACCCTTTGGGAAAGACCTGCACCCAAACCTTCCAGGTTTGCATTCCCAGTGACCAGCCTTACAGATAAGTGGTGTATCGGCCACTTTTACTTCCTAATAATTGGTGAATACTCCAAAAAAAGAATGGCGAGTAAAAATACTCTGAGCTAAAAATAGGAAACTACCACACAGATTGCCCCTCTGGTCCCCACCTCCACCCCCCTCCCCACCCCGGTCTCCCCTCTTTTCCTCCACACAGCACATTGGATATGTTACTACCAGTAGTACATAGTGCCACTGGAGGAAATTGCTATTATTGTTAAAGAGGTAAACGTTTATCTTTTTAATGTTCATGAACAAGGTGCAAAGAAATATTTCTTACAAATCTGTTAATATTTGAAAGATTTTTGCTCTTATAAAAAACTCCCATTGGGAATGGGACCTACTCTTTTGCTCCCATTTAAAATAAATAAATAATCATTGTACTCCCAACTTTTAAAAAATAGGGAGTAAAATACTCCTACTTTCGAAATCTTAAATGCATTACGGTGATGTCAGGCTTGTCTACATCGTATCCCACTAAACTCTTTGCTTCAGAAATTCCCCCACTTAATAGCCTTCCTTAGCTGCTGCTTCACATTTACTACATCAGGAAAAATCGGTTTGTCTTTTCAGTGAATTGTGGCTAGGTTAACTTATTTTTGCAAAGTTCCTTATGAACTTGCTGTAGAACGTTGCCGTCCTAAGGAATGCCTGTAGTTAATCCTTGTTCGCAGGATTAGGGTAATTCTTGATGTCTCTCATGGTGACCTCTTTAGGTCTATAACCGTCCCTGCTGATAACTTGACCCAGGTTTTCTACTTCTTACGGTCTGAACTTGCATTTGCTGGATCCAATCATTAAACCTACGGCCTCCAATTTGCTTCATGTAGTCTGACATCGGCTTGTTGTCCTTTGCTAAATATCAGCATGTTGTTTTCATAAAGACCATAGTTTCCGGCATTCCTTTCAGAAAAGGTTTCATTACATGGTGGAAAACTGCAACTGTTGAAACTAAAGCATGTGAGGTACCTAAACCCTTTGACAGTGCTCCAGATAAGATTATGAAGTGGGAGTATTTTACCATCTTTTTTCTTTTAAGTTGGGAGTCAAAAAGTAAGTCTCATTCCTATTTATAAGGGAGTAAAATATGTCGTTGCTGTAAATAAGAAATGTCATGTGATATATATTTTTCACCTTTTTATTCACGCCTATTAAAAGATAAAGGTTTACTTTTTCAGATTAAGCAGTAATGGTATCTTCAGGTGGCAATACGTGCATTATTTTCCAAACGTATACGTGAAGCTCTGTGGTTGAAAGCAGGAGGACAGGCACTTGATGTCTGTTCCTATATTTTGTTGTGAGTATTTTTACTCTCTATTTTTATGGAGTAACAGTGGCCTATACACCCCTTATTTGTAGGGCTGCTCTTCGGTGAGCGAGATCTGGGCTGCTTTCGGTGAGCGAGATCTGGTGGTAAGTGACAGAGCAGTCCAAGGTAGTGAATAGATCCACCGCGTGGCTGCATTGAGCATTTCTCCTATTGCAGGCATGGGGTATTTCTCTAGCACTATGTTGTGATGTAAGTCTCAAGTCTAGACATGCCCTTATCTTGCCGTTCTTCTTTTGTACTATCGCTAAAGGCAGCCCTCCCAATAAGGGGAGTATCGGACACTTTTACTCCCTAAAAATGTGCAAATACTCCCAATAAATATAAATGGGGAGTAAAAATAGAAAATAGGAAAAAGACATGTACACCCTCACAGCTCCATGCATATATGTTTGGCCGAGTAGTGCACGTAGTACCACAGGAAAGAACTGCTATTTTAACTGCCTGATTGGAAGAAGTTAATGTGCATGATTTACTAGGCGCAAAGAAATAAATATTACAGAAACATTTGTGTTTTTCAGTTAAAACATTTTTACTCGCTTATAAAATACTCTCATTGGGAATTGGACTTACATGTTTACTCACTAAAAATAATTTCACTCCCAACTTTAAAAAAATAGAGCATAAAATACGCCCCACTTCCTATCTGGAGCACTGCCTGTAGGGCTCAGCCACTCTGCCAACGGATGATCCTTCACCATCCGCTCTAGTTCCTTTTCCACCTCTGTTCTCAAGGCAGGCACTGTTTCTTGCATTGTGACTGACAGGTTTCGCTTCACTCCTCACGATTTTGTGAGCGTATCTGCTAAAGCATCCTGTTTTCTCACTAAACACTTCTGGAAACAATTGCTCCCCTGTGCGTTGGTACAAGGTGTAGAATGTGTGTTCAAACGAATTTGGATCAAAACGTATACTCAACGCTTTTTGGGCCTTCAGCCAAGGATTTCGACCCCTTTTTTTCACAGCATGTACCATGTTCTGTTCTTGAATTCCAATACAGCTTGAAACATTAACAATATCTTAATGAGTGATTATTCACTTCCTCCAGGATCTCCGATGTCCGACTGCTTAAGTTTCACAGTGAGGCTTTTGCTTCTCCCACTTCGTTTTAGAGATGAAATAGTGTGGGTAGCAACTGCCCACCTTCACCTTAGTTTGTACGATGTATACAGACTGTACCCCTCCGATATCTTAGAGTGGTCATACGAGTGGTTTGTGATCATTGCATGCTCTTCCAGAACTGCCCTCGTTAACATATACCCTTTTCTTCCTCCATCCAATTTCTGTGAAATCACCTCTTCACAGTTGGAACACCTTTTGGTTGCTCGACATTTTCGTGAGTTCACAAATGTCTGTCTCCCAACAAAAGCACTTGTACATCTCCATATTGTAGGTTGTCCTGGATTTCATTTTATCCTGTTTCTCTATCCTTTCTTTCTCCCTTTTCATTTTCTTTTTATTAAGTTTATTTTGGTAACATATGACATTTGCACAGATAGATACCTGCAGCATAGACATATTCACCCAGCCATACACCTGGAGAGCGGACATGGAGGAGTTTGGAGAACAGATCAGCAATTGAAGGCCATAGTACATGGCATAGTACACAGCCAGGAACTGGGCACGGTGGACACTCTGTAGAAAAAGATTTGAGTGATGGGTTCTGCTAGTGTGGCATTATTAATCTCTCGTCCTCTACTGACATATTCCCACGCCACAATTCCAGGCAATGAACAGTTTATCTAAACCTCTAAATGCATTTACAAAAACCCAATCCGAACACTCTGGAGGAGCATGATGGAACAGTCCAATCACTGTGCGCCCCTCCCTGGGGTCAGGTGCTCTAACCAATGGCTTTAAAGCATTTCTCAGCTTGTTTCATCTGCTGCATTGCACACGGGAGAGTGGTTTATGGAGATTTCCTCCTCAGCACTAGTTGTGACCCTAGCCCAGAGTGTGGGCGCATTGAGAACACTTGCTCATCTGCTCAAAGTTGTGTCCTTCACAGAGCCATACCTTGTAAGATCATAGATCGTTGCTCTCAGCCCTTTTCTATAGGCCCTATCGGACTGCCCACAAAAGACTGCATCAGTTTGCTTCACCTATGAATCTGCATTCTATGCCTGATCTACTGAACCGCTTGTACTACCATATCTGTTTCTTATACATTTCTAACTTGATGTTTGAACATGTACAGCATCCCTTTAAAATGCTTCAGCACAATGAACTTTACTTTAGTTAATTGGTCCTTTTTATGGAGAAGCATAACAAACAGTCCTTCAGTTTACAAGCTCATTTAAGCTCTCAACATTGCACAAAAAAGACACTTCACAGGCTTGGACGTTTTTAAAAGGCAGAGTGAACCACTGCAGCAATGGGTGAAAGGTAGTAAGCAGTTTGAATAAAAGGCCTCCTTTGTTTCCTGTTCGGAAATAGAGAAATGTACATTTTGTAAAAATGGTGAGTGCACGGGTGTTTACTACTACGTTGTAGCCTTGAATGTATAAGCCATTCCACCTGGGCATAGGTGAATACATGACAGAATCCATGCCGCCTTTGCACATGCACGAACCTACATTTGAACCAGATTGACGCTGCAGGATTCAGAGCTCTGGCATCTTTTTGTGGGCCTTGGGTCGAGGATTAGGAGATGACAGTGCAAAGGAACAAACTGCCAAGGAGCGACAGTGGCTAAATGTTTTTCCAGGCCGCGGGAAGTGGAGCCCGCAATCTTTGCGGGTGAATGGGGTCTTAAGTAGGCAACTTGGAGTACAGTAGGGTTGTGAACTGGAGCAGATGAGTGGCTCTGAGTAGTGATCCGAGTTTTTGGGGGAATTCATGGAAGTGTGGTATGAGAGGACAGCCCCCATTTCTAAGAGATAAATCATGAGGCTTCAGTGGCAAGGGGGCTCAAAGCAAGGTGCGAACGAACGTGGGAGCGAAAGACTTGACCAGTGGAAACAAAGGACGGATAACGAGAACATTGTTCACATTGTAAGGTAACTACTGCGACATAGCAGCCTGCTTACTCTTGCACAAACAACCACTGACCTCCCAAAGTGGGCACTTTTTAACATTTGTAGGTAAAACATAGAAACAGTTGGTTCAGTTTGTTAGTCGAATGCTTTCAGATGTTGTTTGTCGATAAGATGACTTTCTCTACTGATCATTTCAAAGTTTTTCCTGTTTTTGTTAGCTTTAGGTCATGACTTCATACTAGTTAGTAGTCGTACATAATTTGTGAGCCACCACATTTCTTCAGACCCCTAGACTGTGAGGTGGGACGTGTTGCTTGTCTTAAATAGTGACCGTGGGAATTAGATGATAGAGTTGAGACCACACCCAGAGCTGTTGAATTTACTGCAAAGGGGACATGGTTACCACATGGAAAATCTATTTCCAAATTATTTTGTTTTACTGAGTTTTAATAATGTGCTAGATGGTACTATTCAAGTGGATTATATGCGCACAAATGTACCTGTATTATGAACTTAATAAAACTTGTTTGACTAATTTTTAACTACATGGGCACTTATTTTCTTGAAGGTTCTCTGGTGCTTTCCTGTAGTTCAAGGCAACATACATGCCCAAATGGGGACTGCATACCTCTGGAATGGAAATGCGATGGTGATGTAGACTGTTTGGATGGTGGGGACGAGTTGGATTGTGGTAAGTGACCAAAATCACTGTGCCTAGATTTCATGCCATCCAAAAACAAATGTCTTAATGGCATGTGCCTGTTAACAAAAACTACATGTGGCAGTTTACATTGTATTAATTGGCAAAACAAAGCTGGCATAGCTATTTCCAGCTATTGTCCGGGATAACCAAACATACACCCTTCTCTTCCAGACTAGCTACTGTACTGTTACACCTGTGCTAGTAGCAAATCGAGCAGGCTTCAGGCGCCTGGGTTCTCCCCTCTGGTTATACAGATACCCCAAGTGTTACCACCAGTAAACACCTAGAAACCAACTCAAATAGGAATAGTGAACTTCCTGCATGCAGCCATCAACACCTCCAGGATTCATATGTGCCTCTTCCTCACTTCCATTTGCCCTCCCCATTATCTCCCCAGAACCCTGCACCAATAGGCTGTTGCACAATGTAAGACCATTTTACATGACGTACATCAGGGTTCGGAATTAAGATTCGATAGGCAGAAGTTGACTTGCTCTTGGGTGTCGGGCATTACCCAATAGTAAGGAGCTATCACTGGGGAACCAGGAGCAAGTACACGGCACACTTGAAAAAGTCTGCATTTTGCCAATTCGTTTAGAAAATGTGGCCTAATCGCAACTGTCATGTTTTTTAGTGAGGGGTAATTTGCTTTCTTTTTTTGTTTACATTTCAATTCCTTGGATTATTTTGCCTACTTCACCCAGTACGACCCAATGTACACATTACAGAAAATAAACAACTATGTGACAGACTTGTATTTGTGGGTCAGGTAAGGGAAGAAGCAGAAGGTGAGCTCCTAGGGACCTTTGACAAACAAAATGTGTGGTTTGGCAAGGAAATCTGGAAAATCCTTACAAACGATTGTTTACATTTGTTTTTTATAAGTTTACCGTTTGTGGTGTCTTTTTTTTTTTTTTTTTCTTTTTTTCTTTTCTTTTTATTTCAGTCACCGATTTTAAAACCAGTTTTTCCTTTTGACTTGAATTGAGTGAAAAAATCAAAATAAAAAATACAGACTACTAAAATACTAACTTTTAGAGGCAGTATGCAGGACGGGGTGTAGCAGACGGTGGCAGTGTCTCTGCTGCTCCCAGGAAATAGATTATTTAAAATAAGCAATGCGTTTAATTGAGATTGCACAGAGCCACTTAAAACATATTGCTAGAACACATTTTATGTTGTTCTGCACATATTGGCCATTTATTTATTTGGACAAGTGACGACCACTAATACATTACAGATAGCTACAGGTTAGTCTGCTATTAAAACCTTTTTTGTTTCCTATTTTTGGAATGTGTGTTTATAATGCCCCCAACAACTGCCTTTGTCTAAGAATAACTGATTTGGTTGGGGAGGGGAGACCTCCTATATTACATGGTCGATTATAGCTAACACTAGCCTATAGATCATCACTCAAACTATGCATTAATAAGGGGGAAAACAATTCTGCCTTATTTATGTATACTTGGAGTGAAGATCTGTAGACCAGTGTTGGCTATAATTGACCACATGTAATGTAGGAGATTCCCTTACCTTATCTCATGTAATTTTTTAAAATGTTATTTGTATTGATTCAATAATGAATCTTTACAAAATCATTCATACATCAATATTTACATTACAAATGTCATACTATCATACAATTTATTAGTCGAGCATCATACTTTGAAAAATTTCGTTAGAGTTCACACATTGGTTTATAGTTATCCGTGCTATACTTCAGATTTGTGTTCTACATTTAAAAATGTTGGATTTCAAACGTTAAAATGCATGGATTCGGCATATCAATTAGTTAATGTCCAATATCATTCATAGTTAACCTCTGTTGAATCTAGGTTAACTCTATAAATCTTACCACTTGTTGTCATTCAATCTGATAAGTGTTTCATTATGCCACCCCATATTTTATATAATGTAACATGTACAGCCTGCGAGTTGCTTTTTACGCAGAAATTCCAAAATTCATCGCTTTTTATAGCGTCATATATGCTCACAAACGGACACAGTTTGGTCATAAGTCGACCCCATTCTTGGACAGAGAGTTAACATGTCTTGGAGATTCAATGTTTGTCTGTAGCATACAAATGCGACATATTCTTAACTCAAATGGTGTCTCAGTTTAGGCACCATTTAGTGCCAACACAGGCAGTTGGTTTACTCGTAATTTCAGTACAAATCCACGAACAGCTGGACTCTGACATTTCTGCAGGTATTGTATCTTAAGATATTGGTGACCAATGTAAGATGCACATTTAAAGTTATGCAGTGTCTGGAGATAATTACAATTATTTATCTAATCCCACTGTTTGGTTTATTCTTAAATATAGTATTTAAGACATAAAATTCAGTACCACGTGAAGAGTCAGGTGACCAGTTCATAGCATAGAAAAATCATCATTCAGTTTCACAAAATTATTAGTAGGTCTTGCGTCAAAGATTGTTCTCATGAATTGTAACATCGGACACTGGGGACAGCTATGGGATTTAATGTAAAATGATCCTCTTCAAGTGCTTGGCTCTCAAGTGAAACCAGTCCAGTTCAACCATAAGTAGGGCATCGGAGTGGCGGGAGACAATTTCAAGAGTTTCCTCCAAACATTTAACTCCACAACTTTGAACCACATCGGATTTTTCATGGCCAATGGTTCTAATCATAAAGGATTGTAGGGATGAAGCTTTGTCTATACAGCTTAATAATGCCTTCTATTTAATATCCAGCATTCTGGTTTGCAGATGTGCTAATCGGTCAAATCAGCTGTCTGGCTTTTCTTGTTGTTTTCCACAACTGCACTATACCTCCTATTGGCCATCAGTTCAACTCCCAAGTATGGACATTTTTTTACATATTCAACATTGTGGGAGTCAATCTGAAACTTTACTCTAGCAATCCTGCTCAAAGAGACACGTTATTTTGGTCTTGTTCGTGTTAATAACCAGGTCATTTTGGTTTACATACTCTCTATTAGAGTTCTACATTTATTTTTTACTCCTCTTCTCGTATGGTCTAACAAGACCAGGTCGTTTGCATAGAGCAGGCTTGCTACATTTCTAGTACCAATCTTGACTGGACATCCCTACGCAGCCAGCAGTGTTAAAGGAAGATCGGCCAGGTATAAATTAAACAGGGGGGCACCAAGGACACAGCCTTGTCAAACCCCTCTGATGCTGCCAGGGTGTCAGTTGTCTAATCTCACCTGTACACAGCAGCCATTCAGGGCAACCCCACAAGCGCAACCTCGACCATAGACGAGCGTGGTTAACTGAATCATTAACTAAATAGAATGCTGCACTGAAGTCTACCCAAATTAAGTATAGTGAAGGATTTCCTTTATTAGCAGCTTCACATATCAATAAATCTAATAACCTGATATTATGTGTAGTTGCGGATCCACTACGGAAACATGTCTGTATATAATGTCGACCCATTGTTGAAGGGCTTGCCACACAAGTGTAAAACTATTTTCTTGCCATATCTAACAAAGACAATAGTCTATAATTCGCAGGAATTATTCTATCGCCTTTTTTGTCTATTGGTAAGAGGATTGTCTTATGCAATGTAGACAGAGCACATTTTTCAGTACATCCTTTGTCAAACAAAATATGTAGCACTTTTGCCCATGCTTTCGGATCAGACTTCAGAAATGCATTGGACAATCGGTTGGGTTCGGGTGCTCATGAGCTCTTTAGTTTAACAATGGCCATGCATCTTTCATTGATACTAGGGAATGGTAACCATCTGCCTCTATAACTTTGTTCCATGGCTACCGTCTCTATGGTCACAAAATTAGGTGTGATGTACTCTTTCCAACTACACTCGGAGATGAAATTTATCATGATACATCGTGAGTCACCCATGGCCTTTTTCAATGTTTGCCTTATGGTTCTTGTATTCACATTACATAGTACCGGAAATATCGATTGCCACTGCCGATTTAAGGATTAAAATGTTCTTGTACTAGTTTTTTATTTTTTTTAATTTTATTAGCTTTATTTTAACTTCAGACATCCAATTGTGGTCTGTTTCCCTTTTAGCTTTCCTAATCTGACCCTGCATAGAGCGCTTGGCATTACTTATTTACGTTAGTGTTTACCTTGAGAAATACAAGTGCTGAAAGGAGCAGGAAAACTCTATACCCTGGACCAGAGTATTACCATATCATAGGAAACTGAAAAAGTGTCCAGAGAGCAAAACAGTGTTGCTTGAAAAGGTGTATCAAAAATATTTTATTTACTATGATACAAGCATTTGGACAGGTCAATTAATTACATATTACTTACAAAAGCATCAATAAATTACATAACACGGCAACATGGGTAGACAAATTACTAAGCTAAAATTAATCCATCTCAACAGACATTCATAGTGCAGCATTCAAACCATACATCATACATAGTGACATTCAACCAACCAACAATGGCTAAAAATGGCAAAATTAGTTTACATTGATTACCAGTTGGGAGTGTAACACATATTCAACATCTCCCATCTAACTATTTTAATATTTAAAAGCTATACAGCAATAGAACTAATTCAGAACAATCTATCGCAAGGGTAGATCTGGAAAAAAGAATGTTTGTATAGGTCATAACCCTAAGGGGTAAGCTCAACCGGTTTCGACGTAGAGTGTGTAGTAGACAACGTCTTCATCAGGAGATACAAGGCGAAAAAGCTTGTATAGATGACCATTGGCATGTAGGATGAAAAGAAACAGTCATTTGATGAAATCAGTCCGCCAATGGAGCTGTAGCTGTAGTTAACGTGTAGTTAACGTGCCGCTGCTCTTAGTGGTGCCCTCCAATAATGATATAACTAGGATCAGCACGGGCAGCTGGAGTGGATGGAAACAGCCCAGCCGCAGCCCACGTGATTCACGTCTGGAGGGTCGTCTTCTTTAGTATACGGTCGGCATACGGACATGGCAGCATTTACATTGTGGGCTGCGGCTGGGCTGTTTCCATCCACTCCAGCTGCCCGTGCTGATCCTGGTTATATCTTTCAACACTACAGGCGTACTTTTGCTGATTCGCACTTCTTTGCTGTATGACCATCTAAGAGGCCACTCCATCACAATCATTATTGGAGGGCACCACTAAGAGCAGCGGCACGTTAACTACAGCTACAGCTCCATTGGCGGACTGATTTCATCAAATGACTGTTTCTTTTCATCATACATGCCAATGGTCATCTATACAAGCTTTTTCGCCTTGTATCTCCTGATGAAGACGTTGTCTACTACACACTCTACGTCGAAACCGGTTGAGCTTACCCCTTAGGGTTATGATCTATACAAACATTCTTTTTTCCAGATCTACCCTTGCGATAGATTGTTCTGAATGAGTTCTATTGCTGTATAGCTTTTAAATATTAAAATAGTTAGATGGGAGATGTTGAATATGTGTTACACTCCCAACTGGTAATCAATGTAAACTAATTTTGCCATTTTTAGCCATTGTTGGTTGGTTGAATGTCACTATGTATGATGTATGATGTATGGTTTGAATGCTGCACTATGAATGTCTGTTGAGATGGATTAATTTTAGCTTAGTAATTTGTCTACCCATGTTGCCGTGTTATGTAATTTATTGATGCTTTTGTAAGTAATATGTAATTAATTGACCTGTCCAAATGCTTGTATCGTAGTAAATAAAATATTTTTGATACACCTTTTCAAGCAACACTGTTTTGCTCTCTGGACACTTTTTCAGCTACCTTGAGAAATAGCCATATGATGATCTTAGTGTCCCTGTTTCATTAACTAGTATTCCGAGGCAATTATTTATGTATTCAGCATTCTGCTCCTCCCACGAATTAGGTCATTAATATGTGTAGTGGCTTTATCTAGATTTCTGGTTGTCCAACATACCCTGTTACCTCCATGGTTCTCTAAGATCAATCAGACACAATTAGCTTCCACACTTAGTTTGCTTATCTATCAAAATGTTGTGATCACTAAAGTAATTATCTCAGGATTCAAGTTGTAACACTTTGTCAGAGCATGAGTTGGTTCTGAAAAAATAATCTAATGTTGTAGATATGTTCCCGGGGGACCATGTACATTTTCATGGACAGTCGCCTATGATGCGCCCATTATACAATAGGAAACCCCACTCTTTCAGAGTATCAATCCACATCTTTCGCTTATGGTTGCCTCTTGGTTTTATAATTGTACTCACTGATTTAATTCATCAACATTCGAGGGCGCTGTCGACGTCTCTACAACCTGCATTCAAATCACCACCTATCAATGCAAATTCATGGTCTCTAACGATCATCCAGGCAGAGCATATTCCATCAATTGTCTCAACGATTTCATCAAGGATTTCTACTTCAGGTCGTACACATAGATATTGATGAGCAATTGTAGGCTCAAACCACTCTGCGCATTCACTAGTATCTCAATTGAAGTATATTCAAGGGACAGGTGATAGTGCTCATACTTGCCATAGCAACGTTTTGTTTTACACCCACTATTAGGCCGCCAGAAGGACGTCCTTTAGGGCCTTTTGTAACAAGTTGTTGTACAAGTATGTATCCCTCGATATATAGATCTTGGAGCGAAGCCAAGTTTCTTGTAGGAAAATTATGTCGAACTCCTCAAATGAAGGGAACGAACCACTTGGTGGGTCTAAGTGTGTAAAACCATGCGTGTTCCAGCTGGCAATCTTGAAAGATAATTTTGACTATAGCTGCTGTCGCACAAGAAACCCTTTTTTTATTTTTTTGTTTTTAAACAATTTTTATTGGTTTTTAACAATATAAACAGACACCACAATATTCAATAAGAGATTCTCAATTATAAATCCAGTGTCATTGCTCCCATTCCCTCCCTCCCATCCCTCCCCTTCCCAAGACCACGGGTAGTTCATCAGTGACCTTCGCATCAGCTTACGAGCTGGGGCTATTGTTTCTGTCTGAGGCGCTGTCCGATACCTTGGGATGGAGCAACGGCACAGTTAGCGCCACCCACCGCTGCAGTTCTGCGCTAGAGTCTAGTCTTTGTTCCTGAATTGCAGTTTCCCATGCTCCGGTCTCGGCGGTTATCCACCTACAGAGGTCTCCCCACCATTGTACATCGCTTGGGCTTCTTGGGTTTTTCCATCCCATGGCTATGCGTCTTTTCGCTGTGATATATATCAAATCTAAGAAACCCTATAAACCATTCCCATCCTGCGGCAAGTACAGACCCGTCAATGGTACCTACCTCCCTCGGAACCCCCTTCACTTTTCGAGCTTGCATCGTCGTCTTGATAGTCTTAATTACCAGTGTTATACATACATGGGAGGTACAGTTGATAGCATACCCCATATTCTGAATGGAAGACTGGTGGGTACGAATCAAAGAAATCACTTCCTCGGAGGTACAATGCACACGCACAAAGTTGCCACCGTGAACCTTCAAAGGTTCAACTAATCTAAAGTCTGTAGATGACAATACTCACAATGTGGGGATGCTCTTACACACTTTGAGCAGGTTGGATCTATTAGTCCGGCTGTCTGTGAATGTCAGAGGACTCCTGCTCAGGGTAAATAGTTCTTTCACGTTTGAAGAGGGGCAGGGATGTGGATGAACCACAGGCAATGTAGAGGCCGTTTTTATTTGGTTATCTGCTCCAGGTGCTAAAAGATTGTGGTTGGACAGCAGGCACGCGAGTTCACCTGGCACTAAGGCAGTTGATACAGCTGGTGTTGTCGCATGAGGGTTATCTGTTAGCGACCAGATGGTCAAGGTACCAGGTCCTTTCTGGCCTCTTATCGGATTTATGGCTTCTTTTTGTCTCTATTTGCAGCTTGTTTGCGCATTCTTGCGCATTTTACAAGGCGCCTCTCCTTTCGGGATTTGTATAGAGATGGACCTCCATTAACTTTGTCACATGTGTTCAGGTTTGTTGGAACAACAATCACATCGTGTTCACTGCTCACACGAGCTTGTTCAGGCATTAACATAGGGACTTCATGGGCTGGTCTCTTTGGGCTAATTGGATAACATTGTGAGCACATGTTTAATTCACGAAGGACTGCCCCTTGTTTTTTACTTCTTCCAGAATAACGACACAATTTCAGCAGGATTTTTACTGAAAATTGTAATACTCCATCGGATACATTTATATTATTGCTTAGGTCTGATGCCTATGACTATGGCTATGTGACTTATTTGCAGAAGTTTCATCATCATTCCTGGTTCCCCTAATGGTGCTTGGGTAAAGATTAGGTGACATTGACAATTGTGTCTGTGTATCAAGTGTTTAATGTCTCTCATAACGACAATAAAAATAGTGCCAAACTTTTTCATTGACTCTAAAATAATGAAACAATTTCACTTTTTATTTTTATTTGGGGGGGAAGTTTTCCCTGCTTTACTAACACCCCTCCACCCCCACATATATATTTTTATTAAAAATTCAGCATTTTTTTGTCTTTTGTTTCACTGAAAGTTTTGCACTATTTTAGTTTAGTTATAAACACTGCATACCATCTCAAGTACTTCCTGTGGTTTAGGTATTGTGCGACTCTTCCTGAGTCACAGGAGGGTAACCATCAAGGTGGCATGCTTTTCATGTACAACAGCTTCAATTACAGAGTTAAGACCAGAGGTGGGAGTTTGCATTTCAGCTTTGTGAGCAGGCATGCTAGACCTTGCAGCAGTTTCGGTCAACATATAACATAGAGCCAATAGAGAATTGTTGTCTATATATCCATAATCTGCTGTTGTGACATTAAATGGTAATGTATGAGTTCCAGTGGAATCTTGCGGGGACCTCGCAGTGAGTCCGTGGGCATGCTGGGTTGATAGAAAGCAATGATTTTTCCGTACTTCAGCAGTGTTGGTCAGATTGTTTCGACTGCTGTTAACTGCTGAACGAGTGGACATCCGCTCAGGATCAGCACAATAGCCAGCCTTATTTCTTGCTCCTCTACGCGGGGTAATTTTTTGCATGCTCTAATGTTCTTGGACTACTGCAACCTGGGTTTAGTAGAGGAATTACTTGGCATGTTTGTGGTGGAGGTAAGATGATTGCCTGAATACTTCAGAGGAGGCTTCTGAACAGAAGTGAAAGGGCTATGGACAACAACCTGTTGTGCACACTCCCAAACCACGCATATAAAACGACCAGCGTAACAAGAAGGGGCTATGAGCTTGTCTCAAGCACTCGCACTCCCAAAACTTGAATTTTAGTTCATAAAACAATAATAAAAATGTGTGTTATGTGCCAGCCTACCAGAGCCAACAAGGCAGCCCACCTGCGGGGAACAGGTTGTACTCGCTGCAGGACCGCCAAGATGCAAGGCAGAACAAAGCTGTGACGCCTTGGAGCCTGTGAAGCCTTACTTTTGGGGGAGGGGTGGTATGTCTCACCACACTTTGCTCTTCTTACTCCCAGAGCATATTCTCTCCGCCAACTCTCTCTGAAACCGGGCCACCTCAGACAGGCCGACAGGCAGGGTGGACAGATAGTCAGGCAATCGAGTCACCACCGGCTCCCGCTTCAGCTCTCCGACGCACTCCAGCTAGTGCGCAGACTAGAGGAAAGGCCCCAGAATTTTTGTGTTGTCTGTCAAGCCGCAGTGCGCCTGCTCACGGACACCCCGAGAGACCGCACGTAGATGCTTCAGATAGACAACCCGTTTTGCAATCCTGTCATTTTATATTCTTCACTTATTAATGTTACGTTTTTCCTATTTGCTCTGCAAGTCGTACCTGGGTAGTCATTTTGTTTTGTAATATTGGATAGAATTCTGAGCTTTTTGTCTCTTGGAAAAAAATATGTATTTTTCTGTTAAGATGGGAACGAGACCCTGTGGTTGTGTATGTTTTTTTTGTTGTCAAAAGTTGCTGAGTTTATATTTTATTCTTTTAGAATTTATGTATGTTTATTATTTTTTCCACTCACTGATGATAAAAAAACATGGTATCCCTTCTTGTGGAGAGCAGCTCTATTCTTCTCTAAAGCAACATTCTTAAGTCTGTTGTAAGACTGACGCATTAACAATCTTTGTACATAATGAAAGGGATCTGAGGTTACTTATTGCCCCTCGTCATTTAACAATTCATATTTTGCCAAGCACATAGGAAACCCAGTATGTTTCTGTATGTGAAGTACATTTTGGAATGTGAAATTATGGCACATTGATAAAGGCAATACTTATAGCTTTCATGTGTACATCGGCCTGAGACTGGTATCCAATGTCAGCTACTCGCCCCTTGCACTTGCTACTTTCAGCATCTGCCTGGTAGTGCAATGATAGGCTCTGGTACTCGCATCATATTGGTAGCATTGCTGTTGTGCCAGTGATTCCACCAAAAGTCCAGGCACTGGCATCATTTCTATATTTTGCCATCAAAAGTCTGCATCTTGTCAAATTCCATATCTTGCCACCAAAACCCGATGTACTTGCACCACTTGTAACTTGAAATGATAAAATAGACTTGGAAATGTGACCAGAAAAGAGGAAGCATTCCTCTTTTCTGTAATGAGCGACTGCTCCTGGCAGAGGCTTGCGAATGGGAATGTGCTAGACAACTCTTGCAGAAAATCGCAATGTGCTGTGTCATTTGGGGGAGGGGCAGTATGCAATTTCAAATATCTTTTTGGCACCTCTGTGTGCGGTAGTTAGTGCAGAGGGGGCTTGCCCTAGCATGATTCTACTGAAACACTTGGCATGCATCATTCAACGAGTCAAGACTGAGGCTTCTGGATTAATAACCCAGGCTGTATTTGGATGTGTTTATAAGGCGTATCCTTAAATCCTTTGTGTGTGCAGTATTCATTTACTAGAGGTGTGGAACTCCTCATTCTATGACAAGACTGCAGGCGAGCATTATGCTTCAACTTCATTTATTTACTACTCTTCAGCAGCTCAACAAACTCATATAAAAACTTTGAAAAGCGTTCAACAGAACTTTTCCTTTTCTCAAACTACAAAACCCAAGAGTCTCTGTAGTCCATGTCCTCTCAACCAGTCACAACCCACCTCCTGTGCTTGGACTCCCCCTCTTCTTCAAGTATGGGATAAACTGTAGAGTGAGTGGAGTGGACGTGAAAGTTTAAGCACTAATTTGGAGTGCATGTATGAGGCTTTAGGAGCGGATGAGTAACATGAGGAGCGTTTTTAAAATGATTCAAATTTGAAATTAGGAGTAGGAATTTGTGTACACACGTAGAGGAGTGAGTTACTGGATAGACAGAGCATACCCGTGACAGGTAAAGTACTTCATCTTACCCGTGAGGCTGGCGGGCCCCGTGTCGCAATCTCGACACCTCAGGGGTTCAGCTCAGTCTGCGGAATACGCAGCCCTCTGGCGCGTGAGGGAGAGCTCCCAGAGCACCAGGCCCCCACCCTCGGTTAGGTATAGCGATCACACGCGCTCTGCAAAGCAGTAATACAGACCAGCTGTTCAGAAGCAGCAGCCTACATACTAGGCATAAGCAGCAGAGCTTCCATAAGCTCACTAGGCTGCAGAGACAAAGGAGCAGAGCACAAATGAGCTAAGCCTCACAGCAACCTACGGAGAGTAGAGCGAAATTACAACTGGTGCAGCCACAAAAGAAATTAAAAAAAATAAATACATACAATTAAGAAATCATCACAAGGAGCAGTGGGCGTGCTAAAACACCTGATTTAGGTACACGGGCACACAGCACAGTAATAAGATGTTTGAGTGGAGCGAGGAGGAACAGCCTCTGGATCTCGCTGCCAGCTTCAAAGAAGTGCTGGGAACTCCCTGATTGATGCAGTGGCGGGAGGGGTCAGGCCCCTACAAGAGAGACTGGAGACACTGGAGGCTATGCTCTCACAACCCAGTAGTGGCACCAGAGACTTGAATTGCATGCCCACAGAACCCTCAAAAAGAGGGCATAACTGGAGTAAAACAGCCCTTAAGAGGAATGCCTCTGACGACCCCCAGGGCTCATTGGACGGGACAGAAGAAAAGGCTCCAGAGGTAGCCGACGCTTTCGCGAAGCTGAAAGAGGCTTACCTTCAGCGTCAGGCAGTGCCAGACCTCATGACTCCCTCTCCAGGGGAAGATGACACAGGAGATGACCCAAGCTCGGAAGAAGAGCCGGTAGACGACCAAGCCTCACAAGGAGAAGAGGTCACAGAGGAAGAATGGGCTAAGCCCAGTGGGGGTAAAAGAGGACGTAAGGAGAAACCTCTCCAAGAAGCTCAAGAAGATATGTTTGATCTGGACAGCATCCGGAACCCAAGGTCCACGGAGTGGCAGCCATCCCCCCGAGTAGCGCAGTATATGACAATAAGACTGCACAAGGCACTAGACAAGGAGGTGAGACCGCGCCTGCGAGCGGAATGTCCGTGACCAGACCTCCCAGGGAAGGTAGCGGAGACTCCCGAATTAGATCCAAAAATGCTGATCTTCGTGTGAAAGACAAGCAATGACCTACGCAAGGGTATTGACGGGTCAGGAGCTGTCAGGAGAAGGTATTGGACCTGGCAGGACCCCTCGCCAAGATCATGGATCTGGCAGAAAGGGCAAAGGATACCGGAGAGGAAGTGGACCCGGATGCTCTCGCCGGCTGGGTGCAAAGAGCAGTCTGTCTCCTTGGGAATGCGAACTGTGCAATCGCTTCAGAAAGAAGGGGTCTGCTGCTGAAAATAGACTCGAAACTCAGCGACTTGGCATCTTACGAAGCAGGAGAAGGGGCACAAGGACTCCTTTTTGGAGAAACCTTTGGCAAGGAGATGGGCCGATTCGTTGAAACCTACGCGTCGCTAGAAAAAGCGCAAGCATCTATCAGAAAAATATTCCCGAGCAGAGTTTTTGGCGGGACCGGCCGCTTCAGGGGTCGTGCAGCTGGTGGCAGTCGGGGCGGAAGAAGACTCCCGAATCCCAGGGCACAATACTGGGAAAATAGGCAACAGGACACGTTTTTCCCGTCCAGAGGGAGATTCCCGAGAGGCCGCAGGTCCAGAGGTGCAGGCCGAAGGTCCAGGATTTACACCAGGTGAGAGCAATTCAGTATCCCCCAGTAGGAGGGAGGACGTGCATTTATTTATTTTTTTTTATTTATTTATTTATTTTTTTAAGAGAATTGGCGCGCGCTTTCAAACGATTCCTGGATATTGCAGACCGTCAGAGGTTTGCAGCTAGATTTCATAGAGACCCCAGTCCAGCCGCACAGGCCGCAGAGGCAGAGAGTAGCGCAAGCAGAACAGGTTTGCCTAGACGGTGAACAAGCACAGTTAGTTTAGAAGAGAGCTATAGAGAGTTGCGAAACAACCCCGAGGTTTGTGAGCAACATGTTCCTAGTGCATAGGACAGAAAAAGTGCGCCCGGTTATAAACCTCAAGGAGCTAAACGGATGGATCATATACCGACATTTCAAAGTGGAGGGCATCCATCAGCTTCGGGATTCCCTGAGAGAGGGGGACTGGTTGACGCGACTATACTTGAAGGATGCATACCTTACAGTCCGAGTACTCAAGGAGTACAGGGCGTTCCTAGCTTTTCACTGGCAAGGACAATTCTGGCAATTCAGAACGATGCCATTCAGGCTTGCTTCAGCACCCTGGGCATTCACAAAGTTAATGAAGCCAGTAGCAGCAGCAATCGGGGAGAAGGGGATCAAGTTGATTATCTACCTAGACGACCTATTACTCCTAGCAGAAGATCAAGAGGTACTAGCATACCAGACGAAATGGGTGCAGGACCTTCTGGGGTCACTGGGGTTCCTTGTGAACATAGAGAAGTCAGCTACCACGCCAGCGCAGAGATTAGACTTCCTAGGGTTCGTACTAAATACCAAGAAGGCTACCCTAGAGCTTACAGCTCGGAAGATAAAGGATATTAAGAGGGAGATCAGAGCATGCTTAGAGAAGGAACAAGTATCGCTCAGAGCATTGGCAAGAATAGTAGGGTTACTAGCAGCGTCTATTCAAGCCATTTCCCCAGGGCCCCTGCACTACCGAGCACTACAGAGATTGAAGATAAAGCATCTTCAGAAGGGCCTGAGGTATCGCCAACGGGTGCCTCTAGATCAAGAGTCAATTACGGAACTAGAGTGGTGGTTAAAGAATATGGACGCTTGGAATGGGCGAGACATATTCGGAGACAGACCGGATCTGATAATAGAATCAGACGCAAGCCGGAAGGGCTGGGGAGCTAGATGTGGAAGTCTGGAGACCGGAGGCAAGTGGAGCGAAGAGGAGCTTCGCCTTCACATAAACTGCTTGGAGCTCCTAGCAGGGTCGTTCACGATCAAGCCATTCACAAAAGGAAGATTGAAATCATGTGTCCTGCTGAAAATGGACAAGATATCAGCAGTGCGATACAGAAACCACCTAGGTGGGACTAAGTCCAGGATGCTAGCGGAGCTAGCGAAGGACTTTTGGCATTTCTGCCTACGCTCTGAGACATCGGTGACAGCAGAATACCTGCCCGGGACATTGAACGTAGTGGCAGATTGGAACTCTCGATATCTGACAGACTCCAGCGACTGGAGACTGGATCCGGCAGTGTTTCAGAGGCTGAACTTGAGATGGGGGCCAGTACACATGGACCTCTTCGCTTCCTGGCTCAATGCTCAGACGAGTCACTACTTCAGCTGGAGGCTGGACCCGGGAGCGCAAGGGACTGATGCTTTCCTGCAGGACTGGTCAGGAGGTCCTCACTACGCATTTCCTCCCTTAGTGATGTTGAGCCGAGTTCTAGCGAAATGCCGGAGGGAGAGGGCGGAGCTGGTCTTAGTAGTGCTATTGTGGAAATCGCAGGTGTGGTGTCGGACGCTGATGGCGCTAGTAACAGATATACCCAGAGTCCTCCCAGAAGGAGAGCGACTGCTCACGGACCCAGCTGGGTCATGTCATCCTCTGAGAGTGAGAGGGACACTCCTGCTAGTCGCGTGCAGAATATCAGGAAACGTTGTGCACTGCCAGGAATTTTGGCGCAAGCTGCAGAGCTTATTGCGGAATCCTGGGCTCCATCCACTAGGAGTAGCTATGATGCAGCTTGGGCAAACTGGACAAGCTGGTGTAAAGGGAGAAGTGTTCATCCCGTTTCAGCACCTGTAGTGGAAATACTGAATTTCTTAGCAAATCTATTGCAGATCGGAAGAGCTTTCCGTATGATGGGAGTTTACAGGTCAGCAAATTTAAGCGGGTCATCTGCCAATATAGGGCGTCCCAGCAGGAGAACATCCTGCAGTAGTGAGGCTCATCAGAGGTGCGAGATGCAGAGTTCCACCAGAGCCCAAGTATATTTCAATGTGGGACGTGTCAGCAGTATTGCGTTTGTTAGAAGATTGACCAGCGGATAGGTACCTTTCCCTTAAGCAGTTATCAGGTAAGCTAGCAATGCTATTATGCTTAATTCCATGCAAATGAGTATCAGACGTTCGGGCCGGAGGGAGAGAACTTCTCTATAGCCAGTAGAACCAGGGACTACTACGGTCCATTACCCCTATTTCCCGAGTAATACTAAATGGTGCGTTGCATGATGCATTAAAGAGTATGAAAATAGAACCGCGGAGAGCAGGGCAGTAGTTACCACACAGCTGCTAATAGTGCGCAGGAAGCCCTTTCACGCAGTTACTTCGGCTACCATCGCGAGATGGGTCAAAGAGATTATGCAAGCGGCAGGGGTGAATGTGAGCGTGTGTGGAGCTCATTCAGTGAGAGGAGCAATGGCTTCGAGAGCCGTGATGGCAGGAGTACCGTTGAGAGAGATCATGCTAGCAGCAGATTGGTCGAGGGATCGTACTTTTAAAGAGTTTTATTTTAAGCCAAAAGAGAGTCCAGCAGGAATGGTGTTGGGGAAGCTTGGAACAAGCATAATGCTCGCCTCCAGTCTTGTCATAGAATGAAGATTACCCCTGCTATCTGCGCAGGGAGTATTAATTCTATTAAAGACTAGGAGGCGAGCATTAAATTCCCACCCGAGTATTGTACTGTCTAAAATTGTATTGCATTATGTTAGCAAGTATGCTACACAGAGACCACCCTAATATTTCCTATTGTATGTTTTCGTAGGGGAAGATCAGAAGAATAGCTGAAGGCAGAGTAAGCAGCAGAGTGCTTCAGGAGACCGGAGGTTCACCGGTAGTTGAGTTGTCAAGTTCAAGAAATACTTCAAACCGTTAACGAGGAACAGTTATGGAATATGATAGATTTTCAGAGCGAGTAAAAGCAGAGGAGGAGTCCAAGCACAGGAAGTGGGTTGTGACTGGTTGAGAGGACATGGACTACAGAGACTCTTGGGTTTTGTAGTTTGGGAAAAGGAAAAGTTCTGTTGAATGCTTTTCAAAGTTTTTATATGAGTTTGTTGAACTGCTGAAGAGTAGTAAATAAATGAAGTTGAAGCATAATGCTCGCCTCCTAGTCTTTAATAGAATGAATACTCCCTGCGCAGATAGCATGGGTAATCTTCATTGTCTTTATAGTGATCAGATGTGAACCTGGAGCATCTAGACTCCACTGCACTCTTAGAAGTTCATTATCTTTGACTTCTGTTCATGGGTTACTGCAGAAGCCTAGTACCCTCCATCCACCAGGAGATTATCCAGATTGATACATTTTCGATGGAGAGCACCATGATTAACTTCTCCTTTTGCCCTGTCTTCAACGCTCTCTAATTTGGGGTGACCCTTTATTTTCCTCCAATAAAGTGAGTCCTTTAGATTCAATCAGATTGTCATAACCCGAATTTACTGTGTTTTTGTTTTCACCGCTTCTTTCCTGACTTCAGCCAGTGTAAGAATTCTGATGAGTTTCTGTGATAATTCACTTTTAACTAGTATTGGATATCAGTGAGGATGGCCCGGAAATTGTAGTTGACTCAGCAGTTTGACAACTTCTCAGTCCTGTGTTGCAGCAAGCCACTAGTCTCTGCATTTTCTTCAGAGATTCTTAAAGAACCCCCATTCACCTACCCTGTAGGCATCACTTCACAGATCCCTTTAACATAGGCATGTATGGGTGTATTTGTGTATGCATATGTCCCCAACCATACATACTGACCACGTGCATATTGCCTCTGCCCCCACACACTCTCTGCAGCACCAACACATCCTCCTCAATGCACATGCTCCCCTGCACACACTGCCTGTGCCCCCACACAAAGCCCTTGCCCTTCAGTAACCACATTGACCCCCAACATGCTGCCCTGCCTGTCCCCAGACACTGCTGCCCCACACACTGCTCTCACACACACACACACTTCCTTTGCACTGCCCTCACCCCACAGACATCCAACATGCCCATCCCTACTATGCAGTGCTTCCCCCACACATTGTTACTAGGTACCCTATTCACACAAACACTTGACCAGTGCCGCCACACAAACATTATGCCAACGCTACCATCCCCCAATCTCTCACCCACCGCCATCCAGTCACTGACCCTTATGTGCACAGTACCATGCTGCCCAGCTCCACCTCACCCACATGGACATGCAGACACACGCACACACGCTCAACCCACACACAAACGCTGGCCCTTCCTGCCCCCATATACAATGTCCCTGCCTCCACCCATACACTGCCGCTCTGTGTTAGGGCTATCGCACCTGACAAGAACCTGAAATCAAACCTCCTCTTAAAGTGTATCCTTAAATCCTTTGTGTGTGCAGTCCTCATTTACTAGAGGTGTGGAACTCCTCATTGTCTTATAGTGATCAGATGTGAACCTGAAACCAAACATCCTCTCCAAGTGTAGGTACTTTGGACAGAGTAACCATGCTCTGCTCTCAGGTAGGGGTAGAAGGTTGATGAACACGTATAATTAGTTAACACACAGCCATAGAAAATATACCACACTGATATATTGAAGAAAATTGATCGCTATGCGTGACCTAATAATGTATATGACAGGCCAAATCAGTAATTAAAATATAATGTACAGTATTCAAAAGATGCCAAGAATAATTCTGGGAGAGTTCCCAATACCTGGTAGTGAGAGGGCGGGAGGGCTGTGGTTCACTTCACACTGTAGGCATCAAACGAAGATTAATGCAGTTGAGCAGAGGGCCAGCTCAGCATTATTGGAAGTGATAGACCGTGCACCCTAGGAACGAACCGAGACAACCCTGTTCTTCACCGGTTTGGAGCAGGACAGGGAGGGTCTAGCGGCTCTGCAGAGTTCAGACCCTGTCCAGTTAGAACATGAACGGGAGCAGAACCTAGGGGAATCCTGCATTATTCCAATTCAATCTCCTGTTACAAGTCCTGAGCAGGTTGACCCTGTGGTTCGTGTCCTTTCATGGGATATTGCTGTGGTATCCAAACGACTGGCTTACTTTTGTTCGGGGTTATGGAGCTGTTAGCCTTCAGGAGTCATGGGCTGTTGAAGCTCCACATATTTGGGGGTATGCCACCTTTGCCATTCTGGCACACAAAGGGGGGGGGAGGTTGTCCCAGTGGGGGGGGGCTGATTACATGGGTTGATGTTTCACTCTTCACCTCGGATAAAATGGTGGGGACAGGTTCACCTGATCTTCTTGAACTACAGCTCACCCTGAGGGACAACTCTGTATTACTGCTGTTTAATTTTTATAATGGGATCCTTCCTGGTAAGAGCTCAGAGTTGATTAGTAAGATGGTAGAAGGATCTCCTTCTGGAGGCTGGCTTCGATAATATACAAAAGACTGGTAATGGGGGACCTAAACCTCCAGTTTTGAGCTGCTACTCGCCCTGGCTGATATAATGGAGGAGGAGGATAGCCATTGGGGAATAGAACCGGTTGATAAAGAGTACCCACTCGGACAGCACAGGAATGTGGAAGAGGTAGCTAGTTTGGTTATGGCAGCCAAGCTAAGGGCCTGTAATGGTGGGTTTCCAGGGATGCCCCGGCCGTAATTAGGTAGAGGTCTGGGACTGCATGAACGCTTTCCAGGTCACTAAAAGGAATGAGATTGACCCCCTGCCATGGTGTCTAGTGAAGATTTATGAGGATTCAGTTTAGGGGGTACGCAATCCTGAGATGGGTGCTGTCCATCTGGAAGTAAATGGTCAAGCAAGACATTAAGGTGGGGAAGCTGTCCGTGGAGCAGCTTTTACCTCTGGTCTATTGTGATATAGTTCCCGTCTTGGCAAAGATAGCAAGGCTGGATTTCAGCGATGCTTCTGCATTGATACACTCTCCTCTACACCTTGGTATGACAAAAAGCGTAGATTAGCTAAGGGACATTTTGATTACTGAAGCAGGGCGTGAGGATGGGGCTAAAAGCCTAGAGCTGAGGGCAGCAAGGCTCACTTATCGTAGATTACTGAGGGAGAAAGCGGGCCTGCCACGAGGACTCCTAGGACGCACTGCTAAGCGCTATTAAAAAGGTGGATTCAAGAGGTTTCAGGGCCTCATCAGGACAGGATTAAATGCAGGTAGAAATATCATGCAATGTTGTATCACTGAGCAAGTATGGGTGGATTATTATGCTACTGTATGGAGATGGAGGGGCCCAGGGCAGCGAGATCTCCACTCTGAGTAGTACTGTGTGTAGTCAGGGGGGCTGCCTCAATCACCCACCTCTAGTGTTGGCCCCTGAGGAGGTTAGAAGAGCAGTCACATGCTAAAAACTAGATAAGGGGCTGGGCCCCGATAGGGTTCCGATGGATTTTTTATGCAAATGAACCCGATGTTTTGGTACCATATTTGACAACATTATTCAATGCTGCCCTGAACCAGAGTGAGGTTTCCTGATTCTTGGACGAAAGCAGAGCTGGTCCCGATCTATAAGAGAGGCTCCAGAGATCAGCCCTGCAATTACAGACCGATTTCCTTGTTGGACTCCGGAGGCAGAGCGTTCACCAGGGCCTTATTGTTCCATCTGGAGGTATGTGCAAGTAATAACCAAATAATTAACCATAGGCAAGCTGGGTTCTGTGAAGGACTAAGTACAGTGGACCAGATTATGCGGCTGCATTTAATCATTCATAAATACGCAGTCCTTAGGAAGATCTGTGTTTAGGCGATCTGTCGATCTGAGAACTGCGTTTGACACAGTGCCTACGCAGCGCCTTTGGGAGGTGCTCAGGGGGCTTGGAATTCCAAAGGCCCCTTTGAATGCCATCCAGAGCCTGTATACAGGTAACATGGCAGCACTGCATTGGGGAACTGACGGCAGGACATCGAGTTGGATTAATGTTGGACAGGGTGTGCGCCAGAGGTGTGTCTTGGGCCCCAAGTTGTTCTGTATCTTCATCAACGGTGTCATCAAAGAGTTGTTGGCCTCTCAGATCGATGCGCCAGTTCTAGCGGGAGACAAGATACCACTCCTGATGTCTGTGGACGACGCAGTTTTCTTTAACACCTGCCAGCGTCCGCAGGCAACTGGACCTATTTGTTGCTTTTTGTAAGAATAATGGCCTGGCACTGAATGTATCTAAGACTAAATCGATGGTTCTTAAAACCAATGCTAGGGGGGAAGCATAAGGGCTTCAAACTGAGTCTGGAAGAGTGTGTTATTGAGCAAGTGACTTTTTACGCTGGGGGTTAGGGTGATGGCCTCTTGCAGCTGGTCTATGAAGCTGGAGAAGGCAAGGGCTCCCCTGGCTAGATATGGTGACGCCCTTGCCAGGTTCAAAGCTGAACATGGCAATGGGGCACTGCGCGTTTCTCTGGAAGTCTATAAGGCCCAAGTGAGACAGGCTGCAATATATGGAGCTGAGCTGTGGGGGCCGCTAGATACTCATGGATTGGCTATTGTGGAAACAAGGTATTTAAAAAATATACTTGTCTTAACTACCAGTACACCTAATTCGTTGGTACTCCTGGAGACAGGCATACAGGGGATCGAGTCAGTCTGTTGGCTCTGCCCAGTCTTGTCCTGGGTGCGATTGTGGTCTAATGCAAATCTGGTTAAATACAGGGCCGTCTTGATGGCATTTCTGTCGCAGCAGGGGGCCTCCTCCTTGCAATGGCCATCACATGTCAAACGGTCTCTCGAAGCTCTCGACCTTGGGGTCTATTGGAGTAATCCAAGCTCAATTACCAAAAATTCAAAAGATGTGGTAAAAACGGCTGCCGTCGTAAAACTACACCATGATGTAGCCATAAAGGCCCTTATTTATTTATTTGGATTTATCAAGCGCCCAGCGTCCCTTGAGGCATTGTGGCGCCGTTACAGAATATTCAGCTTGGTACATGTTTGCAACAATGGTTACAAGGCAAGTATATATAACATTGTCGAACGGCTGTTCTGTGGTTCCAGAGGAACTGTGTTGGAGGAAGTGCAGAGTAATGGACTGTTTAGTTGAACAACTTTGTTTTCAGGGTTTTTCTGAATGTAGAGAGGGATTCTTCGCTTCTTAGACTGGGCGGTAGCGAGTTCCATGCTTTAGGGGGAACTTCAAAGCTGGTTCCACCGGCTTTCACTCTGTTAAATGCTGGGACTGAGAGTTGGCGTGAGTATTTGTTGAGTTTTGGTCTGTGGGTTGGTGCTTGGTGTATTCTTTCTACTAGGTACGCCGGTGCAGTTTGGGCAAGGCATCTGTGTTCCCAGCTCTTGGCGTGCTATATAACCATTAAATTACAGGTGAGACTTGAGGATAACCTTGATTATGTTAACCCAAAGTATGAAAAATCTTTCTACAGTTTCGATTTGGCATATTGCCGATAGCATTTGGATTGCACAAGTGACGCAGTGAGGTTTCTTCTTTGTGTCCCCTATGCAAAAGCAGGAACGAGGTCCTAGAACACTTTTCATGTTATTCCTGGGTACATCACCTTTGAGAGAACGCCATCTAAGGCCACTATTGCACCCGCGTGGATCCAGGACTGTTGCAGATGCTATGGCAGTTTGCCTAAATTCTGCTGATATTCCTGCAGTATTTGCAACTGGCAGGTTTTTATCATGGGCTTGGAGTGCCAGAACTAAGAAAATGTTAGTGTGAAAGCTGCATGAATGTATCCTGGGATGTCTAAGGATGATCTGAGTTTTACAGTTGTTGGCTACCTCGATAAACCCTATGAGTCTAGCTGCTAAGGGACCTTAACTGTTCTTTAGGACTGAAAATGGTTTGCATATTTTGTATCTTGCACAATGAAGTACTGCAGCCTGAAGTTTATACTGGCAAATGATTAGTTGCAGATAAAAATAATATAGAGTCCATGAGATAGACCATAACAATTCAGCTGGTAGTTTGCCCAAAAGGGGGAACACATAGGCTAGTCCCATTCCTCCTTATGGCGTCCCACATCTTAAATCCACCATCTACTACTAACCCTATGCAATGTTACTAAAAAAACACAAAAACATTTATACAGACCTATGTGGACAACACAACACGATTCACACCACACACCCACATACTTACAAATCGCGCATTCACCTCAACTATTTCAGTGGGAGACTAATCTCTAAAATACAAGTCAGCAAATGGTCCGCACATCTCTAAATAATCACCCTTCTGTTTCAGTTTTTGCATCATGAATTTCTCATACCTGGACAGAGTCTGTAAATCTGACAGCCAGCCCTCTACCTTGTGTCTTTTCCCTTGTTTTCCAACACTCAATATTTGCTTAGCTGCCATCACCAGCGCTTTATCTATCCAGCTACCATAGCGTTCAGCCACACTACATCTCCAAGTATCTGAAAGCAGAATCACTGGATAAGGCGATATAGGAAACGCCACTCCCAAAATTGTATTGAACCTGTACAGAACCTCTCCCCATTCCAGTCACTCTTGAGCATTTCCATAGCATATGTAACAGGGTACCTCCTCTTTGACCACATTCCCAGCAAGATTTCTCATTTGTCATACCTAACTCAAGCATCCACACCGCGGTCAAATACAGACGGCTCAGAATCCTCACGAATGAATCGCAGATTGACATCCATCTTTGACTTCGTATCCACTCTTAGTACTATCCTTTTCCTTTACGGGTATATCACTACCCAGTTCTTTCATCCATGCATGCCGCAATCTTTCCCAGGAGCCAGCACAGGAGACATCCATAGGTATCGTTTTTAGGAACGTTGATACCATGCGAGGCAGCTAGTCAAACATATTACAGGCCATCGGTTTATCTCTCATTGGTACATTTAATATCCTTTGTCTCTGCGTCAGAAGAGACTCTGACCTGCATACCTTCTTAATTCCCTCCTCCCTAAACCAACTTTGATTCTAAGAGGGGCAAAAGGAACCATCTGCCCATTATTCCAAAAATCACACATTCTTAAAATTCCTTTTGTCAACCAACTTTGCCAGCACATAGTCTTATTCTCAATTTGTAGCCCTGGGTTATTTCACAGAGGCTCTCCATAATTAATCCATAAATTCTCACTACAACCTCCTAACCATGATGCTTTCCTCCAATTTGATGTCTGATCCTCGGCACTATATCCTCATCTGTTTCCTTGATTTTAACAGGATATAGGTACTATTCCTTTTTTCGAATACTAGCGATAGTCACTTGGTTTTCATGATTTAATGTTGGAATTGCCCCATTCTTTTTGTGTAACCGCCTGTATCCTCGAATTTTTCATTTAGGTTGTTTTACCATATTGTATTTTAGAATGTATTGTGGGTTTTATACGTAATTGTATGGCTTTTATGACCGATTGGTCGCCATAAAGTAATACAAAATCAATATAAAAAACAGTAATGTTTATTAAAGACTCGTGTAACCCCACCATCTATATGTGGGCTCACTACAACAGGTAAGGACCCAACATAAAATAACTAGGTGGGGAGAATAAGGAACCCACATAACCTAACCAGCAGGTAACGATCCGTATGAGCTTGCACATGAACAGTGTCCTGAAGAAGCAACCCACCGCTGGTATATGTTGGGCCCTATATCTGGTGGTCAACACCTATAGCTAGGGAATGGGAGAAAAAGGGAAACAGACAATTTTAACACTGAGGAAAAATGAGTCCCTAAGGCCAACGCAAGCTTTAAGCTTAAAGATTTAAAGTTCTTTCATAGCATTAAGCAGGAACTGGTGCATACGAGCGCTTTACATGATGATGTATATAACTGTTGATATAACCGTTAAAAACGAACACACAATTTGCTGTGGAAGACAGACTATTCTAATTATTCGCAGACGTGGTTACATTTACAAAAACAGAAAAGCAATATCATGAACAATGTAAAAGACAGATTGCCATATTCAGGTTTTCAGATTCTTTCTGAACTTCAGATAATCAGTGGTCACCCGAAGATACTTCTGAAGAGCATTCCAAGCTGGCACAGTGGCTCCCTATAATGTTGTTCTCCTTTTTTTTAAATGTATTTTTTATTTTTTAATGTATTTTATTGCTTTGTACAGATACATGAGTTTAGACATTCTGGAACAGTAACTTATATATCAACATTTGTGCACTTTATTTTAACATTCCCCTAACTAATCCCTCCCAACTCCCACCCACTGGCTTTGCTGCAGTACTGTAAACGTACAGTATATCTAGCCGTTAGAAGCATCTTGCATTCTCGTTGGGGTCAATTTGCCTCTGTTTCTTCTACAAACTTCGTGAACAAGGCTTGTAGCAAGACTTCCCCCTTGTGTCCTCCCCTTGGTCCTGCCTCGTCGTGCTTTTCCAAGCCACTGATTCTGTCCACCTCCCACCTATGCAGGTCCTTCCACCATTCCTCTATTCTCGGTCCCTTGGGCGATTTCCATGCCATAGCTACCCTTCGCTTGGCCAGGATACACGCCAGATCAGATCCTTTAACTTTGCAACATGTTTGCAGCCTTTGGGATGTGAAAAATGGCCCAGTAGGCAAGCACCCGGGAAAGCGCATCCAATTCCACCCCCCCCCCTTTTTGTAGTCTATCCGCCACCTCCCCCCACTATGGTCTCACCACTGGGCATGCCCAGAACATGTGTAGCATCCCCGCATCTATCGCATTGCACCTGGGACGGCCCTGAACCGCTGCGCCCGGAAAACCGCGAGATCCGCTGAGGTGTCAAATATGCCCTGTGCATCACTAGCAGTTGTATAAGCTGCAGTGCATTTCGTGACACTTTCTTGTGGTATCTCTGCCCATTGTGCATCAGTGAAGGTTGGCCCTAGGTCCTCTTCCCATTTGCTCCTTACAACTAGAGGGGAGGCTGGCCCATTAGACAGTAGGAGCTTGTATATTCTCGATATGGCATGCCCTACCTCTGCTACATCATATAGGACATCCACTATCCAATGTTTCTCCATTAACTTGCTGATTGCGGGCCACCTACATGTAATTTCTCTCTTGATAGTACTATACAGTAGATATGGCCAGTGTGGATGTCCGTCTGTTGTCAGCTCTGAGAAGGGTATATAACCAGTATCTTGTAACAAGTCCCCTATAGTAACCTCCCCATAGACCTCCCAGTGCATGCGTACACCCATCTTTGCTTGAGTCAAATGTGACACCACTGAGACCAAAGGAATCTGCGCCGAGATTGGGTCCGTTAGCCCCATCAGTGTCATGGCCTGTCCCACACCTTCACCCCATAGGCCACTAGGTGTGACCAACTTACGCTGCAAGGTTTCTTGAACCATAGTAACTCTTTCAGGTAGTAACTTTGCCCAGTGGATTGCAACATAATTGTGTCTGGGGTAGGGACATCTGCCAGCCAATCTACTACGAATTGCAGCTGTCCTGCTATGTAGTACAGTTCAAAATGCGGGACCCTAATGCCCCCTTCTTCATACGGCCTGTATAGAGTTGCTAACGCTATTCTATTCCGCCCATCCCGCCACAAGAAGCCTCTACAGATACTCTCTAGGCTCTGAAAAAAGGGTCTAGTTATGTAAAACAGGACATTCACAAAGAGGTGTAGCAGCCTGGGCAGTACTACCATCAACGAGGCCGCTCTTCCCAACATAGCGAGAGGTAATTTAGCGCAGAATTTCAAATAGCCCGTAACACGTTTTTGAGCTTGTTGCGTGTTAGTTTGTGTTCCTCCACAGGGTTATGGTACACATTAACCCGTAGATATCTGAACGTGCGCACTTTCCATTGCAGGGCAAGCACAGGTCGCTCATCTCGCTCCATTCCACGTAGTCCCGGTATCGGAAATAGAGCTGATTTATCCGTACTAATTGTAATCTCTGACAGTGTTGCAAAAGGCGCCGTAGCGTTTAGCAGCAATTCCAGATTATACTCTGGGTTCTGAATGTATAATAGTGTGCCATCGGTGTATAGAGATATCAAATGTCTGGCCCATCTATTTCAATACCTGCCTCCATGTATTCTGAGGTATTGGGTAATTGGTTCCATGGCAAGAGCGTGCAGCAGCGGTTATAACGGGCACCCTTGTCTTGTTCCCTCCCATGCCTCAGAAATGTGCTTACCCGTCTTGACCCTTACCATTGGTCTAGTGTACACTAACTGGACCCACTTGCTTGACCAAACCCAAATCTACGCAGTGTTGCATAGAGCCAGTCCAATTTCACTGAATCAAACGGTTTTACCGCGTCCAATGTGGCTATGGCACTGAGTCTCCCAGGCTGCCATCCTGTCCATTACATGATGTAATCTCTGCAAGTTCCAGGTCATACTTCGACCTGGAACGTAGCCGGTTTGGTCTGGCTGCACTAACTTGGTTATCATTCCCTTCATCCTAGTCACCAGTATGGACGTAAGTATCTTCTTATCCAGGTTAAGTAGTGAGAGGGGCCTATAAGAGCTACAATCCAACTGGGTTTTGTGAGGTTTAAGGAGGGATATGATAATGGATACCCTAAGGCTAACTGGAAGTGCCCCCACTTTCTAAGATTCGATAAATCTTCTGAGCAAGTGGGGGGGGGGGGCTAATTCATGTGCATATTCTTTATAGATTTCACTAGGTAGCCCGTCTGAGCCTGGTGTCTCTCCTGTTGGCAACCCCTTAATTGTGTTTAGTATGTCTTCCAAGGTGATGGACTTCTTTTCTTCGTGGCTGAGCACCGGGAGCTCGATCTCATCTAACACTTACGAGCTCCCTCTTGGTACACAAAATTCACAAAACGCATCATTAACCCCGTTCTGGGTGTAGCATACTTCTTCCTGTCTCATGTTTATTGAGTGTATGGGGCTCTGTTGTGCCTCATTCCTATATAACCATGCTAACAATCGGCCGGGCTTATCTGCCTCTATATGCTGTCTCTCTGTGGTATTTCGTGATATGTATGCCCAGTCTCTTCCATCAGTCCATACAATTCTGTTTTGCCTCCCTCAACTTTATTTCTCTGTCTGGATGCTGCCTTCTAGATTGCTCTAATTTCTTCGATTGTTCCTCTGCAGAGGACAAATCCTTATTTAAGGTTCCCTGGCTACTGCCTGATCTCGCTATGGCAGCCCATCTGACCACCACCTTCAACGCTTCCCAGAAGGGTCCTGCACTGGGTACACTGCCCAGATGTGCGAAACGTATTCCATGATGTTTCTTTAATGCTGTCTCGAAATACGGGATCTCTTAATGATTCACTTCTAAGCCTCCACGTGAGTATCCGGGCCCTAGGGGGCACATTTTGCCATTGTAAACTATGCAGTGCCTGATCTGATAAGACCCTCCCTTAATACTTAGTGTGCATGATTTGATGTGTTAATTCCCGCCCTACGAAAAAAATAATCTATTCTTGTATATACTTGTGTGGCGCTGAGAAGTGCGATTAGTGTCTGGTGTCTGGATGAAGCACCCTCCAGGCGTCCACTAAAGCGACAGAATCAAGTAGAGTCAGTGCTCCAGATAAGATTTTGAGGTGGGAGTATTTTATGCATGCTTTTTCAAATTAGAGAGTAAATGCAATATCGAGAGAGTAAAAATTAGTTTTCTCCTCTGCAAGAGAGTAAAACGTATCCAACACATACTATCGAATAGTATATTTTAAAGCGCAATATGCAGAGAGGTGATGGAAGTCTTTCTTGAAAGTAACAGCTTTAAAGTTTTACTGCGTTTGTTCCAAGTACATTTTTCTGAACAAATACAGTAAAACGTTAACACTGCCAGTTTTGGGGAAAGGCTTCCCTCGCCTCTCTGCCTAACAAAATGCAAGTGCACACATCCAGGGGTGCACCTAGGCTAAAATTTAGGCGGGGCTAACCCTTCAAATGTTGGGAGGGGCACCAACTTCAGAGACGGTGGAGAAGTGGCAAACCTACTTGTGTAGGGGCATCTAACTACATTACTCATTGTAATGAGACTATTCCAGTGCAGCTTCAATGTTACAGAGCAGGAGCAGGAGGAGGAGGGGGGGGGGAGGGGGAGAGGCTGCAAAAAGACAGGCGACTACAATTTACTATGCCTGATGGCAATTGGGGTGGTGCCAGAGATTACAGAAGGGAGGGAAGGCGTGTAGGGAGGGGAGGAGAGACGGGGGGGGGGGGGAGGAGAGGGGAAAGGATGCAAGGCAGGAAGGGGGGCGAGGGGGAAAGGAAAACATCATGGAGGGCAAGGGGGGGTGAGAGGTGGACTTTAAGAGAATAGTGGAGAGGAGGGGACTGTAAGAAGGGAAGGGTGGAGAAGTGGGTGCCCTGAGGGAAATAGAGGCCAGAGGGGGCACACAGACACACTAGGGGGGGGGCAGCAGGGGCCCACAGACACACCCGGGGGCAGAGGGGGAACACAGACACACCACAGACACTAGGGGGGGCAGAGGGGGCCCACAGACACACCCGGGGGGGGCAGAGGGGGCCCACAGACACACCCGGGGGCAGAGGGGGAACACAGACCTACTCGGGGGGCACGGGGGAACACAGACACTCGGGGGGCAGAGGCGGCACACAGACACACTGGGGGGGGCAGAGGGGCACACAGGCACACTGGGGGGGAAGTGGGGGCACACACACTTACGGGAGCAGTGGGGGCACACAGACACGGGGGCAGTGGGGGCACACGGACATTTGTGGGGCAGTGGGGGCACACAGACACATTCAGGGGCAGAGGGGGAACACGGACGCATTCGAGGGGCAGAGGGCGAATACGGACGCATTCGAGGGGCAGAGGGGGGCACACAGGCACACTGGGGGGCAGAAGGGGCACACAGGCACACTGGGGGGCAGAAGGGGCACACAGGCACACTGGGGGCAGAGGGGGAACACAGACGCATTCAGGGGCAGAGGGCGAATACGGACGCATTCGAGGGGCAGAAGGGGCACACAGGCACACTGGGGGGCAGAAGGGGCACACAGGCACAATCAGGGGCAGAGGGGGAACACAGACACATTCGAGGGGCAGAGGGGGCACACAGGCACACTGGGGGGAAGAGGGGGAACACAGACACATTCGAGGGCCAGTGGGGGCACACAGGCACTTACTGGGGCGGCACAGCAGCGTACCTTGGTGGACAGGGGTAGACGGGGCCAGGAGTATCCGAGTGGGCCTTGTGAGGAGGGTAGGCCAAGCCTGCCGGCCTCCTCATTGGCCCAGTTGTAAGAGGCCATGCCCAATCACAGGCACCCAGTATTGAAAACAAAAGCACACCGGTGCTGATGTAAGGAAACTGCCATCTTGGAATAGCCATGCCTCGTGGGGTCAGTGAGGCCAGCACACAAAAAACCACATCAGCAGACACACGACTCTGCCAAAATGCTCAAAAAAAGTACACAATCATAACATGAAGCAGATGCCACACCTCCGAGTTCAATTTAGCCAGAGTCACAAAGTCAACTGTGGCGCCATCGTGCACCGGAACATAGAGCCCAGGAGGGGGCTTACCTACAGATGTTAATGCAGGGCCTCAGGATGTGAAGAGGAAGGCATTGTTCCAGCCGCTCTGGTCGCTGAAGAAGGAGGAAATGAAAGCTAGCATTTGCTAAATATGTGTTCCAGCGCCATCTACTGGAATGAAAGAATAGGGGAATTCTCAACAAAGTCCTGTGGCCAGCCTGCGTAAATGGTACGAAAATAAAAATAATATGTGGCGTATTTACATTATTTTAATGCGTAAAAAGCACTAATACGCTCCTTATCTGGAGCGCTGAGTAGAGTCTATAATGTCTTTGCAGGTGGTGCTAATTTGGTATACTTAACGTCTGATCTATCTTGGGTTCAACGTACAATATTACTATGTCGATATGGACCCAATCAGGGGGATATGGATTCTGGAAGAACCTAGCGGCACTGTGGTTGAGGGTGTACGTGTTAACCAAACATGTATCTACCTGCTCGAGGAGGCCTTGGAAAAGCACCATTCTGCCCTCACTGTCCATTTTAACATGTGCAACCTTGAATGGTACCAAGGGCGCTATCCATAACAGGACTCCGAGGGCATAGGCGGAATACGTAGAACCAAATACTTGCCCCTCCACCTTCCTGCCAATTGTGCATATTTTGTTTGCTGTGTGGTGAGTTTCCTGAATCATGGCAATATCCACTTTAGATCTCTTGAGGACAAATATACTCTATTCCTCTTTATATAGGCATTCAACCCCCTTATGTTGCAGGTAAGCATTCAACCCCCTTATGTTCCAGGTAAGAACGTTTAATGTACCCCCTATTTACATCTGTCTCGTTTCCCCATTCCCCACCCTTGGTGCCCCAACTGTGAATGTTGTGATGTCATTTCTTTTTTAAGTGCATGCAGGCAATCCCCTCCGCCCACCATAAATTCCTACTACTTCCCAACCAAAACTGCCCAGCTTTGTTACCCTTGCTCGGGCGTGTCCGCTTCTCGCATCTGCCCCAAGCAGTCCTGCCTGGGGCTAGTGCACAACGGCTGGGCAAACAAACAATTGCCCTTAAGAGATAAAACCTGGAAGTTGTGATGCTCGCAGCTGTAAACCCGGTCTCTTCTTCTTTGTTGCAAAGCATTGACTGTTAGTAAAACCCACTATAAGTCCAAGCGTCCATGATCTCGTCCACCGGGTGAGATATGTCCCGTATTTCCAAGCACTGTAGCCCCAGGATGTTTGTATATGTGTGGTACTGTCGAAGGGCACCGCTGGTCAGTGCGTACGGTTCAAGGTGGCTTCCGGTCGGGTAGGACGATCTTTGCGTCTTCCCTAGTCATCCTCTCCGTCTTTTCCGCTGCATTCTATCTTCTCCCTGACTATCCATGCCTGTGCCTCTTCCGGCTGGTCGAAGAACCAAGTCTTATTTTTGTATATGATTTTAAGCCACACTGGGTAGATCAGCATATATTTCAGCCTGGCTGTACGGAGCCTGATCTTGGCCGTTGAAAATTGTGCCCTGTTCTTCTGCGCTTGAAACGTGTAATCTGGGTAGACACCAGGTCTGCCGAGGCTCTCGTCAGTGGTCCACCCTGCCTGGAATAGGCCAGTATTTTCTCTCTGTCTTTGTAATTCAGGACTTTCGCGATGATCAGTCTCGCAGGAGCTCCCGGGGGTGGAGGTGCCTGGTTAGCGCCCTATGCGCGCTCTCAATTGTAAAGCCCTGTGTGAGGTTACCGGGCCCAATTTCCTGGAGTAACATGTTTTCTTTGTACGTCGTCCGGTCTGTTCCTTCTTCCCCCTCGGGTAGTCCTGCTATGCAGATATTATTTCTTTTGGCCTGTTCTTCGTTCTCTTAAGAGGCTGACTTTTTGTTGCAATGCATGTAAATCTGCATGTGCGTTCCAGAGCACCCCTGAATTCTCGTTCACTTGCGACTCGAGCGCAGTAGTTCGCTCTGCCAGGCTCTGCACATCCTGCTGCAACAACCCAACATCTAATTGCACTGCTTCAATCTTTTACCCCAATGAGGTCTTCAGTCGGCTAGTGCCAGCATTACTTGGTTGTGCAACTCCTTGGCGACCCCTTCTCTCTCCAGCACCAATTCCGTATCTCCACCAGGTGCCTGCTGCTTATTTTTAGCAAAACCGTCTAATATAGGTTGACTTGCTCTGTTTTTGGCTAGTTTGGGAGGCATTCAGACAATCTGCGTTAGTTACCGATGCTTCCTACTCTGCTGATGTTTCTGCTAAATTCCCTGATTATATATTGCCTGATTTGCCGTTTCTATGTACCCCGGCCCCGTTTCATGAATTTTTGGCTCAGCACACTCTTTAGGGCAAGCTCGTTGTGTGTGGTTCCCCCTATGGGACAACAGTGGGCCTCCAGGCGCAGGTGGCTTCCTTGTGCTCAGCGCGCTGTAGACTTGATCTGTTTCCCCTACTTTTCCGTCGTTGGAGCTTGTCCTTCAGGTCCTTGCCGATTGTGTGAATGCCTGTGTGACATGCAACATTACTTTTGTACTTTTGCTTCTTGCAAGATGCTTAATATGTTCTTATGACTGATTCCAGAATAGCGCAGCAGGGGCTTCTGTTTATAATTTTTCACTTGGTCCCCTCACTTAACTGCCACCCACAGGGTTATTGTGGCGCTTGTCCTGGCACCTCCGATCAGGTATAATACAGGGGCAAAGTTTTTGTTTCACTTCTCAGCCCCTGTTCATCTTTTCTCTCCCCTTGTAGCGTGGTGCATCTGTCAGCTCCTCATTTCTTTATCCAATTGCTGCAGGCTTAGTGCCATAGGGGGCACCCCCTTGGTTTCACTGCTCAGCCTGGGTTCGTATGGGTTTATAGTCATAATATCGAAAAAATAATGTCGAATTACAAAAATGTCGAATTCAAAAATGTCGAATTCAAAAATGTCGAAAACACATACATATAATAGAAAGTCATTCATTCGAAAATAAAATGTCGAAAAAAAAAATCGAAAAACCAATGTTAAAATAACTGTAAAATGTCACACATACTAACGTTTTTTATTGGGGGGGTCCCCCCCAAACCCCCATCCCAAACCCCTACCCCAACCCTCCACTCCTCCCCATCCCCCCCAACACCCCCCATGGATATACGTTTAATTTTTTTAAAAAAAAGTATTTAATAAAACATTAATTAAATAATTAATTATTAAAAAACCCATCCCAAACCCCTACCCCAACCCCCCCCTCCTCCCCATCCCCCCACCCACCATGAATATACCTTTAACCATTTAAAAAAATTATGTTTTATAAACTATAATTAATTAATTATTTATTTAAACATTAATTCGAAAAAATATCGAAAAAAATTCGACATTTTTGTAATTCGACATTTTTATTTTCGACATTTTTTTTCGACATTTTGACTTTCGAAAATATTGCATTCGATATTATGACTGGACACTGTTCGTATGTTCTCTCTTGTTGCTTTAAGCCTCCTGCAGTTTATCTTCTTATCTAATCGCTGCAGGCTTCAATTAAATAAGGGTCTCACTCGTGGTTTCACTGCTCGGCCCAGGCTCTTATGATCAACCCACACAGCGTGCTGTCCCGCTTGTAGCCCTCTCAACAGGGGCCGGTCTCTCGTTGCCACTGCTCGGCCCAGGTTCACTGTTAGCTTTTCTAGCTCGTTCCTCCTCCACTATGTGCACAGTGCCCCAGGGGGATAAAGCCATATGCAACAAAGCCCTTCCTGCTTTACTATGTGCCTACGGAAACAATGTGTGGGGGGCCGTTGTACCCTCTGTGTCTGCCGTATGCTCTGGTATTGTTAGCTCACAGCTCGAGGGGGAACCAGACTCTACGGGGGGACGCACAGCACTTGCCTTGTTTCAGCTGTGTCTCCTTAATTTGGTTGGTCCGCTGCTGTCCCTCTCCTTGCACTGACTCTCCGCTGGGCGCACTTGGACTTCGGCTTCACTCCTCTTCCGCATTCGATCCTGGCACCTGCTGTAGCTCTCCAGTCTCTTGCCTGCAAGCCGTCTACCTCTACTGGGCTCCACCGACCTTCCCGGGTCCACTGGGCACTTCGCTCGATTCTACTGCCTCCTTTTGTTATACAGGGCGCCATGTTGCCAGGCAAATCTCTGCTCTCCACCTCCCAGTCTAGTGAACCTGAGATTTTCACTCACGTATTCCTACTGTGTGTACGCTATACTTCCTCCTTGAAACCTGTTTATTTGTTGGATCTTTCAGCGTCTGGCAGGTGCAGTCTCGGAAGCCGACCTACTCCATCGGCTTCAAGCCACGACTCCGAACACTCCCTATTAATTTGGACCCTCTAGCACATGTTATTAATGTATCAGAGATCTAGAGGATAGGAAACCATAGCCAAAGGCCCCCATGACTGAATAGAACCTTTTTAAAAACTGCTGCCTCTGTCGTACCTGTAAGGGAAAATTTTTTACAGTATCACCAAGATTTGTTACAATGTTAAAAATGGGGCCATCTGTTTTAGTGTAGGTAATTTTAGTTCTACTGCAGCGAACAAACCCACAGAAGGCCAGAAGCGAGCTAAACAAGTGCTCCTAATGTCGATGGTCTGTTCAGTAGCCCAGTGGATGAAGCAGCAGAGCAGGAGGACCCCGAATAGATGTCTATGGGAAATGCAGGAGAGAATTGCCTCCAAAGAATCTCCACCGCAGTCCAGAGGGATGCCTGATGGCGAGTGTCATGACTAATCTCACACTGTATGATATGATATGATAGTTTATTTATATAGCGCCTATACACAATGTGTTTCAAAGCGCTTCTTCTGTAGGGCACAAAGGGAAGTACTCGCGCCAATTCAGCAGCAGGGACCAACCCGGTAAATACAGGGATTCTTTCTGTGTGTGTTGTTTTCCAGGATTTAGTCCCTTGCACCCTGAGCCAGCGATGATCCAGAAGACCAAGGATAGAAGTAATGTATCTACTACAATGTCGATCTTCAAGTCTGAAGGGGAAGACTAAAGGTAGATGAGGGAACCCGCAAAGAGGGCTCCAGTTGGCTTGGTGGACTAAGATGAAGACATCACAGCAGCAAACGATTCACGGATGGGAACAATGACTGGAGGCACCCCTCAATGGCCTAAGATGAAGAATTGGCATGGTAGTGAAGTCTCAAGCTTTCGGGACACGCGTAATGACCCAGAGCCAAGCGGAAGATCCTGGTGGGATGCTTCAGTAAGCTCCCTAGAAAACTGGTCCCGCAAAGGGGGCTTGTTAGGGAGAATTCTCAAAAATGTGCTAATTCCCTCCACCTTGGAGACCCCCAGCAACTTTGCTGAATTCTGAGGACTTGATTTTTTAACCTGGAGAGAGTGTGACCCTTTTTTCCACATGTATTTTAATGTGATTGTATACACTGTTTCTTTTTGGTTATGGAGTCTAACCAACTCCATAGGCATCATCTTTTACAATTGTGTCACAAAGCACCTTCAGTGCATTGCCACAGGGAAGTCTTCCAGATTTCCCATGGTTTAAATACCTTCTCTGGGATCAACTACTGTTTCCCAGAGCAGTAAAGTGAAATTGACTTTACTAAGCATTGTACTTGCTAGACCCAGAACACTCTAGACCCAGAACACCCTATCTTACAATAGAGTGCTGGAGGGGTTACTTAATGCTGTCTAAATGCTACTGTAACATTTTTTCTGTTACCCTTTCGTCAATTGACTGGCTGGTGGCAGTGGTTTCGTTTTGAACTACGTTGGTTTGCATTTACCTCAGTAACCGCGGAAGCCATCTTTTTCAAAATGGCATACAGCCATCTTTGCTAAAATGGTGCCCGGTCTTCTTTTTCCACCAGGTCTTTGTGGGAAGGTCCTTCTAGACCGTTTCTCTGCGCGCCAAACCAGGTTTGGTCTCTTTGTTCATTTCGCCTTTGCAAGGGTTTCTGAGAGAAACCAGCCTCTGGCGCCCAAGTGTCTGGGGGTAGGCAGGAAGTGATGGAGGTGTCCGACACTCCCTGTGCTTCGTCTACTAGGAGACCCAAATGCACTCTGTGGTGATTGGCTGGCTGACTGTCCGGCAAGGACAGCCACCCTGCTGGGTGAGTGACAGCTAGGCTCAGAGCTGGTTGAGTTTCCTCAGAGTTGCTGCATGAACTGTATTGCCAGGGAGAGGGACACCAAATTGTGTGTGTTACTTTTAAGCTGGCCTAAAGCTTTTGGAAGATCCTCCGGAACTCCCACGAAGCAGGACTGACCAAGCCTGAGCCCCATTCGCAGAGTGCGAGACCCCAGAATTAAGGACCATCCACCTTGACAGCCAGGAACCGAGCTTATTGCTATTTGCTGTACCGCAAGGAGCTGAAACGCGAACCAGCCACTGAAAGTAAAGTTTGCCGGTTGCCAGTTTGCCAGTGCAGTGTAGGAGTCCCCCGACGTCCTCCCTCTTGTCCCCACGACTGAGGCCCAGGAATAGTGAGATCCGCAGAGCTACACAGGAACAGAAGTCATCAGCTGCGTCTTTATTTTCTTTACCAAGGTACTGTAAAACAAGTCTAAGAACTTACCTCTTACTGTGGAAGTGTGTGTAACTTCTGCAACTCACAAGTCTATTCAGCTTGTGGTCCTACATTTGATTCTTCTTTTTATCCTTTTACTCCTAAGAACTTGTGCAAAGACCTTTGCATTTACTCACCTGAAGTGCTGCATCCTATACAAAGACTTTTGCCCATTGACCTTGGCTTAGCCTATTTGAATTGAATGACTCTTGCAAGTGGTATCTGAAAATATTTGCCCTGCTTAAGAATATTTGTAATTTCTTGTGTTCTAATAACTTTTGTATTTTACCGACTCTTAAAGTGTTCTGAATGCCAACAGTAAGATATTAATGTCCCCAGCACCCTTGTTACTGAAGTCACCTGTGGGTGTAGGTTGTCTGTGGGCCATCCTGAAAGGGTCTTATCTAATTCAGAAACTCAGAGTGTACAGTATTGAACTGCATTTGTATGTTACTAGTATATTGATCCCTTCTAAAGAAGGCTTTATAACTGATTGATAAATTAATAATTGTTTATGCAAGAAACCTTGAGTGTAAGAGTTTATTTGAATACCGTAACTGTGAATACTTGTTTAACTCCACTACAGCTCACATTTCCCCCCTTGAGACAAGCCTGGCTGCTCAACACGCTACCAAAACTGTGTAGTACAAGCTTATACCAAAGGTTGGGTTGACTATACCGGTAGTCCTACTTGCTTGTAGTGTTCCCATAGGGTACTGCATTCAAACTTTGCCTAACAGGGCTCAACCCAGCAAATGTGGCTAGATCGAAGTCTTCAAGAAGCCCGGACGTTCAAGGCAAAACACTCAAACCTGGATGTGACCAAGCCACTGCGTTAATCAAGTTTTGCCAAGTCAGAGAAGTGAGGGAAAACTCCTTGAGCAGATTGACCGACCAACCACCTCCAAGTTGCTTAACAAAAGCAGCAAGAGAGAATGGGGATCAGAGCAGAACCTAAACACCACTGCACAAAGGGGATGGCCAACAGCCAACTAGCCAATCACCAAAGGTAGCTAGGGGATAAAGAGTCAGATGAATAAATATTCTGGTTGGCCACTGGAACCGCCACATGGCCAAAGCCACCACTAAAGAAAGTGAGCCCAGGAACCTATCCTGGCCTAAACCAGTTGGGGTGAGTACGACAGCTGCCATTATGGGCTCACAAAGACCTCATATGGTCAGAAGAGCCATTTTAAGGCCACCTCGTGGTCACCCTGAACAAAGGAAGCCCTGAAACAAGAGCAGATTTAAAAAACAAAATGCACTTGTGTCCCAATGGCCAGCAATGTTGGTCTACTAAAGCAGTAGAATGGCTTGCACCCTTAGTGAAGCCAAAACGAAAGTTTAGTAGCTGCCAACCTACTCACTAAAACCTATGTATGACAAGCCTTACACATACTCTCCCACCCGTCAGGGTGTGCACCCTTCCTGCACGCACTAGACACAACCCCACACTGCCCTAGCCCCCCCAAAACATTCTGCTCCAACCCATACTGCTCTGCACCCGGCACACACTGCCCCAAACCTATACACTGCCCCAAACCACCTACACATGCACACAGCCCCAGCCCCCACTCGGGGCCCCTCACTCCAAACACTGCCCCTTACCCACACATTGCCCATGCCCCTCAAACTGCTATTACTCCACCCCAGACCACACCACCACTCCAACACTGCACATGCATACCCAGACACGTAAACTGTCACGATTCAATAGGCGTTGTCACTTCTCCCCTGGTGGAGCCCCTTCTCATGAAGCTAGGGAGGTGAGTCTGCTACCCAATAGTCCCCCTATGGGTGGTTTAATATGGGAGGATCTCATGGGGAGGGACTTTCCTACTGGGGATAATGACGACCACTTGGGTGATAGCACAATCTACGAACCCAAACCTCCCCGAAACCTCTAGCACTCCTTCATACATCCCTCCCACTCTAACGCAACTATGTGCTATTGAAATATCTGGTTATTTTCACCAACTGAGACGAAGATCATCCGAAAAGCAAAAATCAACCCCAATGCAAGTACTGAGAAGAGTTGGCCACAAGGAGCCATGAAGAGTGACTCGCAGAACAAGAGAAGCCTTTCTAGTGCTCCGTGGGCGAGTGGTCACCAGAACAACATAAAAACAGCTGACAGACTTGGTGACACAGCTGTCCTGGATGTGGGCCAACCGAGAAGGAAAGCATCACGGGAGACAGTCCATCCCGGGAGAATCAAAAGTGGAGCAGAGAATGCTACGAGGAAGCTGAAAGCAATCTGCTGGAGATGAGAAGCAGGTGGCAAAAATATTTTGGTGTGGAGCTGGTCATGAATGTGGCTGGAGATTTAATTGGTGGTGCGACCTGGAGAAGGCGAACCGTGTGGTCCTGCAACATCGCCTACACCGCCGGCCCGACAAGCAGGAACGAAGAACCTGGAGCAGGAGCCACAGAGACTGGGAAGACCCGTGCAACGCTCCCAAATGAAGCAAGACCCCAGGTAGAACCGTTGGAGCATCCCAAAGCCATCAGAGGTAACTGGTGTAGCGCGTGAATCGGTTGGGGCATAAAACGTAAACTTAGAGTTAATTGGAAATACTGTTATTTCTGTTAAGTGTAAGTTAACTGAACTTGATACAAGTAATCCACCTTGTGGCAGTACTTGGCAGAAAAAGTGGGCCCAGCAAAAAGGGGAGGAAAGAAAGCGTTTGGAAACCGAGCAAGCGAAGGGTCTGTGACCCAAAGCAAAACCAAGCGAGCATCAGAGGGAGTCTCTCCGCTGGTTCGTTTTGGTATTTGTACAAAATCGCACCAGGAGAAGGGGCGGGGGGCATTCTCCTGGAGAGAACATTGTATACAGACTCTATTGAAACCTGCAAATCAGGGGCAGGGAGTCAAACCCCAAGTGTTTGGTGAAGTAACAATCCAGGAACGGGAGAAGGGAGCAACTCTCCTAAAAGAAGGAACTTTGTGTTAGTTTACACTTCAGGTTATTAGTGTGAGGGATAGAAGTAGGTTTTGACACCGGATGGTGGTTTATTCTTTGACGGCTATCCTGATGGGCCCTTTTTAGTATTCTTTTTGATGCAGGAAAACCCCTCTTAGAAGTTAGGGATAACGAGTTCTTCTTTTGCAAAATGTATAATATGTCTATAACCAAAAACATGACACTTATGTTGCAACTACCTGGAATTAGTGGCAATTTATGCCAACAGTGGCGGGGCCTTACTCTGGCATTTAATGTCCCTTCCTAGCATTGTTTTGTGTACGGTGTCACTGGATATTTGATGGCAATCCCAAGTGATGCCAATACCTACCTAAATGTGTGTTCTCCAGTGCATATGATGGTACTACCTGACAAGTGCACATACAATGCCTATACAAATGATTGACTATGCAAATGCTTGTTCTCCAATGTGGACAGCTTTTCTTTTGTTGTAAACATTTATTTATTAATGCTCGGTTTCACAGGCAGACACATTTTGGCATGGCCGCATGCATGGAAATATCATCCAATAGTAAAAGAAAGTAAATCAATAAGAGCTAATTCTCTGCCATCTCCTGAGCTGCACCTCCATCCGACGTATAATGCATTTTAACTTGCATCTTCAAAGTAATAGTATACAATCAACAGCCAGGGTATTCCTTCTCGGACAAGGGAGTTTCATTAAGGAGATACATCTTATACCTGGGCTAGATGTTTGTGGGTCGGTTAGACGGCGGCGACCCATAGTTCCACCCTTCCTTCAAGTTGTTCGACCAAGCAACCTTTTAGCCACTGTTTTTTATTAGGGGCTCGCTGGTGAGCCCATCGTAGCAGGATGCATCTTTTGGCCAAAAGGAATCCAAGATTCGAAAGCTTCCGAGGAGAAGCATCGGGGCTGTCGTATAAACCGAATAAACATACAGACGGCTGTGGCAATAAACGACAACTATCTTCCTAAGTGTATTACACACCTCAAATTTCATTAGGTCTGGGCAGGACCATATCATGTGCATGTATGTCGACTCATCCGATTTACATCAGGGGCAGGAGCCCTCAATCTTGCTTAAATAGTCACATCCTAGAGGGAGTGTAGTGCAATCTATTTAGTATTTTGAATTGGTTAAGTCAAAGCAAGAGCTTGGGGATACCTCACGCAATAAGTAACACATTCTATGCCAAATGTCATCTCGTATCTCTATTCCTAGATCTGTGGCCCATTTCATGCAGACTCTTGGAGTACCTGCTACGGCTTCCGACATTATTAATGTCGAGTAGACTCCACCCCGATTCAATAAATGTGCTCCTGGTTTGGAGCCTATTCTACCCAGGACGGTTACTAGTGAAACAAAATTACAATTGAATAGGTCCAGAGAGGATTATGCTAAAAAACACACTTATGTCCCCTATCACCCTTTGCATCAAAGGAGAAAAGGAAAATGACTCACTCTGTCTATTTATGAAAAAAGTTGTTTATCTATAAAGTTGTATAAATCAAAGAATTAACATTTATTTAAAAAAATATAACATCACAAGGTTTCTAGACCAGACGTACAGACTGAAGAATATACATTTACAACACATAGGGCCAAATATTTTTGGCACAACAGTCAATTTGTGTATGTAAGACATACTCAATCAGAGTTGTTGTTTGTCACAATTCACATAATACAATATATAACAAATCAATTTGACATAGTAACAACAAAAAAAGGGGGTTGTGGAAGACCATCGTTCTTTTGGTGGTTGACAATGCACTGTGGTTAGGGGTGCGTCTACACCGGGGTGTTTCAGCCGTTTGGGTGGGCCTGTTATGCCTCATCTTGTGCACGGCCTTCATCAGGACGAAATGCTGTACGGTGTGAAGTGAGTGCTATGGGTAATTATTTCCACGGGCACTATTTTCTGGGATCTGCTAGGCGTAGTGAGGATCTCAAAGTGGTCCTCCTAGTAGAGGCGTTTATCTCTGTGGTATTTGGTCTTTGATTTTCAAATTCTTTCCCCACGTGAAAAAACCTGTGTGAATATTCACAGACAGCGAGCCGATCGAGCATGTTGCTGGATCGAGAGGTGCTGAGTCACTCCGTGGCTCGGAGGGGGCCTGGCAGCATAGCGTTAGTAACCAATTGTGATGTTATATTTTTGGAAAAAAATGTTCATTCTATGACGATTTATACAACTTTATAGATAAACAACTTTTTTCATAAATAGACAGAGTGAGTCATTTTCCTTTTCTCCTTTGATGCAAAGGGTGATGGGGGACATAAGTGTGTTTTTGAGCATAATCCTCTCTGGACCTATTCAATTGTAATTTTGTAGACTCCACCCCGTCCTGCTGAAATATGAGAGTCGCAAGCCATTGGGCGGCTCTTCTGGAAAGTTCGCCCACCTTGTTTGAAACACCACAAGTAGTCTACAGTACTCTAGCAATCTTAAGGGGTTCCGGCAGACATCTGGGATAAAACGCCCATCTACATACAGATCTCATAACCTAGCCGTGACCAAGTTTTAGAAATGCGTACGTCTAAAGTAGGAGTGAGAAAAGGGCTTTTCCACAAGGGCATTTCCTTTCAGTATGGTTTGTTCACCTTCCTATACTGGAATAACTTCTGCCGGGCCAAAGCTGTCATTCCAATTGGGTCAAACGGGCACGCACTTGTATGTCGGGGCAAGTACCAAGGACCTAATCTCATTTGGTTTCACAATGTTCATATCCATTTGACTGTGTGGAGGGGGGGCTAATGGTGTCAAGTTGAAACCAGTAAGATGCGAAATTGGCTTGCGCTGCTATGTAGTATAATCGAAAATGCGCGGCCATGAAACCCCCCATTTAGCGTGGCCCATTTCATATGACCCGCCCCAGAATGCCACATGAACTTGGATACCAAAGCATCCAGTTCTTTAAAAAAGAGGCGCCCAGGCCATATAGGTATATTCAGAAAATAATACAAACATCTGGGAAACTCCACCATCTTCAGCAAAGTTCCCAATGATTGTAAGTGGTAATTGCAGCCATCTATGCATTTCCTGTGTTAATATTTCCTGATAGTCTTGGTAGTTATATTGTATAGTGATTCCCACATGCTGCACAGTTTTACCCTTCAAGTACTTGATACCCATAGCCTCCCAGTTAAAGTCCCTAATGCCAGCAGGCTTCAGAGTGCTGGCGGTGAGGGGAAATTGCTGTGACTTGGATCTGTTCACTTGCAGACCCGACAGAGTACCAAATGTAGCCACATCTTTCATGATGGGTTCCAATTCTCCTGCGGGTTACTTAAATGCAGTAGAACATCATCCACGTTTAGTGAGACGATGTTCGTAACTCCCCCTATCCTGAGCCCCCTGCATGAGTGAGGAATCCTCATATCTGCGTATGGTTCAATGATAGTAGCAAATATGAGTGGGTATAGGCGACACCCCTGTCGGGTGCCCCTAAACAATCTGTTTGAAGTCGGAAAGCATTCTGTTGGTAAAAATCATAGCAATGGGTTTTGTGCATAGTAGGCGTATTTAATTTGGTCCAAATCTGCGATGCGCAATACATGTAATGCCATGACACTGAATCAAAGGCCTTCTGAGCATCCATGGTGGCTCCAACTGCTCACTCAGAGGGGGCGATGTGGGCCATGTAAGAAAGGCATGGTATCAACGTAAGACAGACACAAGTGACCAAAGTTCAAGGGTGTTTATTGAACCCTCGAAGAGGGGTGATAAACTCCTACCTAAATCTACAATGGGAGCAAGCTACGACCATCAAATCATAAAGAATTCAGTCCTAGTGGAGTCTTGTCAAATAAAAGGGGTCTATACTAACCTATTGCCAATCTTAATAGCTTACAAAATGGTGTGGGGTGCAGTTCATAAAAAGAAGTTAGTGTTCATAAAATGATAATCTGGATACTTGGGTCGATGGCCTCCCTTCCCCATGTTTTCAGAATGTGGCAAGGTGGTTTGCTCTGAGCAAATCGCACCCTCTGGCGTTTGCGGTACAAGGATACAATGGCAGTTCCAGAATCGGGGCCTTCCGTGCTCACCCCAAGTCACTTGTTTCGGAGAGCCTGATGTACTAAACAAAGAAACATAGAAGGTTCCTTCCTTCTTGCAATCAAACGGTCTTGGATGTTTCTCTCTGGACCTCCCAGCCCCTCAGCTGGGCTCAGATCCCTTTTTCAAATTCAACTAGTGTCCCTCAGCTGGGTTTGGACCAATTGTAATTCACTTTGTTCGTATCAAAGGTTTTCGATTGTGCAAAGGTTTTAGTTCGACCCGCTGCAGGACCACTTTGATTCAAAGTTCTTTACTGACAACAGAGTTCCCCTTCAGTGAGATACTCAACAGAGACCTTCGAAAGAGAACCCCCTTGGTGCCCGACCACTCTGTATACGGCATCTGCTTTAGCTTTCAACAGTTCATTCACTCCTTTTAGTTTCCACTTTGTTCGCTCCCTTTAACACATGCGCTTCAAACAGTCTTTTGTGGAATTCTTCATACAATGTTGCTGCTTAAAAGCTTGGTTCAAACATAGGGTGATTTCATAACAGTTTCTCCGACTCACTGGCTGTGCTGCTTTTACTGGCATGGCTTTCTTACAGAAGCCAAGGACCGTACCACGGTGGCAATCACTCCTCCCAGCCTGGCTTATCGACACAGGAGCGCCCCAGATACCTTTGATGCACAGAATGGGTCGGTTCGGCTTCAGTTCCTTGTCTTGGGCTTCCCACTTTCCAAGGCTTGTGAAAATAGCCGTTTCCAGAGGCCAATTGTACTTCCCTCCTTGCAATCCTCCCCGGTCTTGCTGCCTTTCTCCTCTTGTTAAATCGCCACTTTGTAACTGCTGCTTCCTTGTGTGCTTTTTCTCGCTCAGAGTGTGCTTTCGTGCTCGGCCTTTTAGCCATGTGGGAAAGCGTAATGTGAGTTGGGTGTGTGTAATGATTAGTATTTGCCTGATGTTGCTTGTTGTTGAGACATGTCAGGTATACGGCTCTGGTGTTAGTCTGTTGTTGCTCACCATGAACTGTCCGTGAGAAAGTGTTTGTAGGAAAAGGGGAGGGGGTAGCAGGGTTGAGCTTCCAAGTATCCTACCTGGTAGGATAGGGAAAAGGTGTTACAGGAAAGGGGATACCGCGTCTCACCCTTCGGTGTCCCACTTCCACTCCCCGAAGACCCCCCGTCCAGGTTATCCTCCCACACTGGTCCACTCCCATGAACTGGATCCAATAGCGATGGCCGTCTCCTGGTCTCTTGGCCACCTGGATGACCGATCCCCGGGAACTAGCGGGTGAGACACCTTCAGGTTTCTCACAGCCATGACCGCAAACGCACAAAGTGCAGATTTAAGCTAGTGTATTATATGCCCCATAAGCAGTAAGAGTCTATTCACTAGTATTTTCGCAAAGATCTTCACATCAGAGTTCATCAGTGACGGCGGTCTATAGGATCCACATTCATCCGCCGGTTTCCCAGGTTTTAAAAGTGCTATAATGATCGCTACAGGTTAGTCTCGGGAGGATAGCTCAGCGTCAATGTGCTCGCCTTAGAAACAAGACGACGCAGAGTACCAAAGGTTCGATCCCCGGGTCCACGCTTAGAAACCTCTGGGTATTAAGCGCGTTATAAATAAGCTATCATATCATATATTGGCAACCGGTTATTTGATGCAGCTTCCTCCCACACCTCTAGATGAGTTTTACTGACGAGAGCTTTATGATGTTTGTAAAAATCTGCTGTCCATCTATCTGACGCAGGGGCTTACTTGGAGACTATCAAGGCCTTTGAGATTTCGTGAAATGTAATCCGTAGGTCCAACTGCGCCCTACTGATAATTGTCAGTGCTAGTTCCTCTAAGGACTCCTCAATCTGCACCCCCGTACTCGTATCTTGCTGCATGTATAGGGCGCTATAGAAATGTTGAAATGCCTTGTTTATCTCTTAATTCAAAAAAGGTAGCAGGTGCTCTTCTCTAGAAAGAACATGGCATGATAACCTGTTCTGAAATGAGTTTGCAGCACACTCTTTTTGCTCACTGTACCTTTCACAAAAGGGAAATATCCATTTGCATATCATTCTTTGTCCTGCTACCTTGCTGAAGTATTTGCAAGGAACTTGGAGTCGGTCACCCTGAGTTACCTGGGGGCAACCAGATGTGGACTCCCTGCTCACTGTGCTCAGAGAGGCACAGCTTCACCTCACTGATGAGGCCCAACAAGGCTGAAACACGTGTATGGGGTTGCTGTTGGTACTCTTGTTTCAGAGAGAAATTGCCATAGCATTTCGGTGCTGGACTGCCCGTGTGGGCGGGACAAAGACTGAGTGGATATTTCCCATCTGTGAAAGGTACAGTGAGCAAAAAGCGTGTGGTGCAAACTCTCATCTAAGAACAGGTTATTATGCCATGTTCTTTCTGGAGAAGAGCGACTGCTACCTTTTTTGATTTATCTCTTAATACACCTGCCTCCCTGTACTTGAGTATATGGAATATTGGAATATTGGAGTTTCCTGTATTGCCGGGCCATCACCGGTGTGCCCAGGAATGTTAACTCCCTGTCTGCATTTGCATGGAATTGATTCAGCACCTTGCTTATTTGTTGAAGTTTATTATACCTAATTAAGAACAGAGAATGAATTTGCAGTGAGAACATTTACAACGCAAAAATAGATTTTTTTATTTTTAATATATATACACATATGGGGGGTGGGGAGGTGGTTACGGTGGCCTTAAAAGCATACAGAAACTGGGCGGTGTGTTAGGGGAAGCCCCCAAATAAAATAGAGAATTTCGATATTGCTTTGGTGTAAACTTTTTTTGTTAATTCATTCTGTTTTTTAATTCGGTAAAATCACATGGAGCCAGTTCGGGGTATTCTAGCTCTAATTTCTTACGTTAATTCTCACTAATACCTTATGTCTTTACGAATAGCCTTCAGCATCCCAAACTCTGTTGACCTAGCAATTCCCCTAATGTATAACTTAAAGGTCGCCCATAGTGTCCCGATCCCCTCTACTGTACCAGTATTTATGTCAAAAAAGGTCTTGATGCTATCCCATGGGCTAGAGGAGTATGCCATATCCTGTAGCGCCATTGTCTCCGGGGGCAGTATTGAGATTGGTCTTGGGAGAACCTAAACTGTATTGGGATCAGTGAATGATTTGAATACATTGTGGGTAGTATTGTTGCATATGTAACCGCTCCCCTTAGTACAGGCACGAGGAGCCACAGGTCAATTCTAGAAGAGGAATCTTACACCGTGGAGTAGTACGTATATTCTCACCTACTTGGATGTTGTGCTCGCCAAACATTAATCAGTCCCATGAAATGTATGCTGTCCATCAGTACCCTGGCCGCACAGGCCAAACTTCTCTGGGTAATCCCTGTGCGGTTTAGTCCAGTATCCAAATCATATTTAAGTCCTGCTCTCCCCTTCACCCTCCACGATATAGGAACCTGAGGAAACGAATGACTTTTATCAACCATGTCAATGTGAACTAGGGATCATCCACATTGGGCCCATACCTATTCAGTAATAACACTTCCCTAGTATCTATCCTACCATAGACCGCTAGATACTGCCCACAGGTGTCCACTAAGGATGTGTGTGAATCAGTTTCCAGTGTATCAAAATGAGGATGCCCCTCACCTCAGAGTAAGATGTGTAATATTTGAGTTCCCCATGATCGTGCTAATTGAGATGCTATTTTGTCTGTAGCGTGCGTTTCCTGCAAGAAAAATATCTGGGCCTTATGTCGTTCAATGTTCACGGGCAGTCGCCACATGTTAACAGGATTGCCCACACCCCGAATATTCCAGCTCATACATGTAACCCTCCTGGCATACCAGTGCAATGTCCTACTGAGTTTTAGTAACAAGACCCAACTGTGCTTACGCTTCTTTGGATGACTTAGCCGTGAACACACCGTGCCGAGCCTGCTTACACAGAGCTAATTTTTCCCATGTTATAAAACACCAACCCACCTCCCCTCCCGCTTCACACCATACCCCTGTGCAATGTAAACTCCCCAACACCTCACAAACATAAGCAGCTTAGCTTGGTGAAAGGTGTCAACAGCAGCACAATGTTGCCTGTAGCCCACCTCGGCGAAGTTAAAACTGTTTTAGGTCATCTTAAGCACCCGGTAGGTACGAGTATAATGTCAAGTAGAGGGAACAGGCTTCCCATTCAGCTGGGATTGATCTCTTCTGCTGGGTCACAGGATATGATTTTCAATAAAGCTTTCTGCTTCCCTGGGCAAGGTAAACAATATGCCTTATTTTGAAATGAAAATAGTAATTTTGCTGGGTAAAGCATCAAATAGGAAATGAATCTGCCCTTTGGAGCTTCTTCACCCTTGCAAAGATCTTACGCTCTAGCTGGACTGCACTGGATAAATCTGGGTATATAAAGATCCTGTTTGAACCCAGATATAGTTTGCCTTTTTCTCGAGAAGCTTTCAATATAGCATCCCTGTGTCTGTAGTTAAGGAGGCAGGCTATGATTGGTCGTGGTGGGTGCTCCGGTTTAGGGGGGCCATCAGTACTCTATGGGCCTGGCAACAGAGAATTGAGGAGAAAGAGGGGGGGGTGGTCCACTATTTTCAGCAGTGTGGGTTTGACAAATTGCTCCATGTTGCCTCTGGTGTGACCCTCCGGGATCCCCACTATGTGCACGTTGTTTGTATCTTTGCATTTCTTCTGAGTGGCCTTGACTACCGTGGTGAGGGTGTCTAGTGTCACCTTAATGGTTGTCACCTCCTCTTCTACCACTCCTACTCTTGTCTCAGCCTCCGTAATGCGGTCATGGGCTTTCCCCAACTTGGAATTCAGCGCAGTGATGCGAGTGGTAATGTCATCCAGTTTAGAGTTCATGAATGAGAAGCCAGCTGACATGCTTGTAAGAATCTCCCGCAGGTCAGAGGAGTCAATCCCAGTCTCTGGGTCCTCCAGTTTCGCAGGCGGAGGCTGGGCTGGGGGCCACTTGGCACTGTTTTAGTGTAGTTATTCACGATGCCCCGTTTATGTGACACGTTTGGCATCGTACCTCCTCCAGACAACAGTAATGCCATTCCCGGTGCAAGCAGATGTCTTAATCTATGTTGTGCCTCACTCCTTCAGCTATGTTGTTTCTCACTCCCCCTCCAGTGACGTCCATCAGCCACCCAACAGATGTTTAAAATGAAAAAACCCACTCGCCTCCATACGCACAACCACAAAGCACAGGAAGATGGATGACAAGGCCACCAGAGGGAGAAAGGGAAGAGAGAAGTGCGCGCATGAGACCAGACTCCCAAGCCACAGGAGCATCCAGGGTACAAATAGTTGCAGGTGGTGCCATTTGCCGCACCTCGCTGCCTGCGCAGAAGTAATCACAGATCAGGATATTGGAGGCGGCAGAGGGTATACATCTTCCCTACCCTTATGACGCAGTAATCTATCTGGCACCTCCATCACCACCACATCTACCATTTGATTGATCCTGAGGTCTTGAATTCCTTATGGGATCTCTTCTCTTCCTCTCCCCTGTGTCCACAGGAAGTCGCAATAGAGCAATCTGCGTCGGAGCAGTTCAGCCCAATGGATGCCAGCACTAAACACCAGATCACGCTGCAGTCTGTCATGGAAACTCTAGAACACACCAATCTAGGCCCAGCTACGCACTCAAGCTGCAGCACAGGCCAGAGGCGTTAAGCAGCCTGGCAATGTTGGCTGCACAGCTAGCAGGCCACCCAGCAAGCTGCAGCATCCGTGGTCAACCTGCGTACCTCAGAAGGATCGTCCTCGTCTTCCTCATGCGCCTCAGCAGAATGACGCACCATGCAGCGGCCCACTCTGGGAAGCTGCAGTCAGCCATCAAGCGCTCAGGCAGTCGAGCCACAGCGCCTGATGCACCAACGGAGCACTGGAAAGACACTTGCAGTCCGGTGCAGAAGTGAAAGGATCGGATGGGTGCAGACGAGAAAACAGGCGGTGGAACCAACGGAGCTTGACGGAAAAGCTGCCATCTTCCGTGCTGCGCTACAGCGCCCCGTCTGTGGACCGCTTTTTAACCTGCATGATGTTTGGCATAAAACAGCATCTTTCTTAGAATGGCTCTTCGCCTGTTGTGCATCTGCTTGTCGCTTATTCCCAAATAGTTGGGCAGAGCAAATGCCTGTTCTCATTGGCAGTACATGAAAGAACAATGATGGCTGGCTGAGTTTGTATTTTTGGACAGCAGACCTGATGCCGGAGTAGTCAAAGGCAACTGGCTGAGGCTTTTTTCTTGATTCTTGAAGTATATTCTAGCCTCAGTGCAAGCCCTCAGCAGTAAGCTAGAGCACTGCAGTTGGTTGCTGTGATTGAATGACTCGCAGCACGTCTTATTATCTGGCAACTTCAGTAGAAGCTGGCGGACAGTGTCATGTTATTTGTATATGATGCTAACAATCTCTAATGTTGCTTATTGAAATGCTTCCTGAAGATCAACCGCATGTTTGAAAGGTTTGTTGGGGTGAGGGAGGTATTATGAACATGCCGTTTGGAAGGTCAAAGCTTAAAATGTTGAATCCTGTTTAATGCAAAGTGCCTTGATGCTGTAGAATTTTCTGGGAAGGGGTGCAGCAGGTGCATTTTTTACGAACACCCTCAATTACATGGGACTCAATTATCAACAACGTTGAATGTCAATTTGTGTTCCCGGCTCAAGTAGCACATAGGGTTTTTGTTATCGCAAAACCTAGAATTCAAATAAATGGTTCTTGTTTTAGATCAGTGTCTCTCTGCCAGTCTCTTGAGCAGATAGAATTTTGTTTTGTGTTGCTTTGTGAGGTGCGGTGGGGTAGGGTAGGGGATTGTGGATACTTGGGGGGGGGGGGGGGGGTTTAGGGGTAATGATATGAGGGCCTGCACCATCTGAATGTGGCTTAGTGACATTCTTGCACATTGTAGGCACTATCATAATTTTATAGTGGCAATACTGCCATGTATTTGGGCACAAACAGCATGAAAGTCTTTTACAGGGAAATGGTGGCATATATTGTAGATACATCATCATGAGCCCATTTCTCCCACCATCAGTCAATAAATTTGCACAATCACAAACATGAACCCCACATTCACACCCATGCATTGATTTACATCCTTACCTCAAGCCAACTAGTCTCTCATTCATCCAATCACTGAAACACCCATTCATACCCATACACACACAATTGTGCATTAACCACACCCATCATCCATCCTTCCACAAAATCCACTTTTTCCTCTTTTCCACCCATCCCTATTCATTACTCACCCACCCATTGACCTCAATCCACACAGGCACCCAGCATCCAGCATATTGAGCATTTGTTAGGCACTTATACAACAGAATTGGGTTCCCAAGTACCACAAGGAAAATGAGGATTGAACAAGGGAAGTAAATACAATGCAAGGGAACAGAGTATACAAACATGGTCCTACTAGGCCTTGTGGCATACGGATGTGTAAGTGCAGTGAGGAGACGGGGGGGGGAGGGTCAGGAGTCCCGATGGGAAGGATCTCCATCTTACTGGCGGGTCATTATCCACCACCATGCCTGTATAGCAGACAGACAATCGGGAATGAGAGGAGGAAGTCGAGGAGGGAAGTTTGAAGGAAAGCTGTGTCTCATCAGCATAACACTGGAAATGAGAGAAGGAGATCATGTGAGCAAACAGGGCGAGATACATATTGAAGAGCCATGGCGATAGGATAGAGGCCTAAGGTACGCAACAGGTAGAGAGTGAAGTGGTGGAGAAGAAAGGGCCCAGCTGCAACTGAGTGGCGGTTGGTGAGAAAAGAGTCGGCCAATCCAGTGCCTAGTCCATGATGCTGAGGGTATCTCTGAGCTGTTTTATGAAGATGGGGTGGTTGACCGTGTCAAAGGCAGAGGAGAGAATAAGAGCAGCAGGAGAGTTGGTGTCAGGATTTGCAAGCCATGTCTTCACTGGTGTTCAGGAGAGCAGTTTCCGGTGCCTCTGGATGCCCGGAATCCAGATTGATGGTCATGCAGGCAACCAAGTTCAGTTGGGGGAGGGCCAACATTTCCAGGCGTTTAGCCAGGAAGGGGGTGGTGGCGATGGGGGCGATAGTTAGCCAGAAGGGCAGCAGACGGATATTTTAGGAGAGTCTGCACAAGGGAGTGCTGGAGGGAAAGAGGGAAGGAGCCAGTGGTGAAAAAGTGGTTACAGAAGTAGGCGAGAGATGTTGTCTTTAATGGCTCTAGTAGAGCAGCGGAGCACCTGTTTGCAGGAGACCTTCATCGAGCGGACAACTTTAGCAACCTCGTCAGGTGTTATGGGTAGGAGGGAGGAGAGTTGAGCTGGATGGGGTGGAGCCAAGGGAGGCATGACTGGGAGCGGGAATGGAGGTTGGGGTGGTGGAGAGTGAGAAGAGGATGTCCTGAGTTTTAGAGGTGAAATGTGAGGCCAAGGCGGTGCAGAGAGCCTGGGAAGGAGGGAGAGAGGTGGAGACTGCAGTTGGATTGGCAAGTTCCTTGCAGATTTTGAAAAGTTCTGCCATGTTGTTGGGGGCTCCAGAAATGCAGGCTTGGATGTGGGTCCTCTTCTTAGAGTGAATAGAAAAGCGATTTTTGGCTTTGGAGCAGGCAACAGGCCAGTTTGTCAGAGGATGAACCCAAAGTCTGCCACTTCCGTTCAGCAGCTCTGCACTTATGTTTCAGAGATGCCAGAATGGAGTCAGGCAGACCCTCGTGACTGGGGCAGGGATGTCAAGGGTGTTGGAGATGGAGAGGTGCAGGTTAGCAAGGACGGAGTCGGAGGGAGAGGAAGGAGCAGGGGAGGGCGGGGGGATGAAAGTGGAAGCAAAAGCAGCGACTGACACTCGCTTCATCGGTCAAATGACAGCGAAGGAGGCTGGCACAGCGGGGGGTGGGTCGGACAGGGGGCCCCCCAAGCAGGAAGATGGGAGAGGGTGGTCAGACCAGGAAGGGGAATGGTGACTGGATTAGAGATAGAGATGTCCCCATAGATGAGGGCATCCAGAGTGTGTCCGGCTGAGTGGGTCGAACCAGAAGGAGGGATGGTGCGAGAGAGGGAGTGGCAGAGGTCACGTAACAGTGAGGTGACTGTTTCAGGGGAGTCGAGGTGAATATTGAAGTCTCTGAGGAGGAGGACTTTGGAGGAAGAGTTCAAGAGGGAGGAGGGGAGGACGGCCCATTCAGAGAGGAAGAGAGATGGGGCCAGGTGCCCCTAGATGGTAGCGAAGATGAGCGAGAGAGTAGGAGAGACCCTGAGCTTGCAGACGAGGCACTCAAGAGAGGAATAGGTATGATGGCAGGAGGGACACACTTAAGGAAAATCAGGGCCATTCCACCATTGGGCCGGTTAGGCCTCGTGTTGGAGAGGATTTTGTAGCCCTTGGGAAGGAGGTTGTCGAGAGCAGTGACAGAGCTGGCATTGAACCACGTCTCAGTAAGAGCAAGGATGTCGACGTCATCAACCCATCCATCCTTCATCTACTTGGATGTTTGTTGTGTGGTAGATGGGCAAGATTCTCAGTATGCACATGGGGAATACAATAAAAATGACCCAAGAAATCCTGACAACCAGGTTGGGATTATCGTGGCTCAGTTCTTGCACAAAGAAGATTCTTTTGGCAAATGTGCTGCTGTGATGTATAGAGAAGGCTTAACCAACAGGTGACCTGGGGCAACTCTTCAGGATGTTGTTTTAGTGTGATTAGGCCACGTTAATGACAGGTTTCATTTTGGTTAGCGTTGCACTGCTTATTGTGTACAGATGTAAGTGCAAATCATGTGGAGTGTATGGGCTCTCAGAATATTTTGGCAGACACTGGATCCTGAAAATGGAGAGGTAGGCTTGGTGGGAATAATCAAAAAAGACGGTTGAACATATGCCACCACTAGGGAAAATGTAAGCTAGAGACAAAACTGAGGACACTAAAGACCTACTGGTCTGTCGATGGCTAGATGGACCACCGAGAAGGGCCTCGTTTCTATTGATCACCATGTTTATGATTCAGGTTTGTATTTACCCCCTCTGATCCAGCTTCCGTTGAGTGCATTTGGCTATGACATTTAAGCCAATAGTGATGTCAGTAAGTGGTGGATGAAACCTGTTGCCTTATTTCTACTGCAACCATTTTCCAGAGTATGGTTGCACAGATGACCACCATTTTGGCATCTTTTTATAATCCGAAACATCTCTATTTATGGAAGAAACATGTCCATATAGTGTAACGGAGATGGAGCGATGTCACTGTGTTGTGATAACCCTGTTCAATATGAAATAAACTGACCTCTATTCAATGACAATGCACTTTTCAATCTACGCTAGTTGTATAAACTGTCAAATAAAAATGCGAAGTAATTCCCAAGGTAGTATTTATATGGCAGTACACACTCTTTGAGTTTTCTTTGGACTTGCTACTTTCATGACGTGATCTTCATCTGAGTATTTTCACATTGAGTGTTTCCTCTTGCGTTTGTGACATGAAGGACCACAGAGACCATTAATTTTTATGACAAGGGTCTCAAGTACAGGGTAACAGTTATGAACCCAATGTGGTACAGTTTCAGCTGCCTGTTCACATATTGTAATGCGGATAATGAGTGATAACGTACAGACTAATATAAAAACAGTGCCTGAGGGTTTACTCAGGATGAGAAAATGGAATCGTCAAAAGCACTTTCTGAATGTCGATCAAAGTTTGCAGTTGGAATATATGTTTGAAAAGGGGGACAGTGAGTATTGAATAGATCTCACGTGTTGGCCCTCTTAAATGAAGTACCAGTTTAATTACAAATAAAGATCTAGATCTTGTGAAATGTCTCCACTGTTCGAAGCTTGACTGTGTCAGGTTGATAATTCCCTTTAGAATGGTGTTTGCGGTTCTCTTAAAGGCAGCTCCTAACCTCTGCTAATTGGGCTATGATCTAACCCTCTTTGGAATAAAGGGAGTGGGAATAGGTATTCAAAAGGAACATGTGTGGGGAGTAGTCTCTGCAAGCCAAGATATGGGGAGGATGGGCTTGCAAAAGAGCACGATGGGAGAAAAGTAAATAAGGTAGGAGATTGGTGTTGGCTGGCGCTCTCCTTAAGGGAATCAATTATCCAGTTAATGGATTTAGAAAAGCAACTTTAGCACAAGGCAGGCTCTCACCTGCATATCATGGAATAACAAGAGGCTTCTCAGCGTTGCTGATGGATGACTATTTGTGTCCGTATCTGAGATCCTTATCATTTATTTACCTTCAAGAAAGTGGGTTCGTTTTTCTACAGATATGAAATTGGTTTGTACTATCTTTTCAACCTGCTACCCAAGGGTTGCGGTGACGCCCGTCTGGTGGGTTCAACTTAGCTATTCGAAATTGGGTTTGTTATCTTAAAGCAGGTGAATTTGTTAAAAGGGGTGATGGCGGTAAGTTTAAAGAATCTGGAGGAAGATGTGTTTCAGTATATCCTATTGGTTAATATATACTGGTCTCCCAGTATGGATATTTTGGTTACTATGGACCATCTCCATGTTCTGTTTGAGGATTCGTTTTTATTCTCTCCAGTGGGGCAGGTGATTGTGGCAGGGGATTTTAATGTACAGTGTTTGATGGAGACCGACCTGTTCGGTAGGGTTGGGGGCAACACAGTGGGATAGAGATTCGTAGAAAAATAGTGCAAGGCTCAAGATGGAGCAGGCTTATGGAAGATTGGGGCCTGAGCATGCAGAATTAATTATTGGGGGGGAAACCCTTTAGAATATCCCACTTGGCATTGTAGATATTACTCCTCTGTGATTATGTATTTGTTAGTAAATCTTTGATAGATATGTACACATTTTGATATTGTTCTTCATAATACGTGCGATCATAGTGTGCTGGTGGCTGAATAAGTGATATGGCGCCCCAGCCTAGATCCATGTCGGGGCCACGGTTAGTAAACCCTGGTTTTAATAGTCTAATGCGTCGCATGACACAAATATTTAAGCGTTTCAATATGATAATGGAACAAATATGTGTACAATGTCCTTTTGAGATGTTTTTTTCTATATCAGTCAATAAAATTGGAAGTGGACTGTTGAAGGTTTAGACGTATGTTGAGGAAACCACCTTCACAGATTCGACTCCTCCATACAAGACTTCCAACGTAAAAGTAGGAAAGCTATCCGCCAGTTAACAAAATCTGGAGGAGGAAAATAAGAAAATTCAGATTAAAAAAGAAAAACAAAAGTTGATCATTTAAAAAATAGCACTTCAGCTATATCAACAGCATGGGCAACACTGTTGGCGGCCTTCAAAGGGAAAAGGGAGGCTGATTTCTGGTCATTGGATAACGCAGTGGTGCTAAACCAGGCATGTGTGCAAACCAACCCTATATCGGAAGATATACAGGTCTCCCACTTTAATCAACTTCATGGCAGGAAGCAGTGATGCTTTGGAGGCTACCAAATAACTACTCCCATTAACTGGAGCCTAGAGTTCACAGTTGAGGACATTGCAAGGATGATTCAAGGCAAGTGTTTCTTGGGCGCGGGGAGTCCAAATCACCTAAGCTTTTTAAACAATCTCCTGATGTATTGGCAAAAATATGATTCCTTTTGATTAGATTCTGGATACTATGTCCACCCCGGCATCGTGGAAAACTGCTTTTGTTATCCCAATTCATAAAAAAGTTGACAAAATCCAGCCAATTACCTTAATAGATGCAGATTCTAAAACCCTTACCGAACCGGTATAAGAGAAAATAAAGGAATGGATGGGTTTGCCTAGCTTTCTGGATAAGCTACAAATGCGGATAGGAACAGATTGTGGGGGCTTCTTAATGTCCTGTATGCGAAATCTAGTCTGGAAGGAACAGCTATCTTCCATTTTTGGAGTGCCCATGTACTTGTCTATGGCTTTTGATTCAGTTGATCGAGATATATTGGGGTCAAAATTGAGCAGAATGGGCCTCCCGAGGTGTCTGTTGCAAATACTGTGCTACTTATACGAAGGAACCTCGGTTCCGGTATGTTTTAAATAATGAAGGTATAATGTCAAAGCCAATAACAACAAGAAATGGGCTTTGGCATGGATGTATTTTGGCCCTCTGCCTTTTCAACTTGTACATGACAGACATAGGTAAACACCTGCTAAAGGCATAGTCTTTATCACCCCCTGGTTGGCGTACTCTGATAATTTTATTTGACTGTACACCGATTGTGCTACAAAGAATAATTCATGCTTTGACACATTTTATTGATGAAAACAAAATTAAGAACAAACACCAAAAAACAGTGGTTCTTATTTTTTTAGAAAAGAAAAGTACTTTTACATGGTTTATAAATAATAACAGATTGACTTTTAGAGATGTTATGTTTGAATTACACATGTTTTTCTTTTTTTCCTTCGAAATTAGAACTTTTTTTTAAACCTAAAGCTGTTATGCTGGCCGCTCAGATGGCTACAGTGGATGTAAAATATGGTACATTTTCTATTCGAGTTTTTAGTTTACATGGGTAAAGTGATTCTGAAATGTATTTATGGGTTTAAACATTTACCTCTGTGGATTTTAAATGAACTTGACCGTTTTGAAGCAATAATGTTGCGAAGGGTAATGTATTTTATCCCCCAAAGCGTATAGATTGTAGTAGTTTGATTTGAGTTGGGCCTGCAATCCTTGAGAAGCAGGGTCTGGTGGAAACAGATGGCTGTTTAGTATACATTCATAACCTCACCAGAACTATTCTATGCTAAGTTCAGAGAGTTTGGGATGAATAACGAAAGCTCATTGAGAGAATTTGCTTATCTTTGTATTTTGCTGCTAACTAAAATGGTAATCCCAATAGGAATGCTGGTTATTAATCCTATAAAGGTGAAAAAAAACTATACAAGAATTAGATTGGACTGCCAAACAGATTTGTTGGTGAATTCTATGCTGTACTGTCATTGTACTTGCCATAAAAAGGTATGGATTGTGGAACAATATTTGAGGCTGTTCTCATTTAGAAATAATGATATGCGTTTTAGACTGATTGTTCTCTTAACGAACGAGATAATATGTTGGGAATCAGTACCCTATTGAAGATGGCTTATTGTAGGTACTGTAAAGATATATATTAAAAAGAAAACGTGTTTCGACTCTTAGTAGTATGTCCAGCATTATTGCCATGGGGGTATTATTTACTTTGAGAAATGTACACATAATTTAACCTGGGTGGACTTTGGAAATTTGTGGCATAATATGTCCAATGGGAAATCGATTTTTGAAACTAGCAGTGGTAGGTTTCTTAAAACTATGTAATCTGTATAATAAGTAATATATTGTATACTTTGCTCGTTGTATGACATGTTTGAAAGCAAAATGCTCTTTTTAGTGAAATGTGATGTGATTTATAAGGTGGAATTTTATATTGAGTGATATATTTTTTGTGTTTGGATACTTGATGTTTCAATTTTGTAAAAGTTTATTTTAAACCATATGCAAATAAATAATCTTAATGCGGCTAAGCAGGATCAATCGTGGCTGTTTCTAAAATTAATGTTGAACATGCTGTGGCTAATTCACGAGTTAGGGGTCTAACCTTATTCTACATGCAGGAGTAAAAGGGGGGTTTCATTCCACTGATTCAATGCGCTGCTAGTTCAAGAATTCCCAAGACTACAGAAAATATGACAGTCCAGATGTGAATAAATCAACTGACTACAGCATAGACAATTTTCAAAGACTTCTTCGAATCTTTCAAGAACATAAATACAAGAACTCTTGACAATTATTTAGTAATTATTACTAAATTTGCTGTAGTCTTGGGAGTTCTTGAACTAGCAGCGCATTGAATCAGTGGAACGAAACCCCCTTTACTCCTGTTAACCTAATTGTAGGCCCGAGGTACCTACTAGTTCCACTACCATGCAGCAGCTTGTGTCTTTTCTTTTAACATCATTTATTTTTAGTCCTCCTTGCTCGATCGCTCCCGCCAGTTGGCACACCTCATCCCTTCTGTTCATTTTATTCTACATGCATATTTCTTGGACTACAAATTGTGCTCTCTGCATGTTGAATTTACACGATTTTGTAATTTGTCTTTTAGGAAATATCAAGTGCGGATCTTCTGAGTTCAACTGCAGCAATTTGCGGTGTATTCCCAATACGTTAGTTTGTGATGGAAACAATGATTGCGGAGACCATAGTGACGAGCATATCTGCCAGCCGCCTACTTGTGAACCCAATGAATTCTTGTGTAACTCTTCTAATAGTTGCTTACCAAAGACTTGCTTGTGTGATGGAAAAAGAGATTGCTCTGATGGATCTGATGAATCTGAAGCAAAATGCCCCAGACCTGTCCCTCGTATTTGTTTGAAATCGGAGTTTCGCTGTACACCGACCTACTGCATTCCACTTTCTTGGCACTGTGATGGCCACCGAGATTGTGAGGATGGAAGTGATGAGCGCTATTGTGGTGGTACGTACTTTTATTACTGTTTCTTTTGCCAATTTTAATCTTCACGTGCCATTTTCTGATCTTCACTCAGATATGAGAAATGTATGGCTTGAAATTGAGAAATTCTTGGGCAGTTGCTAATGCGCCATCCATGCTTTCAGACTGTTCCCAGGAAATTGGTCCAAACCGTGAATGGTGGTGTGTGGCCCTATTAGTCCCACAAAAAATGCGTTCCCAAAATTCTTGTACTGTAACCCTCTGCATGCATACAATTAATGAGATATAGCACAAGCACTTCATCCCCATACAACATATGAACATTGCTTATAGTTTTAACTTCTCACAACTCTACATACCACAAGCAGCATCAATAGACACTGATGACTGGGAGTGACAAGTAGTGGTGCGATGCATAACCTATAAAAAACAAAATACATAGGCACATCCCAAATGATTGCTTCGTCCACATCCTGTTTGCTCCATGTGTATGGGATATCCATTGATACTGGATGGAACAAACCAGCGGTATACAAGTGTGTACATCTTGCCCGGCCCCACGTTTCAGCTTCTCCCGCCGTTCCTTTCAGTGACCCCTGATTAAATGGTGCTCAATGACCGCTCCTCTGCTTAAGCACTGGCTGTCACTTTCTCAAAACCCTAGTTGGCACTCAATTGATGTCCTGGGGGCCTCTCTTGTGCTGATTTGACATGACCTTAGACCTTGTAGTAACAGAGCTGGGATGCTCTGGATAAACCGCAGTAATTGATGTAATACGCTGCTGTGTCCGCTCTGCTGCTCAGTGACACTAAATGGCAAATTCCGTTAATGGCTTCTGGTTGACCTTCAACGCTGGTGGCTGCTATAGACTAGATCGGCCGCCAGAGAACCCTGATTGTCCCTCAATGGGTGTGTATCCCGGGCATTGGGCACTGGAAAAAGGTGCATTTTACTCCTCTTGATGGAAAATGTTTCTGGCATTGAAGACGTCCGCAATGCGAAATTGGGAGCGGTTGCTAAGAGGATCTACAATGGGAAAGTAAAAGTAGAAGGAAAACAACATTTTGCATGTGCAAAGCATCCAATCCTACCAGTTTAGATCAAAGGAATGGCCCTAAAGAACCACAAGTGTGCGACATGTGTTGGCCCGTCCTTAGTTATTTATGTACTCCAGAGATCAATAGATCTCTTCGAATTTTTTTAAACTTTATTTAATCATTATTTGAAATGTAGATTAGAAAGTTGATATTGCCTCTACGTCAACAGTCTTGCTGAAGAAAATTGGTTATAACATTATTAATATCGGGTATAGTGTACATTTCTTCAATTGTACCCGTTTGTAGTCATAAGGGCCCAACGATCGTCTGGTTGCAGGCCCTTCCGTTTTTCCTTCCAACAGTCAGTGATGGCTTCTCTCCTGCAACTTTGGAGACGCTCTAGTATATTGAACAATGGCAGTGATTGTGGAGCAGAGAGAGGTAATCTTTTCCAAAGAAGCTCCTCCAACAATGCAATTGAAACCCCCTGTCCTTTCGTTAAGGCTGATCCCTAATCTCCCGGGCTCTCCCTGTGAGCTGCCACCCCCTCTTAGTGCTCCCCCCGGGGCCACCTCTGCCCCTACTTGCTCTACCCCAGGGCCTCTGTTGCCACCCCCCTTGCTCTTCCCATGAGCCTCTGTTGCCACCCATTCTGCTCTCCTCTGGGACCACTGTTGCCACCCCCCCCCCTTGCTGTCACCCAGGGCCACTGTGGCTCTCCCCTGGGGCCTGCTGTGGACCCCCTTACTCTCTTCAAGGGCCCCACTGTGGCACCTCCCTTGCTTTCCCCGCGGCCCCACTGTGGCACCTCCCTTGCTTTCCCGAGGCCCCACTGTGGCATCCCCCTTGCTTTCCCCTGGGCCACACTGTGGCATCCCCCTTGCTTTCCCTGGGGCCCCACTGTGGCCCCCCTCGCTCTACCCGCTGTCTCCCCCCTGGGCCCCTGCTGTTGCCCCCCCTTTGATCTCCCCTGGGCCCCTCGCTCTGTCCCCCCTGGGGTCACTACCCCCCCGATCTTACCCCCCTACCCACTCAACTCTCATGTTTGCTTGCACTCCTTCGTTATTCCTCACACCCTTGCTTTACGTCCCACTCTCACCTTTTCTCTCATATTTCCTCTTGGTCCTCATCGATTGCACCCTCTCAACGGCTTCCTCTCTTGGCCTTCTCATTCTCTTGCATACCTGCATCTCTGTGCGATCATCCTTGCAGTCTGGTGCCTATAAATGCAAAATGCAATGAACAGCAGTGAGCGAGAACATTATTAGCTTTGCCAATACTTGTTTGTGTTTTTGAGCTTGGGGGAGCTAACCTTTCATTAGCTACATAATACTGTCCAAATTGTCGCGCTTGTCAGATGCTGGGCAATTGTGAGAATCCTGAGGGCATCTGCACACCTACTCCCGTTGGATCCTATTCTGCGGTGGCCAGGGAAAAGGCCCTCACTTTTGGAGGGTCCTGGGGAGTGGCTGTCTTTGGGCGAGGAATGGTATCCCCTTTCCTTTGTGATAATAAACCATCTCCTTTGTAGGTTGTTGCTAGCCATTTCCTCTTCAGTTCCACCACTGTAGTACTGTAACGAGGAAGAGGCGGCTAGGAGCTGTACACACTAACATTCAGTTACGCCATTCTGGTACTGAGAAGAGGCCTGGGAACTATTGCAAGGGGCAGGCATGTCCAGAGAATAGAAGTGTGGTCAGGTAATTGAATTCTAGGGCTCGCACCTGCAACCTTTTAACTGGTCACATGTGCATAAAAGGTGGATCTGCCAGCAAGAAAGAGGAAACCAGCAGGAGAGAAACTGGGCTGGGAGAGACGGTCCTGAGAGGGGAGAATTCTTGCTTGGAGGGGGCAGCTGAGGAGAGTCCTTCCTGGAGGCCAGGACGCTGGCTACTGCAGAGGAGAGATCAAGAAGCAGCCGGGGCCTGAGTGGGCCGTGAGAGGGACAAAGCCACTAGAGTCTCCTCTGCCTTGTACCCACAGCCAGAGCTGTGGGGCACGTAAAGACTCCCGAGTGCTGCAGGCCACTACAGATCGCTTCAGTGCTCCTTTTGGCGGTCAAAAAAATGTCTGAATGCTTGCTGCATTTAGAGCTAGCCAAAAAAACGTCTTTTAACATTGCTGTCGACTGTCTGGAACAACTCGACCGCAGGCTCGACATTCGTGGGAGCAACTGTTTTGAGCGCTGACTCAACCTGCTTGAAGTCATCGAACTGCATCAAGAACACTGACTCAACCCAGCAGAAGCCATTGTCTCCCCGTAGACTGTTTGCTGCCCGAGCTGAACTGTTGGAAGAGCTTGTCATACCAACTTTACCTCCTGGGAGGATGTACAATCAGACCTACAGACCTACTTGAAGCGGACTAGCAGTGGGATTGCATGGACCTGAGGTTTTTCAAGTGTTTTCTTGTTAGTTGATTGTATTTTATTAATCTATGGGCTTCAGCGGTGTGGTTAAAAAAAGGTTGCATGTGATCTTGAGGGCTGCACACAGAACAATTATTTCGATTTTTGTCCGTTAAAAAAAAATAAAATCTCTGTAGATAGTGGTGTCTTTCCCTTTTTTAAATACTGTTTAAAAATGGGTAGCTGTATAGGTTTAGGTACTTATCTTAAGCGCCCTTTATGTGTCTCACTGCTAAAATTCTAGATCATTGTCAATGGGTGTAACACTTAGTAATTTTTAAATCCATTCGAAATTTAATTGTATTTTTAACTTACAATTTGATGCATGAATATGGGCAAATATCTATTCAATATGACTTATAGGCAAACACATTTCTTTCAAAAATATGGATACGTAATGCACTTTGCACTTTAGATCAATGCAACATTTGCACGCAGTTAGCACTTTATCAAAAGAGGGAATGTTTCTCCTCTTCCCCCCCCTCTTTTTAAAAAAATAAATAAAAGCAAGCAGTCCATGCATGTATTGATAGCTCCCATAGATAAATAAATATTAGGATATTTGTATCTATATTCAAACATTTGTCTATTGAGCACCATACTTATGGATTACATGCATGGACGGAGAGCACTATGCACTTTATTTCTCGCTGCTTTACAAATACAAATCCAAACCCTTTCAGTGTTATTTTAACTTCTGTATTTTCTTTCTTTTGCGTATTTGCACAGCCTAACTGAACGGGCAATATTATTATCATGCCTTTTTTAGCATTGCCCATTTTCGTTGGTTAACATATATTACTCTAGCATCATACTTTCAAATGTTTTCAATAAAGTCGTTTTATTTATACACGGCTTTTACATTATTTTCATCATGCTAGTTTAAAAAACAGCAACTGCATCTTAATACTTTTTTGACTTGTGGTTTATGTGAAAATGTATTCTATGTGTAACTACCCAAGATGATCATGTATCTTTTTGAATGTTTAAAGATGTCCGCTCGGTAATACGAGAAAAAAACCCGGCTAATAGCAGATAGACACTATCTACATACAATGAGAGAGTTGTCAAGGCTTTAAAACTATAGTCCATCATCTGTGTTGTTTGTAACCTACGTGATCAAGCGGTTTGCATATCGCGAAACGCGTCGTTTTTCCTACCAGGATGTTTCCCTTTCATGACGCATAAACACTAATAAAGAAGAAATTTTTGTTGCCAGGAATCTTTGAGGTGTCTGGTTTCCTCTTATTTGTTGCAGGGACATTTTTTCCTCTGCTCCTGCTCTTGGGAGTGCACTCCACCAGCTGCCTTTCTCAGGAAAAGCTTCTTTTTGCCATATATATATATATATATTTTGTGGCATTCAAATGTGCACCTCGCTATTTCCAGAGGGTTCCACCCCCACCCTCTTTGCGCTGTTGCAATTTCTGGAAAATCCCCCGTGGCCCGCTTTACTCCTCCACTGCCTCCTTTCCCCACCCAAAGCATTCTCCCTGAACCCTTCCACCACAGACACTCACCTGCTCCCCCGATGCCTCCCTTCTCTCCCCCAGACAGGCCGGCCCCACACCCCAGACAGGGCAGATTCCCCCCATACCCTGTAGAAAGGTCCCCCCACCCCCAGACAGGCCGCCACCCTCTCCCACTCCACTTCCAGACAGGCCGGCTCTCCCAAACCCTGCCAGGCTGACGCCTACCTCTTATGTAGGAAGGCTGTGACTTCGCTTTCCGGGCTCGCCACTCATGTGTGGCGAGGGTCATGGCTGTAAGATTTTAGAAAAAACTCATCGGTCTTTCCAAATCGAGTTTTTATTTGGAATTTTTTTGTGACATTTTTTTAACCGAACGCTGTTAAAGGGGTTGTAAATCCGTTACTGTCACTTTTTAAAAAATAAATATATACGATAATGGATTTATTGCGACTTTTTCCACACCGCCAACTTCTGTATTTGTCTCCTAATAATAACTGGTGGATTGATTGCACGGAATTAACGATCACAGAAACATTTCCAAAAATCCCCATGGAGTACCATGGGAATTTACACCTCCACAGGACTGAGTGGTGGTAGCAGTAAATGTGTTTGATGGTACATCTTCAGATTTACTGCAAAACACATAATGAGGCCTTATATGTTTATAGAACCTTCATTGGGCCTTTTTATTTTGGAACCATTGTATTTGAGTTATTTGGGTTGCTATCTCAAATGCATCCTGAAGATATAACCTACCCTCAGCCCACGTAACCATAAGGGGTGAAAGAGGTATAGATTTGGGCTGTGCCTCTTTTCACTTTTGATTGGGATCACCAGTGAGTATTGAACTCCCTATTTTATTTTAAAGTAGGGAGTAAAATGATTTTTGAGGCAGTAAAAATGTGAGTCAAATCCCCAATGAAAGTATTTTATAAGTGAGTAAAAATATGTCTTAACTGGAAAACGGAAATGTGTTTGTAATCATTATTTCTTTGCCCCTAGTTTTTCATGCACATTAAAAGATATAAGTTTACTACTTCTGATCATGCAGTTATAACTACTGGTCCAAACAAATCCATTGAGCTGCATGGGTGTAAAGAAGAGGCACAAGGACGTGTCTGTTTCCTATTTTTTTTGTTGGTGGTATTTTTACTCCCCATTTTGATTTTTCTGGGAGTATTTGCCTATTTTGAGCGATTAAAAGTGGCCGATATGTCCCATATCTGTAGAGCTGGGGATCACTGCTGGTTTAGTAATGTAGTTCTGATCCCTGTGCTCCTGTAATGTAGTACCATTTAATCACAGTACTCCAGTATTGAAAATATATTTGAATACTTTCAGTTTGATCTGTTTTTTGAAAATCCCAATATTTCCCCTTTTGCCAAACCCCAAAATCGTTTCAGTTAGACAACTCCAGTTTAGTTCTAGTTTGCACAATTGTATTAAATTCCCATTTTTACAATCAAAATACATTCCCACGCTACTATATATGTTTGACAATTCCATTGTTTTGGAAATCTGAGTCTACGCTTGATTTAACCAAGGTTAAATTGTTCTTATTTGGGGAAAGCCCTTAAAGATGATATATATATATCTAATCATCCCAAAATGTTCCCTCCAGTGTTACTCAATCTAAATATCAGCAATTCATATATAATTCCTTCAACACAAGAGAATGTGTTTCAATACAATGACCAAAGAGTACAACCATATGTGATACTATTTACCAAGTCATCAATTACTTTGAAAAAAATGAATTAAATAGTGAAACCGATTTATGCACTTTAGATTGCATCTATTAGCTACTGAGGAGGTCTTGGGGTCTAGAACAGGGATGGTACGTGCCGGGCATATTGCCAGCTTCTGATGGGCCTCCTCTGAACTCAAAAGCTTGGTTCCATTTATGTTTTTTTTTAATTAAAATGTTTACTCTTTGACGATTTGTGTCAAGTATCTATTTAATTCTCAGTCGTTTTGGCAAAGAATTGTAGTTGGTAAACCGAGTTCCCTACTACCAGCAACGTTAATGTTTATTCAATCAATTAATCTCTATTCCAATAGGTTGCTCATTTAAGTGCTCAGATGAATGGTTTTATAATTTATTTAATTTGAATTTATTAAGGATTTCAAAGGCATGGAGAAAGATATTTCAAAGCAATATTCAAGATCTATCAACATGGTTAAAAACAACTTGAATTTTCCACCACATTAAATGTCCCCCATTATTCAAAATAAATGTCTCTCTCCCACCCCCACCCTTCCTGGAACACTCTCTCCTTCACTGATGTAGGTGTTTAAGAATGACTCGGTCGGTGCACAGTGCAAGCTCTGTAACAATTACACTAGGATTGGTTGCCTCTATGTGGGATCATTGAGGCCGTGATGTAGGTTTCCCCCAATATTAGTCCAGCATATTCTCATCAGGGAAGTAGATGTAACTCTCCGTTCCCTGTCCACACTTAGCGATTAGTCTCCGGCATATATTTACATACAGAGTCTTCCCAAAGTATATCACATTGTGTGGATCTTGCATTCAGGGATGAGTTTATTTTTTCCGTAACACATATATTCAATGCCACATTAATCCATTCACCCTTGCTCGGTATACTTTCCGATTTCCACTTAATCACTAGGGTGGCACGGGCTGCTAACAGGAGGTGAGCTGCCAGACTCTTATTTCTATTTTGTTCATCCTCGCCTTGTTCAAACCCAAAGAGAACAAGGAAAGGATTGGCAGTCCTCTGAATTCCATCGAGATCCTTGATCCGTCCCAGTGAACCCTGATCCACCACATATGCCAATAGTCAGCAATTCCACCACATTTACGCCCACACATCGGGCTAAGCGACTGAAACATTCTGGAGAGCCTGGTGGGGGGGGGGGGTCATACTGCCACCTGTGTAACAGTTTGATCACATGAACTTTGTATTGGCTGGATATAGAAACCTGGGGGGCTGCCCTGCCCATCCTTCCCCACATAGCAAGGGTCAATTACTTCTCCCAGATCCTTCTCCCATCTATACCCCTCAGGGACAAGGTGGAACCCTTCCCGGCATCAATCAGTTCCCCATACATGGCAGATATCAGTGCTTTTATTTCTGTTCTGGAGTTCAACAGTTTCTCAAAAGGGGTAAGTTCTCTATTTGTATCATCCTTCCATATATCCTTTGTCAGTGCACCCTTGATCTGTAAAAACTGGAAGACAGATAGGGGCCCCAGACCCAGGTTCTCGCCCAAATCTGAGATTGTTATGAAGGAGCCATTCTTCCACAACTGACCCACCCTCTCCAGGCCAGCCTCAAACCAGGGTTGGAATCTCTCTCTAAATTGGGAATGCTTTCCCTGATGCCCAGGGCCCATAGATGACTCAGGGGGGACGGCCACGAAGTAATTTTACGCATGTCACTTCCCTCCCTCCATATTTCCCAGATGGTTCCCAGTAATGGGTGTTCCCTTTGTCTCCGTAACAATTTGTCTCTCGGTACCCATAGCCATTCAGAGACAGTCGCCAGGGCCAAATAATAATTATCCATTGCAACCCATTGAGGTTCTTTATGATTTCGCAAGTGGGGAATCAAAATTCGTAGTTGGGCAGCTTGGTAGTACGTCTTCAGATCTTGTAGCCCCATCCCACCCATATCTTTAGGCAGTGCCAGGGTTTCATAGGCTACCCTTGCTCTCTTTGCCTGCCACAGGAACCTTACTATACTCTTTTTCACCTCATCAAAGAAAAGCTTCGGCATTCGAATAGGGAGTAGCTGGAAAAGATATAGAAAGCAAGGGAGGCATACCGTTTTGATCGGATTTAGCCTACGCAACCAAGATCTCGTCAGTTTTTCCCACTTGGCGAGATCAGCATGAAACCTTAGGGGGGGAGAGGGAATTGGTCCCGTAAAGTTTGTTGATATCTGTTAGGGAGAATAAAGATTTTCCATAATAACTTACTAGAAAGTCTTAAATCTATTAAAGACACGGAGGCGAGCATTATGCTTCTCTTTCTTTATATATTAAAGAAAGTGCTCAGCAGCAAAATATTTTCACGTAACAGAAAAATATTCATATAGTTTAACAATAAAACAGTAGGAAAAAAGGTTTTTCACATAGTAAACAAACTACATTTCCCAGAGCCAGAGAGAAAGTCCAGTGTAGTGTTAATAACATGTGACCAATGTCCACCAATCAGCTAACAGTTCCTCCCATAAACAGCCTTGAATACGATGCACTTCCTCTTTCGAAGCTGCGAACTTGACAAACAAGCAGTCATAACTGAGGATAACTCGTAGTAGAAGGCAGAAGCAAGCTGCTCCGGATTAGGTAGCTTTATCTGTAGGAGCTGTCAAAAAAGGAAAAGGATAATCGTAATCAGATTATGAATATTACAACCCTAGGTCCCAAAAGAGGGAGAGAGAGAAATATGATATGTTATTCCAAGACAACAGACATGCATTGAATAACAGTTATCGTTTATGAGCGCAGATAATGCTGTCTAAACTCAGTATAACCCGATTTCTCGGCGGGTGGGATAATGCTCGCCTCCGTGTCTTTAATAGAATTAAGACTTTCTAGTAAGTTATTATGGAAAATCTTTATTCTATGTCAAGACCCGAGGCTCCCATTATGCTGGTTTAAAGCTTACTTACCACAATAGACGCTGGCTGTTCTACCGGTTTCAGGTAGAATTGTTTAAAAATCGATTTGCTCGACCAATCAGCCATTCTCATAATATCTCCTAGTCTGATCCCGACTTGAAATGCTTTAGAAGCCATTGCTCCTCTCACAGAATGAGCACAGAAGTGTGAGGTTTATACCTGCCTGAGTTAAGGTCCACCGCACCCAGCGTGCTAAGGTCGGAGCGGAAACTGGTCTATGAGGCTTACGTAAGGCTATTAGTAGCTGACCGTCAGGGAAGGCCCTGAAAGGAGCAGTGACCTCCTCATAGGCTTTGAGGCATCTGACCAAACAGAGTTTAGGCTGATCCCTAAAGGCGGGGTAAGAAATCACTCTAGAGTTACACTTTGTCCTTCTATGTATGTGGAATACTATGCCGTCGGGAGAAAAAGTCCTGCCCGCCAGATCGAGGGCTCTGACGTCGGACACTCTCCTACAAGAGACAAGGCAAAGAAGCGTAGTGAGCTTGACAGATAAGGCTGTGTGAGATAACTCTTGATTATCTGGCCAGGATAGAAAAAGGTTCAACACTTTGTCGACGTCCCAAGGTTTACTGTATCGAGACGGAGGTGGAGCCGCTAGCTTGATACCTTTAAGAAGTCTGCAGACTAAATGCCTTCGCCAGGGTCCGTCTAATCATGTTGAAGGGAGGAAAGGCGTAATGTACTCCTTCGCTCCACCGTTGGAGAAAGGCGTCCGTAGCCGCTGCCACTGTGTCTGGATTCCAGCTGAAAAATATCAGTAGTTGAGTGTTCAGGCGCGAGGCAAAGAGATCTTTGGACATGGGACCCCAAATCTGCTGAAGCCGAAGAAAGACTTCCCTGTGAAGTCTCCAGTCGCTGTAATCGACTATGTTCCGGGAATACCAGTCCGCCACCATGTTCGTCAGGCCTGGCAGGTATTCCGCTGTGACAGAAATATGGTGCTCTAGGCAGTAATGCCAAAAGTCCTTGGTTAGTTCCGCTAAAAGGCGAGACTTGGTGCCCCCCAGATGGTTGATGTATCTCACCGCCGAAATGTTGTCCATTTTTGAGTAAGATACAACAACTCACTCTGTCTTTGGTAAAGGAGCGTACCGCGAAATAGCCCGCTAGTAACTCTAAGCAGTTTATGTGCATAGCGAGTTCCTGGGGTGACCATTCCCCCCCCCCCGTGGCTACTGAGCCGCATCGCGCTCCCCAGCCGGAACGACTGGCATGTGATTCTATCACTATGTCTGGAGCGGAACCGAAGATCGCCCGGCCATTCCAGGCTTCCATGTGAACGAGCCACCAATTGAGCTCTCTTCTTGCCTCTACAGATAAGGTCAGCTGTTGTGAGTAAGAAAGACTGCATCTTAAATGCTGACCCTTGAGCCTCTGTAACTCTCGATACTGCAGCAGTCCTGGAAAAATGGCCTGGATAGACGAGGAAAGGAGGCCTATCGCCCTCGCTAAATCGCGAAGTGATATATCTTCCCTCTGAAGAAGCCTGCGGATCTCCCGCTTGGTAGAGCGAATCTTGGACACCGGAAGGCGGAGATGGGCTGTCTGAGTGTCTGACGAATCCTAAAACTCTAGGGTTTTTGATGCTTGAAGGCAAGATTTCTCCCAATTTATGAGAAATCCGAGACTGTGTAGGAGATCTATGGCCAGCCTGGCCTGGTCCTCTACCAGTGCTTGTGACTGTGCCATGAAGATATCGTCTAAGGATATTATCAGCCTGATGCCCTGTTCTCTCAAATGTGCTACGACTGGCCTCAGCAGTTTGGAAAAGGCCCACAGAGACTAGGAAAGACCGAACGGGGGACTCGTGAATTCCCAGTCTCGGTCTACCCAGGAGAATCTGAGATAGCTTGTGTGGTCCTGATGTATGGGTACCGCGAGGTACGCATCTTTCTGGTCCAAGCGCAGGAGCCAGTCGTTTGGTCTCAGTAGGTCCCTGAGCATGTGAATGCCCTCCATCTTGAAGTGGCGGTAAACAATGAACTCGTTGAGGGCTTTGAGATTTATTACAGGGCGTACTTTCTGCTTTCTGCGCACTAGGAATATGGGGCTGTAAAAACCACCTGAACTGGGGCAGGGACGAATTGCTTGCTTTAGCACTAAACTGCGAATCTCCTTGTCCATATCTATCTCGTCCTGCTTGGACATAGTAATAGGAATCGGACGGGTTACCTGAAAAGGTTCCGTAAAAAATTCTAGACGCATGCCGCGCACAGAGTCTTTGACCCACGCGTCCCCTGATAAGTAATCCCATGCATGCGCAAAAAGAGCCAGCCTCCCTCCTATAGGCGCGGGCGCTGCGGGGAGCAGACTGACCTGAGGTCTGTTGTTGTGCGGGATACCGGGCGGCTCTTCTCCAGCCGCGACCACTTCCTCGGCCTCACGATGGAAAGAAGGTGTCCGCACGATCTTTCCAGACCTGATGTTCCCTGGACTGTTGAGGTCTGCGGTCAAAGAAATATCGGCCGGACGAGCGACCTCTGCCTCGACCGGCCCTGGCAAAAATCTTTGACGAGAAGACTCGTTTGATAGAGGCTTGAGCCTTGTCCAGTGCAGTAAAAGTGCCTACGAATTTTGCCATCTCCTTGACAAAGAAATCGCCAAACAGTAGGCCTTGGGCGAGGCTTCGGAATCGGTGTCTGCCAACTCAAACAATTTCGCGTCGATCTTATGGAGGATGTCTTTGCGGCCCTCGGCTGAGATGGCACAGCTGGCACTGCCTAGGAGGCAGATAGCTCGTTGGGCCCATCCTGACAGAATGACTGGATCGATGGAGTCCCCTGTGGCTATGGCTGCTTCGGCCAAATCCATCATCTTCGCTAATGGACCTAATACATCCAGTACTCTGTCCTGGCAAGATCTCCAGGCTCGATCTATGCCTTTCCTTGGGTCTTTGGCATTCTTGCCGAGGAAAGTTATCATTTTGGAATCCAATTCTGGTGTTAGAGCGATCTTGTCCGGGATTACTGGGTGTGGGCAATCTGCCTTAAGTCTCGCTCTGACTTCTTTATCTATAGGCTTACGAAGCCTGTCTTTGATGTATTCCAGAGTCCTCGGTTATGGCTCCCAATCCGAAGATCTGGGATGGACAAGATCCTCTGGGGAAAACATCCCTTCCGAGGAATACTGTTCTTTACGAGATTTTTTAGGGATGGGGGCTGCCACAATCCCTGCAGTAGAGGGTCGCGACCCTACGGATTGAACCTCCTCATCAGCAGAAAGGGGAGACAAACTGTTTTCATCGTCACCGACTTGTTCTACGCCCTGTTGGTCTTCCTCCGGGCTCGAGGGTCTTATGTCCCTGTTTACTTCCTCTTTTTTGTGTTCTTTTCTTTGGCAGGGAGTTGTCATGCAGCTGCTCCTCTACGTCATCCAGCTGTTGCTGTATAGGTAGGAGCATATCAGAAATAGCTTTCTTAATGCTAGTCTCCACCAAGGAATTTAGCACCTTCTCCAAGCTACTTGCCATTGCCACTTCATCAAACTCGTATGTTTCATCTTCGTATTCGGGCCATTCCTGGTCCTCTTGATCAAAGTATTGGGCTACCATGCTTCAGATTGCACTTTTCTACTCCCTGATTCACCTCTCCTTTTTTTTTATTTTTTTTTATTTATATCTGAAGCCTCAGACTGCTTGCTCTCTAAGCCCACAGTATGGGTATTCAGAATATATAAATAAATATATATGTAACCCTGAATAGGGCTCAGTCGTTTGGAAATCCTCCAAGTGTCCCCCTTTCTGCTGTTATATCTTTCTTCTTTTTTTTGGCTTCAAAAGATAATTGCTTAGCTGGACGTGGGTGAATCTGTTTCTGGCGCTTGCGGTCGCAATCTCGTTCTAAACGGAACGTAAAATCTGTTCGCGAGCGCCAGAAAACAGAGGAAGGCACCTGGGAGAGCGGGAGCGCCCTCTAGTGCCTGAAGGGGGACACCGCAGTCTCGCAGACTCTGGATCCACTGCTCTCCCGACACAGGAAGCTCAACCCGAGTCGAGGAAGCGGTGAAAGAAGCATCCAAGGACAAGGAAAGCGAATCCTTGCTTGTGAGGTCACGCGGCACAGTAAAGCCGCTAAACATAAGAAATTAAGCCGGAGTACGATCTCCGACGCCAGCAGGAAGTAGCTGGCGTCGGATGGAATACTCTGAGGGGCAGGCGCGCAGCGCATCAGAGATTCTAAATTAACCCTTCAGGGAAAATAAAAAGTCACGGCGCACGTAGCGCTTAAGCACAAGGACACATTAAAGTCCTAAGGTATCACAAGAGAACGTATCAGACAATATGCTAATAGCAACTAACAAACAGATTGAATATGATGCACTTATCTCATGCTGTGAGCAGCAAAGAAAGAGGAAGTGCATCGTATTCAAGGCTGTTTATGGGAGGAACTGTTAGCTGATTGGTGGACATTGGTCACATGTTATTAACACTACACTGGACTTTCTCTCTGGCTCTGGGAAATGTAGTTTTACTATGTGAAAAACCTTTTTTCCTACTGTTTTATTGTTAAACTATATGAATATTTTTCTGTTACGTGAAAATATTTTGCTGCTGAGCACTTTCTTTAATATATAAATAAAGAAAGAGAAGCATAATGGGAGCCTCCGGTCTTCACATAGAATTCTCCAGAATGGGTAATGACCATTACCTATTGAGTCGCTCAGTAGCTTTGCTGGATTTCTAGGATTTATTTTTTTCACCTGGTAAGAGTGTGAGCCTTTTTTTCCCCCACTCTTACATGTGTTTTTACATTTTTGTGTTCATAGACTGTGGAGTCTCACCTACTCCATAAGCAGCATCTTTTTACTGTGTGTCACACAGCACCTTTCGTGCAGTGACACAGGGTTGTCTTTTTCCAACTTTAAACTCATTTTTTTGGGACTGACTACTGTCTCCCAGAACGTAAAGTTGCCATTGACTTTATTAGTCTTTTTAAACTCACAGACCCAGTACAAACGATCTTCCATAGAGTACTGGAAAGGGTTAATAGTTATCCCTTTTTGTCTGTCTCTCATGGAACATTATTTAGTTCCCCCTTCTTTAAGATTTGGCTGGTGGCAGAGGTATCTACAATTTTTTTTTCCCTACCACAGACTATGAAAATAGCCTTGGTACTGTTTTAGGCTGAGTTAGTAGCCTCGAACTTAAATCCGCTGGACCTCTTTTAATTTCATTTGGTTCCGGCTGGGTTTATTCGCCATTTCTTTTTGTAAAGGTCTTTCTCGTGTTTTACTCTGTGCGCCAAACCAGGTTTTGTTCCTTTGTTCTCTGTCCTTTGGCGGGCTTCTGCACAGAAGCCCTACTTAGGCGCCTGAGAGTCTAGGTAGACAGGATGTGAGGGAAGGGTTTTAGGCCCCCTGCACAGGGTCTCCTTGGAGACCCAAGTCGCACTCTTGTTGGACTGGCTAGATGAATGTCCTGCCAGGACAGCCAGGACAGCCACTCTGCTGTGTGATTGACAGCCAGGCTCTGTGAATGGGGGAAAACTGCATAAAAAGCAGGTCTCTGGGACTTGGAAGGCAGAGTCCCTACTGGATTGAGAGAACCGAAGAGAAGTTGAAGGAAGAGGACGACTGCAACTACTGAACCTCCCGGTGAAGCCCTGCTGTGGGTCCAAATCTCCTGAACTTCGACGACAGAGAAGATCTCCAAGGAATCTTCTTCCCTTGAGCTGTTGGGACCAACCAGTTCGCCAAACAACAAATAAGGCCTCCATCCCCTTGTTCATTCCGTCCGACCGCGGTGAAAGTGTTTGAAATCTTTCGCTAATCCGAGGGCTTGTCCTTCTCTACTCTTTTAAATAACATTTCTTCCGACCAATTTAGTTTCAAACTCTTGGCAAAGACTTAACCGGGAGGTACTCTGAACTGTGTGATCCTCTGCAAAGACTCTGAACCATTAACATTGGCACAGGCCTATTGATTTGAATCCTAGTTGTAGTAAGCCTTTTCTAGATTGCCCTGGTGCTGCTTGATTTTGAATAACCTTGTCTTTCCCTCCCTTTTTAAATTTCTGGAGTGCCATTTTGCTCACACTTCATTTTGAGCGTAACTTGTCCAGAATTTATTGGGTGGTGTGTAGTTTATTTAGATTGTGATTTTCTGCTGCTTTATATTAGTGATCTGTTTTATAACTGATGTTGTAAATAAATGTATACTATTTTACTCAGAAACCTTGAGTCCGTGTTTGTTTGAACCATAGCAATTGCTGTCCTTTGTGTAACTTCTGATACTGCTCACTTTACTCTTGAGATAAGTCTGCCTGCTCAGCCATCACTACCACTTTACTGTGTAGTACAGGCTTGTGCCAAAGGTGAATCTGTACTTACACTTGTATTCTTAATTGTGTGTGGTGTTCCCAAAGGGTACTGCATATAATTGTACCTAACAATATCCCTAGTAACCTGTATGCCCAAATATTTAAGCTTAACATTTTCCACTATGAGGCCTAGCGGGGAAAGTCTATCCATATCTGCCTGCGTAATTTCATGCAGGGGAAATAAAATCGATTTGGCCTCATTAATTTTGAATTTTTTGATTAGTCGAATTGCTCTTGGTATGGAGGATGTGGGATTCGAAATGTGCAGAAGGTCATCCGCATACAGTGCTACTTTGTATTCAGTTGCTCCTAATTGAAGTCCCTCCACCTGACGGTCCTCCCTTAATTTCTGGGCTAAGGGTTCTAGTGAAAGGGCAAAGAGTATTGCCGAGAGCGGGCATTCTTGTCGTCTTTCCCTGCCTAGTTCAAACCAGCGAGAGTATTCCCCATCCACAAAGAATGAGGCTCTAGGGGATGTATGCACTGCCTGAATCCCTCCTCTGAATTTCGGACCTATTCCCACTTTGCGGAGAACCGCAATCAGAAAGCCCCATTCTACCCTGTCAAAGGCCTTTTCCGCGTCAACCGACAGGAGGGCCGGGTCGTTAATTGTATTTTGGGATGCGTTAATCAAGTGTAAGGTCTTCCTCATAGTGTCAGTACCTTGTCTACCCAATATAAAACCAACTTGATCAGCATGTACTAGACGTGGCATGAATGTCTCTAGACGGGCCGCAAGAATCCTAGTATATATCTTGCCGTCCACGTTTAACAAAGATATGGGGCGATATGAGCTGCATTGCTTAGGGTCTCTTCCCTCTTTGGGAATTACCGAGACAAGGGCTCGGACGAAGGAGTCCAGGGCCCTCCCAGTATCGAGGATCTCATTAAATATTTCCACCATGAAGGGGAGGAGGGAGGAGAGGAAGGATTTATAGAATCCCGCTGTGTAGCCATCTTCTCTGCCCCGGGAGCCTTATCCAGTGACAGCTTCTTAATCGCATTTTTGACTTCTTCCTCAGTTATCGGGCCCTCCAGGCCCTGCATTCATCACATGAAAGTTTCGGCATTGTAACAGAGGACAAGTACTCCCCAATCCCCAATAACCCAGGCTGAACCTTCGATCTATATAACGCCTCATAGAAGGTTTTATAATTTTTATGATTTTTTTTTAAAATTAACTGTTATGTTGTATGATGATGAATTTGTATATATTGTCATTCGAATTTTGTTAAGGTTTTCTAACAATAACAAAAATAACAAAAAATGAACTGGCAGATTTTGTGAATTCTACTTTTTTCTTGATTTAGCAATTCCATTTATTTGATTAACAATGTTTGGATCATTCAGTGTCACTGGAAGCCATTAGCATCCAAAGTCTAAAAATAAACAACCTATAGCATGGAAGGGCTTGCAATTAGAAACTTTTCAAGAGTTCTCTTGTACTCCTTTGTCATGTGTGATCATCTTATCTAGTCCTGTTTGTTCTTTTATTCCGTGGATTTTGGATGTGTACTTCTATTGACAGAAGTAGAAGTGCAAGAATTAAATATTAAATTCAGAACTGTATTCGCACCACACGCACCAGATGACCCTGAGGCTTAAGGGCACAAACAAATGACAAAGATCAACCAGAGGCCAAGACCGGTCCAACTTAAAAGTATACACATACAAAACCCAAAAAGGGAAAGGGCACGGGGAAAGGGCACGGAGACCACCATATCATAAGCAGCAGATCACTAGGCATTATCTGAACAGCTGGGTCTTCAACTTCTTTCGAAACATCGCTTTCAATCTCAATTCTCTTATGTCTGGGGGAATACCATTCCATGCCTTTGGCACGGCCAGAAAAAATGCACATTTCAGTCAAATTACAGGCAGGAATTGTAAGCTGATTTGGGTTATTTGTTCTAAGGCTCATCACAATGGATTTGTTAGTCACTACCTCTCCCAGGTAAAGAGGGCTAGAGCCCATCAAGCATTTGTGGGTAATCCATAAGAGGCGGAAGGGAACCTGGCCTCAAATGGAAGCCAGTGCAGATTGTGTCTGGCATCTGAGACGTGATCTCTCCTTTTTAGGCCAGTGATAACCCGTACCGCAATATTTTGCATGATTTGCAGTCTAGTACAGTCTGATTTAGCTATACCCACTAGTAAGCAGAAGAGGTCCCCGGGAATGGCCCTCGGGTCCTCTATGCGACCGTCAACCGGCAGGATGAAGAATGAAAGGTGTAATTCGTTGTTTGGCCAGTCACCAAATGCACCTATAGATCACAGATATGACGAGAGATATTCTCTCAGACAGCCATTTAAACCGTATCCAGTGGATGGTTTAGAGGGGGCAGAGGCCTCATCAATGGACCAGGTCGACTGACAGAAAAGCCAAGCATTGATGACGTCAATAGAGACATCACGACATAAAGCAAATCTGCACTCATGTATGAAGTTACAGACCTACACTAGTGTATTGCCTGTAAACATGAAAAACATGCTTAACTCCTGTAGGTAGAGGACGGATACATTTACATAACGCTAAGAACCTTTCTCTTCTTTCACCAAAGCGAAACTGCAAGACGCAGAATATACGTGGACCAAGCTTGCATATGCTTTATTGCAACTAACCATAAGAAGCCATGAAAACACATAGGGAACGTATAGGGTGACTGAAGTGAATTAGGCTGGAGAAACGGGCATCGGATACATGAAAGGGGAGACACGGTCCCTGCTGCACTAGACACAGAGCTGATATTCACAGACAAGGACAAGGGCTGGTGGAAAATTCCTGGTTCCTGCATCAGCAAGCCAGAATTCAGAATAAAATCCTCATTCTTGCAGACAGGGCTGTTTGGCAGTCCCTTCACAGGTCACCCAGCAGATCAAGACAATGCCCATTTACTAGTGGTGGGAAGCCACGCAGAATGAAATGATGCAAGTGTTGCCCACCAAAACTGCAACCTGCAGACACTCGCTCAGACTAGCTGATCAGACCAGTTCAACAATATGGAACACAAAGCACTCCATAGCCCTTCTCGTTACCTTGAAAAGCTACACGGAGCTCTGTGACCAAAAAGGGTCCAAGGCCTGTGAGGACCCGCTCTAGCCAATCCAGAAGCTCCATTTGTGAGGTGGTTTAAAATGTTGCACGGGCCAATGGTCTTCCTGTGACCCTGCAACAATGTAGTGGGTAACTTTTGGGGGTAGTCTCAGGCGGAGCCAATTGGCATAGTGAACCAATGGGATAACTAATGTAAGGGATATCTATAGGTGATAAACCCGAACCAACCAACCGGGATAACTTGTACGGTTTTGGGGTGGACCTTATTTTTGTGATGTCACTAGGGCATAAAACCCTGTGACACCGGTTCGGGAGCAGAGATTGCTGGAGAATTGTCTCTTCCTGTATGATCCCTGTCTTATGGAAAAATAAAGACAGTGAACTTTGCCCCATGGCTGAGTCTTATGTTTTTTCATTGGGGAAGGTTTGTTGGTCGCAAGATATTTTTCTAATTCAGGACATTGTTATTGCAAATCCCCCAATTCCTCAGGTGTACTTTAGCTGGTAGCAGAGGATGGCCATTTTGATCTCTCGGAAAGAGGCCGTATTGTCCCGCTGCATGCCTGCCGGGCTGGAAGTTGACCCACGGAAGTCGAGTCGGCAGAAGGTGCATGCCATCAAGAGGTCCCCAGGAACTGCCTTGAAGAAATTCCAGCCTGCTTTCTGTGGGACGCCCAGCAGACCAGAAGGTTAGAGTGGCAGGTTAGAGGAAGAGTCTGTGTCCGAGCGACATCAGCGGACCACAAAGTGAAAGTATAGACTCTGCTAGATGTGTTGGTAAACCTTTGCTCTTGGAGAACATTCGGTCTTGGGTCGATCCGTTTTGGCATTTAGCTTAGCCAATTGACTTAAGGGTACGGATGACAGAAGATATGTAAATATTAGATTTCCTCTGGTTGGGTTGTTGTAGCTCGGGTCATGGTTGTAGAGATCCCTGTGTAATAAAGCATAGCAGGTGAAGCTAGCTTGTATTGCAGAAGGTGTTCTCCTGAGTAAGTCTTGTGGAGACATTTTATCTACAAGTTAACGCTGTAGGTACTGGCAGATCACATGGTTTATTGGTATTCCCTGTTAGGAGGGTTGGAAGACAGCGGTATTTATGTTCTGTCAGGTTTGTCATTTAGTCCAGGAGAGTATAGGTGGACATGTTGAAGGGGCAGGTATAAGCTTTCTTTTTGTTTCTTACTGTAGAGGTGACCTGTTGTTGTATAGAACTTAAGGTGCACGAGAGGTGCAGTGCGGTTTTGGAGGTCTGTGAGCGACAATGGAGCTTTAAAACAGTGGTTGTGTCTTTGGGGGCGGAGCAATGGACTGCGCATGGGCAGAGTTGTCACTTGAGTCTTTGGAGCCTAGAGGTGCAGAAGGGCGGGAGTCTTGAACAAGCAGAGTCTATAGTCCCGAATGAATGGGTAGGTGAGCAGATATTGTGTAAACTGGACGGAAAGGTCGTAGGAGAGACAGGGTGCGGGAAGCAGGGAAGTTGCAGGTAACAAAGACACAGAGGAGGCCAGAGAATGGGCAGTGATAATGGAGGAACTAGAAAGCCGGGAAAGGGGAGGAAAGTAAGAGTACGAAAGGGTGTGCAGAGAGAAAAAAGGTAGAAGCACCAGAGTGAGAGGAGCGGGAAGCGAGCAGACAGAGGAAGCTTGAGGACATAGCAAGAAGAAAGGCAGAAGAAGAAAGGGAAAGACAAGTGCAATAAAGAAGTACAAATGAAAGGTAGAAGTGGAACGACTCCTTAGGAAGCGGATGCTCCAAGAGGAGGAGGGACGCGCTCTCAGGGAAGCACAAGTAAAGATGGGTGTAGCACATTTTAGTGATGACGAGGAAAGGGAGGCGCACGGGAGAGGAGAATTAGACCAAGCAGGAAGTTCAGCAGGGCCATCCCACGGATAGACAGAGATGAGCTCGATCTCTCCATGAGGGGGAATGGGGCCGTGGAAGTATGTGTCAATCAGGGTGAAGGCAGCAGGGAAGCAAAGTATTGAGGAGGCTTAACTTCCAGGAGAACATTGACAGTACTGGTGGGGACATGGGGTCCGATGATGACCTACTGGGGAGTGAGGACGATGGAGGGGAGAGACCCTCTCGCCACTCCGATGGATAATCCTAGACAGACATAGTATGGGGAGACGACAAGGCCATGAACGGACTAAGGGAGGATGAAGGGGCACGACTGCAGTGTCCTAGAGATCTATTGCGCATCGCAGACCATATCATCACATACACTCAAAAGCTTAGAAATCTGACTCTGACAGGGAGAAATGACAAGGGCGTTCACCACCACCAAAGACGTGGGGAGACAAAGTGAAGGAATTGAACTGACGCAGTGCCCACTTTTAGAGAAGGACGACCTCAATATATACCCTGGCAGCAAATTGACAAAGACAATTTAAGATAGAAGTGACCTTTGTGGACTGGGAAGTGGATATCTGAGCTGGAGAGACTGACAGCGGGGACGACATTACTAGTGGGTGACATGAAGCGTTTGCTTTCAGCAATTCTCGGGGAGGTATCAGACTATGTATGGAGAAGAGCAGGATACCTTGGAGTAACAGTACAGAACACAGTGCACGATGGTTCGATGTTCAATAATTGTTGAGCGGCCGTGTGGCACACTCTGAGGGTGCAGTACCCAGATACTTTGGACATTAGCGTGATTATGGCATGCAAAATGGGGGTTTGCGGGGGAGGACAAGGATCTGGTTCATTCAGGCTATTCAACTGGAGACGCGTGAACCGTGGGACAAAACGGAAGGATTATTTTATCACATATTGTGTCAGGGGATACCTGAACCGGTGCAAAGGCAGCTCAAACAAATAGTGGGGATGGATGCCAAATCGTGGCCAGAAATTCAGCTTACTATAGTACATGGAGGACAGAAAACAGGAGGAAGCAAAGCTAGTGCAGAAGAAATTATCGAAGTATACAATGGAATGGGCGATGTTGACCGGCATGGAAGGAGCAGGTGCGCCGCAGGTTCAGTACAGACCGCCGCCCGCGGGGGGCAAGAGGGCTTCGCAGGCAGGGAGATACCAAGGGTATAGAGGGAGAGGAGGATCACCCAGGGGAAGAGGACATGGACATCAAATGCAGCAAAGGCCAGAGGGGTCTCCAGGGGGCTCTCGGAGACCAATGGGGGGCTATCACAGTGTTGGGTGTGCGGACAGATAGGGCACATTTCTCGAGTGTGCAGAAGCAGGGGGAGGATGCAACCCACATACTAGGCAGAAAAGACAGGCTATTATGCCCAAGACCAAATACAGCAACAAGCACATACCCAAGATGCGTATATGCAAGCATATCAGCCTTTGGCAGGCACCACAAATGCAGGGACCAGCACAGCCATACCCACAGGCACCACAAATGCAGGGACCCACACATCCATACCAACAAGCACCACCTGCACAGCAGATGCACACATATAGCCACCACCACCAGCAGCACAGCGGGATGCTGTGATACTGACGCTCACATACTCGGTGAGATCAACTCCCATTCAGAAGTGGGACAACCCATTCACAGGTACAGGTCTGTATTTGCACCCACAATAGGACAACCCTGTAGGTGACCCTGTAGGTGACCTGATGTTCAATCCTATCGATTACATCCAACCCGGCAGAGGAACCCTGTATAGAGGTGACGATGGGTGACAAGACTTTTTCCTTTCTCGTGGACATTGGGGCAACTAGATCCTATATCAGGGAAGGGAGGCACCCAATGTCGACCAACGCCATGAATGCACAGGGATTCTCTGGGACAACGGGTTTAGTTCCTTTTACAGACACACTTTCACACTCTATAGGGGAGCATGACTTAGCCTTGCCGCTATTTGTATTCCTGGCACACCAGTGAACATAATGGGAAGAGCTGTGAGTAAACTCAACGTGTCCTAACAGACCAGGGAAAGTGTGCTAGACACCAGGGATTCATTACATGAATGTGAGGGAGCTTATTCAGGCATATTGTGGGCACGCAGTACAGAAGGGGGGTGCAAGCAGACGTTTAACTATTTGAATATGAAGTAGAGTTATTGATAGTATGGCGATTACCCTACAAGTATATATTCAGGCCAGAAGTTCCATTAGATGTGCCAGAGGGGAAAGTGTTCCCAATAGAACTCGAGGCGGTAATAGTGGGGGAGGACAGGATAACACTACATGGGACAGATGATGCAGGACGATCAGGGAGGACAGTGATTGCAGTAGGGGAGGGGTACAGGTTGACAAACGTGACTGATGAACTGTTCAGGACGATCGATTAAGATCACAAAGTGGTGTTTGACATCAGCATCACATATTGGGTGAGAATACACTATAGGGAAGTACCACAGAGAATGGCAATGTTGCAGAAAGCACCACCACCATTTCTCGGGGAAGACTTGGGAAGGGTACCCAGGGTCTTATGGACCACAAGTCCCTATGATGTGGGGCTGATGAAAGGAATAGGGGCAGTAAAGATGAAGCTTGAGCCAGGAGCAATTCTTGCAAAGGGCCAAACAATATCCCTTGTCAAGAGAAGTGGATGAGGACATTTATGAGACAATTGTAGCATTAGTGAAGCAGGGCATCCTAGTACCATCAGAATCGCACTGCAGTGTACCCTGTGAAAAAGGCAACTGGTGGGTCGTAGTGTTTTATACAGGATCTGCGCCCATTGAACCAGATTGTAGAAGCACAATTTCCCTTAGTTCCAATTCCAGCAACAATTTTATTTAGCATTCCCACAGAAGCTTCTCACTTCACTGTAATAGATTTGCACAATGCCTTCTTCTCTATACCACTTCACCCAGAGTCACAGGGCTTGACCTCAATTCTATATAGAAACCGGAAGTGGAAACATACTAGGCTCCTACAGGGTACTGTGAGTAACCTTCATATTCAATAGGGTCCTCCAGATGGATTTAGGTGACGTGCAGTTAGAAAGTACCGTTATACAGTACGTTGACAACATTTTTATCTGCCGCAAGTAAAAGATACAGTGCAGAAATGACTCTGTGCACATGTTGACAGTATTAGCAGAGAAGGGATACAAGGTAGATGAGTTGAAATTACAGTACTGTCAGAAGGAGGTGCTGTACATTGGACAGTTAATATCGCAGGAGGGGCAGCGGGTGACACCAGAAAGAGCGGAGGCAATCTGTAGGATGCCGAAACCAATGACAGTGAGGCAGATGCAGCAATTTCTAGGTCTCTAGCTATTGCAGAGCTTGGGTATTTGACTACAGCACGTATACAAGACCACTACAATGGACAGACGAAATGACAGATACATTCGAGGAGCTGATGAAAGCAATATGCACAGCTCCTGTACTAGGGATCCCAGATTATCAGGATGAATTTGATTTGTTCTCTCACTCCAATGGAGTAGTGATGACCGCAGTGCTCACATGTTGGGACACAAGCCATTGGCATACTATAATGGGAAGTTAGATCCAGTAATGAGTACCCTTGTGAGCAAGCACTGGATGCTGCTGCTTTTGCAGTAGAGAAGTCGGCAAGTATCACAATGGGTTGCGGCACCACCCTTTTTTTGTGGAGCATGCTCTCTTTGCAATACTCACGTGACCCAAGAGTACACTGACCACACAGAGAGCTTCAGGGTAGGAAGTATCTATCTATCGAATCCAGCCTTAAAGGTAGTAAGTTGCAGTACCGTGAACCCGGTGACTTTTGTCCCTGAACTAGTAGAAGGAGACTATGTTCACAACTGCACCACAAACATGGACCAGTATGACGACCTTCCGAAAGTGAGAGAGAAGCAACTTGAGGGGGGGGAGAAGTGCTTTATATTTATGGTTCTTGAACGATAGACCAGACCACGGGGGAGAGACACACGGGGACAGCGGTAGTGACAATAAAGGCAGATGGGACAGCTGAGGTAGTAGCAAGCGCACGATTACAGTCACACTTTTTAGCAGAGGCCGCAGAATTAGTGGCTCTTATATTTGCATTAGTGCAGAGCAAGGACCAGGAAGTGACGGTGTATTTGGGTTAAGGGCATTCTGGATTGTCACGTTGGCTAAGGAGGGGCTTCCAATGTGCTGACGGCACGCCAGTGCTGCACGCGCCCCTATTGGGCAGACTCAGAGGTGCTTCAACTCCAATAGGCATAGTGGTCGTGAAGTGCTAAGCCCACACGAGAGGGAAGGACACTGTCTCCAGGGGCAACGAAGCAGCAGACGCAAAGCACACAGCATATTTTCTTTGACATTTCAGATTTCTATAACCCATCTCTCACGTGTGTTTGTTTGCACACAATGGTGTTACAGGAAGGGTATAGCGCGTTATAAGTGACATAAATAATGGAGTTGCAGGGAAGTGTGCTGAGGGGAGAAAAATAATTATGGGTGAGAAGGGGATGCTCTATATCTCCATCAGACGCACTATGGCGACAGAGTACGGGCAATCTTGTGATGCTGCTAGCATTATTACATACTGCACTTGCACAACTATACCATCCTACCCTCATGGGGTGGGGAGAGAGGAGGACGTACTTGCTGCTCACATTGGAGAAGAATGGTTTTGTCCCAATTTAGTGGAACATGTGACTGTGTTTATAGAGAATTGTTACTGTTAAGAGTTTTACTGCAGGACATACCTTAAAGGTAGTGAGAGGAGCCATACCTCGCTCACTGCATCTCTACATAGATTACATATGATTGGTTGAAGAGGATGATATCCCAGAGGCCAATGAAGATCGCCTAAAACCGCCACCAACTTTTTTTCTGTGCTATTAAGGAATTTTACTCGTACCTGGTTTAAGCCCAGGTTTAGTGGCCCCTATACCGTGGAGGAAGCAATCGATTGAGCTGTCGAATAAGAGGCAAAAGAGCCTGGAACGACATCTGAGATGTGAAAACCTGTTGGGAAAAGACCTCTCCCAGCCCCGAAGAACCGATGGGGCGATTCGAAGGAAGAGGAAGAACAAAATATCAGGCCAAGACAAAACCAGGCAGAAAACCTGCAGCCAAGGATAGCGCGCTCTAGAGCAGGAGAAATGGAGCAAGGACTTTCCATACATCCATACTAGGAACACTGGGCCGAATCACGAGATGGGCGGTATAACAGCGGTAATACCGCCCAACTGTGATTGCGTTTGCACCACTCGGTCCGACGAATTGGCGCCTGATCACAGGTTGGGCGTTATCAGTAAATCCCCATCCCGTATTGGGTCTATTGGACCCAATGGGGCATTTTCGGCGCAAAAACTGCGCCCTAATACAGCCGGCAGTAATTGTGCCAAAAACAGGGCGCTAAATGGGATTTTCAATTCACAAAAAAAGCTGGAGGTGTAACATAGCCCAGTTAACGCCCAAATTGTCATCAGGCCAGCTCTTAAATGCGGCGGTATTACTGTTACTGCCGCATTTAAGGGCTACCACCTAACTAGTGATGAGGCCCACTGTCTTTCATCTTGTAAGTGGCGATTGTTATTTCTGTGTCCCATGATTTGATTTCCCGGGATCCTAAGCCCAAACCTTCCAGGATCAATTTGTTTGATTTTATCGTACGATCTGAACAAGAGAGCAGACCGCCTCCTAGTTTATTTTGTTTGTGCCTTTTTGATTTATTTGTCCCAAACATACCTACGACTGCATAATGGAAATTTGCCCTTGAAGTGCTTTGTGACCCCAGAATCTGTATTGTGTAAGAACGAGTGTTCTTCATTGCACTGGCACAATACTACACCCATGGAGCTTCATCTTGCATATAAACAACATAATCGCACACTTTAGACTGTCAGGCGTGATTTTCATCACCTTTGGAGCTACAAATGAGTCAGAAGAGCAGTAAGTGATGGGTACCATTATTAAGTGTAATTGTGACATTTATTAAGTGTAATTGTGGCATTTTGTGTCTTCTGTTGTCTCTACCTCTTTACCCTCATCCTTTTACGCAGACTACTTTTCGTAGATGCCCAAGCTGTGGGCCCTACTAACATAACCCCAATCCAAGCAGGTTTGGCCACCATGTCAGGTTGATCGATAAGCTCTGCCAAACCAGTAAGAAGCAGGCGCAGTCCAGACATTGATTTAGGTGGCATTGATTCGTATCTAACTGTTTCCACATATACCACATGCTATTAGATTTTGTATTTAATAACATGTGGTATATGCACATGACCAATGGTAAACCACTGGAGAGAGCTGTTATGTTTGCTCTCTCATACCCTATGCCATGAGTGCCTCCAGAACGTTTGTGGCAACTGAATTCCCAGCAGCGAGGGCACACTGCCTCATGTATTTATCGTTGTGCGCCACAAGGGGAAGATTACAAGGGAAAAGAGCTACCTTAAGATGGATGTCAAAAAACGACTTTTCAATATGAAGACAATTTTATATAAAGAGCCTATCCATGATGGATGATTACTTGAAAAAAATCACGCCATAGAATTCACAACCGAAGGTCCACAAAAGGGAGAAACAAGAGCAGTGACACTAAAGTAATTACCATGTCCCAAAAGAGGACCAGTGGAGATGGAGAACCAGGATGCCGAGAAAGACCACATATGCTGGTGTATAGTATACACAGCTGGAAAGAAGCAGTGGTGGGGAGCAAGGCACATGTACCCCTAACCACTCCAGTTGGAATAGTACAAGAAGAAAACAACCAATTTCTAAAGGAATGGGAAGCAAGAGCGAAGTTACTGACCAGGGTAGAGAATGAAGCTGGACCCGTGCCCATAATACCGATCAAGGGAGCCGCATTATGTTTCCAGAACGAAGGTCCAGTAAAGGTTACACAAAACAAGGAATGTAAGCAGACAGTAAAAGTTCCAGGTATGAAGGTTGGAACAGCTGTATTGATGGATCATTATTGGGCCTGTGGATCAAAGGCATACATGAAATTTCATCCAGCTGGGGGGGGGGGGGGCATGCTCACTGGTGCACCTCAACACACCAACACTGGTGGTACCCCAGAAGGATATCAAAATAGAGGGATTCCTCAAGATGGACTCTAACAGAAGGAAGAAGCGATCTGTAGCGCTGACCAGAGTGAAGAGGGGAAAATATGCATGATCAAAAATGGAAGTGTCCCCAGATGCAGTACCACCTGACCATAGACTGTTTAGAAGAACAGAGATATTCTTTGCATCCATCATTCCAGAGGTGCAGGCCAGCACAAGCACAAAGTGGCTCCAGATCACGAGGTGGGAGCTGATGCAGACAATATATTTGACCGTCAAGGGGTTCAATGCAATCAAAGAAGATAATGATGTGTTATTTATATAGCACCTTTATCCAAAGCGCTTAACAGAGCACATATTTACATACAATATCACCCAACCGAAAATGGTACTCATTTTTCGACCACGGAAAGATGAAAGGCTGAGGTGGCCTTGCCGGGATGCGAACCTGCGACCTGAAGATCACTCTCTGATTGCAGCAGCGAGTGCTCAACCCGCTGAGCTATCTTACCGGTGAAGCGCTCTGAGCAGTGAGGTTGATGGTACTACAGAATAGATATGTTTTAGATTTACTAACTGCCATGGAGGGAGAAATTGGCGCCAAGATCGGGTCATCTTACTGTAAATTTGTTCCAGCAAATGACAAAGACAATGGGACACTCACTGAGGCGGTTACCAGATTATCAGAGGTGCATGCCAAAATGAAGGCGGAGACAAATGCTGCAGGATATAATTAAGGTTGGCTGTCGTACATCTTCTCATGCATACCAACGTGGATGGCCAATGGGCTAAAGGTGCTAGCTGCAGCACTAGTGTTAGTATTACTGATTTTTTTATATGCATCACACAATGCCGAAAGACAACTGAAATAACTGTAGTGATGAAAGTACTGGTAGACATAGACGCAGAAGACAAGATAATAAAAGCTCAAGATACACTGATGGGCCAGATAACAGACTGTCCTCTGTTCCCGGAGTAGTGTTCGAGTATCCCTACGACACCAAAGACTGTCGGGAAAATGGGTTTGGGGGACAGTGGGTTTGGTGCAACCCTGGAAGAGACTGCAGTTATGTGACACCTAGGGGGAGTGACCAAGATATGGCTCCCGAAGTTGAAGCAGAGTAAGGTTGGAGTGTTTGACATGTCGGCAAGAGGGGGGATTGAAGAGAGGGTCCCAGGAATGGCCCTTATGTTCTCTATGCGACTGTCAACCTGCAGGATGAAGAATTAAAGGTGTAACTCGTTGTTTGGTCAGTCACTAAATGCACCAATATATCACAGATATGACAAGATATTCTCCTAGACAGCCATTTAAACCATATTCAGAGGTTAGTTTTGAGGGGGCATAGGCCTCATCAATGGACCAGGTCGACTGACAGAAAAGCCAAGCCTGGATGACGTCATTGGAGACATCACGACATAGCCGTGTTAGTCATGAAGCAAATCTGCACTCATGCATGAAGTTACAGACATACACTTGTTTATTGCCTTAAACTTGAAAAACATACATATAACTCCAGTAGTTGGAGGACGGATCCAGTAACATAATGCTAAGAACCTTATTCCGCTTTCGACAAAGCGAAACCACAAGAATATACGTGGTCCAAGCTTGCATATGCTTTAACCATAAGAAGCCATGAAAACACATGAGGTTGGAATCACAGGCCACGGATACATGAAAGGGGAGACACGGTCCCTGCAATACGAATCGCATAGCTGATAGTCACGGACAAGGGCGGGTGGAAAATTCCTGGTTTCCGAAGCAGTAAGCCACCTGCAAGAATTCTGAATAAAATCCTAATAATTAGAGACAGAACAGCTCTGTTTTGCACTCCCTTCACATGTGACCCAGCAGAGCAAGACCATGCCCATTTACTCGTGGTGGGAAGAGAAGCTGTTCCCAGCGAGGCAGAATTAAATGATACAAGTGTTGCCCACCAAAACTGCGACCTGCAGGCACTCTCTCAAGCTAGGTGATCAGACCAGTAGCAACAATATGGAACACACAGCACTCCATAGCCTTTCCCGTTTCCTTGAAAAGGTACACAGAGCTCAGTCACCAGGCCTGTGAAACCCATTGTACCCAATCCAGAAGCTCCATTTGTTAGGTGGTATAAAATGTTGCACGGGCCAATGGTCTTCCGTCAATCATGTATTGGGCAACTTTTTGGGGTTGCCTCAGGCAGAGCTACCTGACATAGTGATCCAATGGGATAACTAACATATGGGATTTCTATAGGTGATGAACCCGAACTAACCAACGGGGATACCTTGTAGGTTTTTGGGGTGGACCTGATTTTTTTTTTTTTTTTTGTGACATCACTAGGGCTTAAAACCCTGTGACACAGGTTTGGGAGTGGAGATTGCTGGAGGATTGTCTTTTCCTGTATGATCCTTGTCTGTTTTATGGAAAAATAGACTGTGCACTTTGCCCCATGGCCTTCCATTTTTTGCATCGCGAGTTTTAATGGGCCTTACTCTGCTAATTCAGGACATTGTTATTGCAAATCCCCAATTCCTCTGGTGTACTTCAAAACTACTACTGCATTAATCAATTTTAGACTCTCACAATGGCCCTAGCCACCGTCTGTTTGCTTGAGAAATGTATGGACGAAGTTGGACTAACAGCTTGATGTGACGGGCAGTAGAGGAAACTAGGCTGCTTACTTGAGCCCGCATGTTCATATTCCGAACCCCTAGAGTTTTCACTTTCTTTTTAGTCTCCATCACACCCTAGCACTAGAAAATGCGTATAATCTATGCCCATCCTTCTTATTTTATTCTCTGTTCCTACCATCACCAGTTCTGTTTTTTCTTTACTAAGCATCAAGCCATTTCCTACCATCCATGTTTGTAGAAGTTCATACACTTTATTGATGGTTCTTTTATCGTCTGTGTGGATACCAGATAGAGGAATGACGGTGTGTTTCATTCACATAATTAGTAAAGCCCGCACCATTCTCTTGCAGGAGATTACAAAAGGAACTGTGACAATATTGTATAAAGAGGGTGATAAACGCACCCCCTATGGCACGCCATAGGCCAGGCGTGCTGGTTGACCTTCTGCCTCCTTGCTACAGACCCTGCACCATCGGGTGCTCAAAATTGAGGTTATTCAAAAGGCAGCATTATCCAAAAATATGCGACTTCTTTTAACCTGGTGACCAACAACGTATGGTCAACCAGGTCAAAAGCTGTGGATAAGTTCAACAGCATAAGCAGAGCAGTTAACCCCTTGTCCATAATATGTAGTGATCTCCAGTTCAGATCAAACAGCACCGTTTCTGTGCCATGCCCTTGCCTAAAACCTGTCTACCATTGTTTAAAATCATACGTTCGTTCAAATATGCCGAGATTTGGCTATAAACCACACGATCTACATATTTTTAAAGAAACGGTGTATTCGTAATGGCCGGTAATTGGCTGGAGTGACTGGACAAAAACCTGGCTTTTTTAGTAAAGGTGTAATCCAGGCATTCTTAAACCCTGCTGCAACGTAGTTTTCCACGAAAGAAGCATTAACACATTTGCAGAGAGTACCAATCAAAATGGGAGTACATACTTCTATTAGCATTGCTGGGCATGGATCTGCTTTGCGACTGGTAGGTTTGAGATTGGTAATGATCATAAGCGTTTACTACCAGACCAATGGTCGTCTTGCTGACCTCCATATTCTTTTTTTTGTTTTTGTTTTAATCCAGTCAAACTTCCCGAGCATAGCTTCTTGAGTCGACATGCACCAGGCAGCGTCTTTAACAGGAGTATCTGATTTATTCTTACATGGGTCTTCTAATTCCCTCAGTATTTTAAAAAAGTTCTTTGGCCTCCGATTGTGCATTAGCAATCCTGCCATTAAACATACTTTTTTTTGGCTGCTATGACTGCTATTTTGAACTCCTTTGCTGCCATGTTATATGCCTCCTTATGTCGTTGCCTTTTTATTTCTCGGTAACAGACTTGGTTCTAAGGGGCGTTAAAGTGTGTGTGGCTTCCTGCTGATAAGGACTGGCAATATATCCGCTTCAAGTTCACTAATCTTTAGCATGGGCAATAACCAAGGCTCCATAAAGTACGACTTGGGGACCTCTGTCCTGGTCGGTTTAGCAATAAATATAGTTATAATGTACAGGAAAAAACACAACTAGAGACTTGGAGTTGGTGTTGGAGCATGCGAGTAGGAAAGCCAGGATATTGATTGTCACTGTCTGGGTAGATTGCATAAAGCGTCAATGGAAAAAGATGAGGAAGCCTTTCAAGGAATTGCAAATAACTCAGTGGATGGAGCCGAAAGGGCACAGGTTGCTCTACCTACTAACCTAGCTCTCTAGGTTGAATATTTTTTGCAAAATCTATTTAACGTTTTGGAAACAGAATGCAAGGTCGATAATATATAGTACTTGGGCAGATCAGCCGCTGCAAAGATCCATGTAACCTGCAGGCCAAATGTATGTTCTCTCATACTAAATAGGCTATGAAAAACTTTAGACACTTTAAAAAACGTCTACAGTGATTGCCCATTTCAATTCTATTTGATACATTATAAAAAAATAACACACCTCGGAAGAGTGTGTGTGTGGTAATTCATTCATCACATACAAATACCGTTTGATTTAGGCTTAAAGATACAGCTGTGAAATTTTTATTTTTTATTTCACATTTTTTTTGCAAGTTCTATATAGTGGAACAACTGTTTCCCACCAATACGTGAAGGGTAGGTTGAGATCATTACTGATTTTTGATTCACAAGCCCCCTTTGAACTGGCTGGAAAAGGGATGGAGATAATGTCACTTTCCTGGACTAGGCAGTAAAAGCAACAGCGGAAAAAATGTATAAACCTTTTATATTGCACATACATTTGCTTGGCAAGTCTGCTTAATGTATGCATTGAATTGTACCAAGGCATAACTTAGTTTTCAAAAATTGATTAGCAGAATTTGCTAATTAAACTTTTCTTGATTAGCAGACTAACTTATTTGATTTATTTTGTGTTTTTCACCAGAAGTTATTTGTACCCAAGATATAAAATTGGCAACAGTACAGCATTTTTGTGTACTGCTGAAGTACGCCATTAGTGAGAGGGGCGTCTCTAAAATGCTAGGTTGATGAATGGACACAAATAAGGTATGATAAAGGCTCACATTTATTTTTCAGTGCCAGGCTGTGTGCGGTTGGACGCAGTCAGTATTGCACAGGGCAGTGTCCTTTATATTGTATGAATCCCCATTAGATCCAACCAGGGAGGTCAAGAGAATGCCTCACCGCATGCGATTTCTTTGTGTTGCAAGAAACTTGGGTTACTTTTGACTTTCTGTTGGATGGATATACAATATTCCAAACACCAGCTTTAAAGGGAGACCGGGGTCGACCGCCAGGTGGCCTTATGATTGGTATCAAACACAATCTTGAACCCAAACCTATTGTGCTGGGCACACCGGGTGGTAATCTATTGGCTGTAGAAATGGTCATCTCTGCTGAAGGATCACAGGCCAAGAGACTCCCAATACTGAATGTATATGATCCCCCTTCTGGGGAGGCGACGGAAGGGCTCTTGGAGCTGTTGGATACCACATTGTCAAATTGGTGTCCACTGATAACATTGTCAAATTGGTGTCCACTGATAACAGACAAACTGATCCTCATTTTTGGGGACTGGAACGCCAGATGTGTAGACCGGAAAAGGGCTGGTTTATATGCTAATGGTGTTGAACGTAGCATAATGATCCAGAATCGGGCCACAGAAAGAGGAAATATGTGGCTGAACTTCTTGGACGATTGGGCTCTCTCCCTATTGAACGGTCGCACTACTGGAGATCAGCTGGGAAACATTACTTGGAAAGCGGGTAATAAAAAGGCCACATTAGACTATATGGCTGGAAATCATGGTATTTTAGAGAGGGTTTTGTCCTTGAAGATCATATCTAATGATTATAGTGATCATTCGATTATGGCACTGGATTTAGCTAACACCGAACCACACGAGAGAATTTTAATGTGTGGCAGGGTGGGGACCAACCATGCTGGTAATAGAATTAGTTAGAGTCGCGAAAAGATCTACAAGATAAATATGACACTGTTCCCTAGCGTTATAGTTGACCACTTGCTTTTTAGGGAAATGGACCCTAATGCCATTGAGCAGTGGATCCGTAAATGGTCTCATGCAATTGGCAACACCATAATCCCTGCATTGGTGTTTGAGAGTACTAGACACAAGAAAGCTTTTGATATTAACATCCGTGATGCTAAACGTAAAATGCGACGGAGCATCCGTGCTATTACTCTCCAGGGCCATGTCAGGGAAATGGGTCATGAAATTCAACTAAAAAGTAAACAAATTAAGGCCACTTATAGGGCTTGGCTAAGGCAATACCGTATGGCCCTAAGAACAACGGCTTGGCAACAGTTTGTCAAAATAGTAATATCTAGAGATAGTAGTGAGGTTTGGAGGTCATTGGCCCTAGCCAAGGGGGACAGGGGTGTTAATATACTTAACTCAGAGGTATGGGTGGATCACGTGACGGATACGTTTTTTAATCCGGAGACTCCTCTATCTCAGCCCGAATCAAAGGGACCTTGGTTAGTGCCATTAAGCCATAAGATATTGGTGGAAGCCATTTCAAAATTGAAGAGATCTAGAGCACCAGGACCAAATGGACTGGCCAATGTGGTGCTCAAAGATGATCCAGAACACTGGGCACAAATTCTATTAATTTTGTTTAGCAGAGTCTGCAGAACCAGGACAATGCCATCATCATGGCAGCAGTCTGTGCTTCTCCCTGTATATAAAAAGGGAGACCGAACTTAAACACAAAACTATCGATTACTATCGATGTTGGACTGCACGGGCAAGATTTTCACTTAAAGAACTGTAAAAATGGCTGGTCAAAAATAATAATCTTCACCAAGCCCAGACAGGCTTTCGTGCAGGCTCTGGAACAACTCACAACATCCGGGTGTTAGACCATCTTATACAGACTACCCGAAGTCGCAGAGATGTGACCCTATATATCGCTTTTGTAGACTTTAAGAGTGCATTTGACCAGGTTGACCGGCATATTCTATGGAACAAATTGCAAGCATTAAATTGCTCTAAGTGGATAGTGCGTGTGCTTTGGTTGTTACACAGTAATAATTATGCAAGAGTCCGCCTGGATCAAGGAGGGAATGTAGCTAATCCTATACTCATCAACAAAGGGGTGAAACAGGGATGTGTAGCTGCACCTACCATATATAATCTGTATACAGCCGATTTGCTGCATCGCATCTCGGGAGTGGCGAACTGCCCACCTAGGATTGGCAATTTATCTATTGCAGGAATGTTGTACACGGACGATTTAGTTCCTTTCGACCGTACGTACAAAGGTATGAAGATATTGCTGGGTGAGTTGAATGCTTATGCCATGGAACCAGGCTTGACCATCAACTTGGAGAAGACAAATTTGATGTTGGTCACCAGGAACACGGTAAACCGGGCCCTTATGGATACAGCATTTGGTGTCATTGATTACATTGAGACCTATCCATATTTGGGCCTGGATTTTTGGTATAGGGGTGATTATGTCGTCATTAGAAATAAAAAAATAAACCTGCAGAGCTAAGCAATTAATCTTACAAGCTCGCAAATACGCAGGAGAACATGCCGGGTTTTCTTTGGTTGGCATTCGACTGTTATATAAGCAATGTTTTGTTCCTGCAATGCTTTATGGTTTGGATGCACTGGCAATGCAAGATTTTTCGTGGTTGGATGTGCTATAGGGACTGTTCTGGCGATCATTACTATGTATAGGGACCTCCTTGCTCCATGCAATATTTGAGATTAGAGCTTGGTCTAATATTAGGGGGGATGGCGAGGCGGGCACGAGGGTGTTTCTACCTTAAAGCATGCTCTGAACCAGCCTGTGCGCTATTGGAAACAGTGGGTCTCAATATGGCTAGTGAAAGGGTTTTCCTTTGTAGAAATTATCATGAGTTGAATGAAGACCTTTTTAAAGATATCGGTTGGAACTATGAATCGACTATAGCCAAAACATCTAAAGTGTACATCCATCTGAGGAAAGCCTTTAGAAAATCCTTTGATAGATGGGACTGGTGTAAAAATTATACCCATCTAGCCAATCTGAAGGGTTATGAGGAAGTATCCCACGTGGTACATCGATATTGTAAAGTACAACCGTATCTATTGCTTAGTCCGGATCCGTACTAAGGACATTTATATTGAAACTACGTACAAATCAACTCCCATTACGTACAATAACGGGCACTCGCCTGGGTTTGGGAACTGAGGAAAAATATTGTCGTATTTGCACTCTTAAATCGCAAAGGGAAACAGCTAGACATGTTCTCACCCAGTGTATTAAAATGGGCAATACTTACATGAACAGCTATGGCCCATTTGCGCACAATTATGAAACTATACTCGGTGAAGCATTCTGGGATACTTGTCTGAATCTGGAATCACTATCTTTACAAATTGCACTGTGGCGAGTATGGAAACAAGTGACAACCAGCTTCATATAGACCCTTTTATATGGCTTAATCGTATACAGACATAATGGCATTGTACAAACCAGTTAAATATGCCTGTTATTAATCAGAGCCTATTGTGTGCTGTGTAAGAAGATGATATGATACGTGACGGGAACGTTATGCAATTGTGTATTAGGACCCTATCAGGAGGCTCTGGTGTGTATGAAAGGCAGTAGTATTTTAATTTTAATTTTGAGTTTTGGAGTTTTAGAGATTTTAGGTCATATACCGTTTAGCAATTGTTAGCACTAGCACTTGGTACGTCCCAATTACGATGGGATATAACTAGTATCATGCTTATTATTGTCAACCCTTTTATAATTTTATATGGATCAGTTTTAACACTTTTTATGAGTAGAAACTGTCTGTCCAACTAATTTTGATAAAGATGATATATGATATATGTGACATATTTCATACATTTGATACACTTGATATATGAGAAGTGTGAAATGTGACATGATGATTAATTTTGAATTGTTAATTGTTCTTTGTGTATAGTTTCTAATTTTATTTGTTAATTGTTTATTTGTGTAAAGTTCTTAATTGAACTAATCACAATAAAGTTGATATATATATTGTATGAGTAACTCATCATTTGATGTGCAAGGAGAGGATTAGAAGTTTCATTAAAGTTCACAATGTTATAGGATAGTCATGGCCTGAGACTAGGTATGTAGTATGGTTTTGCGTAAGACATGATCATTGTCAACTTCAGGTGGACAGGATATCCAATGCCTGTCATTGATTATCAACTGTTTTCGAGTTGCCGTTAATTACCACTTTCGGGGGACAAACTCTTCTCCAAGCCGAGTCGAGTAAGCACAAGAACAGCATTCCAGCCCTGCTTATTCATGAAAGCGATATTATCGGTATTAGAACTCTGAGCTGCCATCTGGGGTCCTGATGCTTTTTTTGCTTGGGAACCAGGCTTTGCGCAATTCATGCTTCCCTTAAAAGAAGTTACCCATATGTCCGCGATTGGAAATGAGTATTTCAATGACCTCCGTGTTTGCACAGACGCATGCAGGTAAGTGGGAAGGAGGCTGAGGTGTGGCACTCCTTTGGAGACTAAACCTGGGGCAGAGCCTCCAAGGACAGAGTAAAGGCTGGGTATGCTGGCAACTATCTGGCAACTATTTGCAGATTCTTCTTGTGTTCCCAGCAACTGAATTGGCAGGCTCTCTCCCGCAGGTGCTAATGTCATGCAATCATAATCGTAGAGAAAAGCAAGCTCTGTAGGTGAACTACAGTGTTATTGTATTGCAGTACATTTGAAGATATACAGACTGAATGGTATTATTGACCGCTACTTGGCGTGAACGTTTTAGCTAGCTTTTTGTAATCATTATGTAAGAGGAAAGAATGTAAGCGACTAAACAGAGTTGATGGTGTGGCAAGCAGAGAACTGGGCAAACTAGGTGGAATATTGTAGTTTTGTGGTCATCTCAGCTGGTATAAAGCAACAGGGTGCCAAAATCGAATGTCAATGAGTTTGGGATCAGCTCATGGGTCGAGCACCACTGATACAGAATTATGCAACCAGCAGGTCACCGAACTAGGTTTACCATCAAACGCATTTGTCCTTGTTATGTACATTTTGAAAAGTGTTCACTCGTCAATATGATGCACTTTCCCCAACAAAAATTATAGTTACAATGAGATTTATACTCAACTTTCCTGAAAAACATAAACATTGCTGAAAAACATGGAGACCATGCAGTTTTTTACAGTAGCAATACTGTAATGATGGCTTAAGTAACAACTTACATTATTTATGACGGAATTGCAGGACTGTCTTTTAAAAAAACAATAATAAAGGTATTCATTATTTGAAAAATAACGTTTCTTGCCTAGCACTCACACATAGGCCTTTTCCATTTTAATAATGGTATAGATTATTACTGATTACTGCTGCACTATCTCCCATTGTCCTCTTGAACTTGCGCAAACAGATAAGAGGCTGGAGGGAGCCTCGATGGAAAGCGAAAAATGTTGGGTAAGCTGTGCAATTTAATTACCAAACCTACAAAATGGCATTGCAAATTGCTATGCAACACTACTTATTTTATGTCTCGCACTACTATACCTTATTGACTACATATCCAGTTTGAATCCCTAGTTCAGGAAACGAAATTGAGATTCGATGATCAGGGAGCTAAAACCAGCTCTAGGGTGTCGGGCATCACCCAGTAAGCAGGAGCTATTGCTGGAGAACCAGGAGCGAGAACACAGCAATTGTAACTTTCACATGGGATGCACAGTGTGAAGTCTTTGCCTATTATGTATGATAACCAGGGTCTCCTAGGGTAGAAGCAGGAGCTAAATAGCTCCCAGCAATTTCAAACCCTGTATTATAATATATTATACAGAATAATTCCAGTATGTTAGCAGTTTGAAAATCCTAGCTTGAGTCAGTTTGATAATGCCAGTGTATATCCCTATTTAGCAAATTTTCAGTAGAAGAGCTGTCTGTGGAATGCCAGTATGGTCCCATATTTACTATCTCAACTTGTGATCACTTCATCATTCTAGTAATTCTTTGTACATTCCCAATTTTGAAGACCATGCATAACCAGTTTGATAATTCCTGTATACTTTCATTTTGTCGTTTTTAAGAACCCTGTTGTATCTCTGTACTTTAGTATACTGCTAGTTTGACATCCTCCATTCGGTTTTTACTAAGCCCAAATTGGCCCCATATAACATTGAGGGCAAGCGGCGGCTAGGGAAAACCTGCTTGTGCATCCCAAACAGAAAAGACATCGACCTAGCCTTAGTCCCCACAAAACATAATGTCAATCAGCATGAGGTGGTTTGACACATTAAACACTGGCTTTTCACATATCCAGAAAATATACCTTTCCCACAACCACATGAGGTGGCACTAGCTTCATGGTTTGCCCCATAAAAACACCAGACGTGTCCTCCTATCTCATCCCATGTTCTGGCTTTACGTAGCCTCACTTCTACTTGCCAATCAATTAGTCTCTTTAACACTTTACATTGCTGTGGCCGTGTGTCGGGGACTAGGGATTCAATGAGTAGGCATATGGTAAGAGACGTATGATTTATTTTCTTTTTTTATTTATTTAAACAAAAAGACATGTCCAACTTGGAGCCTGTACTAATATCTAGCTCTGTGCACCATCTCCCCAGCGGGCACATTTTCTCTGCCCTTTGCTCTGTTTTCTGTCATTGTCCAGAGATTGCCCGGTGTGGTACATCTTTTGCACTTGCTGAAATGCTCCTTAGTAGATGAGAGGGGTTGAGCTCCCATGATGTGAAGGACTGCATGTACTGGGACGTCTTTGTGTGTGTGTGACATTTTTGTATGGGATGGCCCTCATATAGACTTAACCATTTGCATTGGCTCATATGATTTTAGTCAGATTGATATGATATACGTTGTTCTGAAATGCCACTGCAGCCACTATGTAATCAAAAACATTTCATCTGCTTCACGGAATAAGTGTGCTCTGGGACACAGACTTTCTGGGCAGTCTTTGTTCTCCCTACTTTGGTGCAATAGTTTCACATGAGAATCTTGCACATTACCATTCTCATACCGAAAATATTGCTGAGATCAATGTTGACCCATCTTTGCATGGAACTATTAATGAGCTCCAGTGGACACCACTTTGAAGGTTTACTTTCTATACTGTTCTGTTGCTTTGCTGCATTTGTCCCTTTGCCATTCCTTAGTTATGTTGAAACTGTTCTTTGAGAATTCATGGCTTAGTTTGTTGATGTAGCTCAGCAAAAAATGTTCTAATGCAAGTTGTGCACTCTACGCATCTGGAACTTGTAACAATCTCCATTAAATTTTTTTCAGGAAATCTCACATGTGGCTCTACTGAGTTTGACTGTGGCAATCTGCATTGTATTTCTAATACATTAATTTGTGATGGAAATGATGATTGTGGAGACAAAAAAGATGAACAGAATTGCCGGGCATCTGCTTGCAAGCCCTCTGAATTCTTCTGCAGGTCTACCAACGCGTGCCTGTCAAATACCTACTTTTGTGATGGTAAAAAGGACTGCCCAGATGGATCTGATGAATTGGAAGACAAATGCCATGCTCCACCTGTTACTACTGCTAGTTGTTTGAGCTCTGAATTCCGTTGTACAACTGGTCTCTGCATACCTCAATCATGGAAGTGTAATGGGCGCTCAGATTGTGAAGATGGAAGTGATGAAAACAATTGTGATGGTATGTATGTATGTTACCAGATTAATACCGCTTTAGTTTTGGCACTGGATATGCTGTATTCCCACTACAGGGAAATCATGTCATTGAGAACTGAAAGGAACGCTAAGGAATGTGAGGGACATGCCCATTTATCTGTTTTCATTGGTGCTTGCCTTAGAAAATTGAAATTCATCCATAAGGCAGTGCTATTCTATTCTGCACAATTACCGCAATAGTCGGATATATGAAATGTTGCCAGTGTGGCTGGCATGTTTAATCAATCACTGGATCTGATGCAAATGTGACAGCTATGTTATAGTATTAGTTTTCTACCTGATTGGCACACTGGGCCACAACACAGAGCAAGGTGGACTGCTTCGTTCACATAGGATGTCTGAAACAATGCTCACATAATATGGTCTCTAGGTGCACCTCTTGCTCACAGCATCCTTGCCAAGAATAATTTAATCCATCCATGAGAGCCACTCGGGGCAGCAATTACTGGGGACATTTTGGGTTGGGGGTGGGGAGGATAGATCGAGGATGAGATTTGTGTGAACCAGTTTTTCTTGTGGTATTGGTATACGTTAAATTCAATCCAATTCATAACTAATTCGGAAAACCACTCCTAAAAATTGATAGGGTTAAATCATTGAGCTAATTTATATAGAAAATACCAAATATCAAGACAATGAAAACAACCCTCTATACTTTGGCTTAGAGCGCCATGTCTGAATTTTTTGATTTCGTAATTATATACCAGATCTAACTCGTTTTTTATTTTAGGCTTCATTTCTGTTTGAGTAATCCAGGTGGTTCTGGCCAAGCAGACTAGATTTTTGATCAGCTGTTCAGCCAGAGATTGTAACAACCATTTGAGTTTCCAATATTTCAAAATATTGGAGGGTAGGAGAACATCCCTGACTTTAAGGCATGTTACCAATATCTTTAGTTTAGCTTTTTACAGAGCCACAAATTATATCTGTGATGTGATGCCTGTTAAGAAATTAATGCGCCTTGCGTCCGATTTTTGCCTCTTTTTTAATTTGAATTTATAAAGTGCTCAGTGGCCCTGAGGTATCGTGGCGCTGTTACAGAGGTTTCACTTGGGTACAAAATTACATAGGAACAAGAAGTATCCACGTCTGGATTCCCCGAGTAACTTAGGGTGAGATCCAAAGTTACTTAAATATGCAAATTAACAAGGGGGGCCCTGGTGCTCAGGGCAGGACAAAGACTGATATGTTTGGGATATTTATTCTCTGTGAAAGATAGTGAGCTAAAGACTCTGGTTAAGTCTCTCGTAACCAGGACTAATGTCTGGCAGAGGGACTCCCCCTCGTTAATTTGGCTATTTAAGTAACTTTGAGTCTCACCCTAAGTTACTAGGGGAATCCAGACATGGACCCCTTGTTCACTATTCTTATAGAGGCACAGCTCCACCCTACTGATGAGGTCCAATCAGACCGAAACACGTGTCTGGGGTTGCTGTTGGTACTCTTGTTCAGAGGAGAATTGCCTAGCATTTCGGTGCTGGACTGCAGCAGGGCAGGAAAAAGACTGAAATGTTTGTGATATTTCTTCTCTGTGAAAGATAGTAAGCTAAAGACTCTGGGTAAGTCTCTCATAACCAGGACTAATGTCTGGCAGAGGGACTCCCAGGACCCCCCTTGTTAATTTGTAATTTTAAAATATCCAACATTTTTGCACACTTCTTTTTAAAAGTCTCATAATACCTGGGTTGGAATTCTCCATCTGCCGCAGTAGAGTAGGGTATTTTTTTCTGTAGAGCTTATATTTTTTTTAACAAGGTACCCTCTTCAAATATATGCGATACAAAGAGAGAAGCCCTTATTCATACCTTAACATTGGCATACAATAAGTGTCTTGTGGCATATTTTTCACTCGATGCGTGCAAAGTTGATATCGTCTGACAGCGAACAAATCTCCAGACCATACATAATGGCTGGTATCCCCTTTACACAACAGAATTTAATCAAAGGGATCAGTCAGAATCTGCAGTATTTCCTAGCATTACATGTCATCTCTGCTCCAGATTGTTGTGCTCTCGTATTAAGTCTACGTAATGTAAGAGATTTACGAGCTTAATTAACTATTAAAAGACCCAAATATTTTATTTCACCCCTAATACTTTTTCTCATTCCCTAATTTATGGCAAAGGTTTGGCCCCTTTTATGCCGTGGGAAGTATATTGTGTTTTTAATTGAATAAATCATTTTAATTCATGAAAGTTTGGACCACATTTATAAGGTGTTGCAGACCCACTTATGTATGATCAATAAGGATTGTCTGCATACGTCAGCCAGCAGACTTTGCATCCAACTATCTGAGTTGAAATGAATGTTGCTTTGTTTAAATGGTCACCCATGTCAGAGACATACAAGTTAAGATATCTAACACACACCCCTGCCTCAGGCCCTTGTTATTATTTTTCTAGACAAGATCCCTTTCAAAGGCAAACTGACACAAAGATTGCTATTGTTGTGCACATGGTTATGAATATTTAGTAGATTGCCAGGAATTGCCAGTTTTTCAATTTTATCCATAGGCGGGATTGTTTGACCATGTCAAAGTTCTGTGTAAGGTCTATGCTGGCAATGTACAGAGATGGAGTACCTTTTCCACAGGTTTTATATATCAATGTGTTAATGATGGGGTGCTTACGCCTTTCCTAAATCCTGTTTGATATTTTGACAGCATACTGGTCCAATTTTCCTCTTCTTCAATGTCTTTCAGAACTAGTGACAAGACATGTTTACTCTCTGCATCCAGCAATGCTATTGGGTGATAATTTGCTGGATTACTTCAGTCTCCCTTTTTAAAAATTGGGAAATGTAAGAGTTGGAATCTCCAAAAAATATAAGCAAAAGGATTAGCCAGTATTTTAGGGACTCCTTTAACCGATTTGGACCCATAGCCCTCGAATTGGATGAGTTTAAAAATTAAATTATAATCCCAATGATTGCATCATAATTTAGATTGATATTCTATGGCTTCATCATACTTTTACTTCCCCAGTGCTGGGATACAAGTGCTAGATGATTGACCAACTCTCCTCAGATACAGGATTAGTCGGAGTTTAGCTTTGCTGATTAATCCCATTCTGTACATATGACCAAAAATGTGTGCTATTGTTTTTAAGGATGGCTTCCAACACGTGTTCTCCATCCTTTGTGTAAGTAAATGCCTATATGCTTTTAGCCAATTTTTGTACTTTTGTTTTTGTGACCTAATTTTCTTCAGGAAGTCTGTGCTTAGTTACTTTTATTATTCAAATCTCACTAAGTAGTATTCTATTCCTTGTTTGTACAGTCTCATCAAAGGTGTTCCGCCCCTCTCTTACATTCCATGCTACCAAACTACTAATTTCCTTGCTCATTTTTTCCCGCCTCTTCTACTGCTCCTCTCTATTCTTCGGACTTCCCTCTTCTCAGCTTGCCCCTCTTAAATCCATATACCACTCTGCCATTCGTACCCTTTGTCTCCTTACCTCCTGCGACTCTATCGCCTCTTCGCTCTCTCACCTTGGCTGGCTACCTTTCCACCTACAACTAAAATTCCACTCTCTGCCTTGTTTTCAAATCCCTCCATGGTCTTGCTCCTCCTTATCTCTCCTCCCTTCTCTCCTTCTACTCCCCCTCTCGCTCCCTTCGTTCCGCTGACCGCTTCCTTCTCACTGTACCTCCTTCCCCCTGTGCTTCCTCCCGGTTCCGCTCCTTCCACCTTCTTGCTCCACTGCACTGGAACTCTCTCCCCCTCCCAATCCGATCTTCCTCTACCTTCACCTCATTTCGCACTTCCCTTAAATCCCTCCTTCTCCATTCCCCACCTTGAAGCCCCCCTACCCTCTCCATTCCCCTCTTTTAATTCCTCTCTCCCCGCTCCCATTACATTCTTTCTCCCTTTCCTCTACACTTATTCTATCCTTCTCCTGCCCCCTCAACACTCCTATCCCCACTCCTCTTACCCCCCTCTGTTAATTGCTCCTTGCACTGTTTTGTAGAATGATTCAAGTTGTATTCTTGCTCACAATGTTAATTGTTGTTATTTCTCTGCATTTGTTGTTCCATTGTACAGCGCCTTGGTGTAAGGCGCTCAATAAATAAATCGATCAATCTCCACAATTCCATTTCGGATAAAGGTGGGAAAGGTTATCAGCTCTTGTCACCTCCATCTTTACATTTAAATGTGGAGTGATTATAATATAAAATGTGTATTTCTTTTGTCAAATATGTAATCTGTTTTGGTCTCTATTATTTGGTTTTTTGCTATAATTCACTTCAAGTTCTGTTAAACCATTAGATTGAGCTATGGCATTTTTCAAGCTTAATGCAAAAATCAGCATATGGTGATCACTTCATCTTTTTCCCTAATAACAAAATGCTCACAGACAAGAAAAATGTGTTCCGTTTTGAAAATCTAATTTATCCGTGAGTGCTTATCAATTTTCCCAAGTGGGTTTACTCAGGATATCTCTCTTGACATTAACATTTAGCATATGGAGTCCCCACTTATTGAACACTTTATTCCACATATGTTCTGGTGTATCAAAATGTTCTATTGGGGTCTGAGATCCTATATTATAATGTCAATCGCGGAGTGAGAGGGGTTCTAGTATGCATGCACTGCTAGTTTTGCCTTTTTTGCCAGGAGACCTTTAAATTCGTCCTTCACCAATTTACAAAATAAATAGTTTTGACTGTGATTTAGTCCTCTTGATGGCCAACTGCCTCTAAATCTAGTGGCATTTGATAGGATTTATAGCCATCCCACACTATTCAATTTAGTGTTCATGTCTCTAGAAATAATACAATTGTGTGGGAACTGATTTCTGCATAAAGGGAAACCTCATGTAGTCATTTGCTGTAACCCCTCGCATTTTCGATTACACGAACAATAATTTCTGCACCCTATTTTTAGTTAGTTTTCTTTTGAGAGCACTGCCGGCATCCAAATCCAGTCATCTTTGGGGTGATCCTGTGGTTTCTCAGGATCCATTAGTTCCACACAGTGATTTGAGGCTAGGCTATTTTAAGGTCTAGTCTAACATGGGACTTGCTACTTTTCTCTTTATTAGGGCAGCTCTGAGTGAAGGCTTTAGGTCCACCTGGAGTACAAGGTCTCAGATCGTAGTGCTTCAATGTCCTCTATGAGCATAGTATAGACCGCTCTTGTAATTTGATGGCAACAATGTCAGTCCTGCTACAATTGGAGCAAGCACCAATTGGAGCAATCTACTCAATCGATATCTTTAGTTGAAATTAGTTTTTGTCGGTGTACTTCATTCAAAAGGGCCACGCAATTAGAGCGGTTCAGTCTGGAATATAGATTCCAAAATCAGAGATGGTGAATATCTGATCTTTTTTTTTATATCTTTATCGTTGTACAGAATGTCGTGGGCAGTTCTCTAAATTTACTTTTTTGTGGGCTCGGCTTCAGAATTGTATTAGACACTGCCGGCAAATAAGAGATAATGGGCCTCATTACGAGTTGGGCAGCATCCCGGTGCTAAATCCGCCGGAATACCGCCCAACTGAATTATTGTAACTGCTACTTGGATTATAAGTTGCAGGGTAATTCCTGATTTATTTTTGAGTTTATTGGACTCAATGGGGCTTTTTTGGTGGAATTACCAAAGCAGAATTTCTGCCGTGTTAATTCTGTCCCTTTTCCGGCAGTGAGTGGCAGAATTTACCTTCAGGATTTACTGGAGATAAATCTTCCACTCCAGGCCCGACCTTTATAATCTGGCGTAGTGGTAAAATTGGCAGTAACAAAGTTACCGAAAAAGGCGTAAAGGTGGGCACCACCTATTTTTGAAGGAATATCTCATCAAGTCTCTGAAGCTTTCAAAAAATATAGTTTTCTGATTGTTGAGGTGCAGACTGTAAAAAGCGCCAAGAGACACCTGGGCTCATAATTAATCTATGTGCAAAAAGCAGATTGTGCCACACCCTACTAAACGGTTTCTCTCTTATGTACATCTATAGAGGTTACCTCTAGTTAGTAAAAAAGTGTTGTGATATACTTAAACATCATAGAAAATAAGTGAATCCTCGTTCTGTGTGCTCTTAGTATGAAAATAGGGTATACAGTTCTTTTGCCGCTGGATTTTTCGTCGCAGGACTTTTCATCGCCGTTTTTTTATCGAGGGGGGGGGTTTAAAAATTAAAAAAATATTTGTGGGTGAAAGGGAATAATTAAAAAAAATTAAAATAAAGGGGGGATTTAGGGGAGCAACCCCCCCCAAAAAACGGGTTTTTTTCGATTAAAAAAAGGCAATGAAAAGTCCCACGACGAAAAATCCTGCGGCAAAATAACATAGAACCGAAAATAGTTGTATCTTAAATCAAAAGCTAATATATGGTCCAACCATTTCTTAAGTTTAATATTGTCTGGAAGGTAGCTAACACACCAACTAGGTTGATATAGCAGTGAGAGCTTTAATCATTGCCAATGCATTTCGGAGAACCTTATCTCCTTATTCAGGGCTGTATTCTCTATTTACAGTCAACATATACATTCCCATAATAGGTATATTTAAACAACAAAACGTAAATCGCACATATGAATATCCATTATATTGATGTCATTTTCATTTTAAATACCGTAGTCCAAATTGATGATGTGCGAATTATTCAAAGACTAAATAAAAGAAAAAAGAAACAAACAATAAATAAATCGCATTGGGGCTAATAGGACCAACATTACTTATTAGGCTTACAATCATTGGTGTTCAAAGTATATATAAATTCAAATACCTTAATTCTGTGTGCCATACATGTGGAGTCCTTTGAACTGTAAGGAGTTCAAAACGGAAGTTCCTAAAGTGTGATATGCCTCTAATCAGAAAACCTTACACCAAACTCCCTTCAACATAGATTTCCAGATGCCAAACATATAACACTTACTTTAACGTTGGCGTGCCTGCTGCGCACGCTGTACAATGAAGGTGATCAAGTTTTCCACCTTTTAAAAATATACAAGTATGGCGTTACAGATTTGTCAATAACAGTACTTTAGCTAATGAGCCTCTCTCGTAGCAGAGCTAACAGTTTACCTTCCTTCTCTCTCGAGTTCCTCTGTGTTGTGAAGAGCGCGCACATGTCGCTCTGCCAGCTGATTTTATGCGTTGCCATGGTTGCAGCTGGAGACGCCCGAGTCAGATCCGCCCGTGGGTATGGCATGACTCGGCCGTCTCACGTCTTAGCCCCGCTCAGGAAGCAGAGGCCGGGACGTGCCAAACACCATGGTGTAGTTCATACATGTGTTACCGTCCTGTTATACACTCATTGTCCCAATATCAAATATTTATCTACACACATAAAGGTAGCACTGTGTCATGCTAACAAATGGAGTTGGTGATTATATATCATGATGAAATGATCATTAGCATCCGTAGGAAATTAAAAGAGATTTCCCTGCGGTGCTTCAATATATGCCCCTTAGTTATAGTATTCAGCGCTTGTTTGTATATTTTTCGAACACTTATGATATTGGGCTCTAGAAGCGTTATTTAGCCAAGAAGTGTTGTTTCCGATTTTACTAATGCAAAAGGATCACAGAGTGTATATATCACAGGATACTTCAGGAATATTAAGTAAAACATAAGTGCATTCTTCGTAATAGGTACATTAATGGTTCCTATACCTTAATTGAATAACTCTATATTCCATTTTACCACCTTGGGGGAGGGGATTTTTTTTAAGGAACTGGAAGCTTGCTCACTGTTACAGTGCTTCAATACAAGGTGCCATATATTATAGATTCACATTGCATTAGTGTCAAAAGGAAAGAACATTTAAGTACAACGTGTCAATGCATTTATAGATAACATTGATAATTGATCTCTTTGTTAATGCCTGATGAATTGAGGCATCCTAATTTGTCAATCCAAAATGTTTCTCTTTGGTCCAATTTAATGTTAAGGTTCTCATGTGGATTTCTAGTTTTTACTACTTCCAAGATTTGAAATCTTATCTGTGACAGATCGTGTTTTCTCTCTAGCCAATGCTAGCCAATGTCTCGCTACCGCTGAGTTCATATTAGCATTCCTTATGCACGAGCGGTGCTCGTTCCAACGTGTTTTGGCCATTCTTTTAGTTTTGCCCACATAATGCATGCCACATGGGCATTTAATCAGGTAAATGATGTTAATGCTGTCACATGTGGTGTAATCTTTAAGTTTGATCTTCTGTCCAGTACGTGAATGACTGACAATATTTCCTTTGATGACAAGGTTACAGTTAGTAGCAATGTAGACACTGTAATGTTCATGTTCTCTCAGTGATGGGGCCTTTGATTAGCGGTCTTGTGGACACAAGTTAATCTCGCAAATTCCTACTCCTCTCGTAGACAAATGTTGCTAGTTCTTTAAATAAATGTTCCACCCTAGTGTCACACGTTAATATGGGCCAGTTCTTTTTAATGATTTTTTTAATCTGTTTGCTCTGAATTTAAAATTTGGACACATACACCAGACTTGGTGCATCTTTGGTCTTCTCTTTGGTGTTCAGAAGAGTTTCTCGTCTGTGTGGGTTTACTCTCTGTTTCTTGACAGATATCACTTTCTGTGTATCCACGTGCTTGAAATCTTTTTACACATATCAGCGTGTTCTTTGTCATATTCAGAAGGATCACTGACAATTCTTTTGATGCGTAGCATCTGACTTAATTGGTGGAGTAGGTTATTTCTATCGGTTTCTTTTCGATACAGAGACCTTTTAAATCCAGTTTCATTCACATTGAGAAGTACATCAAGGAAGTGAATCTGTGTTGTTGAACATTCGTGAGTAAACTGTATCCGCAGATCTATTGTGTTTAAGTACTCAAAGAATTCCATGAGTTCATCTCTTGTGCCTATCCACATTCCAAAAATGTCATCTATGAATCTAGTCCATAGGTGTATTAATTTTGCTCCATCTCGTGTTAGTAAGTATGTGGTCTGTTTCAAACTTAAACATAAAACAATTCGCGTATGTAGGGGCCATTGTTGCTCCCACAGCTGTACCGGAAACTTTGAATTGAAAATAAGTGTTTTCTGCTATAAACTGAAGTAATATTAGAATTAATTATTTCTGGGCTCAAATGTCCGTTAACAGGATCCATTGAATGGCTTCTTGTCCCAAATCGTGTGGAATTAAAGTATATAAACTTGTAACATCAATAGTAAACAGAATGCAGTCTTTTATGTAGGTGTGTTCCATCAATTTCTTGAGAAAGTGAGTAGTATCTTTAAAGTAAGTATGAGTTTGTTGAATTATTGGCTGCAGAAAAAAATCAATGTACTTCCCTAAGAGTTGCAAGATGCTTTCAATGCTTACCACTATTGGTCTTCCTGGTGGGTGTAATGCGTTTTTTATGAATTCTTGGAATTGTATAAAAGTTTGGGATACAGGGATGTTGTTTCAACAAAAATTTGAACGTGCTAAGATGAATCCATTTTAATTCCAGTGCCTTTTGCAAAAGTTCTTCTAGGTTGCTTTGTATGCTTACTCTGGGGTCCATTTCAAGTGTTGCATATACATTAGTGTCTCTAAACTCTCTCCAAAGCTCTTCTTCGTATTCATTGGATCCATTATCACCAGTGCTCCTCCTTTGTCCGCTTGGCGTATCGTGATCTCCTTCGTGTTATACAAGTTTCTGATCAGTTTTAACTTGTGTGGTTTTAGATTCTTATGAGTGGGATATTTGAAATTGAATTTCTCAAAATCTTTAGTCACCTTTCTTTGAAAAATCTCCACTGATGGAACAACAATTGGTTGTATAAACTGGCTTTTCACTTTGAATTCCTTGTAATCACATTCATCTTGGATAGATGTTGCCTGACCATCTCTCTCCAATTCCTCAAAAAACACTTAGTTTTCTTATGAATTTGAACATTTCTATCTTGCTGTTAAATAAGGTAGTTCCATACGTAGGAACGAAACTTAAACCTCTTTGTGAAGTTTTGATTTTATCCTCTGTGAGTTGGCGGCTCGAAATATTTACCACTAAGTTTTCTTCATTTTGTAACCTCGTTTGGGGGCCTTCTCTTTGGATTCCTTTTGCCCTGTTGCGTTCTTTTTGGCGTGCGCCTAAAAAAACTTTTGGGCGGACGCTCGTTGGCTCTACCCTACTTGGAGGGTTTAACCCAGTACTGCTAGCGGTTCTTGTGTCTTCAGAGATGTTAGATATGCTTCCTTGCTTATTCGTTTCTCTCGAAGAATCTGTGTCAGAACTAGAGGTATTATCAGACTGGTTATGGGGACCTGTTTGTGGTCTGGTGTTTGGTTTTGGTCCATATTTCTCCATGCATGTATAAATCTCTTCATTCAAATAGTCATATGTATCTCTCTTGAATTTACGTATCTCTTTCTGTTCCAGTTCTCTTTTATAGCCTTCAAGTTTGTCATTTATCTCTCTTAGTATCAAATCATAATCTTCTTTTCCTAGACTCTCCACTAGTTCTTTTTCAATTTCTGCAATCTCAGCGTCTAGTGTAATTAAGTTCTTGGATAGCACTTGGATGGTTAGGAGAATCAAATCAAGCGAAATGTATTTAAGATTGCTTTCCATTTTCTGACAAAACTCTTTTTCTTTACACCGTGTTGGGGGCAACTGTATTCTTAAGCCTCTTGGTATTCTTTGGTTCTTAAAGTATCTGCCAAGTGTGATAGCATGCAATTTGCGATTAATCTCTTTCCTTATTAAATATTCCAATTGTTTGATTCTTTTTGCAGGATCTTTTGGTTGACTCGTAGATTTATCGATTGCTGTTTTGCTAATTAAACCCAGAATTGCTGCTGCCTCTTCCGTTCAAAACCCTAAGGTTTCTGCACATTTTGTTGTAAGACCTTTCGATTTCTTCAAATGACATATTCAAAAGGAATATATACTCGATTGATTGAGTATATGCTCAGTCAGCGGTGTGCCTCCACCTAAATGTGTCTCAAAAAAAGATAAAGAAAAAGCCGGAAAGGTGGGCACCACCTCTTTTTCAAGGAATATCTCGTCAAGAAGTTAGAATTTGGACAGAGGGCAAGCCTTTTTTTTATTGACTTTAGTTTGTTAGGTTAGCAGTAGGGTCAGTAAGGGGTTTCTTTTGATTTACCATTCCTGTAGTAAAGTATGTCTTCTGGTCTGAGTCTTTCTTCTGGCATGCCATAAGGCCCATAAGATTAATCTACAGTCTGTCAATGGCAATGCCGAAATATTTCTCAATCGACTCAGAACTGCACGACAGGAGGACATTGAAGACGACTTGGTAGTCCGAAATTAAAACTGTGAGTGGGTGCGATAGACTAGGCCGTCTGCCTGTAAATGATCATAAGTAAATATGTATCCCTTGGGAAAGAATCTCTTTATTTGATCTTTGTGGATTTCAAGGCTTAATCGATTTCATGGATAGAAGCACATTACGAAAGGTATTATTAGATCTCAAATTTCCCTTAGTAATTCTTGCCCCAATCCAGAAACTATATGGAAATTGTCCAATTTGGATAAGGCAGCAAGATAACAAAAGTATTCCCTGCTAGAGAGGGAGTTTGCCAGTGTTGCCCTAAATAATTTGTCATCAAAGATCACAATGCAGAATGTTAGGCAGAATCACATGCAGTGCCCTTCGGGAACACTACATGCAATTAAGACTACAAGTGTCAGTACAATTTCACCTTTGGTACAAGCCCGTACTACACAGTAATGTGGTAGCAGTGGCTAAGCAGCCTGACTTATCCCAAGAGTAAAGTGAGCAGTAGAACAAGTTACACAAAGGACCAACAATTACAGTGATTCAAACACTTTCTCAAGGTTTCTTGGTAAAAGAATATACATTTATTTCCACTGTCATTTGGAAAACATTACACTAGCAAGAGCAGCTCTATCATATACCAATATACTACAAATACACAACCAATAAGTTACTGAACAAGTTCAGCTCCCCTGAAGTGTGAGCAAAATGGCACTTCAGTTACTTCAAAAAGGGGTAAAAAGACAAGGTTATAAGAATCAACAGCACAAATACTTTCATAGGCAGGGCAAAGGGTTTCAGTTAACTACAACCAGCTATTCAGTTCATAGGCCTGGGCTAAAGTCAATGGTTCATTGTCTTTGTATAGGAAAGCACAGTTCTGGTAGTAAACGGTTAAGTCTTTGCCACGGATCTTAGAAGAATTTGGTCAGACGAAAGGTTAGATGTTGGTTAAGGGAAGGACAAGCCTTCAAAGTCGGGAAAGTTTCACAAACTTTCACCGTGGCCGAAATGATATTCGGACTGCATGTGCACAGTACCTTTTTAAGGTGAAGAAGAGCTGTAGCTGAGGGAGTTGTTCCTGGCAGTTCAAGCAGATCTCGCTGTTCCTGAGATTCAGTCGTGGGGACAAGAAGGATGATATCGGGAGGTTCCTGCACTGCCCAGGTAGAGGCCACAAGCTTGGCAATACGTCGGTTTAAGGTGAGAGTGCCTTAAAGACCACAAACTGGTATCCTTCCGCTATCCGGTTTTCCACAGCACTCTGCAGAATATTTGACCAGGAGGGGACGATGTCCAGGTGGCTTGCGAGTTGGTTGTTCCCACCAAACTCAAGGGAAGAAGTTAACCTTGAAAGGCTTCTCTGTCGATGGAGTTTCAGGCAATTTGAACCTGCAGCAGGGCTTAACCAGTCATCCAGGAGTTGCAGCAGTCGTCTTCCTTCAGCTTGTCTTTGGTTCTTTCGTTCCAGTGGTCGACTCTGCTTTCCAAGTCCCAGAGACCTGCTTTTAAACAGTTTTCCCCCATTCATTCCAGCCTGGCTGTCACTCACACAGCAGGGTGGCTGTCCTTGCTGGACAGCCTTCCGGCCAATCACGCTCGAGTGCATTCAGGTCCCCTAGGAGACTAAGCACAGGGAGTTTCGGGCACCTCCCTCTCATCCTGTCCACCCCAGACACTCAGCCGCCAGGGGAGGGCTTCAGCACTGAAGCCCGCCAAAGGCCATCGAACAAAGGGACCAAACCTGGTTTTCGCGCACAGAGACCAACACAAGAAGGACCTTTCCAAAAATAAATGGTGAAAAAAGTTGACTGGAGTCTGCAGATGGGTCCTGGGCGCCATATTGAAAAACATGGCTGACCCGATTTTTAGCTACCGTTGTTCGTGGTTGGGACAAATCATTCGATGTAAACCACTGCAACCAGCCATTTCAAGTAGGAAAGGGTAACATCTGACTGTTACATGAGTGTTTTGACTCGGGAGGGGGGGTGGGTGGTATATGCTAGGCAACCTCTCAGCACTCTATATCTGTTTGGTAATATATATTTATTTATATATATATACGGGTTTTGGGGGGTTTGGCGTTAGGTGGGGAGTTGTTACAATTGACCTTCACAATTCGGTCAATTGTGAAAAGGTCAATTGTAATTCCAACAGTTGTAAAACAAACAATTCGTATACAACCCTTTGTGACACACAGAAAAAGATGCCTATGGAGTTGTTTTAAAACTCCATAACCAAAGAACACAAAAGTAAAACACATCTCAAAATACATGGAAGAGTGGGGGAAAAAAAAAAGGCTCACACTCTTCCCAAGTAAAAAATCAAATTCTAGAAATCCAGCAAAGTTGCTTGGGATCTCAAAAGGTAAGGGAAATTAGCACATTCTTTAGAATTCTCCCTAACACAGAAGTACATGCCCCATGGGTCACAAACCAGAAAGTCGGCATGGTACTATATGCCGATGACGTGGTTCTGATCTTGAAGAACAGAACTGGTTCATAAAAACAATGAGACATAGTCTTAGACTTATGTAAGAACACAAATTTAGCAGTGAGCCGTTCCAAATCGATGATTTTGCCATGCCAGTCCACCCTGTAAATTAAGACCAATATCGGTCCAGGCAGCAAACCTCTTCAGGTTCTACATTTTTATGATTTGCAGAGAGCAAGAATTCAGAAAGATGCACAATGGGGTCCCCAATGTAACAAAAGCAGATTAGCACTTAAATCCCATGCGGGTGCACATGGTTCATTGAACCATCTTAGGCAGTCGCCTTCCACTGACAGTTCTTGAAGTTTGCGGGTCCTAAGCATCCGCTGCTGCCCTATGTGGTAGTGAACTATGAGGGTTTGAAGAGTTTAACAGTGAAAAACGAATTCGTAAAGCGAACATTAGGACTGCCGACCAGTACCACCACAATTCATTGCTCATGGAAACAGGATTGAAAGCAATTCAGCTTGAAGTCAAATGCAAACCGTTAATATACTGAACCCGCCTATGCAAATATGAAAATGTGGCTTACTATGAATACATACTTTGGGAGATCATTAGCTCCTTTGGAGGCAAAACATGATTTGTTATAGGCATATCTCCACCCTACTGAATAAGATGGGACTCTTACATTTGATATATAAAGAACTGAACATATCAGGGGAAACTATAAGGGACGTGAAAAGTAAACTAGACCTTTTGCATTGGGAAACTAATGAGACGCAGTGAGTCATTCAAGTTGTCTAGGCTATATTCACGCTCTGAAACACCTGTGTACGGGCGCAATATAAATAAAATATTAATTCAATATATTCTGTTCAAAACCAATCCAGGTCCGGGGGGTTATCTGAATGAAGTTTATCTGTGTTTTAATAAGAATTGTATGCAATAACCCCCGACTAAATGTGTTCCCTGTGGTCGATTATACACATTGATAGTCATGCCAGAAAGCGCAATTCTCATTTTTGGCCCCCAGTAGAAGAAAAAATGAGTTTCCTGTTGGCATGCCCAAAATATACACTACTAAGGAAAAGGGGATTCTAGTCAATTTCCCAAAACTATCAACTTTAGTCATCCCAGGACTTTTTAAAAAAAATTTAAAATGACAAATGATGTAGAGTTTGCAGTCTCAAGTTATCTGGCGAAGGTCTGGTCAATTAGAATGACATTAAATGGGAACTGATCTGCTTGATACCTGTACATATGACCTTATTTTATCCTGTTATACTAGTTTTTATTATGTTTATTTGTATTAGCTCATGTGACTTTATATGGACTTTCTTATGTATTTTTGATTTGGCCAGTCATCTCTACTTGACCTAACCTGGGGCACGGGCAGGCAGAAGCCGGCCCCCAACAAAGGCTTCCAAACAAAGCTCCTGTCCGATCCATGCATTCATCTTGCTGAGGAAGCTTAGAAGCAGGAGCTCCCCTTCCCTAGTACACCACAGGAACAGTGTACATACTTCATCTGACTGCCAGGATCATTAAGCTAAACCGGTGGGCTTATTTTTATTTTTTTTAAACTTTATTTTGGGATTTTCAACAAGTGACAGCAAAACAACACCCAAGTGGGTGTATCAACAGTTGCACCTCAAAGTCCCCATCTCCCCTCTTCCTCCATTAAATTGTTTGTAAAGGATATTGTGTCTTCGGGTAGTCACTCAAGGCCAGGTTCTTCTGCGATGGAGTACTTGGCGAGTCTATTCAGAGAGTTCATTGGGAATGGATTGGCGAGGCATCGTCGTCAGACAAGGATGATAAAGGATGTGTGGTCCCCAAATTCCGGGTGGGCATGCATGTAGAGGTAGTGTTCTGATGAACTCTGTTTTTACGTCTTGGCAGTATAGGACATCCTTTAGCTAGTTCACCAGAGGGGGGGCTGGTTCTCTTCCCCATGACAGGGCCACTCTCCTGCGTGCAAGTATAAACAGGACACCTGTGAGTCTCCTTACTGCGGGTGATAAGTGTTGCGTTAGCCCTAGGAAGGCCACGGTAGGAGGGATAGGTGTCAAGTGCTCGCCGACAATTGCGGCTGTTGTCTGTAAAATCTGAGTCCAGAAGCGAGACACTGCAGGTCAGTCCCAGGCTAGATGAAGGAAGTTTGCTGCTGCGGTGCCGCATCTCTCGCAGGAGGCCTCTGCTTCGGGGCGTTGGACACGTTTTTTTAGCTGGGGTGTAATATGTTTGATGGAGATAATTAAAGTGCATCTGTTTGAAACGTGTGTTCAGTGCCACCTTTTGGGTTTGTCCTCGTCTGGTATCGGGGCCTGTAGAGATTTCTCCCACCTTGCCTTTGCGCAAGTGTTTTGAGGTACTGTCTCCATTAAGAGGGATCTGTATATTATTGAAACAAGTCTGCCTTCACCCTGAGCTTGAGTTACGTTGTGTAAAAGCTGCCATGTAGGGGGTTGTTGCGGGAACGTCGGAAAAAGTGTTTGCAGGATGTAATGGAGCATGAAATATACAAATGTGTCAAGGGATGTGTTGCTACCCCTCTTTGGCGAACAGGTCGCCCATGGTCTGTAACTGTAGTTTGTCCGCCCACTGGGGAAAGACCGACTCTGTTGTCAGGGGGACCCCAGGTATGAACTTGATTTCGAAACAGAGGAGAGAATCTGGTATGGATGGCGTATTTCAGCTTTTTCCAGATGGCTTATGTGGAGCGGACCACGCTCATCATGGTTTGGGATGTGGGAGACCACTCTAAGCAGATTGGGCGACACCGGGACTCGTTCTATTTGCACGTGTGGTCTGATGAAACTAGTGACCTACCAATAGCTGAAGAACTGTGCCCGGGCTGCCCAGTAGTATCTCTCTAGATCAGGGAGTGCCAAGCCTCCACGGGATGTTGGTAAAATGAGCGTTGTGTAGGCCATAGCAATTTAGGAAGCACTACCATTTTAACTAACAAGGCTCTACCCCATAGTATCAGTGGGAGCGCTTTCCACCTTTTGTATTTGTGACTGGAGGGACCCTATTGCCTTCTCGTAATTATCTTTAAATACGTTGTAATGATTGAGAGACATTGAGATTCCCAAGTATCATAGGCGTGCGTCTTCTCACGTGAACCCGTGGTAATCCGTGAATTTTCAGGTACCCGGTGTCAGCGGGAATATAACTGATTTAGAATGATACATTTTTAAGCCTGACACGCTGCTGAATTTAATAGCTTTGCGCATAATGGGATTTAGGTTTACGGTTGGCTCTTGGATGAAGAGGACCACATCATCCGCATAGATAGATATTATTAGTTTATGCCGTCCGAGAGTGAGACCTCTCTGGAGTTGACGGGAGCGAAGCCCTAGCACTAAGGGTTCCATTATTAACGCGAATATCGTAGCTGAGATCGAACATCCCTGTCTGGTCCTCCGCTGCAGGTCTATATTTGTGGACTTTGTGTTGCCTAGGAGAATGGACGATCGCGGGCTGTTGTATAAGAGGGAGAGTAGCCTGATAAAGTATTTCCCCAGACCCATCTGTTTGAGTACCGCAAAGAGATGGGGCCATTCGACAGAGTCGAAGGCCTTCTCTGCCGCTAGTAGTACCGCGATTGCTTGGCGTGAGGGTGCAAGTGCTTCACTAACCTCTAACCATCTCCTGATACCAAATGTGCTTCGCCCAGGGACAAAGCCGGCATGATCTCCCAGTACCAGTCCCGGCATCAGAGGGAGCAATCTAGCCGATAGTATTTTTGCTAGTATCTTATTATCTAGATTGATAAGTGAGATTTGGCCTATAGGATGCACAATCCTTGGGGGGTTTACCTGTCTTATGTAACAGAGTAACGTTGGCTTTCTGAAGGGTTGGTGGTAGGATCCCACGCTTGAGCGCCTCCTCGTATACACCCAGGAAGAGTTGGGCCACCGTTGCTGCAAAAGACTTAGATAATTTGCCAGTTGGGCCATCTGGGCCCGGGGATTTGGTGTTTGGTAGGCTTTTGATGGCTAGCAGATTTTCTTCCAGGGAAATGGGTTGGTTTAGTGGTTCACAAAGCTCCCTCTCCACCCAATAGAGTTCAGTATCGTTTAGGTAACTTTGTAGGGTTTCGGGATCAGCAGTATGTTTGGAGTCCTACAGTTCCTGGTAGAAGGAGCGGAAACCCGTGGGCTTATTCTTCGCTACGTTCTACTTTACAGCTGATTGAATATTTATTTATCCCACAATCCGAGGCTGCAGATCTGCCTGCTACACGAGCACTACCAAATCCGTTTTGTGCACCCTTTGAGGTTTGTTTTCCACTAGCAAACCGCAAGGATTGGATATCCTTAAATGGCTGCCGTAAGAAATGTCACTTCCAGGGCAGGGATTGTGCCTCTGGAAGCCGATTGGCCAGTCATCTCTACATGACCTATCCTGGGGCACCGGCAGGCAGAAGCCTGCCCCCAACAAACGCTCACTAACTAGACTCCTGTCTGAGCCAGTCGGAGCCAAAAGTACTGAAGGTCTGAAGCCCGGAAAGTTTGCTTCACGCCTGTGATTCCTGTCCTCGGACCGTTCGATCCTACTATTCGACTTGCACCCTGTGTAAGTAACAAGCCACACTGTCTTACGAAACTGCCAGCCATACCTACACATCCTGATAAATGAGACAGCCAAAACTACTGTGCAGTAACTCGCACATATACCTCTCTGCGTGCTGAGCCTGACTGCCACGGTATCTAGTACATTGGCGCACTTAAACCTGCCACTCAAGCACTTGTTTGAAACTACTGCCTTACCGTGTTACTTTGCTCGCATGCGCACAAGGCTCGTTCATCCAGTTTGGGAATGGCCTAGCCCGCATTCGATGCGCCTGTCACTACCCACTCCCATGCCCCACTCCCTTCCTCAATAAATCTCCACTTTTCCTGGCATTAGCGCTCACTCCTAATATTACTCTACCTACTCAGAAAGAGCCTGTTTGCCCTACTGCCACAGCCTACCTCCCTGTTCCATGCCCACCGGACAGACTTGCAAGGAAATACACACTATCCTCGCACTAATCACAAACACCTCTACACCACTCTGCCACTTGCCAGGACCTATGCCCGACAGAAACGCTTGTCACACATCCTAGCTGTCAGTGTGCTAACATACCCCTCATGCCCTATAGACGGACCTCTAAGAAGACTTACACTGTCCTCTTGAACTTAACAACACTACACCCAACGCTCCAGTAAGACCCATTCGCCTGCCATCCTTAACATACTGAAGATTGAGTCACCTGACTCGCCAGACTCGTAGGCAATACCAGGCCAGAATAAACACAGATCAGCCACCTCCAAAAGGCCACCCCGCCCCAATTCCTATAATAGAAATACCACCTACTTCAGACAACAAACTGAAATGCCCTGTGATCACAAACTCCTCTGCTAAAGAAACAACCAACCGTAACGAGCTCTTATGGTTAAAAGGCGCCCTCATCAATGCTAGATCAATGCCTTGGATATAGCTGACATCAAAACCAATAATTTAGACTTTATAGCAGTCACAGAAACCTGGCTACACACAGCCTCAGGCCCAGGCCTATCCTTACCTATCCCTGAGGACTACTCCATCTATAGGAAGGACAGAACAACCGCTAAAGGTGGTGGTGTGGCCCTAATAGCCAAGAACGTCCTTGACATAAGAACATTAGCTGAACTTCCATTAAATTCCGGTGACATTATCACTGTAAAAATATCGATCACTCATACATGCACTCTCACCCTTCCATTATCTGTAGGCCGCCAGGCCCCATAGCCTATTTTGAAGAGTATATCACCGGTCTTTTAGCTTACAATATGAAACCTCACTCTAAATCCCTCATGTTAGGGGGGGTCAACCTTCGCTTGAATTACCCTCTCGATTCCCATGTGGGTCTCCTGGACAACTCCATGAAAGCTCTGCTCCCCTATCCATGAAAAGGGACGTATCCTTGATTGGATCGCTGACTTCAACTGTGTTACTAATATCCTCTCTAATACCTCGGATCCCTGGTCAGACCATAATACTCTAATATTCTCCACCACTCTAACAAAACAGCAAAACATACCCGTCTAGTACCCATGGCACCTGCCAGAAGCCTGTAAATGATCAATCATGATAATATGCTACCTCGCAACACCTATACTGGATACGATCATCACTGACAGTGACCGGTCGACACTGGTCAGGATATATAATAAAGTTATGTTTGAAACCATTGAGAAAGTAGCCCCTCTGAAACTTAAAAAAGCTAAACCTATAGCACATAACCCTTGGTTCACCTCTGATCACCAAATGTTGCGTGCAACCAAATCTGCTGAAAGCAACTGGGCTAAGTCCACAACACCCGATAATAAAGCCCTTTTCCAGACTACCTCCGACAATTACAAGGTAGCCACCATAATCAAAGCTAAAAGTGATGTCTACAACCAAAGAATTTAGAATGCCCAATCCAACTCCAGAGAATTATTCGCCATTCACTGTGAGCCTGAATCACCTGCCCCCTGACCTGACTATTCTACCAAAGATGCACAATGCTGCTCTAATGTACAAAATGCCATAGCCAACAAAATCTCTCTAGTACAAAATAAAATGGAACTAAAACAAATTAAACTTAACATCGACCTGACCACGCCCATCATACCTCCCACCACAGAACTATACAAGGCCTGTAAGTTCACATTCATGCCTGTCTCTATACTGGATACTATCAATATCATTTAAGGCCTCAAACCTTCGAGGTGCAAAGGCGACACCTGTCCTGCAACAAAAGAATGTGCCAATGAACTAGCACCTTTCATAACTAGCCTCATCAATAGGGCCTTTGCCACCAACAGAGTATGCAATGACTTAAAGGAAGCATGGGTATTACCTCTATTAAAAATAAAAACCGACTCTGGACCCTAACGTCCCCAAGAATTTCCGACCCATCACCACAGTTCCATTTCTTTTAAAAATTCTCGACCGTGCAGCCTACCTGCAGATCAAAAAATTCCTGGAATGTAACAATCTTCTGGGATTGAGACAATCTGGCTTCAGACCGGGTCACAGAACTGAAACGGCGCTCTTGGATTTAAAACCACAAATGGACCAATTTAAGGACAAAGGAGACATGTGTATCCTCCTTTTACTAGACCTATCAGCAGCCTTCGATTTGCTCAATCACAAAATACTATGCCAACACCTTGAAACTGCCATCCACGTTTCATCCGAAGCAATTAAATGGATCGAAATCCTTTCTTTCAAACCGTTCCATGAAGGTCTTCTCTAACACTTCAGCTTCCCCCCCAGTCCTAGTGACATGTGGCGTACCACAAGGCTCCTGCGTGTCCCCTACCTTGTACAATGCTTTTACAAAGCTTTTATGTGACAAACTTGACAAAATGGGCATCAAGTATACAAACTATGCAGTTGATACTCAAATACTTATATCAATCACAGGATGTTATGACACCGATACTAAAAATCTCAACACAATCTACCTTGCAATCCAGGCTTGGATGGCTCAAAATGAATTGTGCCTCAATGACGACAATGCAGAGTTAATCTAATCGGAAATGAAGCTAAACTAAACAACCTCTCTCAACAATGCAAATACTTCAACCTCAACGGCAATACGATCACTGTCGCAAATTAAATAAAATCTCTAGGGGTCTACGTTGACACAGCCCTTACCCTAAATAGACAGGTTAATGCCATTGTCTCATCCTCGGCTTACATTTTGAAATTAATCGGCGCTAGTAGACCATTCCTTTCATCGGACAACAGCATCACCCTAGCCAGAGCCTTGATCCTCTCTAGGATTGATTATTGTAACTCACTCCTTGTTGGCACCAGTAACAAACATCAGAAAATTGCAAATTGTTCAAAACAATGCCATTAGAGCTGCATAAAATATACCCAAGAACAAACGTATTTCTTCCACTAGACGAAATATCCATTGGCTCCCACTCCAAGGTAGTGTTCAATTTAAAATCCTCACCTTACCACATAAATGCCTCACTAATAATGCACCTGCCTACCTCAAGAATCTTACCAGCAAAATTCAGTCCAACAGACAACACGTTCCCCCATATGCCAACCTCATTGTGACGCCAAGATACAGAAAACAGGAAGCAGGCGGATCAAGGTTCCCTGTAGTAGCAGCTAAACTCTGGAACACCCTCCCCACGCATCTGAGAAATGACACTTCTTTATGGTCATTCTGAAAAAATCAAAAATCCCGACTATTCAGCCTAGAGTCCCAACAGTAGGTACCATAGCATGTCATGATTGTCTTCCGTAATTCAATTTGTATGCCTGCCTCTGAGCAAATAATGAACATATGTAAAGGCTTAACCGCAACTATAACGGACTAATTGCAATTGTATCAACGAAGCGCAAACTGTAACTAACTGTGTAACCGTGTTCTTAAATTCCAGCGCCTAGATGCCTATGGGTTATGCACGCTTTATAAATGTACAAATAAATACTACAATGAATTGTGTAAGAATAATCTGTTGTACTGTAGTGTGCTGGCACCGAATAAAGTTTTCTGACTTAGGGACCTATGGAGTGGGAAAAGATCATCAAATGGATTAAGTGAAACATGGTGGTGGAAGATAGACGGAGACTGACTGACAGACTGTGCCCAAGACAGTCTAATTCGGACAAAGGACTGTTACTTAGGAGAAGCACTGTGATCAAGGGTAAGGACTGGGACGTTGGACTGTAATGAAAGGACTACAAAAATGGAGTCTGGCAAAGGGGCAGGCCTGTGACAAAGGGGTAAAGATTTTGATGTGACAAAACAGGGGCTATCATGAAGTTCTGAAGAAGGGGAGGATCATGATGGATTGAGGAGGAGGAGGAGGAGGAGGAGGAGGAGGAGGAGGAGGAGGAGGAGGAGGAGGAGGAGGAGGAGGAGGAGGAGGAGGAGGAGGAGGAGGAGGAGGAGAACAAGGACGATCAGAATGATTGATTGGTTTATATTGCTTTCACCCCAACTGTGGGAGGTGGACATGGCCTTTAACGACCCGCCAGCCCGAGCCCAGGTAGGCCCCAGCGAAAGTCTTTCAGGGAAAGCCATTTGTCCCCCGGGGTTTATCTGGGGTGAAAATGTGTTTATTTTCTTGAGAGATTGGCAGGGGTGGGGGATGAAAGAAAGAAAGATGTCCACCACCATAGGGAAAGAGGACCAAGTCCCTTTTCCATTTCTGTTATGGCGGCCTGGAAACTGGAGGCGACTGGAGGCACGCCAGGAACAGAGCACAAAGCTCTGGTCCAGAGGATATGTGGGGAGTGGGTGTTGAAGGGGTAAGGATTGCTTTGAGAGCTGGGGAGGCAACCGGGAGAGGCATCTGGCTGCCTACCCACATAAAAAAAAAATTAAAAAATTAAAATGGTGCCACCCGGGGAAGTACTGTGGGTGGCTGGAAGCAGCAGGCGGAGAATGTGGATTCTCGCCTACTGTTCCAGCCACCTGATTGGCTATGCACCCTTACCTGGGTGCGAATAAGGTATGTCTACGGACTGGAGGTAAGAATGACGAGGAGAAGGACAACAGAAATATATGGCCTTTTGCTATGCCTAGGCTTCTTAACATTCTTTCTCTCTTCTAGGTAGCCTTGTTTTAGCCACAGGGTGGTGTAAAGCACCATCATATGTGCCTGTCGCAAAAGCAGCAAGATTAGATGCATACACCAATCTCCAATGCATGCAGACCAAGAAGACTTGAATTACTATATTCTTTTACCAATCTAAAAGTTCATATACTCTGGAATACTTTGGGTGAAAGCCAACATTGCCCAAACAGAAACTGAATGTGACCGTGTTCAAGATCAAAGAGCATTATCGCTACCGATAATTGACTCTTAATAGAAAAATTCACACTGTAGGTCATTGGCTGCGCAGCTTCATGTTGCTAGTACTTACCTGTAGCCCCAGCTTGGTTCTGGCCCAGCTGGCTACACATTGAAAGAACTGAGTGAAACATGCTACGTCAGACGAGGGGTTGTGGTATGTACAAGGCCTGCTGTTGTATGGGTCACCATACCTTTTACAATCTTCTGAGTTTATACGCTTAATGGCACTTTCCTGTGTAGAGGCAGCCATTATGAAGTGTTGATGTGATGTGATCTTTGGGCTGAGAGTTTTATCTTCTTATGCTGAACTTCTTTCCTCTTTGTGTCTTTGCTTGGTACAGTATGTATTTCTTTTTTAACAGACAACGAAGTGTAAAAATAAGGATTTGCGAGAGATGTTTTTTTAAAAATGTTTTTTCCCCTCGTAGGAATGCCATTAAATGGAGTGGACAAAAATCTTTTTGTTGAAGATAAGTCTGCATATTGGCTAATTGTTGTTCCAGGTAGGTTGTTGGGTTTAAAGAATCCTTCGAATCGGAATGTACGTTTTTGTTTAATTTTTTTAAAAAGAATTAACATTTGAAGTGCTATTGGTTCAGTAATTATTATTTAACAATTTGACAAAATGTGTACCCCATATATAGACTGCCTAAATGTGTATGCAATGTTGGTCACTTTGAGAGAGCTCACAGGCAAATGCTAAAGCATTGAACTGATGGGTGTGTAATCCACTGTGGGAATGTCTTCTTAGTATAATCATAGACATAAAAACATATTTTAGGGTGACACTTAACACTCAATTGTTTAACGCGCCTGCATTTAGATGCTTAAATAGGTCTCTTGATGGAATTGTTGGCATGATAATATTATTGAAAGTGACATAAGGGTGTATTTGTTATAGGGACTAGTACAACCAGTCTGCCTTCCTCCAAATAGGATCTGGTACAACTCACCACAGTGGTGCCTTCCATATCCTTTTGATAAAACTATACCCTTATCCCACTCCGTCCCCTCCTCCCCCCGCCTACTCCCTTCTAAAGAATGCAGTAAAACGGCAGTTCACCAAATGCAGTGAAACTGCTGGGAAGTGTTGGACCTTCAGCTATCCTTGGCTGCAGTACTAGAACTTTCTTTCTACAGTAAAAATAAACTGCAAAAGTTTAGTCTGCCAAGGCTTCTATGGTAGCCCTCATCCCTCCATTCAAACCGAAGACTATCGGGGGCTTCTTTATGTATGGAAGATGCGAGTTAAACAAACCAATTCTGTTCAGATTTTCTCTGTTCTCTGACGTGGGCATCCAGCTTGCCCCTTGTCACCCCTTATGTGTTCTGCTGGCCTTGATTTCTGTGTTTGCCACTTTGCATGATATCCAGTTTTTCACAGCTTTGAAGGTGAAAAACCAAACGAAGCCACAGGTGAGCATACCCTTATCTTCGCAAGCCCCTAAACATGGTTGCGTTCTTACCAAACAATTAATCTGGACAGTTGGGAATAGGCTCTCCGCACCCATTGTGTACTGGTCTTCCCTTTTGTGATGGAACAATCCACAACCATTTGTGCCTAACACCACGGGCAGATCTAATTCTACAGCAGCACGGTTCTACGTATGATCTAAAACTGACGTTCGCGCTGAGGTGGCCATCTGTTCACTAGGTGCTTCTGAAACCTAAAGTGGCTTGGTTTCACAGTGTCTCTCTGGCAGTGGCACAAATGCCACAAGGCCAGGGACACCAATAGAAATTCCTATACAAGGTAATGGAGCACTGGCTACCAAGTCGATTTTTCCGTAGAATGAGGTCATAGTGTCCCCAGTACCAATAGTCAGTCTGTTCCGTGGTCCAGGTAGTGCTAGATGGCACACTGGGTACTGAATATTTTCTTTCAGTTCTCTTTGTGCATGGCTTTGGATTGGTTAGTTGCTTCCATACACAATGCATGGCTCCTTATCTCTTCCTTTTTCTCCTGTGTTTGTGCTGCATTGGGCCGGGCCCTATCTTTATTTGTTATGTTTGTTATGTTAAAGTTTTTCACACCCGAAGGTGTAGCACAACCGACACAATAGGCAACCTGGCGCTGAAAACCTACGATCACAACAGCAGAGGAGGGAAGACTAGAAGAGTAAGGTCTTCAGAGCCTTTCTGAATTTTAAGTGCGCCGAGACCATACGCAAGGATGCAGGGAGGGCATTTCAAAGGACAGCAGCAGTGATGGAAAAGCAACGTCTGCCAGTTCTAGCTCGATTAACTGTGGGGATCGCCAAGAGAAAGCGGCCCGCAGAGCGCAGTGCATGAGTAAGGACATAATGCTTGAATTTTTGCTGCAGGGTTTTCGGGCCAACACCATAAAAGGCCTGATGCACCAGACACAGCGACTTAAAGTGGATCCGTTTAGCCACCGGGAGCCATTGAAGTGATCTCGGAACAAGGGAAATATGTTCCCGAAACAATGTGCCAGTGGCAAGCCGCGTGGCCGAGTTCTGAAGAATATGCAGACGCTGCATCAGATAATCTGGTTGGGCAAAGTACAGGGAATTACAGTAGTCAATTTTGCTAAGGACTAAAGCAGAGACTACTGAGGAATGCAGATGAATAGGAATAAAAGGGAGAACCTGCTTAAGAATGTTCAATTAAAGATGGCCCGATTGACAAACCGCGCCAACCTGAGGGGCCATGGACAGAGAGGCAGGGATCTTAACTCCCAAGTCCTTCACGATGGCAGCAGCAGTAGGAAACTGGCCAAAAGAAGAAGGCCGGAAAGCATGGATCCAGAAAGAGGAGACGGAGGAAGAACCCATAACCAACACCTCGGTCATGTCGCCATTTAGTTTAAGCCAGTTTTCGGACATCCAGCAGCCCACAGCTATTAGTCATGCAGCTGAGTGGCATGGGCTGGATGATGGATATCTAACCTAACCAGAATCTGCGTGTCATCAGCGTACAAATAACTTCTAAAGCCGTGGGTGCGGATTAGGGTGATCAAAGGCCGAATATAAATGTTGAAAAGAGTGGGGGACAGGGCAGAACCCTGCGGAACACCACACAACGGGGCTATGACTACAGAAAGTAAAGGTTGTAGCAAAAGACGATGTGAGCAGTCACATAGAAAAGATTGAAACCAAGCAAGAACTGGGCCGGTCAAGCCAGCATCAGCTAACCGGCTGACCAGGATGGAGTGGTCGATGGTACCAATGGCAGCTGAAAGATTTAACCAGATCAGCGCTGTGACTCCACCCTGATCCGCAATAAGCCTGAGATCAAGCACCGAGATCAGAACGGTCTTGGTGCCCTGGCCAGGTCTAAAACCCGGCTAGAAATCATCAAACAAAGACGAAGACTCACAGAAACCAACCAAAAGAGGAGACCCCAAGGACTCGAAACTTCGTTGCAAAAGGGAAATAGGCCGAAAATTAGCAAGGGCCAGAGGGTCCAAGGTAGGTTTTTTCAACAGGGGGATAACTGTTGAACATTTCAGCACGGGGGATAATCCCCATAGAGCAGGAGGAATTCACTGCTGATGTCAAGTAGGGCAGAATTTGAGGAAGAATAGCCTTTACCACAGATAAAGGAAGAGAGTCAGTCGGAGAGGCAGATTTCATGCCAATAACCGCAGCACTAACATCACTATCTATGAAAAGAATCCCACAGCACAGCAGGAGGGGACAAAGTCCCTGAGTGGGCAGGCGCAGGCAGGGCAGGTATATCGGTAGAGAAACTGCAATCAGACGAAATAAGATCCCTAAGCTTTTCGATCTTAGAAGTGAAAAAGGCGGCAAAATAATCACAGCGATCTTGAGATGCAGCAATAGCATCAGGTAGTTCGTGCAAACCACCTTTAAAAAGCTCTTTAGTCAGTGTAATGGCATTTTCAATTTGAGAAGTGAAATGCTTCTGTTTAGCTAGCTTAATGGACCTATGGTATAGAGCACTGGTAGCGCAAACGGCAATCCGGTCGTTATCGCGATAGGAAATGCGCAATTTACGTTCTGCTTGCCTACATTTGAGACAAAGGTACTTCATGTCTTCACCAAACCACGGTTGGGAAGGCATTTTACGAGCTTGAGTCACCAACAAAGGGGCAACAGTGTCTGCCGTTGCGGTGAAGACCTGGGATAAAATCTAAAAATTCACTGAAGCGAGGGCCACACAACTAGTGTTAATTAGAGCGCAGTTGTAGACGGTTCGACCGTACGCCAGTTGCGCTTCGTAATAAGAGATTTGTCGAAAGTAAAGGAGTGAGCTTTAGAGGTTTAATGCTAGACATCTCTCCTGTATGTAAAAATGTAAAGGGCGGCAACACTTTATTCCTTGGTGTATGTCTCACATATTTAAGAAACTCTACTTGCACAACAGTAGTAGCCACAAATGATTTCCAATATCTTTTCCAGCACCATTCACCAGCATGATTATGCTGGTGAATGGTTGATTCCCACCTGCCCAGAACATGTACTACTCGTCTACAGAATAGCCTGGCATAATTATGGTTAATATTTTATTAATGTTATTTTTAATAGCCTGTTTTAGTGCCAGTCATGCTTTTCTGGAGCACTCTTGGTTTTTGTACTGCTAAAGGGCGTGATGCACATTTTTATAATGAATTTGCTGGATAAAACCTTGTTAAGAAATTCCTTTGGTTTACCGGCACAAATACAGAGATGAACCAATGCAACCACCATCCAATCAACCAACACTACCCCTTTGCCTTGGATCTGAACCAGCTTAGAACTTGTTTAAAATAATTAAAACCGCTGTTCTAACCTTCGAAAAAAAGAACCCTAAACTTCCTGTGGCAACAGGCCATCATAGAGTTGTGGCAATTACTGCAGAATATATTTGTTGTTTCTCAACTATCTGAAAAGATGTACTGATTGAGATGCATGCATCGTTATTCTGTCACTTGAATGTGGCGTTTTATGTCCAGTGATCATTGCCTGGCAAGTCCAAGATTTCAATGTGACCACATAGCAATCTACACTGGCGTCAACTTCCGTTATTCCCCCTCCCGAAGATGGATCTAGGAGACCAGGTAATGACCATATTGCCATTAGACAAATGTAGACCCAAAGCATTGCTCATCCCTAATAACGCTGTAGTTCATGGACGAGCTTATCTGCACCTTCGTAGTTGCAGAAGAAAAGCGCTGGCCTCGAATAAGCATCTTTGGCCTATTTAGAATGTTTACACCTGTGACTGACAGTTATATAATATTAGCACGTGGCTTGGGGGCTTTGAGGGGGGGTGAGGGGATAGGCCTCGGAGCCTATCGGTAGGCTCAGAATTAGGTCTTTACCTAATGTTAAAGCCCTTGTTTTGTGCATCCACGGAAGTGGGAGGCTGCCATTTTCCTTGCCAGTAATGAGGTAAGTGCCCCTCCACCCCAATTTTAATATCCCTCACCCACCCTTACCCCACTTGCGCTCCTTTGTTCCTTGCCGGCGCCAGGAACCTCTGTCTTCCCGATGCGGCAACGCCCGCCTTGAAAAGGGAAAATGGACTACATGTAATTCCCTTCTCCTAATCCATGACAAATATCTTTGTAGTTTCAACCCTGCCGTTTCTCAACCTAATTTAGCATCCCAGTAAACCTGCTGGGAGGCTAATGGCAATAAACCCCTCAGGGTGGGGGGATTCACTGGGGAAGGTAATGCCCATGCTAACGTTAAAGCCTTTGCTTTGCGGGGGTTTCTAACTGGCCTGGGCATTACCTGGCCCATTAAAGCCCCGACCTGTCCGGGTTTATTTCTTAAGTGATGAAGAGTGGAACCGTGTGTCAGTTGGTCAATCAATGTCTTCTGTTAAGATGCTCCAGTTGGTGTCAACTTAAACTCTTTAACTGGATGATGACTAGCTGATGTAACCTGATCAACTTGAGTATGAAGATTAAAGGAGCATCTTTCACCGAGATCGCCCAAAGGCGAGCTGTAATGGTAGGTAGCAGCCCCCATCTCGCCATGGAAACCAAACGTCCACGCAAATTTATCATTCTGGTAATGCTGCGCATTGATATTAAAGCACTTTGACTGGGACTAATAGAGTGGTTTCCTTAGTGCACAAGCCCATTGGCCCAACTGTGATTATCCTGCTTGCTCGTGTAACAGCTGGTTTTATATACCAGGTTTTCATCGGTGAGTCTTCTGAGCCCGGCTTTGAGGTGCCTCACCCTGCAACATGTGGAAAGGCAGTATTGTGGCTGATAAAATGTGCACACTATAAAGCCTTTTGAAGGCTCTGTCCTTTTGAAGGCTCTGTCACAGGCTTTTGGGTTCTCATTTGCCCTAATCGTTAAAACGGTGCCTCTGGAGCCACAGTTAAAATGGCGACGGCTTCAGAAAAAGCGCACTTGCAAAAAGGAGTTCCACTTCTTCAAAATGCTTGTGAGTATTAAGCGCACTGCTTCATATTTGAATTGCCTGTTGTCGTCAAACGGAGACTAGGAAAAAGTCAGATAATGCTAAAACAAAACCTTCCAACTGAATAGAGTTATTTAGCTTAATTTGTCCAGGTTTTCAATGAGCATTATTATTGATTTCTTTTTTCTTATGAGCAAAGTTCACCAAAGGATACCTTGGCCTGGATGAAGACCTGAATATGTAATTGCTGGCAAGAGGTACAATAAGCATTAGTCTGTGAAGGGGAACAGCCATGTTTTCAACTTCTTTTGTAAGGTTAGGTGGTAGTCAAAGTCTCAAATGTGCAGAGGGAGAGGGTTTTGGAGAGCAATCGCTTGAACGAGAAGGTAGGACTTTCATGAGGCTGGCTTTGAGTGGAACCTACAGTCTTTTGTTGGAAGATCTCAATGACGTCATTGGTATTTGTGTCTGGACTTTCTCGAGCAGGATATTGGGACCTATAGCGTGGTAGGCATGATGGACAATGCGTTAAGCTCCTGCGATTTGGCTCTTTGAGGGATGGGAACCCAATGGAGGGATCTTATTTTTGGAGATGTGATCTTGGCATCATGACCTGAAGATGAAGCAGACTACTGTATTATGGAGTAGCTGCGTTCTATGGGTTTTGGATACCTAGATAGATTCTCTCGCGATAATCGAGGGAAGATGAGATCATTGATAATGGTGTTGGAAAGAGGTGAACGCGTGAGAAGAATAGAGTCTCGCACCTATTCTCAAATAGTCGGTCACGCTCACTCTAAGCTCACCTCTTTCGCAGTTTAACTATCATTACATTAATCAATATTATTAATTTGGCTTGTATTATGCACATTTTATGGAACATGGTTGTCTCAGTGATTGGAGCAAGGGTTCCCATTAATAGTGTGTTTTTCATTTCTGCGGGATGCCTCAACCCAGAGAGACATCCAAAGCATTTGCAAGTTTCCCAAAAACTGCCTTGCATCCATTGACATCCAAAGTCAACCCTGCCACCTCGGATCTAAGACATTTGAGACTGAGGCGACATAGCAGGGTATTTCAGTTGAATGCTCAAGAGGATTTGGATTGCTGCACTGGACTACAATATGAGGATTCACCGGGTGTGGAGGGGAGCGGTCCTAGGGAGGTCCTAGGGAGGTAGGGTACAGCATATGCCTACATCGAGAGACCGACTTGGGCCGAGAGGTCCGGTTGTTTTTCTGCAGGATGGACGTGTTTGTTGCAGTGAGGTTCCAGGACCCCGATCATTGGCGTTTGTGGGCAGGCAATTGAGACCTGGATGGAGGCTTGGACTGTAGTTGAGCCCCGTGAGGTGGGAGAAGGTACTTAGTGGGTTGGGCTGTCGGAGGTGGTCCATTAACGTCAACTCGTGATGTGGAGGGGGCACTGAAAGGCATTCAGTGATGGGGTTGGTGGTCTTGCACACTTTCACAAAAGGTTTGAACTCCATTCAGGAGAAATTGTGGGGTTGTGTCCTCCGAAGCTGGAGGGTTTTAGTTTACATGAGGGAATTGATGCAGATACAAACCAACGAGTCTGCACGTGGAAGCACAGAATTACTCCGATTATGGCACTCAGTTGGAAGGAGGTGGTCTGAGACGGTAACAGTGGCAACAGGTGAAGGGGCACAATCAGTTTCTCGAACAAAATGTTGTTAGACAACACAGCTAGCAACTTTGTATATTATTTTTCTATGTTTTTCTTGTTGGGATGCGATCTCCTGAGGGAATTGAATGTGGTGAACTATTTATTTAGCTACAGTGTACATTATTTACAGAAACAAGTACTAGCACGGAGAGTAGGGGTGGGTTCACAGATGGCACAGCGTGATATCAGAAACATCAATGGGGTACCGAGCGGGGACTCGGGGTTATTTAAGCTGCCTCCCCACAGTCTCATTTGAGAGCCTGACCAGGACTTTTGTCAGAGAGACACCTCTCCTGTTTGGCACCTCAATGAGGGTGCCCAATGGGAAAGGTGTCCCGCTGGGAGGACAATATGTGATGAGCAATTTTCTTTCTGAATGGATAAGTTGTCCCAAGGAGCTCCGTAAGCTAATGTGAACCATTAGGCACTGATGGGTGGGAGAGGGGCTATTAGCAGGGACTTTTGTCCCTTTAGAAATGTGCATGGGAAGGAGCGATCAGCAGTGAGAAGGGTGCATAATGCCTCAGGCTTTATGAAATGATGATTATGGCTTTACCATAGGAGGGACTCGTTGGGCTAACATTAATCTGTATGATGCTAATGTGACTTTGCATGAAGGATGGGGAGAATACAACTAAAGCCATCCTCTTTGCTCAATAGATTTCTATAATGATGTAAAGTTAATTATGAAAGGGTAGTTTCTTATGTAATGTGCTTTGCTTCCAAGGCATTGCTTTAAATAAAGTGTTATTTAAGCACCTGAAATGCAAAGGGAAACCTTCATAAACATAGCAACTAAACCTGTGAAGATGTGCTCAGTTGCTTAAATGGTCCACATCCCGGTTTCAAAGTGTGGGATCCTAGGCAGATCATTTAATCACACCGTGTCTTAACTACAGCTCTGTGATTCACTTCAGAGCTTATGTTAATATATCATGCTGTTAGTTGAAACAAATAAGCCTCACTATAGAGATGGTCATAAATAACAATAGTGCAATATAGGTATTTTGCACCACAAAGTTATTTGCCACTTGGCTTACTTATGGCAGCTTATTCTGAAGTCACTTCCATGTTGCCAACAAGTATCGAAAACTGATGATGCTCATGCAATGTCCTCTTGGGTTAAGTCATTTCTGTTGGAGCAATTCATATGCAAATTAGGAGGTTTGTATGCATTTTGCCCCAGAGCGCCTGGACAGCGCTCTAATAGGTGAGTTTCCTGCATCTCTAATGATTCTGCAGTTTTTGTTGTTGTGTTAAAATGCCATCTACCACTAATGTTACAAAATAAGTAGATTGGGGCGGGGTGTGTGGTTTGTGGGCACGCATGAGACCATTTAGAATTCCGTGCACTGTCCATATTTCTTTCCTCCCGGCTACTCTACGGTGGCGTTTTGTTTTCTTCACCAACTTGCCTGCATCAATAGGGCCAGTGACACTCGCAACCGTTCATTTCGTTTCTCATGGAAATCTCTCGATTCATACCACGTATTTACTCACTCCCACCTTTGGAAACTCATCTCCTTCCAGGATTCCGCATTCACACTCGCTCCCCTAACCACCCCAGACATCGCCAATAGGTGCAACTAGTCAGGACTGCACATGCTGTACAGCACGCGCACTCTTTCTACGTGCTGCTACGGGGCCACACATCCATAGACCCTCCTTCCCTCCCCAGGTCACACCTCAGCACTTTCCCCTTGAGTACAGCTTGTCTATTTCCTCCTCTTCTCTCTTTCCACAACGAATTGAGCTGGGCCTCTCCCGCCCAAACTAGTCTTAACTTTATTCCGGTTGGCATTTGCCTTGTCTGTTTTTACCATTTACTTCTAGCGCCAAACTATACGGGAGACAACCTGTTCCCAGCAGGGTCGGACTGGGACAAGAAATATGCTCGGTCACCAAAAAAAAGTGGCCCACCCCTCGCCTCAAAAAAGGGGCCCAGCCCTTGCCTCACGACCCTTGACCTCTGATGATATCACCGGAAGTGATCCTCATCCCGTTGACGGGGATTACAACCGTGATTTGACCTTGGTGAACAGGGTGTACCTCATCATCCAGGCATGGATGGCATCTCAGTCTATGCCTGAATGATGACCCGATCAAAGTAGCTAAGGAAGTGAAAACCCTAGGAATATGCATGGACTCCTCCCTCTCCTTCCACAAACAGGTTAGCTCTATGGCATCCTCCACAGCCTACACATGTAAGCTTATAAGAGCAGCCAAACCCTTCTTATCCTCCCAGAGCTGCATTACACTAGCCAGAGCCCTCGTATTATCAAAAATTGACTATTGTAATGCCATTTACGTAGGAGCTAGCAAACAGGTTACCAACAAAATACAGACGCTACAAATTAATGCTCTGAGAGCAGCGCTCAGCATCCCCAAGAGAGAACATATCTCCAACATTGGGAGAGCCCATAACTGGCTCAACACAACAGATAAAATTCTGTTCAAAGTAGCCTCACTAACACACAAATGCCTCAACAACGCTGCCCCCGCTACCTAGTCAAGAGAATAAGTAAACACACCCCCAACAGACCTACCAGAACCTCCAACGCTAATCTTCTCACAGTTCTCAGATTCAAACGCACCAAAATGGGTGGAAATCGCTTCCAGGGGAAAGCAGCCCAACACTGGAACTCCGTACCACCTTCTCTGAGGACATCCCAAACCTACACACACTTTAGACGCAACTACATACACTGGATAAAGAACAATGACCGCTATCTCCATCCATCCCACCTCACCGCTATCCACCTTGTAAATATGTATATTTGTAAATCCGTAATTTTTTGCCTTTTGCATGACTGCTTCAACCATCTATTATCCATTGTGTTTACTGTATTGTATCTATAAAACCATTGTAATTACTGTACTGCACTACAACATGTAACCAAGCTGCAAATAACCTTGTTGCTCCTGCGCACTCATACCCTCGGGTCCGGTGCGCAATACAAATGAATAAACTAAACTAAACTAAACTTATTTGACCCCACCCCAAAGTGACATCCCGGGAAGCAATGAAACATGACCTTTCACCCTTTGACAAAACAGGAAGTGGCATCAAATAGCATTGCTCCTAAGTACACTAAATTACTGTGAATCCAAGCAGACGTCCAAGGCCAAATGATAGTATGTTATTGTATAGCACTTATGCTTAAAGGGATAGTCCAGTAAAAAAATGTTAATAGATAGGCAACATTAAAAAAAAAAAATACTAGCACTTTTTTTTTTTAAACTTCCTATGTAAAATTTTGAGCTATTCAAGCTAAAAATTTGCAAAAGCAAGCACATGGGCGCATCCATTTTGTGAAATGGATGCCCGCCTATGCTGGCTTTTGCGGCACTAATGAAGGAAAAGCCAGCCAGCTGTAGTAAACAAAAGCTACCGCTGGGTGACTTTTCCTTCATTGGTGCAGTACGCGGAGGGCGGGGACCGGAGACCAGAGCAGGAAAGCTGCAGCTGAATCTCGGTAAGTGCTATTTATTTAAAAAAATATAAGCACTAGCTGCATTTTTTTTTTTCTAAGTTTTCCGGGCTGGAGGAGCCCGGAAAACTTAGAAATAAAACTGCAGCTTTGAAAAAATTTTATTTATGTTTGCGGTCGCTTTTTTGGCAGAAACACAACGCGGTTGTGTTTGAAAAGGCTGTGGTTTTTCTTTCCGAGTTTCTCAGGCTCCTCCGAGCCAGAGGAGCCTGAATAACTCGGAAAGAAAAATCGCAGCGTTTTCAAACACAACGTTGTATTTATGTTTGTGGTCGCTTCAAAAGCGACAGCAAACATAAATACAACGTTTTTAAAGCTGCGGTTTTATTTCTAAGTTTTCCGGGCCCGGAAATAAATAGCACTTACCGAGATTCAGCTGCAGCTTTCCTGCTCTGGTCTCCGGTCCGCGTCCTCCGAGTCCCGGCACCAATGAAGGAAAAGCCACCCAGCGGTAGCTTTTGTTTACTACAGCTGGCTGGCTTTTCCTTCATTAGTGCCGCAAAAGCCAGCACATGCGGGCATCCATTTCACAAAATGGATGCGCCCATGTGCTTGCTTTTGCGAATTTTAAGCTTGAATAGCTCAAAATTTTACATAGGAAGTTTAAAAAAAAAAAAGTGCTAGTATTTTTTTTTTTTTATGTTGCCTATCTATTTTTTAAATGAAACATTTTTACTGGACTATCCCTTTAAGCCATTTTTTTATAGAACAAATATGCATACAATATCAGCCAACCTGTGTTGGTACTCATTTATCGACCTAAGAAGGATGAAAGGCTTTTTGAATTTTTTAAAAAAAATGTTTTCCTTCCAAACCGCCCAGGCATGGCCAGAAACCGGCCCCCACTCCCCAGGGACGATTTCGGCTTGGCCACGGGCTGAAAGGTAGAGGGGCCAATCCGACCCTGGTTCCCAGTCATTCAATTCCATGGTGATGATTCTCCTCCCTCAACCCATTGTTTGCGCTCGTCACCATGGATACCGAGCTGGTAGCCTGTAGTACATCCCCGGGTTAACAAGAAACACTTCTTAAATCAATCTTTTCCTTTACCCCTTTTCACCAAACAATTACATTTCCAACCCTCCCCCAAACATTTCCTCCTCCCAACGAATCGGAGCCCGAAAGGGCTTGCAACTCTTTTCAAACTAAGCCCTGCCTCCTCAGACAGAATTTGGCACCTTCCCATTACATACCGTCTCCCGCCATGTATGCGCATCTTTCATGTTAACATATGAAGAGCATCTAAAGATTGAGCGACCCCCTACCCACCACCACTCGAAGGTACATCGCGGGGGCACATTTCCAACTCACCGTTTTACATTAACATATAAAAGAAGCCCAAATGCCAAGTAGATCGCAGCACTATCGGAATACACCTGTGCCAAGCTTTAAGTGAGCACTGGCAGTCTCTGAATAATCTTTCTGAGATGGGGTGTTGCCGGGTCTCTATAAATATCCTGCTAGCCCCAGCTGCTGAGGCTGCTAGAAGGCAAGGCCTCTGTTTATGTATAACCCTGAAGCTCTCACCTGCGTGCAGGGTGACGGGTCGATGATCCCTGCATCTCTTAAGGGATGCCTTGAGGTGGCTGGGGTTCCTTAATGGTGATAGGTGCAAAGGGATGCCTAGCGGGGGTCGGCGGCACTTGTCTAAGCTGCCTATTGGGCCACACCCCCTTTGAGGCCATGCCTCCAGAGGGTGCCCCCTCGATTAAAGGTGCCAGTTAAAGCACTAAGCTCAGTTCTACAGCATCCTCAAGGAAGCCTATTCCATTTCCGCTCCTTGGCATGTAGAAGCCATGGACACTTGATACTTCACAGCAGATTGAATGAATGCTCCAGATTCCTGCACTGCCTCTCCAAATAGGAATGCCAACTACCTAAAGAAATTCGAATCCTGCAGATTCAGCTGCTCTTAACGTGACAACTAAAAAACCCTGGATACTTGATATTTCAAGCGCAGCCCTGGGGAGGGACTGGGGAATAGCCTGAGCACAGCAACGATGCAACTCCAGGGGTTAAACACCAATCCACTAGACCTTGCAAGTCTTGTTGACCGTCCCTCGGATTATATACCTTATCTGACAAAAAGAAATATATAGTGAAAGGACAGAAGGGCGGGCCATTGCAGGGTATTTTCCTAATCAACAGAACCCCTAAAAGAATCTCTTACAATCGGCTCCTCTTCCACCTGTAGGATTATCTGCAGGGCCTCATCTTATCACGGACATCATCCGCCCAAGCCAGACAGAGCCTTCACCTTCCGCCCATCACAACTCACCACCGCTGTCCCTGCCAAGAGAATATATCGCGATCTTCTATGTCGTACTGGAAATTGAATTTTTTACTTGGGTATCCCGCTAGGGGGAGAGGTGGGCGGGGTAGTGCGGCCAGGAAGACCACTCTCCCCACACACATTTGGCTCTCAGGCTCTCGGAAGATTTATTATGAACACCTTGAAAATAGTCACGTTTCCTATAACGTTGTAAACCAAGAATAAAAGGTGCTCACCCAGGGTTGGACTGGCCCTTTCGGTCTTTCGGCCCGTGGCCGAACAACTTTGGGGTCCCCTGGGGCCGGTTTTCCGGCAGCCACCTCTGGGCCGTTTTTTAAAAAAAAATTACAATGTAATTTATTGGCAGGCCTAGTGTGTGTGTGTGCACGCGGCAGCGCCATGGAGCAGCAGCTTGCGAGTCGCGAGTACTGTGGTTCACAGCAGGCCACCGGCTGGAAAGTCAGATGGGGGAGTGGGGGGGGGGACGGGGTTGGCTGGGCCGCCTGCGCCGCCTGGGCTGGGCAGCAGGGCAGGGCAGGGAGCCAGGAGGGAGGCGCCGCCGGCTCCACTGTCTGCAGTCTACTCTGCACACAATCATCATAGCAAGGTAACATTAGATTTTGTTACGTTACCTTGCTTTGATGATTGCATCTGCATCATGCATGCATCATAATTTATGATGCATGCAGATGCTGGGCATAGCATAATTAAATTCATCACGGTCATTGGGCCACGGCCGGCCGCCGTGCTGGCCGCCCCGGCCGCCACTGCAGGGGCCGGTGCCGTGCCGCCTTTGATCTATGGGAGGGAGGCAGGCTGAAGTAATTGCAAACAACACTAAAGCAATTGTAACACCTGCCTCCCTCCGAGTCCTGACCGGGCTGACCCTGTGGGGGGCAGGGCAGCCTGCCTGCAGGGCTGAGAGCTGGGGCCGGCACTGCCAGAACAGACACATTTCACACTAGTTGCTTCAACTTTTCAGGAAGTGACAACACATTGCACTTCTTTGCAAAGTTGAATCAACTTCAGTTGTGCCTGGGGGCTGAGGCCCTGGGCCGCCAGCATCGCGGAACAAACAAGCCAATGAAAATTCGGCTGGGCTCGCCCAATAGACTGTGCCGGCCGCCAATTGACAGTATGCTGCTATTTCTTTGCTAATTGCCTTGGCCCTGGGCCTCTGACCCGCCCTGGGCTTGGCATGATTTATTTGGGCACAACGCAGTCACACTGACACAGCACTCGCCGGGCAGAGACTGAGAGAGAGCCACCAGTGCCACCAGGCACCAGCTGAGCTGAGCCCCAGTGCAACTCAAGCACACCAGTGGACCTCACCAACTTGGAGGCTGCCAGCCCAGTGCCACTAGTGCCTAGTGCCCACACACAGCCACAGGAGGTCCGGACCACCACCACCAGGCAGCAGGCGAGGCAGCCAGCAGACAGTGCCCAGTGCCACCCAGGCCACAGACAGCACAGCAGCCAGCCAGCCAACAACCAGCCAGTATGCCACTGAGGTAAGGACTCGTACTATTCTCGTAGGGGTTTGGCAAATGCAGGATGAGGCAGGGTCAACACGGGGTCAAAGAACCCATTTGCGGCGAGTGACTGTGAATACCGTTTGTAAGCAAACAATAGAAATGCCTCTGTCGAGCCCGAGCGCTTCTATTTTCAGCAGGTCAAAACTGCCGGGGTTATTTCCTGGCCCCGGCCCTCACAGCAATACCCTTTCCATGTGTGCACTTGCACGCTCTGAATTTTTTTTAATGTATGTAATGTGTTTATATAGAGCACAAAAATGTGCTGGGCCTCCTGCGACAGGGTCAGTGGGTGACACTCAGATCCGACTGCATGGCACAGTGAAACCTGTGTTTTGAATTAATGTGCACATTTGCAGCAAGTGCGTACAGAAAGATGGTGAGCTTTGGTGAGGCAATATTGGATGGGTGGAGCGCGGGGATCTCGTTGCCCCCTAAATTTTGCAGCAAAAAACAGCAAAAGAAGCACTGTAAAAATGGTTTGGTAAAAACACAGAAGAGACGCAACAAAAAAGTGAGTCTAGACTCTTTATACTTTCCCGTGCCCTCTCTGGATGCAGCTCACAGCCTCAGCACTAGTCACTCGAGGCGCTGAGTTTGCTACTGCGCTCCGCGAGGATCCTGGGGGCTCCCTTTGAACACGTCCTATGCAGGAGTTCACTGCAGCAAGCCTTTTTCCTCACAGGCTTCAGGAACTGTCGCAACATGAGCCATTTCTTAGTTTTGGCTATTAGATGGTGCTTAAGTCAGTGTCACATATAAACCCAAAATGTCACATGAGAGTACAGCTATGAGGGAGATGGCATGTGAGAAGGCGTTTAGTTATTTACCCACCCATTGACTGCCCGGTGCCATGCTAACACTATAGCCGTTCACACCCGCCACCTGCCCCTCCCCAGGGCATCCATTTGAGCTTGCTCTTTCAAGCAGTAACATAAAACTCTAGTCCACACAAGTGCTATTGCTAAGCAGTCGTCTGAAAGTAATTGGCTTAATTTCACTTTTAAATGTGCTCCTGATGCCAAAAAACTCTTAACCAGTTATGTCTTCAGCCACTTCATTTGCAAGTAATGTGTGTCCTCTCATCCATTCCATGCACTGAATTACTGTTAAAAACAAACATTGGCACATTCAACAGTTTGGACTTGTGTACAGATGGGCCTTAGCTGTGTCCTGCTGTCGCATGCCCAGCTATTTGCACCATTTAACCTGCAGTCCGGACCTCCAATTCCTGGTGAGCTGCAGGGGTACCCAGTGGCACCACCAGCTAGCTCAGTAAGTTTTCGCGGACGCGGCGGGGTTAGTTCTGATGGTGGACGTTCCTGAACTCCTGATGGTAGGTCGCTTTTGCCAAGTGTGTTGTGTCGCAGCCCAATGTGCACTTTTTTTTAGTCCGGACCGCTCTGGTGATTCGGGTTCCCCCCATGGATGTCACCCCCCCCCCCCCCTTTCACGTGGCATGCATGGTCTTAGCCAGCACTGACAGAAACCCAAAACCCATCTTTTTAACTAATGCCCTATCCCTCTGGCTCATTCCATCTTTATCTGAGCCATATAGCACCTAGATGCCCATGGGCTTTGTGCGCTTGCAAAAATTGTCACATAAATAAATAAATAACCAAGTGATAGATGGGAGTACTTTTGCTATGATCTCAGATCAGAGCCCAAGTAAGGAGTGAGTAGCTTCTGTAGTACCAATTCTTTTTTTTTAAATGTTGTCTTGGGTTTGTAGTTCTCTAGTCCAGGTACTTTCAAAATAGCAAATGCAAACTCAGTGGGTTACAAGGGCCTCTAAACACTAGCTTGGGGCCCTGCTGGTTTGCATAGATTACGTTTTATACTGTATATACACTGTCCCTTGTCCTTGGTCAATGTGCCTCATTTTACATGTGCCCCAAGCTCACTTTATTCATCCGGCCATTGCATCTTGAAAAGGCACTATGCAAAGCCCCTCCCCCCACCTGCACTGTATCCTTTCATGTCTGTTGGAAATGACATCCCTGGGTTTAATAAATGATATCCACACACACCACGCTGGTAAAAACATGAGATGACTTGGCAATGCATTTTATGAACTGAGATTGACTAAACATTGGTGAAGAAAAAAATCCATTGTTACGTTTGGTTGCAAGTTCCTGTGAAACAGTGATAGAGGGTGTGTGTCTGTCCACTAGGTCCGCGTAAACGTGGCTTCTGTAGAGAAGATGTCACTTGTGTGTCTTGTGTATTGCCTTTTCCTGTTAGTTGATGTAATGTGATCGGGAAAGTTTGCCTCCCCCACCCTCCACTTCAACTTCCCACCCACCGTCTGCACCTAACCAATTCAATGACCACAAAACACACACGGAGGAGCAACAGCGTCCAGTAAAAGCCATTTGCAAGTTGCAACCTATGGGCAGGACGCCATGATGTGTTGGTTTAAATTACTTTAGACTGCCTGGGTGACTGGGGCGATTGTAGATTGGGAAGCATTTCACCCAGGCCTAGTAAAACATGAACAGGCAGTTGCCTGCCTCGTGTCAGAAGTGCATTTGCCACAGTCCAGTTAACATCCTTATCTCTGGACGGGGGCAACTGGTAAACTAACACAAACGGGCCCAAAGTTTCTAAAATAGAACGAAAGTCGCCCCCCCCTTCTGTGGCCATTGCCATTTTGTTTGTTGGAAGTGTCCCCCCAGCACAGGTAAACACGGTGGCTTCTACCTGTACCTGGCACATGGGTAGGGGAGCTATGCAAATGGCCGTGGTACGCAAGTGCATAAACGCTCACCCAGCAGATGTTCTGTTGGGCACAGTGCTCTGTTGACATTCGTACGGTCTCCAGGCGCTCTGGCAGGTTTGGAATTAGGGGTGCTTGAGGTTAGACCATACCCACTCACACTCTCCATGAGCTTTCTTTTTTCTTTTCTTCTCATTTCAGCCACAACATTGTGGCCTTTAATTGTGATCAGGTCCTTCTAGGTAGGCTGCACTGTCTGATAACAGTGTGCCAACGGTTGTTACCTAAGGTCACTCGCTGGGCCATTACGAGATTGTACAGCCCACCTGGAATGCCATTATCAGTTAATTACCACCTGGGGAGTTGCAGAATACCATTAGCAGGCAAGTAATGCGGGATGTTTCAGTCAGTATAAACCCACATCCATTCCTGTTTCCTGTGCCTCTCCTGCAGTCTTCCATGTGTTTTGTTTTGGCTGGTGCCGTGGACACCGAATTCGCCCATCACAGTCCCTGCCCCCACACCACCTCCACCATTCCCTCACACCCCTGCAGATCATTCCCTCAGACACATACGCTCACTTACCTGCCACAGGTGTCTCTCTCTTCGCGCTACATCTTGGCCGCAGCTTCATGATTTAGAAATATTAAAAAGACTGCCGCCCTATTCCTAACAACGGCTTTATTCGTTCATAGATTTTTTAGACGATAATTGGCCATGTGCGAAATGCACAAAGCTGATTCCGTGGCATAACACAGAACAGGCTTCCTATTATGATAATGATGTGTTATTTATATAGCGCCTTAATCCAAAGTGCTTTACAGAGCACATATTTACATACAATATCACCCAACCTGGGAGCAGCCTCGGACTGGCCTGTAGGACAATAGGTCCAGGGCCAACCAAAAACACAAAATGCTGGTGTGGGCCTGTTTTTTGGCCAAAGTGGGACCCTTATTGGCCCATGTGGGCCAGTTTGATGAGTTAATTCACACTGCGGCTAGTAGTTTTGACCAGTGTTGCTGAATAAATATTCTTTAAAATGTACAATTTGCATGTCACTTTATCAAAAAGTTCCCCCTTGGTACTATTCAAACAGTATCACAAAAGGTATGAAAAGCCATTTGCAACTGCGGGCCACTTTTTCTTTGGTGCCTGAGACAATTGCATGGCCCAGTCTGACCCCGAATGATAGCTAGCCTTTGTTGCTGACTGTGTGCAGTTCGGAAGCACCCCACAGTGTCTTTGTCGAGGGCATAGGGGCATTGGTATCCCGAAAGGGGCCAGGGACAGGCAGTGATGTGTACGTTGGCTGTATAGTCGTTGTCTGGAGGGAGGGGTCTGACGTTACTCTGTGAGGTGCAGTAGTTGTTCTTCGAAGAGTGTGATTGGACGTGAAGTGTTGGGGCACACAATTAAAATAGGGTGCCAAGGGCAAAAACCAGTGGCACAACCATTACACCAGGGCAACGAATTCATACAAGCCCACATTAGTAGCCCACAGTTTGGGATCCATCCGGATTCCTTCTGCCGCTACAGCCCTCTCGGTCTTGCCCGGCCGACACAGCACCAAACTTTCTGCTACTGCAGGAAATGTGGAACACAGGGAAGGCGTCTTTTGGTGCAGTACCTCATGCTTTATTTATTATTTTTTGTATTTATTTTGCATTTTTAAAGCGCTCACAACTGGCAATTAATTCAAATCCCTACCCAGATCCTTAGTGCATGTGTACTCTTGGTGCAAATAATGCTGTGCCTCCAAGCGGAAGCAGATAAGCGTGCGTCATGCGCAGTACAAGCAGAAGGTAAACGCAGAACTGATGAAATGCTGACCCTTCCAGCTGGGATGGAGTGGGGGAGCTGGGACACGTTGGTATTTGACAAAGGTTTGGCAGAGGGCGTGCCAAACAGAACTTAACTGGTCTGCTGTTTAATCTCAGTTACCAGTTTAATCGTATCCACTACGTAATAATTGCTCATTTTACTATAGCTGATAGGATAGCTCAGTGGGTTGAGTGCTCGCTGCTGTGATGTGTGTGTGTGATCTGCAGGTTGCAGCTTCAAATCCCCAGCAAGGCCATCTCAGCCTTTCATCCTTCTGAGGTTGATAAATGAGTACCAACACAGGTTGGGTGATATTGTATGCATATTTGTTCTATAAAAAAGATCTTAAGTGTAAGTGCTATACAATAACATATTATCATTTGGCCTTGGATGTCTGCTTGCATTCACAGTAATTTGACAAAATGGATATATACACACAGATATTAATGATACATATGGTGATCCATTCTTGCATGCAAAGTTATGTTATTTTATGAGTTGTGTTGTAATGTAACAGACACATAAACCCTCCATAAGTAGCATTTTCTGTAGAGTCGTGAATTGACGCGATTCACAGGTGATGGTTTGAGGGCCACTATTTTTGATGCGAGGGGTGGGCCACTTTTTTGAGGCGAGGGATGGGCCACTTTTTTTGGGGTGTCCGGGCCTGTTTCTAGTCCCAGTCCGACCCTGTGCTCACCTTTTACACATAAACTGTACTTGCATATTTCCTGTACAGATCAATCTTAAGGGAATTCACAGGAGTCCCCATCAGAGACTCAATTCGCCTTGAGCAAGAGCCAACATCAGTGTAGACGGATTTCCCCGAGTCTGGGAGCCGGATCTGACATCCGGGCGGTCGTTTCTTGCATACATCCGGGCAGACCGTGCAGAGGTCTTTGGTCT